>NW_017729024.1:61507007-61521667 GCF_001723915.1 Gavialis gangeticus | reverse complement strand
GTCCACGTACCTGTTGCAGCTGCTTGAGACACTTTTACTGGGTTGTGGCAGTGGTATCTTCATTGTGGCACCTTGGGTGCTATGTTACCTGGGTTGAGAACCACTGCTATAGTTACTTGGGACCCAGCAGTAGGGCACAGTGTGGTGGTGTTGTCCACCTTTGCTCTGTAGACTGCTGGATAGTACACTGGCCTAGCTAGAATTTGGGAGACTGAGACCTGGGTTCCCTCTTAACCTAAGTGGGGGGTATGGATGGACCCGTAATTTCCCGTTTCCAGGAGAGTGCCTAAATCATTCAGTTATGATAGTGACAGGGCACCCTTCACCTTCTTGTGGGGCTAAGAGTCTTGCGGCTTGAGAGAACAAACAAGGGACTGAATCTCTTTATAACTAGTGATGAGGGCAGAGTCCTGGGTTCTGGTCCCTAAAGAGAGTTATCTCCCTGCTACTACATTCTGCCCTGCAGTTTCTCTGATCCCACGGTCATGGCATTGCTAACTGCCCAATGTCCAGCATCACTAGGAGAGCTGGGGGTCCCCCCAAAGCCTGTTCTATAATCAGGTTGTTCAGGTACTGCCCTGAGAAGTAGGAAATGTGGATTTGAATCTCTCAGCAGGAAGAGAGATTTAACAATTGAATCATTGTTTTCTACAAAAAGTGCTTTCTTGTTGTTTGATATAGCCTTAATACATATTATTCATAACCCAGAGATAGATGCAGGTTTCATTTTTAGAAGGCACACACTATGTATTTTAAAGCAGTAATTTATTTTGATATTTTTTTCAGATTAATTGTCTAGCTACATCAGACAACTGAATTATATTAATAGATTCATAGATGCTAGGGTCAGAAGGAACCTCAATAGATTATTGAGTCCAACCCCCTGCCTAGGCAGGAAAGAGTGCTGGCATCAGATGACCCCAGCCAGATGCCTATCCAGCCTTCTCTTAAAGATCACCTCCTTTTTTGGAAAAAAGGGAGGTGGACTGGAACAAGAGGAATGCTTGAGCCAAATTAACAGAAGTAGAGGGCAAACAGTTTCTTGCTATTTTGTTGCACCTAGTAATTTCCCAGTACAAAACAGCGATATAATGATCTGCAGTAAAAATATGCTTTAGTTCACAGATAGCAAGAAAAAAAATGAAATATTATATATTGAAGGAATAGGCAGATATTTAAAGGGGAAAAAAATCATTTGTAATATTTACTTAACAGACCCAAATTCCAAGATTCTCCTTATGTTTTGGTTATTTTATTTACCGAAGCTAATTGAAGCAGATACTTGTGAAGTCATTGGGAGGTGAACTATCTCCAATTCACTAGATAAGTCATGGATATTTGGGGGATATTTTTGCCACACTGTATTAGAGAACAGCAACAACCATCACTAAAAATAACAGATATTTAAATTGTCTTATTTAATGAAAACAACAAATTTATTATGTAGTTTGGTTATTTTTCTCCATCAGCAAACATTTATAATTATTTTAACATAACAAACATATATATTTTTGAATTTTTAACTATTTTAGTTATAAATGTGAAATGTATTTTTAACAAAAATTAAATAGATTATTTCAGTCAGGTCAACATGAAAAACTTGAAATACTGGATTATGCAGCAAACTCAGTCTTCACCTTCCTCTTCCTGTTTATTCATAGACTGGAAAAGAAAGACAAGCCTTCCTGCTTTTTCAGTTCCCAAGCAATTTCTCAGTTTAGAATGAATTAGTCCAAAGGAAGAAAATATGCTTTCTATACCTGCAGAAGAAGCTACTGCTGGGAAAAGCTGGATTATCACTTCAGTAGTCTCTGATGGATCCAAGTGCTTAAGGGCATTTATACACGTGCTCCAGGAAGGGGCAGGGCACTTTAATTAGAGTGGCTCCAAGAGCTGCTCTAATTAAAGTGCCCAGAGCGTCATGTGTATTGGCATCCCTGTGCTGAAAAATGGCGGCAGGGGTGCTTTAACTAAAGCTCGTCAAATGAGCTTTAGTTAAAGTGCCCCCACCACCATTTTTCAGTGCTGGCACACATATACGTGATGCTGGAGTCTGCTGGAGCACGGTAATTACCACACTCCAGCAGGCTTGATTAATTGAGTCTGCTTCGATGTTCTGTAATTACAGCGTGTCAAAGCAGCCTCTCTGCACATGTATAGGCGCCCTGAGTTCCACCAATTCAGTGATATGACTTTCTTTAAAACCTCATCAGCAAGCATATATTTCTTGAATGGTTCACCCTTAGCCCTGAAATGTATTATAGTTGGTATTATGGAGGGTTGATTGCTGGATGCCCATCTCATAGCCAACTCCTCCTCTTCAGCAGTTAAGGATTGACTCTGGTACTTAGTGTTGAGAATATTGGCAAGAAAATGAGATGGAGATAGTGTTTGATCTATTCATCTTTTAAATGCCTGTGATTTAACTTTGTCACTGCGTATTTCTCTTTTCCAGGTCTCACTCAGTTTCTTCCAAATTTCAACAGCATCAGCAATAAAACAGTCATTTCCCTGCACTGGCTTCTGCCAGGCAGGGGGCGTGATCCCCGCTGCTCCATCCCACTGCCTTGTGCTGTGGAGGTGGGGGCTCTGCCATGAGCCCCCAGAGGCCCTGATGGCCACTGCAGCATCCAGTGAGTGCAGTGCTTTTTTCTTAAAAAGAGCTGGGATACTGGGGCCAGGCAGGGCAGCCATTGACGGGGCTGGGAGAGTGGGCAGGAGTCAGGGGTTACTCAGGGAGGCTGGGGGAGCAGGCAGGGGATGGGGCCTGGCAGGAGTCCCCCCATGGTCCCCTCCCCGCTCCTCCAGTCCTGCTTACCAGCACAGAGGCTGGGTTCAGCTCCCTGCGGCAGCAAGTGGGGACTGCCCTAATCACCAAATTTCTGAATCTTTCTCCAAATCTTTTCTAAATGGATTTGGAGGCTTCGAATCAATTCGGGCCTATTTATTGGTCTCCCAGTTCAATTCGGATTCATAGATTCGGCCACCAAATCTGGCTGAATCTCCTCCAAATTGAATCAGCCCCCAAAGCTTTGCACAGCCCTACTTTCTACCTTACAGAAACAGTTTATTGGCTGAATCTGAAGCAAATACTAGCTGCTTCACACAGGCCTAGTAGACAGTTCCTTCTTCTGTTGTCACACAAGCACATATTATGGATCATTGTGAACATTGCTCCACCCATCAAGACTCAGGTTAACAATTTTCCCTTCTAGACTTTTTGCACACTGTTCGGTTTCTTTCTCATACACCTTATTCAGCAGTTTGCCTGCTATATCTACTTTGTTGAGGGGACTGTATCCTGGTTGCAGTGACTGAACTGTGTCAATGAAGTGTGTGTTCTTACCCATATAGAAAGAAGAGTTTGTTGTAGAAACAAACCAAGCAATTTTTAAAAATCTATTACCTCTTGCTGTAATTTGCTGGTTCTTATTACAAACTTATCTATGATTGTTTCTGGATGATGGAGATTTTTTCTTTTTGCTACAGGATATACTGTGACATGCATTTGACTGGAATACTGTTATCATTAGCAGATAACTGAAACTGTAGGCAGTGATGGTGATGGTGAAAATGGATAGTCAGAATCGTGTATGTTGAGATGGATCCTCCTGAACAAAAGAAGTCAATGCAGTCATTACAGCACTGCTCATTTACTATTACAGGCAACCCCTGCTTAGCGCTCTTAATTGGTTCCTGAAAAAAATGAGTGTTAAGTGAAACAGGTGTTAAGCACAACCAAAAGTATTTGATGAACCAAGATGGTGACCACAGTTGTTTTTAATGACCTAAAATTGTGACTGTGAGCATTATAATGAAACTTGCTGAGTGCTAAG
This sequence comes from Gavialis gangeticus, assembly GCF_001723915.1. NCBI lineage: Eukaryota > Metazoa > Chordata > Crocodylia > Gavialidae > Gavialis > Gavialis gangeticus. The sequence continues at coordinate 61,517,831 of NW_017729024.1, read as the reverse complement.
TGAAATCAGGTATCAATTTGAATTAAGCGTTATAGCAAAATAGTGCTAAGTGAAACAGTGTTAAGCAGGGGTTGCCTGTACTCATTGTACTCAGTACTATTTTAGAACTGAAACTGTAAAAGGAAGATCTGCCTATTTCAGCCATTAATTTATATTACAACTGCATTCAAAATATGGGAGTTCCATAAAGTAACAACTATGTTTTTGCTCAGACATTTTTATGAGAATTTAAGTAGTCTAGAAATCCACCCAAAAGATATGGACAGGGAAGACAAGCAGTCCTTTAGAAAGAAGTATGAAATAAGGAAGCTTACTAACCTGGAGATGCTGCTTGTTCAGACATGTTCTATTCACCACCTTCCAAGCAGCTTCCTCCTGAGAAGGGGCACTTCTCATGATATTGTGTCATTTGGGCAACCAGGCCTTGCATTTCTTTGTTAAACAGTTTGCATTTTGCATTCATGCCTGTCTTACCCAAACGTAGAGGAACTTCATTAAAATATTCCCAAACAGGGTCTCTTTTATGGCCTGGCAAGCCTGCTGCCATGATAGGTTTTCCCTTCTACCATACTATTCCATCACTAGATCGCAAATCAATGGAAAGGCTATACTCAGAAACTTAGTCCTCAAGACTTCCGGAAAAATTCTTCTCAAAATGTTTCTCTTTTGTTTTTACTGCCCCCCGCCCCTGCATTTATCTCCAGACTCCTCCTCCTTGCCCAGATCTACTACACCCCCAACAATCCTCTATTCATTTAACTTCTTGAAATTTTACACTTTTAGAGAATGGTAAGGGCTTGACTCTGGGTGCACAAGCTTGCAGAGATTCAGTAGGGCTGATGGCTAGATAATCAGGTCTGTTATCTTTCATCTCCATATACTAGGAGACGAAAGATAACTTTGTTAACAAGGATGTTATGTCTGGAGTCACAAATCCACAGTTTGAGAACTGAATCTAAGCATCACAGAGGTGTTTAGTGGGTTCTTATAGACTGAGCCCCATTGGGTAGAGTGGTTTTCTTTAATCTTTACTAATATATAGAGGAGCCTCTGGAAACCTCATAAGATTGGGCCCCTAATACAGTTCATGGCCTGTTGTGACCTATTCATAAAACTTTTCTAACAAGGTTGCATGAATATATTGTCTCAAATGGTATATAATTAGAAGTTATCATTCCTATTCCATGATGGTATCTTTGAGCTTTAACATATCTTACATTAAAACTATCTTTATATAGGTTTATTTATTTTTTAAAAACATCTTAACAAAAAATATGACTAAATAAAAAATCTGATTTACATTAAAAAATCATTTTTTTAATTTAAAAACAAAATTATTTTTTATGCACCCTGGATTGTGTCTTCAGTTGCCTTCAGTGGCAGAGGCACAATTTCTTCAGTTCTCCTAGTGCTGTTATACCTATAAGCCTTGGTGAATGATGGATCCAGAGGATATATACTGGTCCTGCTGTTAAGCAGGGATACAAGGCCCCACTGGTGCTGTTTGCTGAGGGCTGTCTCAGGCTTGGACATAGGAGTCCCAGGTAAAGGGCCAGCTAGCTGGCTTTCACACAGGCTGCTCCCCCCTTCCAGAGGGTAGAGGCTGATAGGCTAATTAGCTGCTAAGGTCTAAGGGAGGGTGGGGGATGGATTGGAGTAGAGGACACTACAAGCTGCCACATGGAGAGGAAGGAGCAGTGGAGCCATCCCAGTCTGTGTTGGGAGTATGGAGGGAGGTGTAAGGACTTCTGAGCTGCAGCTCCCTAGAGCTGGGGAAGCAGGCTCCATTTAGATAACAGGTCTCTGTGGCCAACGCAAGTAAAGGTGGATTGCAGAGAAAGGGCTGGCAGGGTCCTGTTGTGAGGCATGGTTAGTCATCTCACTGAACTAGGTGGTGACTGTGTTGATGTGCTTTCACCTGGAGACAGAGGTTGTTTATAGGTGTTATGTTGTTCTAGGTTTAATCCGGACTACAATCGTCACTGTATACACGTGAATATCTGTAATCCGAATTGAAATTGGCACGAGTCTGAATTAACTAATTAATCCTCATTGAATGAGAATTAAAGTGAATGCAGACCATGGCAGTCTGAACTAAGCAATTTAAACTATATTGATTAACACCTATATATGGCTTGCTCATGCCCACCACCTGGTGTAGCACCAGATGCCCGCTGCTGTCTTTACTGTAGAAATGCACAAAAGCCTCCCTGATGGTCAATGATTGTCTATTAACTGTTCATTTGAATTGAAATTTGATTTGTACTGTGTGATGCAAATTACTTAACATGGTTTAGAAAATGGTGAGCATAACAGCCAGAAAGACCAGTGGTTTTGTCAGCGGCACTGAGCAGCCCAAGTATTCTAGAATCAGGAGTCAGGTCCCCCAAAAGTCACGGCTTGGGCTTAAAAAGCTCAAGAATTTAGAAACAACCAATTTCAGATTTCCCCACAGACTACTGAGATGCTGGATCCTCACCTGTCATGTTACTGAGCCTTTTGCTGCCATGACGAAGGCTAGAATCATGTGTGGTTCTCAACAGAGGCTGAGATTCTCTTGCTGATCTCTTTGTTCCTGTACTTGGGACTTCAGCTCTGGCATTTCAGGCCTGTGATAAAATAGTGAAAGATGGTGATGCTCTACTGGACTAAGCACTATAAAGTTCCTTGGGGTATGCCTGCACTACAGTACCAGCTTGTCCCTGAGGGATGGTCCCAGCATATGCCCCACCCATGCACTCCTGCTCTCATATGCAAACCCAAGAAATGGGGATATAAGTCATTCAAGGACACTCCCCTGTGGTTACTTTGGAAACGCTCGTCTTCCATGCACATGTGAATGGCCACAGTGGGGCAGTCTTGGACCAGTTTCTCTTCTGCATTTCCAGAGTTTTTGATGCAGGTGAGTGGGAGTGGGTGCATGGAGTGTGTTTGTGATCAGCTTCCCAGACACGCACTGTATGTGGTATAGACAGACCCTGATGGCAAATGAGTCAAGGTTTAAATCATTTTTCTATCCTGCTTAGATCTGTGCATGAAGTAACACACCTGGTGTTCTCTGGGGTTCTTATGAAGAGGACATGAACAAGTGAAGATCTGTTTGCCTTGTGTGATATTTTTCATATCTCAGAAACCCACCTTTGTATGCTTGCAGCTAGCCTACCTAGATGGCTTCAGCATTCCCAGTTCAGTTTCAGCTCAGCAGTCCTCAGCTTATCTCATGATTTGCAAATGCAACAGTTCCCCCTCAGTTCACAAGCACTTCCATAGCTAAGATTCCCCCCAAAAACATGTGACTCAAGACAGGTTTCAACTGTTTCTCCATTTTTCCTTTTCTGGAAAACTATCACAGCCTATAAGTGTTGTTTGTTTTACCTGGGTGGAGAGGGGGAGAGGAGGGAGGGAGGTGCAACAACCTGTTCACTGCAGACCAGCTACTTCCTACAAAGCATTTGTTTGTAACCCCAACCCAAACCTGGGCCATATCTGTAAAGGGAATTTCCATAGGCTGGACCTGTGAGATTTGTTTCCTGCCGTTGCCTTTACCTGCTAATGATAATGCCTTAATCATTAGCTGCAAATGAAATCCAAATCAGATATGAGTTCACTTTGCTCAAATTCCAGAGATCTGATTTCTAATGTAAGTTTTCCCAGCCTTGGACAGGTGCACAGTCCCATCTCACAGCTTGGGTGGTCAAATCCAGGTTTTGGCCTTGGACAGACATTCTCCCAGGAGAAGCCACAAGTGTACAGATATTCAAGCTGTTTCTCCCACAGTAAAAATGGCCACTCCAAGGCAAAAATAACCTGGGAATAAACAGGGTTAAATCACTCCCAGGAGAGTTTGTACATGTCTGTACTTGCTGTATGTCTATGCTGGAGCTGTTTCTGTCCTTGGTCTCCCACGCTTGGAAGTGTTCCTGCACTGGATTCCTCATGCAGCAGCATGACTTCTGCATTTCACAGGTGGTACCAAGTCCTACAACATCCAGCAGTAACCATTGCTTTAGTGGTGTGAGGGACTGGGGGTGGTGGTTTTGACCAGAGTTGACAGAAAGAGCTTTATTCCCTGTTTGCAGTAGGAAAGGTTAATTATTTTGTACCTCACTGTACTCTTCCACAGAACCAGGACAGGATGTAAGTGTTATGGGCTGTTCTCTGATGAAGGGTCTTACCCAGCAGACTGTCATTCTAGCATTAAAAATGGATGAATGTGGCTGTTCCTATTAAGTTTTGTGCCACTCATTTCTGTGAGTACAGCCCATCATTTAAGAACATAAGTGTCATACTGGGTCAGACCAGTGCTCCATCTAGTCCAATATTCTGTTTCCAACAGCAGCAAAAATGGATGCTATAGTGGGAGGAGTACTGAACTGGGTATCTCTAGGGTAATCTATCCCCTATTCAGTATCCTCCCTAGCATCCACCATTATTGGTTTAGAGCAGGAGTAGGTAATTATTTGGGCCTGCGGGCCATATAGGGAGTTTTGCTGGGCTGTAGTGGGCCAAGTCAGCACCTTCCCAACTCCCCCATGCAACAGCTCACCAAAGCTACCTACATGGGATGGGGCCATGGACAGGCAGGGAGCAGTGTTCTGGAACAGAACAGGTGGGTGAGGCCAGGATCATGGGACAGAGTCATGAGGTGGTGACAGTGCAAGGCTGGGGCCAGGATGCGGGGCAGAGCCGCAATCTTCTGCCTGCCCAGCCCTGAGATGGATACGGGCTCCACAGGCAGGGGCATGCAGGGAGCAGATTGCACCTCTGCCCTGGCCCCGGCCCCATGCTGTCACCATGGTCTGCTGTCACTGCAGCCTGCGCTGTCACCCCATCCTGTGCTATCCCAGCCCCGGCCCCAGATGTAGATGTCCATCTGCCCGGCCATGTTCCCTGTCCATGGGGCACCCAACCAGTCTCCATGCAGACCCCAGGATTGTAGGGTGGTGGCAGCATGGGGCTGGGGCCAAGGTCTGCAGGCAGCAACATGCAGGGAGCACATCATTGCTCTGCCCTGGCCCCACCCTGTCACCACCCCACAATCCAAGGGTCTCCATAGGGACTGGCTGGGAGCCGTGTGGGCAAGGCATGTGGCTGGGTGGACAGGATGGGGCTGGATCCAGGTGGGGATCTGCGTCCAGGGCCAGTGCTGGGATTTTGGGCAGTGACAGCGTGGGGACAGGATTGGGGCTGGGGCAGAGGTGCAATCTGCTCCCTGCATGCCCTTGCTCACAGAACCCACATCCATCACAGGTGCATGTAGGCTGCAGATTAGTGGCTCTGCCCTGGGACCCAGCCCCACGAAGTTGCTGCCTCAAGATCCTGGCATCTCCCTGGCCCCATCTGCCTGTCTAGCTCCTGAACACTGCTTTCCACCTGCCCACACATCCTTCTCAGCTGCCCAGCTGAGTGCCCTGGCCACTCAGGTCCTGCCCCCTGTGTTGGGTGCAGAGCACATCACTGGGCTGCCCCAGGCAGCGGGGCTGGGGCCAGCAGCTGCTGCAGCCAGAAGGAGCCCCTGGGGCCAGTGGATGTGGCATCTGGAAGGAGCCGCCACTGCTGGAGCTGCCAGGACATGGAGTCCAGCTGCTGTGGCCCACGGCCCCAGGGCGCATCCAGGGGTGGTGGGACCAGCCAGAAATGCAACAGCCTGGGATGCCCCCTGAACCTGGGCCAAGCAGGATCAAGGGACCTGCTGCAGGCTGAACAAAATCCCTCTGGGCCAGATGTAGCCCGAGGGCCATCTTTTGCCCACTCCTGGTTTAGAGATACCAGCGGAAACCTCTCCAATCACTCTGTTCAGTAGCCATTAAAAGATCTATCATAAATGAATTTATCCAGGCCCTTTTTTGAAAGTGGCTATGCTATCTGCCTCCACCACTTCCTGTGGCAATGAATGCTGTAAGTTAACTATGATTGTATAAAAAAGTACTTTCTCCTGTTAGTTTTAAACCTGTCACCTGCTAATTTCAGTGGGTGTCCCCTAGTTCTAGTATTCTGGGACTTGGTGAACAACAGTTCCCTATTTACTTGGTCCACACTCTTCATGATTTATAGACCTCTATCATATCCCCCCTCAGCCTTCTTCTTTCCAAACTGAAGAGTCCTAGCCTTTTTTGGGCTAATGTACTAGAGTGCTTCCCTCTTTGTGCTGGAGGCCTTTGGGGTCTCATGCGACATTTTCTTGGGCAATATTGTAGAAGTTCATTAGAGAGGGAGAAGGTGCTTTCTTACCCATTGAGTTCTCAATGTAGTGTCAGGCAGTGCTGAGGCGAAGCTGAGAACGTGTTATAGTCAGTCACAGATGTCACCTGGATCTATACAGCATTGTCTCCACAGGTGCTGCTGAGGGCAGGGAGAGAGGTGGTGGGAGAGCCACATTTATGAAAGAAATTGGCCGTCCCAGGCATGGCACAGGTCTCAGCTGCTCAAGTCATTTGTGGTGCCTTAGTCTGTTGTTGCTTGAGATGATGTAGAGCTGGATTCAGTTGGTCTCTCCTCTTGAATTCATTGTTGATGGCTTAATCCCCATCAAAGCTGGCCTGCTGGACTGTGGAGGAGCCTTTTCGGGACCATCTGGGAGGATGAGTTGGGCAGAGCCATAACAAGCAATTTCTGTGCCCTGAGTGATGGCCAGGCTGGCAGCAGCTGCCATTTTTGCTGTGTTCTAGATTGGCCGTCTGGGGCTGATGGCATGCTTGTCCCCACTTCCCCGCCTCATTTACAGTATTGTGTGTTGGAGCTGGTTGGGCTAGTTTCCAGAAGGAGTGCTCAGTGGCTGTCTCTTTTCCTAAAGCCCTGCTGTTCACTTTATGGTGGGGCTTCTGCCTGGATGTGGCTCTTGGCCTCCCTTCTAGTTTTGGGAAGAGACTGGTGAGCAGATATGAGATAAAGGAGAAAAGGCTCACAAGTGTTCTGAAAGGGGAACTGTGGTCATGGGCAGAGACAGTAAGTCTGGTCAGAACCTGGTTCCTGAATATCTGGGGTTCTGAATGCATCATGGGCATAAACGGGTGGAGGCTCACGGGTTGCACTAGCCCTGCTGATTCCAGGGATACGTTTCAAGCCTGAGCCAGCATTGCACAGCACCAGTGAAAGGCCCCATCCTTACCACCCATTTTATGTTTTGCCCACTCCAGATGTCATGGCACCCTCAGTACCGGAGTTCCAAGTTCCGTCACGTCTACGGCAAGCCAGCCAGCAAGGAGAAGTGCTATGACTGTGTGCCCATCACACGCAGCGTCCACGACAACCACTTCTGTGCTGTCAACCCCCACTTCATTGCTGTGGTGACGGAGTGTGCAGGTGGTGGGGCCTTCCTTGTGATACCCGTGCACCAGGTGAGCAGTGACCGCTGGGCAGGGCTCTGGGGGTATAGGCTGGCTTCTTTCATTGTTGTACAATACTAGGGGACAGAGATAAGGCCACAGAGACCCTGGCATGTCTTGGTGACAGTAGTAACTGAAACTTACTTCTGTTGCTTGTATGGTAAAACCCAATGCACGACACAATTTGGGCCCTAAATTGGTTACGAGGAGCCAGTCTCTGTTACATGACTCTATAGCCCCTAACACTGAGCATTCTTTTGTATCTTTATCTATTTGACTGTCATAAGGTTTTTGGTTGCTAGATGGCACTCTCATACCTGCATATCTTCACATGCAATCAGTTGCAGCAGTCCAAAAGCTTGGTCCTCATTGCAAAACAAATAAAGATCAGCAGCAAAAGGGGGAAAGAGTCTTTATTTACAGGAATGCAGCTTTTGCTAATGGACAGGATATGATCTTAGCTTCTCCACAACCAACTGTTTTCTTCATGGGCGACTGGTGCCTCTCGAGTTTGGGGGGCACCAGATTGTTGAGCACGGAACCACCAGCGGCGAAACCAGAAGTGCACTTCTGGTTTTGCAGGTGGTGCTTCCAGGGGGTGCCCAGCCGATTTCAGGGGGTGCATGTGCACCCACGTGCACTCCAATGGTTTCCTTAGAACAAAAGAGGTTGAGTGGTGATGACAATGTCCTAAGGCCTCCATTTCTGTGACCCACTTGAGTTTAAAAGTGTGTGACAGCTCAAATTTTTAATGTGAATCCTAGGTGGTGGCAGTTTGCTGAATCAGGGTCTACAAAATGACAGAAGTGAGAAGAGAATGGTGTGGTTTTTATTCCTTTGGTCCCGATTTGGGCAAATTAAGAACATGTCAAAATGTAGTTCCAAATAGGGGTAAACATCAGCAGACTAGGACATGGAGATAGGGTCGCAGGACCCTGGAAAGTCCTGACAGTAGAAGTGAGGAAAGATTGTGAACTGGGGACAGTTGTGTAATGACACAGGTGGGCAGCTGGGGCAGGTGCTGTACACAGGAGCAGTGACAACTCCTCCCTCCCCCAACCAGTTGGCTCCTGGCACAGCTGCCCTGGTTACTCCACCCTAGTTGTGCCACTGACTGAGGAGATTGTGAACTGGCTAGAATTAGGGCAGCATATGTGAAAAGTGAATTTTCATTTTTATTTTTTTCTTTTGTCTGTGTTTTTCGAGCCACTCTGTTTTTATGTAATTCTTTAAGAACAGAGGGGAAACTAACTAGCGAAGTCTGGGAGATCTGGTGTGGTTCCCAGCCTGTCTAGATCTGCAGTTCTGACCATCCAGAGATGATATTAGGGCTATGCTGTTGGGCCAGTTTGCCTTTGAAGTTTACTGTTTTGTTCTTTTCTTAAACAAATGCCTCTTGGGCCCTTGTCTATATGTTTGGAGATAAATAACCTGTCTTTATCTGCTGAGTTTGAGCCTCTGAGCCATAACACATTGGTGCTGGCAAAGCGAAGACAGCACATTTGCATTGTCCTTCATTGATCAGACTCATTTGTACCCTTCTTCCCTAATAAACTTTTCTTTAATGTCAGCTCTTTCATTCTTGCCAGCTGTTGTAAATCTGTAATGTTACTGCTTTGCCTTCTGGGGATAATGCAAATGTGGAATTAAGGAAATTGTCCCTGGAGATCAGCAAAGCCCTGCTGATGACCTACTGGTATAGAGCCCTGGCACAATGGTTTTGGTGCATGTTGTGACAGGGCAGTAGACCTGCCTTGCCACGAAACCCCAAAAGAACAAATGAGGAGGAACAACTTACCCAAGCAAGCCCGGATGGGACGCGGAGGTGCGGCAAACCCAGGCAAGGAAGGAACTGTGTGGAAGACCCGGATGGTAATTAGCCCAATCATCTGCAAGAGCCAGGATGACGGTGAATGGGACGCTGCTATGGCAACCGCAGCTGATCGGAGCGGGGATTTAAAGAGATGCCGAGCAGGCAGCCACTGTCGATCCAGGGGAGGCAAAGGCAAGAAGAGGACCCCAGCTTGGCTTCCCACCCATGTGGGAAAGAACAGGGCAAGTGACTGGGAGTGAGGAACAAGACCCCTAGAATCTGGCCAAAATAACTGAGGGGCCAAAGCTCCCATAGATGAGACCTGATATGAGTAAACTCATAACATCTGGTGCGGAAAGGGCAGGGTACCCTGCCCCTTCCCTCCCCCATGGACTGACCTGATGGGCTGGGGCACATGCGTGCATGCACGTGTGCATGCAACCCCCCACCCCAGCCTCAGATCGACTCCAAGAGGCTCCACGATCTACTGCAAGAGGCTCCAAGATCTACCAGTGGATTGAGATCCACTGGTATGTGACCACTGGTCTAAGGATTTGTCTTCCTGAAGTCCATTTATGCACTTAATAGAGGCAGTAGAATTTGAGCCAGGTAAATACTGATGTAATTAGGACAGCTGTTATTAGACTGAGCTGTTATTAGCTGCCCTGCAGGACTGATGGACTGCTGCTGTACCATCACAACAAGTAACTGCTTAAAGATTCTGTAGCCTTATGTCAGAAGCCAACTACACCCACATATTGGCATAGTGTTGCAATGTGAAAATGGAGAAATCAGAGAAAATTAGGGTTGGAAGGGATCTCAGGAGGTCATCTAGTCCAACGCCTTGCTCAAAGCAGGACCATCCCCAACTAGATCATCCCACCCAAAGCTCTGCCTACCCAGGTCTTGAAAACCTCCAAGGATGGAGCTTCCCCCATGTCTCTGGGTAACCTGTTCCAGTGTTTTACTGCCCTCCTAGTGAGAAAATTCTTCCTAATATGTAACCTAAACTTCCCTTGCTGCAACTTGAGACCATTGCTCCTTGTTCTGTCATTTGTCACCTTGCATTGAGAACCATCTAGCTCCATTCTCTTTTTGAAAGCCCATTTCAGGTAATTGAAGGCTGCTATTAAATCCCTCTTCAGTATTCTCTTAATAAACCCAGTTCCCTAAGCCCCTCTTCAGAAGTTATGTGCCTTAGCCTTCTCACCATTTCTTTTGCCCTCTGTTGGACTCTCTCCAATTTGTCCACATCCTTTCTGTAGTGGGCATCCCAAACTGAACATGGTTAACTCCAGATGTGGCCTGACAAGCGCTGATTAGAGGGAAATAATTATTTCCTTTGACCTGCTGGCAACACACCTACCAATGTAGCCCAGTACACTGTTGGCCTTCTTTGCAACAATGACACACTGTTGGCTCATATTCAGCTCATTGTCCACTATAACCCCCAGGTCCTTTTCTGCAGAGCTGCTCCCCAGCCAGTCAGCCCCCAGCCTATACCAATAAGTGCAGGACTTTGCACTTGTCCTCGTTGAACCTTGTGAGATTCTCTTGGCCCAATCCTCCAATTTGTCTAGGTCACTCTGAATCCTAGCCCTCCAACATATCTACTATCTCCCCCCCACCCCCCAGCTTGGTGTTGTCTGCAAACTTGCTGAGCAATGCATGCACTCCATGCCATCT
>NW_017729024.1:61477924-61502007 GCF_001723915.1 Gavialis gangeticus | reverse complement strand
CAAGCCTAGTTCCCTCAGCCTTTCCTCTTAAATCATGTGCCCCAGCCCCCACACCATTTTTGTTCTTCTCTGTTCTGCTGTGGTGCTGTGTTACAACATCATTCCAGAACTTTGGAAGATTGTGCATATAAGTCCAGTTGTCCTGTGACATAAGGAGTGTCCCTTCAATGGCAGCTGCAAAACTAACTCTTGATTCAAAGCCAGACAAGGAAGGGGGAGGAAGGAACATCTGTCAAAATCTGCTCCTCTTCCCCTGCAAAGGGGTTGGAACAGGTCCTTTTGCAACATGCTGGAGCAGGCTGAGCCAGCAGGGGCCCAGGGCGTGGGTCGGCAGGGGCTCTATGGAGCTGGGCTGGGCTGTGCCAGCAGGGAGAGTGGGGAGCTAGTTTGGCTCCATAGACCCCGTGCCAGCCCGCACCCTGGTCTGGGTCCCTGACACAGGCCCCATGCTCCCACCCAGCTGTCGCTGCGCTCCCGCACGCCCAGTCACTGCCACTCCTCTGCCGCCTGCTGCAACCACTGGCCGACTCCACCCCCCACCTGCTGCTTCAGCACCATGTGGTTCCTGGCTACAGTGCCCTCCACTGTAAATTCTCATAAGCAGACTCTGCCCAAAGCCCTCATAGCTAATCGTGCCATCTAGACAAGCATCTGTATGTGCTAGTCTATGGGGAGTCTCTCTTTTCCCTCCTAGGCTCTAGAGACAGACATTCAAAATGCCTGAGCCTGAATTGATTCAGTCTTTGCAGGTTAGTCTAATCTGGCTAGGCTAAATCAGTTTTGTAACTGGACAGACATCCCAGAAATACAGGCACATGCCTGCAGTGGCTCAGGCCAGAAGCTGGGGGGTGCTAGAGCAGCCCTCCCTTCCTTCCACAGTACTGAGCTGAGAGGGGCCTGGCCAGGCCCCGGGGGCAGGACACTCTGATTAGCCCAGCAGGGAATTGATAATAGTGCTTCTCACCCCCTAAATCAGTGTTTATCACCCAATTAAGAAAACAACAGAGGGACATTACCAGCTACTTGTTGACTCTGCCTGTTGATTCTACCTGTCCATTCAGCAGGTAGTCTGCAAGCTAATACATAGACACCTCCTCAGCAAGGCAGAGGGGAGGGGGGAATTCCTGCTTAGCAGGGAGTGGTGAGGGGAGGGGGGAAGCAGCCTGCAGTCTCTGGAGCTCCAGCCAGGGAGCAGAGGGGAGGGGCCAGCCCTGCTGTGGAGCAGAGAGCCCTGCCCAGCCCAGCCCTGCCCAAAGAGCATGCCAGGATGCTGGGGGTCTCTGTTTTAACTTAAACCAGCAAGGGGTCTGGGATAGGCTGAATTCAAGCACTGCTTGGGAACCCACGTAGCTGATGAAAGATAATCTTTAATTATAATAATAGGCTTATTTTGTCTGTCTGCAGTACTCTGATTGGTTGTCTCAGCAGCCAATCACAATTCTTACTGAAACAACCAATCAGAGTGCTCTGGACAGATGGAATAAACATGTTATTATTATAGATCCTGAGGCATTTCAAACAGATATGCTGGCAAGTCAGAGCAAGAATGAAGCACTGGGGCCTCCTGCTGCAGAGCGGGCAGGCTCTGCTGAAGGAAAAAAAAAAAGCAGTGAGGGACCTAATCCTATTTTTTTTCTTGGAGCCTGCCCACCTCTCTCGAGGCTGTGGGGCGAGCTGCTGAGAGGCCCTGGTACTTCTTTCCGCACTGGCGGTGCCCCCCAGGACCACCTAGGCAGGGTGCCAGCAGGTGGGTGCTGCTTGGGGGGGTGCTGCCACAATGGAGGAAAGCACTGGGGTCCGCTACAGCTCAGGGGCTGCACAACCCGCCAGCAGCTCACTCCCCAGCTGTGGGAGATGCAGGCAGGATCCAGGAGAAAAAAAAAAGATCAGACCTCTGTCCACTTTTTTTCTTTCCTCGGTGGAGCCTGCCCTTGTGAGCTGCCACTGTGTCACACCGCCCTTGAGCAGCAGGGGAGCCCGGTGCTTCCCTCCTCGGCGGTGGGGTCCCTGGGGGCAACCCGGGTGGGTTGTTAGCTGCACAGGTGCAGCCACAACTTGCAGGCAGCATCCACCAGATCCAACGGTGCACGGGGTGCTGGAAGCCCAGGCATGCTCAGGGAAGGTTGGGCTTGGTGGGCTTCCAGCACCCTGTGCACCAACCCTACTGCCTGGGACCACCTGGAAACAGGCTGGCTGCCCCAGGAAGGTGGCAGGAGGGCGGCTAGGTGTGCCGGTAGCCGGAGAAGGTGATGAGGATAGTGCACAGGGCACTGGAAGCCCGCCAAGCCTGAGCTTCCCCAAGCACACCCAGACTTCCAGTGCCCCCTGAACTGTCCCTGCTGCCTTCTCCAGATCGGACCCTTGTACACATGAGGAATATCGCTGTAATTTACGTAACAAACTAAAATACATGGGATGTATTACATAACAAACTAAATTACCTGGGATGTATTTTAGTTTGCTATGTAAAAAAGACATTTACTGTATTTTTGCACATATGGCCCACGGGCTATACACATTTTTACAAACTTGACAGGTGGGTGCAGGCTGTACAAGGGTGTGGGCTATGCAGAGTCTTTAGAACAGCATAGCCCACCCCCGCCCATCCCCCGGCGGGATTATCTTGAGTGTGGCTGGCAGTGGCGGCGGGGGGTGGGGCTGCCTCCCCTGCTGCTCGCAGCTCCTCATCCCTCCCTTCCCCTGCACCACTTTTAGCTGGCTCCAGCTCCGGCTCCAGCGGCCATGCCCAGCAGAGCCCGCACTTGTGACCATGTCTCGGGGGGGGAGGCTGCAGGCCGGTGGTGAGAGTCTGCAGCAAGCCCCGGCAGAGCCTGCTGGGCACGGCCGCCGGAGCTGGAGCTGGAGCCGGGGCTCACCACCAAGACATGGCGGGCGGAGCTGCTGGAGCTGGAGCCAGGACTCGCGGCGAAGACATATGCATGCACACATATATATGCACGTGTACATATACATATATGTGCTGCACATAGCCGCTGGAGCCGGAGCTGGAGCCGGGGCTCGGCACCGAGACATGGTGGGCGGTGAGAGTCTGCAGCGAGCCCCGGCAGAGCCTGCACTTGCGGCCATGTCTTGTGGGGAGGCTGCAGGTGGGTGGTTAGAGCCTACGGCTAGCCCTGGCTCCAGCTCCAGCTCCGGCTCTGGCAGCCGTGCCCAGCAGAGCCCGTGCTTATGGCCATGTCCTGGGGGGCGGGGAATACGTGGGTGTGGGGAATACACAAACTATTTTACGAAAATACAATTTTCTGCGGGTTATACATGGGTGCGGGTTATACATGGGTGCGGGCTATATGTGCGAAAATACGGTAAAGCAAAATCTGCCACTGAACATGTACACTGTTACACAATTAAATTGTTAAAAAAAGGCAAGTAAATCACTAAAAGGGGCAATTTCCTCACGTGTACAAGGGCCCTCTTATTCTATGACTATGAACAAGACACAAGGTCAGACTTTTGACAAAATACAGTTTTATGTAGCCTTTTTGAGGGATTATTTCATAGAATCCCTCCAAATTTGCTTTTCAGTTTACCCTGAACCCAATTATTTTCCTCTAATTTTTTGATCCAGCCACCATAGCCAAAAATCCCATTACCTGCCCAGCTCTAGCCACTGTCCTTTACACCCTTGTCTATGGCTCCTGGGAAATGATCAGTTCCATGGTTGTCTCATGCTTTTCTGGGCTTTTCCACTGTCATTGTTCAGGAATGGTGAAGGATAATAGCATTTGGAATAGCACTATCCAGGCAAGGGCTAAGAGCTTGCAAGACATATTCTCTGCAAGCAAAATATCCAGATCTATCTGAAGCAAAAAATGGTGTTTCTCTTTGGACCTGGAAAGTATGGTGCAGGTCTGGCCATGGCACATAACCTACTAAGGCTATATAAACCTGTGGCTAAACTACAACTTTCTGAGCTAACCAGGACTTTCTGCTCTTTTCAGACAGGAAAGCTTGACCCACATTACCCTCGAGTGTGTGGGCACAAAGGGAACGTGCTGGACATCAAGTGGAACCCTTTTAATGACTTTGTAATAGCTTCCTGCTCAGAAGATGCCACTGTAAGTTTGCCAGCTTGCTCTCGGTCACTAGCCAGCCAAAACACTTGTTTGGGAAAGAAGTTGTACCATTCAGGGAGAAGCATGCCTTGGTTTCCTCTTCTTGAACTTGTTTAAAGAATACTTTCCTTCTATTCCCAACTTACAATCAAGGCCATAGAGCTTAGTGAGCTTCTTCCTTCAACAGAAGCCTACAGCCTAAATGGTGAAATACTAAACAGTGTCACATTTAAAAACAAGCCTGAGGCTCTGTCCTGGGCTCAGAACCATGGGCTCCCATACAGACATGGGTGAGATATGTCCTGGGCTCAGTGGGAGAAGGAAACTCTGAATTAGGTGCTTTTCCAATGCAACATACTCCTTGGGCTTGTTTACACAAGCAAGTTAATTTGGATTAGTATAGAGCCTGAATTTAAAGCAGAACAGCTAGTCTTGATTGACACTTATTCCAGACTGAGAGCATCCCCACAAGGTACATGAGATGTTTACTGTGGAGCTAAGTAATTAGCTCTGCACTAAAAATTGTGCATCTAGATGTGCACCTCTATTAGCCTGGAGTAAACTAACCAACTCTGCAGCAGGATAGTACTTATATTTACAAGTTTTTTACTCCACAGTTTACTCCATACTGCACTGGCTGGCTGGGGCATGAGGGTGCTTCAGTGGGGGGGCTGCCTGCAGGCTAGCCCCATACTAAAGTTCCCTCATGCCCCAGCCAGCCCCTCTGCAGCACCTTGAGGTGTGGGGAGCAACCCTGAGTTAGCAGGCTGACCCCCAGGACTCCCTGCCAGCCAGGGCTGCTCTGACCGGACACAACGTGCTGCGTTCCTGGGAACATGATTAAACAGTGCACCTGGGAACAACAAACTCCAAAGCAATAAGCTCTGGAGTTTATTGTTTTGCATTATTTGTGTGTGTAGACTTGCCTGCAGAGTGTAATTAGGATTTGCTAATCAAGAATAGATTTTCTTAAATAGCACCCTTCTGTGGAGTCACTCTGGCTCATACAGGTAGAAATAAGTTGAGTCTGAAGAACACCACTGAAATAACTGGATCTGCTTGAGGAAAAATCTCACATGAAGTTGACAGTCAAGGAAACTAAAAGGGGGCAAGTTCAAAACGAATACAAGGAAATACTTTTAGCTTGTTGAACTCACTGCCACAGGAAGTTACCGAGGTAAAAAATGTAGCCAGATGGAGAAAGGAGTTGGGCATTTCCTTAGGATGGATATTGAGACTATCTAAAGTTACAGTGGTTGATGCTAATGCAAATGGTGGAAGTGAGAGCAAACCAAATGGGTCAGGGGTTGAGCTGCTCTCCAAGGGTATGCCTATATTGTAGACAAAGCGTGACTGCAGAGTAGATCCAGATATATAAGCCTGGCACCTAAGGAGACTTAGGAGGGATTTAAACACTTGAATCATGAAAAGTAATCCAAAATATCCAGGCTATCTCTGTTCCAGTGGCCCCAAATCTCAGTGGGTGCCTGCATTAATTTATTCCCCATGTTTTGGACTTCAGAGTTCCCTGTGTATCTAAATATAGTCTTTGCATTGGCCCAAAGTAGGTCAGTTTGAGAAGCAAGGCACCTAGGTCCTGTCTGAGCTCCATTATGATACCAATATGAGGCATAGTGGGACTTAAATGCTGTCTAAATCCCCAGAAGGGCCCAAATCTGTAGACAAGTTTGGAACAGGATAATTTAAGCAAAGACCTTTGTGTTCAGTGTAAAGCGTGGCAGTCATGGCCACCTTCACTCAGAAACAAGATTGGAAGGAGGTAGCAGTCACTTCTTGCATAATAGTGTAGTGGTTAGAGCATATACCCAGGAAGTAGAGTACCTGGGTTCTAGCTGCTCCTTGGCTTGAAGTTATTCCAAATAATGTCTCCCAGGAGAGCTCATTCTCCAACTGCCAGACTATAGACATGCCTGATTATTGGGACTCTGATAGAGCTGGACTGCTGGGCCACCAAGATTTCAAGAGTCCTACAGCTAGAAGGAGAGTAAATCAAAAGGAGCTTGTAGTTCAAAGACTTTCTGTGATTAAGTTTAATGGTTAGAGCACTCAACTTGGATAGGGGGTTTCTTCATTAGGCCATCAATGGATAGAAATGAGCAATAGTTATAGGACAGGGGACCACAACTTGCCTCCACACAAGTGAATGCCAGCTTGGCACAAAAATTGACAGCAGGACATAAAATCATCAAAAATTAAGGTCAATGGAGGACAATTCCTAACTAGATCATTCTAGTCTGGGCCAGGCTGGATTAGTATGGAGTGTGGAGTGGATCCTTGGCACTGCCTTTGTGGTGGACAAATTGGGAAAAAAATTCAGCAAAGAGCAGCAAAAATTATTAGCAGTCTGGGAAACATGGCCTATGAGAAACAGTTGGAAGAACTAGGATTATTTAATCTGGAGAAGAAAAGATTGAGGGGGAGATTTGATAACCGTCTTCAAATACCTGAAGGATAGTTATATAGATATTGTATATAGAGTTATACAGAAAAATATTGAGTTATACAGGAGACAAGACAAGAAATAACAGTCTTAAATTACAACAAGGGACATTTAAGACGGAAAAATGTTCTAACTGTGAAGGTGGTTCAGCGCTGGAACAGGTAACCCAGAGAGATAGTGGAGTCTCCATCCCTGGAAGTTTTTAAGAGCAAGTTAGACAAATACTTGTCTGGTATGCTTTATACTAGGATGATCCTGCTGTGACCAAGGGGCTGAACTAGATGAACTCTTGAGGTCCCCTCAGGCTCTTTTCCATAATTCAATAAATTGGTTAAATGATATGTTTGGAGGCCAACATCAAATGCTTTCTGGTCCAATTCAAGACTGCTTGGAATAAAGGGGAAGCCCTGCTTTGAATGTGCTGGTTGCTGGGTTAGCTCCCAAGTATCTTGGCATTGTCCTGAGAGAAATATCTGGTCTTGGGACCATGGGTTCCCCTAATTTGACATCAATGGTGCTGATGATTTACTTGACCAGGTTTTAGTGATAGATTG
Source organism: Gavialis gangeticus (assembly GCF_001723915.1). Taxonomy (NCBI): domain Eukaryota; kingdom Metazoa; phylum Chordata; order Crocodylia; family Gavialidae; genus Gavialis; species Gavialis gangeticus. The sequence continues at coordinate 61,494,919 of NW_017729024.1, read as the reverse complement.
CCTCATACCAGCACAGATATGTGGTGATACAACACTGTATTTATCCAAAGACCTTTTTGTGCTGTGCAGGTCAAGATCTGGGACATCCCCAAGCATTTGCTAACAAGAAACATCACCAATGCAAAGAAGGAACTCCTCGGCCATGCACGGAGGGTTGGCCTCATCGAATGGCACCCCACTGCCAATAACATCCTCTTCAGCTCTGGTTATGACTATAAGGTTTGTTGGTATCCAGCAAGGCCCAGAGGGGCCATGTCTTCTGCTCCAAATGGTAGCGTGCACAGCTGAGCCTTGCACAGTGGAGGTGGGGCCTACAGGGGTTTGCAAGGGGAAAGCTCTGCCCCATATATGCTCTGCTTCTGCAGAATCACTTTAATTGGTACACCTCCCTGTCATTGTCTTTTCTAAGAGAAGTCAAAGGCCTGTCAAACTGCATGGGGAAGTTCTCCAGAAGTAGCCCTACTCTGTCCTGTGGTTCCCTCCAAGGGGAAGAGGTCATGGGCTGGAAGTCACTGGGGAGGAGGTTGAGGGCAAGTTGATGGTCTTGGCTTGAAGGTCCAAGGCTGGGGTTTTACAAGCAGGGTGAATTGGACCTCCTCAGCCTCTGTGGGTCTCAGTGGTTTGAGTCAGACTAGCTCTCAGAAGCAGTAGAACAAGACAGGCTGGGAAATGTAAAAACATTGGTGATGGAAAAAAATGAAGGTAAAAAAGGGGCACAGAAAGGTAAACAGGAAACAGAAGGTATGTCTACATATGTAATTAATATTGTTTTTAGGCATGACATCTGCATGTGCACCCTGGCCCACAGCATGTTGAGCCAAGTTGGAGCAGGCCTGGCTGTCAGGGAGCCTGGGGGGTTGGTCTGACAGCTGCTCCCTCTGGCTCAGCATATGGCAGAGGGGTTGACTGGGGCATGAGGGTGCTTCAGTGGGTGGGGGCTAGCCGGCAGGCAGCCCCCACACTGAAGCACCCTCGTGCCCCAGCCAGCCAGGGCAGCATCTACATGTGTGCAGCTGCTGAGTTTTTTACTTCACAGCAAGACAGTACCTGTATTTACAAGTACTGTCCTGCACTGGAATAAATTAGTTTACTCCAGCTTAATAGGGGTGCACATGTAGATGCGCAACATTTATGGCAGAGCTAATTAGTCTACTCTACAGTAAACCTTTCATATAGCTCCAGTAGCTTTCATATAGCTTTCATATAGCTGCAGTAAACCTTTCATATAGCTCCTTTCGTACAGTTCCAGTACGTCCACTCAGATCTTGCTGATGGAACAGCCATTTTTCTTGTGCTTACTGTAAAATGAACAAGTTCAAAGGGAAAGGGCTTGAGAACTTATTTGTTTGCTTCAGATTATGATATGGAGCCTCGACACAAAGGAGACGGTCATTCAGAATCCAGTGAAGATCTTCGATTCTCACAAGGATGTGATCCTCTCCATGTCATTCAACGTGGATGGCAGTCTGCTAGCCACAGCCTGCCGAGACAGAAAGATACGGATTTTTGAGCCTCAAACAGGCACAGTTGTACAGGTATGCTGGGGTCAGAAACTTGAATCCAGTGCGGCTGACTTTGTGAGTCCTCTTTTGTCAAGGTTCATTGAACGTTGGGAAGGCCGCACTTGTGTGCAGATGGCAGAAGGGAGATGAGCTTTCATTGGGAGAACCAGGGGGTGATCATTCCTATAAGCAAGGTGCAAGTGCCAGAGAGAATCCTGGAGCAGACTGACTAGTGAATTCTGGCTCTGCTCCAAGACGATTCCTTAGTGTCACAAAACAGCCATGACCTTGGGACTGTGCTATTGGAAACCAGCTCATGGATTCCTTCCTAATCCAGAAATGAAAAAGCTGCATCCATATAAACTAATTAACTCAGAGGTAATTAGTATTGTCACTGCTAAGAAGCACCATGCAGATTGGTTCCACTGCTTCTGGTTTAGGAGGCAGCACTCTGGGAGCAGTGCAGTTTGTGTGAGGCAAAGATTAATTTACCAGAGAGACTGGATTCCTCCAAATGTCAGGTGACAATGGGAAAAAGATTTCTTTCCACAATGTACTGTTCACTTTGGAAATCACAGTAACATGCCATCTCTCCCTACAGGAAGCCAGCTCCAAGTCTCACAGAGTGAATAAAGTTTTGTTTCTAGGAAACATGAAAAAGCTGCTCTCTACTGGCACATCCCGGTGGAATAATAGGCAGATAGTCTTATGGGATCAGGTGAGTCAGACCAGCAGCCCAATATATTCACATCCACAGTTTTCTGGACTTTGTAACTATCATGTTAACAGTTGTACCTACCAAATACCCAGTAATTAATTTGTAGTCAGTGTTCAGAGGCATCTATCCAGGTAAAAGCTCTTTGTGAGTCATCATTTGGTTTGTACCATATTATTAAATGCAAATGAACATAGCTTGGAAGCAGAGAAATTACTCAAAGTAGTGAGACACAGGAACAAGGCAGACACCAATCAACCGGAGGTACAGGGCTGTTCCAAGGACCTTGGGGGTTTTGGATGCAGTTCTTAGTTCTTGGTATCATTGCCCTCAATGCCAAAAAGTCTACTGTTTCCCACTGAAGCAGAATTGAGCCCCACATTGGCTCAGTAGGGCTTCAAGGGAGGAAAGTATCTGCTGTTTAGTTTTGACAGTGCGTTGCACTTAATCATTTGGAGAACATTTACCCCAGTCTACTGGCAAGGCACGTGCCTCCTGTCAAGATGGGTGCTGGTCAAGAAAGGATATTTAATGTTTCATCATTAACTGGAGAGGAGTGAAGGGGCTGTTCCATCACTGGTGTGTGCAGCTTTCCATTAGATGGCCACCTGTGCTGCTGGATACAGTGTCCACAAGAAGGAGGTGCTGCTGGAGCAATGTCCATCCCAACAACATGCTAGCCAGTTCTTCTTGGCTATGGTGCTGAGCTTGTCCTAAGCAGGCTCGTCTCTGGTAGGTCTGCCCCAGGTGATGGCAGTGGTGGCTCTGCAGAGTCACAAGCCTGTATCCTCTGTGCCAAGAAACTTGTTTGTGACCCTTTGCCAATCTCCCTGTGGCTGGCTTGCTGGGTAGTAAGCAACTCCTCCCAGCAGCTTTGCCACTCCAGCTACCCTTCAACTTTGCCCTGGTAGCAGAACCCTTCAGGCACACCTGCTTTGTGAGGGGGGATGTGCCAGTTTCCTACACTGCACAGATCTTGGGCCCAACCAGCACCTTCCTAGACCCCTCACAAAATGCTCTGCCCCCATGTAGGTGCTTGTGTAGTGGACACCTTTGAGCTGGTACCTCCATACAAGGAGCCAGGGTGGCTTCTCCCCACCATTATCTTGAGGGATTCCAGGATGTGGCCTGTTGTCTTCACAGCTCTTTCTCTAGGAGGGACAGGACAGGGTCCCTATCAGGGAGTTGCACTCTGTGTCTTGGACCAGGGGCATTTGGGTTGATCCATGTCCATGTCCTGTGAGAAGAAGCTCCTCTCTGAGGTCATTTCTGATGGGAGTTGTTTTCTCTCTCCTTTTTTATGCCCAGGGTGATCTTTCGGTGCCTTTATTGGAGGAGGATCTAGATGGCTCCTCAGGGCTGCTTTTCCCTTTTTATGACTCAGATACAAACATGCTATATGTTGTGAGCAAGGTAAGTGCTTTTCCTTGGAATGGATGTTAGCATAGTTGGTTATGCTCCCTGCTAGGGGCTGCTGCTTTAAATCAATTTGCATGTTATGAGACTCATGCCTTGATGCTTTAAAAAGGTTCTCAACTAAATGTGAGGATACCTCTTGGCAGACAAACAGATGCAAAGGATGAAATCAAGTCTCCCCTTCCCACAGAAGGGCCTGTGCTAGAAATGGGAAGAAAGGCAGTATAGTTGTGGCAGCAGAGAGCCAGCTTTTAGATGGAGCATAGTCACTTATGATTATATTGCACTGCTGAGAGCTGGGGTCTGCACTCGATGACAAGGTGAGCCCTTCCAGTCACTTCCCAGTATACTCTGCACTCCCAGGTCCCTGAGTCAGTTTTCACCAGTATCACATGGGCTTACAGCACTCAGATGCCTGCCCAGAGGGACCAGATCCTGCAAATGCAGCCTTATGTCAAGCATGTGAGCTGAAGACATGGTCTTCTGTGGGAGGACTTGTAGGTGTAATGTTGGGTAGGTGCATGAGCTTTTGGAGGATCAGGGTCCAGGTGAGCCAGGGTCTTCAACATGTTTGTCATCTACTCCTTGCAGGGGGCAATAAGAAACCCACAAACAAGGGTGGATCTAGTATTTTGAAAAAGAGGGTGTGGATGGTATGGTGCATAATGATATGGTATGGTGCAGCACAACCCATATTTTTCTCCAGGTAAAAAGAAAGTAAAAGCTGTACTAATATGCCTGGTTATGTACAAACTCATGCCATGACAAGATTTGAGGCTTAGGGAGTTTTGCAGGTGGATCCAGTGGTAGCACATGGGGCACAGTCTTTGTCCAGCCTTGCAGTCTTGCATAATTGCCATGGGATGGGGCCAGATTGCATGGCGAGGCACATTTATTTGGACAGCAGGTTGAATTTGGTCATTTCCGGGCTTTTGACCTCAGTTAAAATGGGAAATGACACCATAAGGCCAATCCCTCATGGGAGTGAGGAGGTTAAAGCTGGTATTCATAGAGAAAGGGCTCCCTTCTTGTTCACTGGAATGGCACTTGGAGTCACCCCTTTCTTAAGTCCTCCTCTGTGCAGTGGGAGCTAAGCCAGGCCTCGCATTGATTCTCCTTGTCTCCAGGGTGATGGGAACATTCGCTACTATGAGATAAGCATGGAGAAGCCATACCTGAACTTCCTGATGGAGTACCGCTCCCACATACCACAGAAAGGCATTGGTGAGTGTGTGACCTGGATTGCTAGCATAGCTGTGAGCTCAGCATTTGAGACCATACCAATTTGGGGTCCACAATAACATACTCTGGGGACTAACTCAGACCTCACATCAGCTTTGTGAATAGAATCTGACATATAAAAGCTACCGACTCTGCGTGTGTGCTCTTGGGATTTCCATCTATGTTCTCGATAGCACAGTCCCAAGGGCTCTGAGGCTAGAGGGGCCTATTCTGAACACCACCTCTGAGCTGCAACTCTGTTCCTGGAGGTGGAAAATACACTACACAACAAGGCACATAGATTTCATAGACATTAGGGCTGGAAGGGACCTCGCAAAATCATTGGTTCCTGCCCAAGGGACAGGAAGTCAGCTGGGGTCAGATCACCCCTGCAAGATAAGCATCCATTTGAGTCACTCTGACCCGAGCACTCAAGGAAGAAGGAAACACTGCATTCAGTGCCATGGCAATCAGATGGTTTACAAAAATGTTCTCTAGGCTCCATCTAACAAGCATAGATCCTTGTAAGGACACAGTCGCCTAGGGCCCAACCACATATTAAAATTAATGCTGGATAGAAACCAGCTATAAAATTGTTACACATTTTCAAGCACTAATTTGGTGGCTGGCTGGCTCTTTTTATAGCTGGATGGACATTTTTATGGCATGATAATTACTCTGCACATGTGGCTGGTCTAAATTTATTCTGTGATTAATCAGTTAATTGTGTGATAATTACTTTGCAAGTGTGGCCAGTCTACATTTATTGCACAATTAACCAATTCATTACATAATGTATGTAATGTGTGGCAAAAACCCTAGTGGCAGTATTGCCAACTCATGATTTTTAGTGTTGTTCTTAAGTCTCCACTTTGGGAATGTGAAAAACTTAGCTCTTTCTTTTATATATAGATATATATAACTATATATAAAATAAAAAGCTACGTTTTTCACATTCCTAAAGCATAGACTTTAAGAACAATGCCAAAAATCCTGAGAGTTGAGCTGACAACACTGTGTCTAGTTGGATATGAGTGCATGTTATTGCCACCATTCATGAAGTGCATGACTGTTAGCGCCCTTGTTACTGTTACAGCACTAATAAGCCAAGATGTTGTTAGCATATCTGTACCAAAACGAATGCCATCTCTCAGTGAGGCATGCTGCTTGTGTTGAGGGATGCTGAGTCAATGCCCTTCGCTTGCTTAAATTCACTTGGAAAAGGGATGGGTTAGTCCTCCGTGGTGATTGTTCCCAGCCTGCTCCCAAACCATGCCTGCCATTTGTTGTGCTCTGTCATCAGGGGCCATGCCGAAGAGAGGCCTTGATGTGTCAGCCTGTGAGATCTTCCGATTCTACAAGCTGATCCCAACCAAAAGCCTGATCGAGCCCATTTCCATGATTGTGCCACGGCGGGTAAGCAGGCCTCTGCCATGAATGTGGGCCCATCCACCAGCTCTGATAGAGCACAGCTAAGCAGGGGCTGTATGACCTTTGGGAAAGCCCTTGGGCCTATTCCTCAGCTGAGGTGGGAGATGGGTGCTGCCTGAACCAAAGATTATTTCCTAAGGAAAGACTGCTTGTGATAGCCTGTTATGTGGCTTGCAGCTATGGAAGGCTCTTACCTAGCCATGTGTGTGGGACAGACAATGTCACTATAGTATGTAAGAACATTATGAACTGCTCAGGGCCTTTATTGGAATAACACAGTGAAAGGGCCCGCACTGGGGTTTCAGCTCCTTGGAAGGATAAAGTTGCCAGCACCAAGCTTCATGCTGCCATACTGAAGCCTTTCCCAATGTCTGAGCTGGCTAGCCTAAAGCTAGCTTGGAGAGCTATATGTACCACTGTATACATGCCTGGGACTGCAGTGTAGATATCCCAGTCAGGGAGACCAGAACCATTTCGCACCCACATCACTTTAGTTTTCACTTTGGCTGTGAGTCTGTAAGCTACTAAATCTACTTCTGTAAGCTACTAAATCCCCTGACACCACTCAGTCCAGCTTCCCTGTGAGGAGGCTATTCTTATGGCAGCTGATTACGTGAGTCCATGGAGTCCATGATGGGCACCACAGTGAGTACTTATACCTCTCCATCTCTGCTCCTCAGATATACAGCCCACCTGCTCCTCAGATATAACTGTCTACAGCAGCCCAGCTCTGCCATCAAGCCACCTAGCTCATCTCTGTGGGTGTCACATCTTTGAGGTTCACTTTGGGTGCAGTCCCAGTCCTTTGAAAACCAGCAGAAGTTCTGCTGCAAGTATTAACAGGACCAGGTTGTCTATATCCATATATTGCTAGGAGAAATATCAGCCTGGAACTTACCTTGTAACACTCTGCTCTTCCAGGCAAGGGGATGTTGTGAGTCAAAGCAACAAGGAATTTCTAGGGGAATCATCATCCCAGTAAAGGACCGGCAAGGGGTTTCTGGGTCAGGATGGGTAGAGGTTCCTACCCATTAGGAACCATTACCTGTCAGTGTCTAGGCGGCCCTGCTGAGAAATGGCCCTTTTTTGGCCAGCAAGCTTGGCAGCAGCTGGTGGCCCCAGTAGCAATTTTATGCATTTTCCTTGTGTGTTTGCAGTCAGAATCTTACCAGGAGGACATCTATCCTATGACAGCTGGGACCCAGCCAGCACTGACATCTCAGGAGTGGCTGAATGGAATCAATAAAGGTCAGGCCTGGGCAGAGGGAGTGGAGTTGGAGTCCAACAGCTCTTCGCCTGACTTGCATTGGCATGATGTGTCAAGAGCATTCTGGTTCATTAGCAGCTGGAGAGCTATGCCCTATTAAAAAAATAAAATTGGTCCTATGACCCAGGGCTGTTTCGATTATGAATGGCCTTTGAGAGTACCTCCAACCTGCAGGTCTCTCCTATTGGGTGAGTACATGCCTGCTCTTTCCAGGAGCTAAAGACCCTGCCCCCCATTTGCTTTACAGGGCCTGTTCTGGTGTCCTTGAGACCAGGCTCTGGGATTGTGAATTCTCTGCCACAATTTCCTGAGCAAAAGCCATCCCAGAAGAGCACAGAATCCAACTGGTACCAAAACCAGGAAGAATGGATGCCACTGGAGGAGATCCAAAAGCAAAGCAGTGTCTCAGACAGGAAAAGCCAGAAGAAAATGGAGAGACTGCAGGATGATAGCCAGATGCGGCTTTCCAATGGCTTTGATGTGTTTGAATGCCCCCCGCCCAAAACTGAGAATGAGGTCTGGCTGTGTGGAAGCACGGGGGGCCTGGATGTGAGGGTGGGAGAAGGGAGAGAACAACAGGTGACAGCTAGCCCAAACGGCATGCTTCATTTGTGATCCCCTGAGGCCACTGGCTGTCTCTTACATGAATACAGCACACAGCACAATGGGGCAGCCCTGTTACAAGGGGTAGGCTCTCTCTACCCAGGTATTTACAGCTAGTCCTTGTCACTGCCAACATTCATACATTTCTGCTCTCAACCATACACTGAGGTGATGGTCACCCAGAGGTCCCCTGGACAAAGCAAAAATAAGTACGCTGTATGCCTTACCCGAGCAGAGCCACAGCATTTTCATTGGTTTCCCCTCTGTAGCTGGTACCTAGCACTGGCTTATTCAGGAGATGGTCCTAACTGAGGATATTCCCAGTTGGACCATTGTGAGACAGTTATTGGCTTTGCTGGCCTTTATGGGCATGCTGCTCTTCAGAAAATCTGGTCACTTGCCCAAATGTGGGAGAGAGGCTTGCCCCTTGGGAGGAGCCAATAAACAAAAGCTTCCCCACAGTATTGTCAGGGGAGAGTGCCCACAGAGCAGGGGTGGGCAAAATATAGCCCACAGGCTGGATCCCACCTGAGGAGGCACTTTCTCTGGCCTGCAGTGGGTCCCTTGGTCTCTCCTGGCCCAGGCACCATCCAGCCCGTGGTGCATCCTGCCACCCCCTGAGCACACAGCGGGGCTGGGGCAGCTCTGCTGCCTTCTAGGCATCCCAGGCGGCGGCAGCTCCTTCTGGCTGCCACTGAGCTGGCCCCAGCCCTGTGGTACTGGTGGGGACCATGTGCACAGCCCTGACCCCAGCCTGTCCCATGCCTGCTCCAGACTCGGCCTGGCAGAATGGACCAGCTCTGGATCAGCTGGAACCTGCACATACAGCTCTGACCCCAGCTTGCCCTGCACCTGCTCCAGACTCACCCACCTATGCTGAGCAGCAACAGCAGCGGTGGCAGCTGGGCAGAAGCTGCTGCTTAGTGCAGGGGAAAAGCATCCCTTCCTCTTCACTGCTGCTGGGTCTTCTTGCTGCAGCCACCCAGAGCCCATGCCTGGGCTGCCCTGCGGCTCCTCTGCACTGCCACCTCTGCCCTGCTGGATAGCCTGGAGGTGATGGTGACTGTGACAGAGAGGAGCAGCAGGGCAGTCCAGGCACTGGCTCTACGCAGCAACAGCAAGAAGGGCCCAGCAGCAGTGAGTGGCAGGGGCTGCTTTTCCCCCATGCTGAGCAGAAGCTTCTGCCTGGTCACTGCCACTGCTTAGCGAGGGCGTGGGGCGGGTCAGGGCTGGGGCTAGGTGCTGTTGGCAGTGGTGGGGAGGAGCCACAGGGCACACAGACGCCAGGCTGTTTTTTTTTTTTTGGAGGTGGGGGAAGTGCTGACCAGCCCGTGGCAGCTCCCCAGAACTGCCTATGTGGCTGTTTGGCCCAAATAATTGCCCACCCATGCCACAGCATGCAACCTTTTTTGGGCCCTGTTCCTGGCCAATCACAGATGTTGAGACTGGGGCCTCTTAGCATTGGGTACTGAATATGCATCTAGTGAGAGGGATGGTCTTTTCCCCCAAAATAGCTCAGTGTAAGCCAAGAATACAAAGGGAAGCTTTTTATCTCTGCTGAAGAGATCAGAAACAAGGGCAAAGAGAAGCTGAGGGACATACCCGGGTTACACAGGGAGTTTGACAGAGCCAGAAGCTGGATCCAGATCTTCTGAGTGCTGAATTTTAGCCCCTAGGCCCATCAGTGGAATGGAGTCATAAAGGCAGAAGTATGTGGGAGAGGGGCAGAAACTATTTTTCTGTCTTTCCTTTGCTTTATACTGAGGGAATGTGGCTTTTCAGGAGCCATGGGGTGGGTTGGGGGGTGAATTCAGGTGGCTAAATGAGTACTCTGATGATGGCAGTCACACCAGAGGATACCTGGCTGATATGCTGCTGGTGCCAGCAGGGCTGTGGCAGTGTACTTTACGCCTAGATCTGGTTGTGGCATGAGGGGAACAAGGTGTTGCTTCTTTTCCAGCTGCTACAGATGTTTTACCGACAGCAGGAGGAAATCCGGAGGCTGCGTGAGGTGGTGAGTCAGAGGGATGTCCAAATCAAGCAGCTGGAGCTGGAGATCAAAAACTGCCACATGGATGCCGGCAGGTACTGAGGGCATAGGGGTGCCTGTGTGGCTGACGGCACCCGGCACACCTATGAGACCCCAGCCACCTTGAGAGAACTGCTCTTTCTAGCTTTGGATTAAGATGGAAGGCATGCAATTGAATGCCCAGTGGCAGCACACAGGCTCACACCCATCTATGGAGCTCGCAGAGGAAACCTGGCTCAAAAAGCATGGACAAAGTGTTGGGAGTCTTGTTCTGGCTCTGCACCCTCCTTTGATGCCTCTGTATGCTGCAGTGTGCTGGAATAAGCAGAAGGGGTACTACAAGCTTCCCAGATCAGCCTGTGCCTGGCAGTGCTGCTCTTGCAGTCCCTGCACTGCTGCCTGGCTGTTCAGTGAGGGGAGGCTGTCAGCACTAGCCAGGTGCTGTGTAGCAGAGCCCATGGGGGTGGCCTACAAACTGCCCACACTGCACAAGGCCTGAGCTACCCTGCACATGGAATAACATCATGTAAGACCCATATGAGGACTGGAGTCTTTGGCCTGTCCCAATAGCACCTCCAGCCCTCCCAGAGTAGGCATCCAGGCCTGGTACTCCTGTCATTCTCCCATCTTTTCCCTTCAGGCAGGGTCTATTGCTACATCCTGTTTCTTCTGCAACAGCCATTGGCTCCATCGCTACCTCATGCCCCATAACCCAGACACCAGTTAGTCTGTAGCCCTTTCATGCCTCAGCAGCATTTCCATGACCCTACACTGCTTGTCTCCCACGAAGTACACACACGCTGCCATCCACATGCTGTTAGTTGCCTGACTTTTCCACTCTTGACTGCCTGATGTCAGAGCACCTTGCGGTTTAGCTTCTCCTGCCAAGGCTGAAAACTCTGTTCCCTGAGCCTCTCTCTGTATACCTGGTGAGAACCCAGGTGTCCTGAGGTTTTCCAGGTCCCTTAGATGTAAACAGTAGTGTCAATGCAAACCCTGAGGTGGAAAGAAGTGTCCATGGTCTCCTGAATGGTGTGAGAATCAATGAGGCACTTCATTTTCCCCGAAGTAATTACTGCTTCACACATACGTGTATGTGTATATGTGAATGCACTCATGTACACATGGGGTGAGCATGGGCAAGATGGCAGGGCCATGATCTGAGCTCAAACATTTGCCAAATGCGAGGAATGCTACTGTGTCCCTAGATTAGAACCACTGCACCACAGAGAATTCAGTAGCCAGTGAAGTCAGGGCTGTGTCCTGCCTGCTAGTGTCTCCTGTTGGGGCAGGGTGCTCACTAGCACCAGCTCCCAGAAGGCTGCAGCCGACAGAAAGTGTTCGTCTGTGAGCACGCAAGAGGACCCACAATAGGTGTGTAATCTAAAGAGACCTCAGCCTTCCCAAAAGCCTCATGCCACTCTAAGAACCAAGAAACTCAGGTGCTAAAGAACAGTCACTTTTATGTTGCTTTGAACAGCCCCCTTTCTCCACTCTCACCAGTGACCATTTGTGTGCGGGTAGTTGGCCACGCATTAAGACAAAATCCATTTAGAGTTGGCTGCCTTCCAGAAATGAGCTACACTGATGCTTGCTTTTTCTGGGGAACTCACTGCCTGACTCCATCTTTCTGTCTGCCCAATACTGTTGTGGAGGCAGCAGTGCCAGCAGAGGTGTCACTGAGCAGCTCCATTCTCAGGGCAGCCATGCAATGCCTGGGGCGGTGCCAGCCACTGCAGTGGGAGCCATTCATTGCTGCTTTGGATGCATCTGCTTTTGTGCCCCCTTCACAAAGGTAGTGCCCAGCCCCGTTACGCTAATGAGCACCAGTGGTAGGCTCTGTGAAGCTGAGCATCTGTGCTTGTGTGGGTTACTATTTCACAAGGTGTTATGGATGAAAAAAAGAGCTGATCATCCAAGTTGCCCACCAAATACTTTGGACACATCTACTGTTTGTCTGAACCACATTTGAAACTTCCACACAAGTAATACAGCCATACTTCTTTTTGTAAAAAAATCCCAATCATTTTTAGTTTACAACCAATGATTATGAAAACCAAACAACACGAGTGACATGACAACATGGATACCTACAGTGTAAGACAATGTAAGACTGCTTCCTGTCAGTGAAAAGTGTGTTTCATTTGGAGATTTTTTGTTTTTTTTTATACAAAAATTATTTAAATTATTTGTCAGCAAAAGTAAAGAAAAATAATTTTTACCAGGCATTTTTGTTTGTTCTTTTTTTATTAAAATTTTTCTGTATGTGTATGACTAGACAGCTTGGAAACTGGTCAGCAAATGTGTCTTAGCCAATTATGAATGGACTTGTTGATCTCAATGTATACTTGAAAAGATAATCATTGCATTTATTGTTTACTGAAGATCTTTCCAAGAACAAAGGATATCTAATCAGGACTTGAATATGATCTTTTGGATAATACCTCTGCATAAATGTAAACTTTGAACTATATTTCAGCTCAAAGCTGAAATGTAACCATAAATATTTTACAGGAAGACAGATTGGCAGAAATTGTTTTATTATGTTTTATTAAACAGTGCCTAAATATATTTAAAAGATCATTTGTGGCATTCTTCTCAAATGGCTTGTATCTTTATAGAGAGGGAAGACATAATAGAAAACAAGATGAGGAGAAAAGGGCAAATAGATTTGTGCAATGTAAAACAAATGTAATTAAATAAATATCTATCTAGAATTTTACTTTTTAATATATGTAGGTTTTGGTTTGATTTTGCTTTTTCCAGTGTTTAATTGCTTAAAGAAAATTTCTAAACCAGAGGACTGATCAGACTTAGAAGGGAATTTATGTATTTCTGTCTGTGCTCTGATAAATTATTTCCTGAATGATACCTGGTAATTAAACCTGAAATTATACAGGTGCTTACACTGTTGTTAATACATGTGTGTCTTAACCTTCCCACTTGCCCCAGAGACCGGTGGGCTGTTCATTTAAGTCCTTCCATACTTTGTTCCTGTGTTGATTCAGCTTCTAATAAACTAAAAACTAACCCAAAGGAATGAACACAGATAGGCTTTCCTCTTCATTTGCTTTTTAACCACTGCACCTGAGTAACTACTGTATGGGTACTGAGCTCAAGTTTCCTCTCAAAGCGGGTCCACTGTGAAGTAAAAATACAAGTTTCCTGGGGCCAGAAAAAGAGAGCCATAATCTAGTGGTTATAGTTCAAAGACCTGAGTTCTGCTGCAAGGACTGCACTCCAAGGACTGATCCAGGCTCAGACTTGCTTTTTCACCACTTTAAAATTAGTGGGGCTGGGTTTATGTCCCTCCTGACTTGTAACCCACACAACATTCAGGAAGCATGAGTATGGCTGCACCTTGCCCAGGTATTGTGAATGGGCAGGCTTCCTCCCTTCCATTCACCCCTACTGGCCTACATGCATAGAGGCCAGGAGACACGCATTCTGCACTGTACCATCCATGCCCCAGTTCAGCCTGGCTGTATGTGCTGTCTGAAGTGATCCACTCCCAGACTTATTACAGACAGAGAACACGCAGCTTCATCCTGACCAGTTCTGTCATGCACCATGAGGAGGAAAGTGAAGAATTAAGATCTGTTACAATCCTGGCAGCAAGATGAATCATGAGAAACATTACTTCCCAGTGATACTTTAAAGTATTTACAAACCAATAAGCAGTTCAACAAGTTGCTGATAACCATCCATAAATATAAGCCCTCCCCTCAAGCAGCCAAACCCTCCAAATTCCTTAACCTGCCTATTGTACCATACAGGTGAGTGGGAGGAAAAGTCCTTCAGCAGGGGCTATTTTCTTTTATCTTCTTACCAGCGACCCAGGACTTATGGTAATCATGAATTAAAGGCCCACTAGTGAAAGGCGAGTGCTATGCAAGACCACAGGGCTCAATGCTTTAATGCAAGGGTGGGCAAAATAGGGCTGCCAACTGATTGCATCTGGCTTATGGATGGGTAGCCGTGAACACATGGGATCTGGCTTGCAGGCAGCCAGCAGCTCTGGCATCAGCTGCCACATAGTGCTGGGCAGGTCAGCAGGACTCGTTCTGCCCAGTGCTGACATGGTGGCATCAGCTGTGGGCCCAATTGCCACCCAGAACCTGCTGGTGACATCTACGGCTGATACCTGGGCCCACCTGAGATGCACTAGGTGGATGGAGGCATAAGCTGCAGATGCAGTCAGCAGGTTCCAGGTCGGGGTGGGGTTCTGGGTCAGGGTGGGGCTCAGGGCATGTTACAGCTCTGGCCAGGTTACAAGGGGAGACAGAGAGAGACAGACAGAAGTGTGGCCCTCAAGAGGACACCAAAACTGGCTGATGTGCCCAGCCAAAATAATTGCCCAACCCTACCTTAGAGTCTTGCCTGCTGTGCAAGGTGGGTTTGGAAAGTAACTATTCAGGCGTAGTAGTCCTGTATATGCTCTTTGCCAAGTGGTAAATGCCCTGAATGGTGCAGGGTGATCAGCCCTTCTCTCCCATCCCCACCACTGTGGATACACAGAAGCACATTCACTGCCTTAAAGAAGAGTAGAATACAAAAAACTCAGGTACAAATTCAAAGTCCATTTCCCTTTTGTATCACTTGGCTTTAAAAAATGATTGTACAACTAGACTTTACAAAACAGCAATAGGTTCATTTTCACTCAAGTTCTTAAAAATATTTTTTTTCTGTAGTCATTGCATAAAATTTTCCAAGGTAAAAATACAGTCTACATTTAAAGTAAAAAGGAAATAAAATCCAGCAAAGCATGGAAGAGACCCAAAAATGTTAAGATTTTATTTATGAGGTTTCATCATGAAGAAAAAAAAGTGAGAAAGCCTCAGGCTAAACAGGCGACCAATCACCATCATGACTAACCAATAACTGCTCTTCTTGCTGGAGCAAGTCTCACAATAAAACTTAAGACCCCCCTAAACCCACTCGTGAAAGTGCTGTTTAGCTTAGTGTCTGTCTTTCTGAGCAGGTGTCCAACCAGTGGGTGACTGCAGGACATGTGGAATGTGACAGGAACAGCTCCGTGGCTCTTTGGGTTCCCAGGGGCTCACCTGACAACTACATGTTACTTGCTGGTGCTCTGCTTGCTCAGGTTCCTTTCAGTATTGATCAGTTCTTTAAGAACAGCTGGTATCTTAGTCATCTTCATTACCTTCATCATCTCATCGATTCAATCACAGAGAAGTAGGGATGGAAGAGACCTCCAGAAGTCATCTAGTCCAAACTCCTGCCTGAGGCAGGACCATCCCTATCCAAACCACCCCATACAACCATAATCTAAATTCTACATAAGACTACATCAACCCTGCCTCAACATAGAGAAATACCCTAACCTTCCACAGGTAAAGCAGGGGAATGGCCTGCTTCTATAAAATGTCATCAATATACACTCAAGAGGTCCTGGGTAGAGGACCATACCCCGCAGCTACAGAGGAAGGTACAAACACCCCACAGTCCATATCAGTCTGACCATGGGGTAAAACTCCTTGCTTAACCAAAATATGGCAATTGGTCTGACCCTGAACAAAGGGGCGAGACCCTGTAGCCATGAACTTCCAGCTTTGCACCACGCAGGAACACCCCAGTCAAAGTCCCCAACCTTGGCTGTAAGCCAATACCTGATGCCTCTGGGAAAGTGTAAAAACACCCTGACACATAGCACAAAATGTTGTAAGGGGGTTCTCTCTTCCTCTTTTCCCCCTTCCCACTCTCCTCCTCATCTCTGTAGCACTGGGAAAACTAATTTAGTCATGGCTTTTCGGTAGGGCAAGACAACACCTATATCCCACTATCACTGGATTACACTGATCCACAGCTGAAGTTATACAGAGCGGAGAGGCTGAGATTTTCAGACTACCTAGCTCAATGCACCTGAGAAAGGTTGTGGATTTAAGGCTAGCCTGGGTCCTGATGAGGGAGAGATATGAAGCAACCGTTTACAGGTGCAACCTGCTCTCTGCTAGGAAGATAGTGTAGGGGTTGGGATTCTGGGTATTCATATGGGGATACAGGGATCTCTCCATCCCACAGCTGATGAGGTACCTTGTCTGTGTGTCTGACATATACATTCATGATACAAAGCCAATGAAGAAACCACATTACGCTGTAGGCTGCTGTAACTCTTCTATCAGCATTAGTTGCTCAGACCCAGATGCTGCCACTACTTAGGAGGCTCATGTCTACACAGTGCTCCCAATAATTTTCCATGCACAGTGCCCACATAGCATTCCTTACCATATGAAATGAGCTCTCAAGGTACCAGAATTTTCTTATTTTGTTGCATGGAGTGTGGGGCAGTTAACTGGTCCTGGGGATTTAGGTTCAGGGCCCAGGAGCTGAGACAAGCGTGTCTACACGAGACACTTCACTGTACAGTAGAGCAGTAAGTGTGCATGTCTACATGTGCACACATCTACTGTGCAGTAAACTGCTCTACTTGCAAGTAAATTTGCTACCTGTAAATGCAAGTAGTAAATTTACTCACAAGTAGTTACTGTGCAGTAGTGCATGTGTAGACCCTGACCGGGAACAAATTTACTCCTAGTCAGCTCTGCCACTAGGGGGCCAGCCTCAGCACAGCTCTACGTCAGGCCCAGGTCCAGGACCTTAAAAGCTCCAGTCCCATGCGGCTGCCAGGGCCACTGTCCAGATCTTCAGGGTGTTGTAGGCACCTGCCAGGCCTGCCAGCACCCAGGCCCAGCTGCAGCCAGCTTCTGACCACTGGGGCTAGCTCCAGCTGGCTGCAGCCAACCCACAGCAGCCTGCCCAGACCCCACAGGACATCACTTTGTTGTGCAGC
>NW_017729024.1:61462142-61472924 GCF_001723915.1 Gavialis gangeticus | reverse complement strand
GGGCCAGCCTCAGCGCAGCTCTACGTCAGGCCCAGGTCCAGGACCTTAAAAGCTCCAGTCCCATGCGGCTGCCAGGGCCACTGTCCAGATCTTCAGGGTGTTGTAGGCACCTGCCAGGCCTGCCAGCACCCAGGCCCAGCTGCAGCCAGCTTCTGGCTACCGGAGCCAGTTCCACCTGGCTGCAGGTGACACCCAGCAGCCTGCCTGGACCCCACAGGTGCTGCCTGGCACTGCCTGGTCACACAGCTGCCAGTCCTACACCATACCCCTGTGCTAAGTGCTGCAGGCAGCTGCCCAGGCCCAGCAACACTGGTACAGCCACAGAGGCCCTGAGTTGTTGCGGGAGCCATGCTAGCATCTTCCCCGATGCCACAGACCACCTCCTGGGGCCCCAGCTTGTCATTAGACTGCAGACCTCATGATGCTGTGGGGTGAGGCTGATGCGCTCAGCCAGTTTGCATGGGGCAGGCTCTCCAACACTCATATTTATGAAGAGCTGTCAGGTTGTATACAGGAGCATGGGTACGACCAGCTGACATGCCTGTACTGCATAAAGGTCAAGGCCTTGAGGGCGCAGTGGGTCACCGTGACTGACCACAACTGTTAGTTGGGGACAGCCTGCAAGTCCATGCCCTTTATATGGCAACTGGATGCCATTCTCACACATGGGGATCCTGGCCACAGCTGTGTTCTGTACTCCAGAATGAGCGGCTTGCCTGAGCCTACCCTATGGCCTGGCACCCACAGTGACATGTCACCAGGGGAGGCCACCTCGGTCCACCAGCAGTCTGTCCCTCTGAGCTCTCCACCCCCAGCATCCTTCAGCAGCTCTGGGAGTCCAGGCTAGTGCCTGACCCGCCAGCTCTATGGCCCCAGCCCTGACCACAAGGCCAGGCTGGCTACGTCACCACCAGCTGCCAGCAGCTCCAGGTCCACCCTCATCTCATATGCCCCTCCCGCGGAGGAAACCTGCCCTACGAACCGGACGCGAAGTGAAGCCTTTGCGCAGTGCCGCGAACCGCTGCCCCCACAAGCCGATCTGCGCTCGGTTTCCTCCAACCGCCGTCCGCGGCTTTCCCGCCGCCACTCCCCGCGCCGGCGTTCGCACCCGGAAGGCAGGCGGGGGAAACCACTTGGCTGAACAGAGGAGGGTGCTCCTCGCCTCCCGACCGCTTCCCGCAAGCGAGGCTGCTGTTGCGGCAGGGACCTCTTCCCCCTCGGGCTCAGAGGCCGCTCCCGGTCCGGGGTAGCAGGTCGGGGAGTGTCCAGGCGCGAGGGCAGGGCAAGGCAGGGCAGGGCAGGGCAGGGCAGGACCGGGGGAGCAGACAACGCCGCGGCCCCGGGCCCCAGACTCATGGCTTCGACGGCGCTCTGGGCCGTCGGGACGCTGCTGCACATGCTGCTCGGTGCGGCCCGCGCCGCCTACGTCATCACCGTGGACGCCTCGCAGAGCCCGCGCGCCCTAAAGCCCTTCTGGAAAAGCGCCGGCTTCTGGTAAGCCAGGCTCGGGGCCCGGCTGCGCATGCGCGCGCGTAGGGAGCCGGCGTCTGGAACCGGCTGGGGCTGCGCCTTCCTCTTCGGTGCGGCGCCGCCCGACCGACTTGAGGGGACGGGGCAGCTCCCTCGGAGTCTCCGACCCAGCTTATAGGTACGGGACGGCCCAACGCGGGGCCCGGCTGCCCGCGGCCTCTTTTCTGGTGGGCCCTGCCATGAAACCTGGCGTCCCGCCCCTGCCGCAAGTCACGAGCCTGAACTCGGTTGTGAAGGTCCCCCGTCCCTTGTTCACAGCTAATCGAGGCCTAGCAAACACTGGTTACTAATGCATGACACGTACGAAAGGTTCCTGGCCCCTTTTTCAAAGCTAATCGAGACCCAATAAAAGTTAGTTATTAATGCATGACACATCCGGAAGAGAGAGGATTTCATTCGCTGTGCACATTTTGCTGATGAGTGTGTACAATAATATCCTGCATCAAGTGCAGAGCTGTAAATGAAGGCCAGGTTAGGATGGGATTATAGGGCAAAATACTTGGGCCACCACAGTCTTCCTGTTGATGCCATCGGGGGACTGCCCCAAAGACCCTGACCACAGTCCTACCTGGCCCAAAGCATGGTTTGGTCCTGCCAGGCTGCAAACTCACAGCCCCCACCATGCCCACTGCACTAAGTATAATGGATGGAATAAGGAATTGGGCTGGGATTATGACTGGAAATCCTGTTTGGGCCACCCCACAACATACCTCTGTGGTACTGGGGGACTCTCCCAGATACGTCTGACAAGTCTTGCCCTGTCCAGAGCGTTGTTTGTGCCAGACTGCTAACTGGCAGCCTCCCATGCCCACTCTACTAAGTATAATGGCTTGAAAAAGGAACTGGCTTCTGGGCTGAGATTATGATTGGAAATTCTTTTTGGGCCACCCCTCACTGTGTACTTGTGGCACTGGGAGACTCTCATGGACATTCTGGCCAGGGTCTTGCCTGGCCAAAAGTGCAGTTTGTGCGTGCCAAGCTGTCAGCTGGCAGTCCTCCCTTGCCCACTGTACTAAGTATATGGGCTCAAATAAGGAAGCATTTTTGGCTGGGTTTATGCTTGGAAATCTTTTTTGGGCCACCCCATACTACAGCTCTGTACCACCAGGGGACTGTCCCAGACATCTCTGGCTAGAGACTTGCCCCACCCAAAGTGCAGTTTGGCCATGCCAGGGTGCCCACTGACCATATACCCACTGTATATGGACCGGAATAAGGAATTGGATTTTGGCTGGGATTATAGCTAGAAATCCTTCTTGGGCCACCCGACACCATGCCTCTGGGCCACCAGGGGACTCTCTTAGACATCTCTGACCAGAGACTTGCCTGGCCCAAACCACGACTTGGCCATGCCTGGCTGCCAACTGACACCCCACCCCAACCACTCTACTAAGTATATGGGTTTGAATTAGGAACTGGTTTTTGGAATGAGATTATAGACTTCATAAACATTAGGGCTGGAAGGGACCTCGGAAGATCATCGAGTGCAGCCTCCTGCCCCAGGGGTAGGAAGTAAGCAAGGGTCAAAGGATCGCAGCAAGATAGATGTCCAAATGTTTCTTAAAAGAGTCCAGAGGAGGTGCTTGCACCACCTCTGGAGGGAGTCTGTTTCAGGCCTTGGGGACTTGGACAGTAAAGAAGTTTTTCCTTATGTCCAGCCTGAAGATGATTGGAAATCCTTCCTGGGACACCCCGCACCGTGCCTCTATGCCAGCAGGGGACTCTCCTGGACATCTCTGACCAGAGACTTGCCTGGCCCAAAGTGCGGCTTGGCCGTGCTAGCCTGCCAGCTGACAGCCTCCCATGGCTGCTGAACTAAATACATGAGCTCGAAAAAGCAACTGGGTTTGGGGCTTGGATTGCGTTTGGAAATCCCTTTTAAGACACTCCAGACCACGCCTCTGTGGCACCAGGGCAGTCCTGGACATCTCTGATCATGGTCTTGCCTGGTCCAAAGTGCAGTTCATGCCAGGCGTTCACATGACAGCCCCCCCAGACACTGTACTAAGTATATGGGCTCAAATAAGGAATTGGCTTTTGGGTTTGGATTATGGCTGGAAATCCATTTGGGCCACCCCACGCCATGACTCTGTGGCACCAGGGGACCTTCCTGGACATCCCTGACCAGATCTTGCCCAGTCCAAGGCACAGTTTGGCCATGCCAGGCTGCCAACTGACAGCCTCCCCCCCCCCACCACTGTACTAAGTATACAGGCTTTAATTAGGAACTGGTTTCTGGGCTGGGATTAGAGATGGAAATGCTTCTTGGGCCACCCCACACCATGAGTCTATGGCACTGGGGGACTCACGTGGACATCTCTGGCCAGGGTCTTGCTCAGCCTGAAGTACAGTTTGTGAATGTCAGGCTGCCCACTGACAGTCCCCCCATGCCAACTGTACTAAATATATGGGCTCAAATAAGGAACTGTTTTTGTCCGGGTTTATGCTTGGAAATTGTTTTTGGGCCACCCCACACTATGATTTTGTGGCACTGGGAGATTCTACAGGGCATCCTGGAGAGCGTTGTCCAGCCCAAAGTGCAGTTTGGCTCTGTCATGCTGTCAGCTGAGAGCCCCTGCTCCCCCAGCCCCTGTACTAAGTATAATGGTTTGAATAAGGAGCTCTTTTTGGGCTAAGATTAGAGATAGAAATGCTTCTGGGCCACCCCACACTATGACTGTGGCACTGATGGACTCATCCCGCTATCCCTAAAGTAAAGTGGGCATGGGGGCTGTCAGTTGGCAGCCTGGCAGGACCAAACTGCTTTGGGCTGGGCAGGACTGTGGTCAGGGTTCTTTGGGGCAGTCCCCCAGTGGCATAGACAAGTAGTTTGCAGCAGCCTGGGGAGTATTTTGGCTCAATCCCATCTGAATCTGACCTTCATTCAGGGGTCTGTACCTGATGTGGGATATTATTTTACATATTAATTAGTACATGTGCATTGGTAATGAAATTCTCTCTCTTTAGGATGTGCAATTCATCAATAACAAGCTTTGATTGGGTCTAGATTAGCTTTGAAAAAGGAACTGGGAACTAGGAATAAGGAATAAAGAACCAGGAATAAGGAACTGGGAATATGCAGCCAGCCTCATTTGCATGTGGCTGTTGCCTGCTGTTGTGGAGCCCTCTTAGTGAGGCTGTGTGGGTGAGGCAGAGAGCAGCGCGTGGCCCAGCTCCTCTCCATGTTAAATGCTTTCAAGCAGCACAATGGCTTCTGCAACAGCTTTCAGCTGAAAGAAAAGGTCCCCTGTGAGCTGCTCCTAGGGATGATGTGTACGTGGGTCAGAAAACTCCACTCTGCATTGGCTGAACTTTGACCCCTAGTTGTTATTATTCACCCCCTCGAATAAATCACTAGGTCATGCTGACTGAAGTGGTTTAAGGACACCAAGCAAATTTTGATGGGTTGCTGCTTACAATAGTGCCAGTGCTTTGCAGGCAAGCCACCCTAGGGAGGACACTAAGGCAGCTTGCAGCAAGAACGAGGATGTTTTTAGGCAGTACCTGTAGGTTGCAGAGGCCTTTGAGAGCCTCATGCCAGACCAGAGGAGACTCATTCACACTGCTTTGTGGATAAAAAAATCCAAATCATCATCAACAGCAACAGCTTTGAACAGACCATCATGCATTGAAGCTCCATGTTTTATGATGTATCCTGAGGCAGAAACTTTGCCTGGAATCTTAGATGTTTAAGGTACACATAAATACTTTCACTTACTGAACAGCTCCATATGTTACAATCATCTACTCAGAAGAGTGTAACACCCTCCACTGTTAACGTGATTTGTTTAAATACCTTCATTCCAAGAATGAATGCTCATTTTCACATAGCTTCATGGATAGCATATGCTAATGTAATAGAAGACCTTATTGTAGTGCATTTCTACCAAGGGACAAAAATTCAGTTGTGCAAACATTAACTCTTTACTGGCAGTGTAATCTGTGCTAAGTGCAAGTCTTGAGTCCTGTCTACACTACAGTCCCTTCTGTAATTGCTTGGTAATGTAGATACTTGAAAGTTAGTTTGGGGACATGTGGCAGTCGAGCAGCACCACATAGCTCAGCTCAGTCTAATTTATCTTGCTGCAAAACCACATTGGCCCCAGCCCACAGAGGAATTTAGGGATCTAAAGCTATTTATTGCAGTGGGAGCCAGGGTGTAGACAGACAACATAGTTGCACTGTAAAGGGAAGTGGGGTAGGGTGGGAAGGGCAGGACATAATACGGTGCATCTGAATCCAGTTTAACTTTCATCTTCCTGCTCCTAACCCACATATATTCTTTTAAAACAGTGTAGTTATATGTCTATCCATGCTCTTATGCCCTCAGGCTCTAAATGCCTATATCAGGGTTTGTCAACCAAGAGTACGCATAACCCCAGGGGTACTTAGAAGGGTCTTTGGGATATGTGTGGGTGGATGAGGATGGAGAGCCCCGGGGCATGGTGGCAGTATCTCCCCCGGCACGTTTGTCTCTTACCCGGGGGAGTGGGAGGGGTGCACCAGGCGCTGCCAGCCCCATACAACACATCACAATGCCTCCTTGCCCCCGCCTCAGCTTGCTTTCCTGATTGGCTGCTGGGCTGCTGCCCTCAGCTAATAGCCAGTGGTGGGTGGCGGTTGCCATGTGTGACCTCTCCTACAGTTTGCCTACCCCATCCCAGCACCACCATTATGCGCAACCGTGGGAGGGCATGGGGGGTGCACATCCCCAGATCTGCGTGCAGGGCAGGGCGGCGTGGCGTGGGCTGGGGTTGTGCTAGGCTGTTCCTGGTGGTGGGGCTGGGTCATGCTGCGCTCAGGGCAGGCAGCGGTGGTGCTGGGAATGGGGTCAGAGAGCCACGGCAAATTCTGGAGTGGCTGCAGCCCCTCCTGTAGCCCCATCCCAGCGCTGCTACCAGCCCTGAGCACAGTGCAGTCCAGTCCCTGCCGGAAAGAGGCTGGCATTGCCCCAGCCCCAGGAAGCCCCTCACACAGATCTGGGGGCACGTGACCCCCCGTGCCCTCCTGGGGTGCGTGCAGTTCAGTCCTGTGCTCTGCCCAACTGTGCAGTGCCTGCCCGTGCCCATGTCCCTGCCCCACTGACCTCCCTTACCACAGGGCTATGCGGGGGGAGGGCGGGGGAGCTGCAGCCACTCCAGAATTCGCCATAGCCCCCCAAGCCTCCTCCCAGTGTCACCGCCACCACCTGCCCCAAATGCAGCCTGGCCCAGCCCCTGCCAGGAATAGCCTGGTGCCATCCCAGCCCCAGCCTGCAGCCTGCCCATCCCCCTGTAGATCCTGGGGCAGATGCCCCCCATGCCCTCCTGGGGGTGCACATAGCAGCGGGAGCCACCCCCTACTCCCCCGTGTAGCTCAGTCCTGCATCCTGCCCTGGCTGGGCAGCCCCTGCCCCAGCCCCACTCCCTCCCCCACCGCTGGGGCAGCCCAGCTTGCCCCACCCCGTGCAGATCTAGGGGCACATGCCCCCCATGTAGCCCCTCTCCCCCTGTGTCCCCTGGATGAGCCACTCGCGGCTCTGTTTTGTTCTCTGCCCCGGCTGTGCAGCGCTTGCCCCAGCCCCATTCCCTCTCGCACCACTGGGGCCTCAATTTGCCCCCACTTTAAAAAGAAGAAAAAAGATATGGGGTACAGGAGCTGAAACTCTGAATCAGAAAGGGAACACTTATTTTAAAAGGTTGAAAACCCCTGGCCTATATGGTTTGGTAAATGCCTTTGTGACTACAATGTAGACCAGATAGAACCTTTTACATTGATGAATCTATTAGCTTGCAGACAATAGCAGATTCAAAAAACTATATCTGGTTCAGTTACAAGACGGAGATGGAGAACGGCCATGGGTTAGAATGATCCATGGAAGGTCCTTTACAAGTATAGACTATATTCTCAGCATTGTGCAGTGTGTTCATATATTTTACTAAAGTCTCTGAGTGGCCTTGCATATTTCTTTTGTAAAAATGTGAAGCTGAATTAACAGAAGTCCTGTAGGTACTATATAATCCAGCAGACTCTGAACATAGTTCTGGTTTTTAGGGAAAGGTTTTTTCTTTCATAGCAAATTGCAGCTAGCTCTGGATGGGAAGAAGTAGGGTCATGGAACAAAGGTTCTATCCCCTGTTGCATTAATTTCAGTGAAATAAAAGGACCCAAGGATTCAAGTGTACAGCATTGAACAGGGTTTTTGGTTGTAGCTGTGTTGGTCTAAGGCAGGGGTTTTCAGCTTTTTTGGGTCAGTGTACCCCCGGCGGCTGGATGCAGAACTGGGGGGGAAGGGGTGCCGCACAACTGAATGTGGAGCAGCGGCAGATGCCGCGTGCGAGCTTCTCCCACCCCCGATCTGGCCGGGTGGGTGGTGCTGCCCAGCTTTGTGCATGGCAGCGCTCCATCCCCACCCATGTGTACCCCCTAGGGCTTTCTCAAGTACCCCTAGTTGACAACCCCTGGTCTAAGGACATAGGCAGGCAAGGTTCTTTGGGTAGATGTGATATCTTTTATTACAACAACTGAGTAGTCTAAGAACTTTTTTCCAACTACTCGGTCTAATAAAAGATATCACATCTACCCAAAGAACCTTGCTAGGATAAAACAGTTTGCCATCTTGAAGAAGGTGTGTCACAGAGACCTTGATCTGAATGGTTCTATGGCCAGCATGAGTTTTGAAGTGAGTCCAGGGCTAAGCACAGTATAGGGCAAATATACCCAGAGAGGATAGCACCAATCCAGGCAACACAACAAACTTCCACAGGAGTTCTGAAACCTGATATGACACTCTCTTCAGAAGAAACAACTAACCCTGACATAAAAGTATTGCTGAAGTGACCTTGAACAGAGATGGGGTCAGCTATGCAGACATGCTGCATACAAGCAACCCAGAGGTTCTTGGTTAGAGAGTCTTCCTTATCTGCTCAGTGAGACTAATCACCACATTTGGGATCAGGAGGAAATTTTACTCCACAGTCAGATCCGTATGGACTGTGGGGGCTTTTGCTATTCTCTGTAGCAGGGGGCACAGTCCTCTTCCTTGGATCTCTTGAGTATATTTTAACAACCCTTGCATCAGTAGGACATTGACAGCCCTCACCCCCCTGCTTTACCCATTCCAGGGTTGTTTTTGGTGTTTTGGGATAATGTTCCTTGTAGTTGTACAAGGGGTTTTTGTATAGTTTTAGGACTAGGTTAGACTAGCACTTACATGGGATGGTTTGGGTAGAGGTGATCCTGCTTTGAGCAGTGGGTTTGACTAGATCAGTGTTGCCCAACATTTTTGCCCTGTGGGCTGGATGGGAGGTGCCAGGTGGCTGGATGGGCCAGATCTGGCCTGTGGGCTCATTCCAGCACGGGGGTTGGGGAAACAGCCTGGCACCAATGCAGACATTCAGGGGGTGGCCAGGGACAGAGAAGTCTGGCCCTAATCCAGATGTGAAGTGGAGGGGAGAGGGGGAGGAGCACCCTGGTCTGTTCCCAGTCCAGTTGCATGGGGGGCATGGGTAGATTTCATAGACATTAGGGCTGGAAGGGACCTCGGAAGATCATCGAGTCCAGCCCCCTGCCCCAGGGGCAGGAAGTCAGCAGGGGTCATAGGATCACAGCAAGAAAAACATCCAGGTTTCTCTTGAAGGCGTTCAAAGTAGGTGCTTGAACCACCTCCAGTGGCAGGCTGTTCCAGACCTTGGGGGCTCGGACAGTAAAGAAGTTCTTCCTTATGCCCAGCCTGAAACAATCTTGCAGAAGTTTATAACCATTCAACCTTGCAATTCCTTGGGGCACTCTGGTGAACAAACATTTCCCCAGGTCCTGGTGAACAGCCCTTATGAATTTATAGGTGCCCATCAGATCGCCCCTGAGCCTGCGCTTTTCCAGGCTGAAGAGTCCCATGGCTCTCAGCCTCTAATCATAAAGTCTGCTTTCTTGACCTCAGATCATGTGCGTGGCTCTCCTTTGGACTCTTTCAAGCTTCTTAAGCAGCCCAGCCCTGCCTGATCCAGGCATAGAGGAGCAGGGGGCACAGAGCAGCCTGGCCTGATCCCATCATTTGAGGGGGTGGGCCCAGCCCTCATTGTGGCTGTGTAGCAGTGGCCCAGACGGGATCTGGCTGTGTGGAGCTTCCACTGTCCCCTCACCACCACATTTCTCAAGCTGTGGGGATCCACATAGGCTGAGTGATATGGTTCCTTAGGCCAGATTTGGCCTGCAGGCTGGAGATGAGCACTCTTGGACTAAATAATCTCCTGAGGTCTCTTCCAGTCCTACAGTTCTGTTAATAATCATTCTGTATTTTCCTTTTGCATGTATAAGGAGTTTATTTGCAGGCAAAAGCTTTCTTTGGTTGATGGCAATTTATGACACCACCTCAAGTGTGCTGAAGAGAGAAACCCTGTATTTTTGTTTCCTCCCACTATCTTATTGAACTTCATATTGCTTCTATTTGGGAGATCATTCAGTAACAGCACCATCAGGAAAATCTCATACTTCAAAGATCCGTCGCTAAAGTGTTGGACTGAGAGGAAAGAGAGCTGGGTTTAGTTTTGGGTTTAGCACCAACCCTGTATGTGACCTTAGACACGTTATTATGTATCAGTTTCGCCTTGGTCTTGAGTGTGATTACTACTGTAAAGAGTTTAATCTTCTTACTGGGTGTATATATGGGCTTAGTACAATGAGGCCCCAAGATTGGTTGGGGCATCTAAATGCTAATGTGATGCAGTGTAATAAATTTCATTTTTTTCTCTCCATAGTCCTCCTCTACCGCACAGCAGAGCTGATATTTTTGACCTCAGTAAGGACCAAATCATTAACCTTGCATACATTTCTTCAGTACCACATGGTGGCATTGAACAAATTCGAATTCACTGGTTACTGGAACTAATTACAGTCAAGTAAGTGAGCACTTCTAAATCTTAAAACATGGGAATGGAATATGTTATCAAAGCAGCTTCCTACTCCACCATCATGTGCTATTTTTTTTTATATTTGCTTTGATTCAGAGACCTGTAGATAGCTCTAGCTTGTACTCAGTTTGGAGTATCTATACGGGTATGATTGACTGAAGAAGGTATGCACAGTTGGCATGGTTGCTCTTCCTTTGAAGCTAGGAAATGTCCCTATGACATGAGCGATTTGGGACTGTAAGATAATAAAATACAGTGCTGGAAGGGGGGGGGGCTATGGGATGGGCTACAGCCACCCCAAAATTCACTGTAGCCCCCCCACACCCGCCCCCCCCCGTGGCACCATTGCCCGCCCCGCCTTGCC
>NW_017729024.1:61446088-61457142 GCF_001723915.1 Gavialis gangeticus | reverse complement strand
GCCACCCACACCCGCCCCTCCCAGTGCCACCATTGCCCGCCCTGCCTTGCTCTGAACACAGCCCTGATCCAGCCCCTACCAGGAAGCACCCAGTGCAGCCTCTGGCCCCAGCCCACAGGAGCAGCCCACCCTTGCTCTGCACACAGATCAGAGGAGTCACATGCCCCCCCAGTCCTCCCTCAGGGGGGCATGCAGTGCTGGGAGCCACTCCTTCTCCCCTCCCCGCAGAAAAACCACAGCTCCATCCTATGCCCTGCCCTGGCTGGGCAGCACCTGCCCCTGTCCCAGCCCTACTCCCTCCCTCACAGTGGGGGCCTCGATCTGTGTCCCCCACATGCCTCTCCCCCTCCCCCCCCACAACCCCAACAGACTTACTAGCCAGATGCTGCTCTCCAAGCTGCTGTGATGCACTCCTGGTCACGTTTGTGTTGCATCTGCGTGCATGCATGCAGCATGTATTGGCGACATTATTGGTCACATCAGCCAAAAAAACCCAATATAAATTGCTGATAATGCCAATTTTCTTTTAATCAGTGCTGATATGATATGGACCGATGTATCAGTGCACCTCTAGTTGTATTTACATTTCTTTGTTTCACTGAACCAGATTTCTTGAGGGCTTGGAAGGCTTGGGAAAGCAAGAGGGAGGATTTGTTATCTCCTTTTACTCCCTCTGACCTGTTACTTTTTCTGCTCTGGTTTATGGGTTTCTCTGACAAGGCTGCTTTGTTTCTACAAATCAGCTAGGCAGAAATACATCTATTATAGCAAAATAACATTTAATACTTTTGGTCATGCACTACTTCTGATATTTTAAGATACAATCGTAATGTAATGTATTGTTTAATTATGCTTTGTTAGATGTGTTGATGTTAGGTATTTGCTGGCCAAGCTAGTTGTTAGATGTATTGATGTTAGGTGTTGTGTTAGGTGTTTGCTGGCCAAGCTAGTTGTTACATCCACAAAAATGCACACTCCAAGTCACTCAGGCACAGGCTTTGAGGCCTTCTGCTGTTTAGCCACACTTCGCAGCTACACAGGTTAAGCTTAGGTACAGAGGGCATGGCTTACGCAACAGGCAGGTCTCCAAACCAGAATCACTAGCAAGGGTCCAAAGCAGACAGTTATGGCTATCTGGGACAGGTGGGTCGCTGAGAAGTTAGCCTGCCTTCCCCACCCCCTTCCCAGGCCAGGAAAGGCCTGACTCTGGGTAGCACTTGCTGCCCACACGGCCCCCCATTTGACCTTCTGCAGGCCAGCCTATTTCTTGTCCTCTCCCCGAGGCCATGGTGCCCAGACTCGGGGGGCAAGGGGCTTTTGGCTGACTGGCACATGGAGCTGGTGATGCCCCTGCCATCCATCCAGGGGGCCTCTCCAGAGAGGCGCCCCAGGGCCAGCCCCCTCCCACTAGCCCTGCCCCCCTCCGAGTGTACCCCTGCTGAGAGTGTTCCAGGAGTGCTGTGAGGAGCTGATGGCACGGACTGAGGGGTGCCTGACATGCTGTGCCCTGCTGCTGCTTGCCATGGTGCCCCAGGTGCACCTGAGAACCTGGCATAGGACCCTGAGCTTTGACAGTGTGCCTGGCAAGCCTGTGCTGTTCCGCAACATCCACTGCCACCTGGAGGGGTACCTGTGCCTGAGCTACACATCCCTGCCCTCTGCAGCTTAGGATCACCACAGACATCAACGTGTTCCTCCCTGTATGAGATTCCCATGCTGCCTAGCTGAGGAGGTACCGGCTGCTCAATAAAGTTTTACACTGTCTCCCACCTTCCTGCATGCTGTAGGGGAACTCTGGGGCTTGGGGGAGTCTGGCCAAGTAGTGCTCGTTGGGGGCCAGGGGCAGGGGCCAGGAGAGCCCTCCCCCACAGTGCAGGGCTTACTAGGTGGGTGTGGCAGGCATGGCCAGTGGCCCGAGTGTCCTTGCTGGTGGCAATGATGTGTGGCTCCTGGTGGTATCCTGGGGTGCATGGGTGAGGCACCTGACTGCCTAGGCAGAGGCCCCCTCTGGGGAGGAGCTTGGGCTGCTGAGGATCAGTGGAGCTATGGCTGTCTTGGCCTCTTGGGCAGGCCTGCGTACCCAGAGTTGGCAGGGTAAGTGCTGGCCTGGGCTGCCAGAGCTGCTGGATGATGCTGGGGCAGAGACCATGGCAAGATGAGTGCCTGGTACCCCGAGGAGCCCTCCCCCACTAACACCTTGTCACCGCTGCCAGGCCACAGTGGAGGCTTAGACAGGCTGCCCTTGCTGGAGTACACAGCATGGCTTCAGCCAGAGTTCTGGGGCATGAGGATGTGATCGAGCTGCTGCATAAATGGCATGGACTTGTGAGCAGCCTCAAATGTCAGTTGTGGTTGGTGACAGTGACCCACTGTGCCTGCAAGGTCTTGATCTTTTTGTGGCACTGGTGCGCCAACTAGTTGTGCCTGCTCTCCTGCATGCGGCCTCATACATGTGCGCATTGGTGTGCCTGCTGCGGGCAAACTAACTGAGGTCCTTTGCCTTGCCCCACAGTGAGTCTCCTCCTGGGACCAGTTCCAGCCCCAGGAGGCAGTGTGTAGTGTTGGGGGATGATTCCAGCATGGCTCCCTCAACAGCCCACAGGGCCTCCATGTGACAGTCTGGGTACTGCCAGGCCTGGGCAGGTGCCTGCAGTGCTCAGTGCAACAGCACAGCATGGGACAGGCAGGCATGCTGCGGCTGGCCAGGGGCCACTGGAGTCCCCACTGCATTTTAAAGGCCTGGGGCAGGAGACGCTCCAAGCCCCGTGGCCCTGGGACTAGCCTAAGCGGTCCCCTGGTCTCGGGGCTGACTGATTTGCTCCTGGTTGGGATCTACATGTGTGTTACTGTGCAGTAACTACTCTGCAGTTAATTTGCTACTTGCATTTGCAGGTAGAAAATTAACTGCAGAGCAGACCAGTTTGCTGTGCAGTAAGCATGTGCACGTGTAGACAGGACACTTACTGTACAGTAAATTGGTCTAGGGCGGAGGATAGCATCTCATGTAGACGTGGTTTTTACCTTTTTAGTTTTTACCTTTTTTGTTTGCTTTGGTTTCTGTTTCCTTCCTTCTGCTTTCCTTTGTGTACCCTGTATGAAGTCCTGGAGGGAGTGCCATATTCTGTCTCCCCTTCTTTTTCCCTTGATTCTTCCTCCCCTGCCCTTTTTTCTCCTCCATCCTTTGCTTCATCCTCGTCCTCTTCTTCTGGTAATCCTATTTCATGGTCCCTTTCTTGTAGAAGATCTCCTGAGGAATTTTGACTAGATGTTCCTGGCTCAGTCTTTTGAGGTGTGGCCTCCCTGTCTTCTAGTTCTTCTACCGCTTCCCTGCTTGACCCTTCCCTTCTTATGGACTAAGTGAGTAATTTGGCGCACATTCTAAAGAGGTGTCTTTTCTCTTTCAAAGATTACATTACATTGCTGAAGCCCCTGCTTTCAGCTCTGCTATGTGTTCTTTCCCTTCCTCCTTCTCTTTCCCCGCTTCCACCTTCCTCTCCCATTTCATCAGTAGGGGAAAGGAGGGGATAAGCTGCAGTGGTGTGCAGTCCCTGCGTTCCATGAAATCAGGGGCTGGGCATTGTTGCTGTGGCTCTGGAGCTGCTTGAAAGCAGGGACTCAGAGCACACCAGCTGGTGAGCTCCCAGAGCTCCCAGCACATGTGGAGCTGCAGCAGGTGACAAGCTGGTGAGCAGTGAGAGCTCATTGTTCATGCAGTGCACAGCTAAAGCAGGGTGTGACCATGCTGCTGCACCTCCTCTGGGTCTGCTCCTGCCCACTAGTGATGATGTCACAAGCAAGTAGCATGGCCAATATATTGCTGTTGATTGTAGTCATGTTGGTCTTAGGAAATAGGCAGGCAAGATTCTTTGGCTAGATGTGATATCTTTTATTCGACCAATTAAATAATTGGAAAAAAATGTTCTTTGCAAGCTTTTGTGCACAAACACTTTTCTTCAGGCATGGAGAGAGTCTGTAAATGAATTGTGTGCCATGGGTTAGCATTTTCATGGACCTGCATTTTGTATATTGTATTCTACCCAGGAGAGGACACCAATTTACCGACAGGCTCTCTCTATGCCTGAAGAAAGGTGTTTGTCCCCAAAAGCTTGCAAAGAACAATTTTTCCAGCTATTTAATTGGTCTAATAAAAGATATGACATCTACCCAAAGAACCTTTTCTGAAATATATTGCTGTGCATTGTGCCTCTTGCTGGCCTTTAGGGACTTTTCTACTGAAATACAAGGGCTGTAATGAGAAGAGGCATGCAGCTGGTAATACAGGCCTTATGAATATCAGCTGGAGGAAGGGCATCCTGTGAGCCTGGGGATGGCAAAAGTTGATGGCATCCTTAGCCAGAACAGGAGGGGAGCTCTGAGCTTGGGGTGAACCTGATAGGGGAAGCAGTGGGTCTCAGGAGGTGCAGAGCTCAGTAGAACCAGGAGGGGTGCTCTGCCTGCCTGGTGGGTTTTATAAGCGGCTGGGGAAGTTGTGAGTAAGAGGAGGAGCAACCTGTGAGGATAGGACTGAGGGCAAGTGTCATGGAGTTAGTGAACATTGGGAGAGGACAGCAGGATAGAAGGTAGTTAGGGCAGAGAGAAAAGAGTAAAGGACTGACAGAGGACTATATACTGTTTTGAGTCCTGTGGAGTTGTGTATCTGTGGTGTTCATTCTGAAGTGGTTCGTGGTTAAAGATAAAAGAACAACCAACCATTTTTCTTTTTACTTTCGTGCCCAGGTCATGGCACTACCCAGTGATTGCCTGCTCCACTCCTGACCGGGATCCCACTTTCTTTCATTTGAAAACACAGTGAACCTTTCATGGCTCAAGCAGAGTCCTCTAAAGCAGTGTTTTTCAACCTTTTAAGTATCAAGTACCCCCTAACTTCTGAAAATTTTAATAAGTACCCCAACACTCAATTTTCCAGGGGATTTTATACTTACAGAGTAATGTGTGCTATATGTTGGAAGAAGGGCTGCTTATATACGGCCATGATATGACAGACGTCTGATCTGGTGTGGGTAGGGTTGCTACCTTTTACACCAGGGGTGCTCAAGAATGTACCTGGGCTAGAGGTGATGTTGGCCAAAGGTAGGAGGACTGAGCCCAATGTCATGGAAAACGTGACACACCAAATTATTGCTGGGGAATTTAAAGCGCCACGCAATGTGCTGTGCACCAAATTTTTTGCCATAGTTTTGAGAGGAAGAAGGGGTGAGAGAGAGAGGGAAAGAGGGCGAGAGAGAGAGACAGAGGGAAAGAGGGCAAGAGAGTGAGAGACAGGCAAGGATATAGGGTGAAAGAGAGAGTGAGACGGAAGCAGGGAGGGTGAAGGGAGAGAGGGAATGGGGGAGGAGAGAGGGGATAGGTACCAACCATAATTGTAGTGCAGGCAGGTGGTGTTGGCTGCTTCCGGGGCTGCTGCAGCAGGGGTTGGGGTGATGGGGCGAAGCAGAGGCCCATGGTGTGGTGAGGTAAGTCTGTAGGGCAGGGGTCGGCAACCCCTGGGGCATGCGTGCTGAACATGGCATGCGAGGCCATTTTGCTTGGCGCAGTAAGTCTGTAGGGCAGGGGTCAGCAACCCCTGGAACATGCGTGCCAAGCATGGCACGCAAGGCCATTTTGCTTGGCACGCTACCGCCAGCCCGGACTCTAGGCAGGTGCTGCCAGCCATGGAGCCGGAGCTGTTCCCAGCAGGTGGCTGGGAGGCTGCAAGCCCTGCTGCAAGCATCCCAGGCTCTGTGGCTGGCAGCAGCTAGCCAGATCCTGGGCTGGCTGCAGCCAGGAGGCTGCAAAGGAGCTGCTCCAGGCTTCAGCAGCCTGTGGCTCCGAGCAGATGGTGTGGGGCGGGGCCCTGAGGTAGCGCAGCCCAGAAAAACCCTGTGCCGCCACCGGCACCGCTTGTATCCAGCCTAGGCTCTGGGGCAGCTACAGCAAGCAGGCTACAAACAGCTGCACCCGGGTCCACAGCACCAGCATCACCTCCATGCTGGTGGCGACTGCACGCGCGCCTCAGAGCACAGAGCGGCCTATCCTGCCCTACAGGCAGGATCTGGCGGCAGCACAGGGCTTTTCCCTGTGTACGGCGGCAGTGGTGCTGGGGGGGCAGGCAGCAGCCCCCCTCGCATTACTGCAGCCTGCCCCGAGCACCAGGAAGAACCTGGTGCCACCGCCAGCCCTCCTGCCCGCAGTGAACTGGGCCCTGGGCGGGCCAGGTCGTGGCGCCAATCCCCACAGTGCAGGAGGGAGCGGGGCAGCGCCCTGTACCTCCCGCACTCTGGGGGTCTCGGTCTGCCCCCCCCAACCCCCAAAGCCCAGGCAGGATAAAAAAGAAAGAAAACTTATCTGCCTGTCGGCAGGGAGTACGCGGGTATCTGTGTGCCTGTCCTCCCCCTCCTGCAGCAGCCTTTGGCCAGCTTGGGGGTTGGGGGTGAGCAGCTGGATGTGAACCCGGCAGCGGCAGGGGGAGCGGCGGTGCTCCCTTGCTGTGGGGGTTTTCCGTGCCCACATACCCCCTGCCTGTGTCTCGCGCACCCCCAGGGGTACATGAACCACAGGTTGAGAAGCTATGCTCTAAAGAAGGACACCACCATTAGGCAGGCAGTCTTCACAAAACAGCGAACTTTATTTTTAACTGAAAATAATACATTTTGTTTCATTTCCAGGCTGTATGACATATGTAGGTAGTCTCAGTGATGGGGGTTGATTCTCTGACCAGATGGTTAGTTACCAACCCACATGCCCTCAGTAGCCAAGGGGCAGAACTTGCATAGAGATTTGGACCCATTATCCAGGCATACAGACCCATCCCTCCCCTGAACCTGAAACAAGATATCCCTCCTTTGAACTGTAGCTATGAATAAGTAAGGTTAAATACATTACTTTTATACCAAACACAAGACTTGAAAAAATATATATTCCAGCCACACAAGAAGAGTTCTAGCGTAAGAGGTATTACAGATCTCATCTAAGTATTTATTAAGCCCTAATACTGAACCAACATGAAAGTAAAATACCATCACCAGCCACTTCAGAGTCAGAAGACCCTATACCTATGTACAGTAAAAAAATAATAGATGAAGTTGCTTTTGGCATGTGAGTACTGTACATTTCCCAGTACACTAACGTGTGAGTCAGTGCCCAAAAACACTTGGTGTAAGGAAACTCAAAATATAAATGGCTTCTAAAATCTCTAGTCAGTAGGCTTCTTTCATCAAAGCAGTGCTTCCTCCCACACCTGAGTTACCTCACTCAGATCTACTATGATGCACTTTTCATGGAAAGAAGGATGGGAGAGAGCTTACATTAAAAAGAGCCACCAGACTCCACAACCCCTTTCCAGCACATGTAATAAAAAGAGACCAAAAGGCCAGCTGCTTTTTCTTCTGACTGTAAGTTAGAACTCTGTCTTCTTGAAGTAATAACAAGACTTCTGGGCTTTAGCTTTAAGACTTCCCTTATTTCTGCTCCACCTTTAAGACCAGATTAGTTTCACAGGTTGGAGCTCCATCTCTTACCTTTTTTTCCTCAGGTGCCAATCCTAAGGCCTTAAGTCATTATAGCTTGATCTCCTATTCACTCCCAGTGGTAGCCTGCTGCACTGTACAACTATATAGTGCAGGAGCAACCATGGCCCTGACCCCATAATGCTAGGCCTAATACAAGCGAAAGGGCTGATTCTTGTCGCCTAAGTGCCTGCACGCTAAGACCACAAACCAGTGGCCAGCAGGGAGAACACAAGGTAGCAGCATGATGATGGTTAGCAGTGGGGATAGGAAACCAGCTCTTTAGTGGATCATGTCGTTAAATAGACTTCATGGCAGAAAAACTTAAGTGGCATTGTAACACCACATTCATGCCAGTGTAACTGTTTTGAATGGGCCCACCTCTTTCATTCCAAGCCACATTTTAGAATTTCCTTGTTGCATTTTTTCCCTCAGTTTTTTTCCATTCTTGTTTATTCCTCTCTGCACTGCACTCAGTCTGACAAATATGATATGAACACAATATTGCAGTCAAATCTCTAGGTTTTAAGCTCAAGACCTTCGTGACAGATGGTTCCACAGTGTCACAGAGTCAAACCGGTTAAACTAGTACACCTCATTTTAAGTGGATGGGGATGCACCAGTGTAGCTGAGACTGAAATCTAAGCACTTCCCTCTTCTTAATAATGTTAAGCATTTTCTCACAGCAAATCTGAGTTTAATGGTCATGCCTTTTGATGTGTCTGATTCGTACAACCATGCAGGGGCGGATCCAAGTGGGACAGGATACAGTGGTGCAGTTTAATGTTGCCCCCTGCCTGCCCACCACCCCTCCCCACCACTTTGATTCCTGCTCCATCCAGAGTTTAAAACCAACTGTCTGACAGTGGTAGCAGCAGAAATGAGAGAGTCAGTTGAGGACCTGGCTCATTATACACCTGATTCCCTCTAAACCTTTAATTTTACAAATGTTTATAACCTTCTTTTTAATGTTCTTTAATGGTTACACTAATAAAACTATCCTTTGTTCTGCAATTCTGCTGTCTGTTAGCCGTTCCTGGTAATGTAACTCCTTTTTCACAACCTTTTCACTACTTTTACTTCTAGTTAGAACAAGAACTCAGGTGTGGAAATAACTTTCAATGAAGCACTAGATGCACTGTCAAGATTATCATGGAAGCTCTGAAAGAGATGTACATTTAATTCTAATGATGACAGGACTAATGAAATGTGTTTTGATTATTTTTGCCTAGTTATGTTTTTGGTACATAATATATAATATAGTCAATTAATGCACATTCCAGTAAAATTATATTTGCTTTTGCTTCAATCTTAAATAATACAGCCTGAGGCTACTAGTATATTAGTAAAGTTTCTAGTTTCTTTTTAACTGGGGAAAAATGTCTCATAGACAAGTAAGGCTGGAAGGGACCTCAAGAGATCATCTGGTACAATCAGGGATCAAACTTTCAACCTTGATCTAACCAAATGAGCTAAATCTGTTGTGAGAAATAGGATGATGTACCAGAGCAGAGGTCAGCAACATTTTTGAGCAGTGCCAAAAACAACCACAATCTCAACTTGTAAGATGTCGACGTGCCAGGGCAGACAGTTGGGGAGCCAAGAGGGGCCCAATCTTTATTGTGATAGCATAGCCTTAGCCCCTTCCCCTCCATTAGCCCTGAGGCATGTGTGCACCCACCTCTAAGGGCAATCCTTTTCTACTGTGTTCTGGCCTAGGTAAAACTATTTGTTCAGAAGGGGGGGTGGGGGGAGGGTGGACTTTATTTCCCCTTGCCACATGTTGTAACCTGGTTTTAAGGTTAAGGTGAAGGCTGGTGTTGATGATTTTTCAAGGACTTAAAGAGTAGAATACTTAGGCGCCTAAGTGGCTTGCTGGATCTGGCCCCAGAGTACAAGTTTGTAGAACAAGGGAAAAGCACTTCCAGTCTGCCTTCCAGCACAATATATGTATTTTAAAGTGATAGTGCAGGTAGTAATTGAGTGCATCTCTGTTTCTTTCCATCTGGTCCTCAATCCCATTATTAGTAATCTGCAACCTCACAGAGACTGTTCTGTGCTGGGTCTACCATGCTGCAGACATCCTCCTGAGACAGTGTCAACGAGGCAGATTGCTCCTGAGCAGCAAGTCAAGGGTCTGCCTTTTTTAAATGGGAATTACTTTAAACTGTCCCACTTATGTGGAAAGCAACATAGGAGAAACTATGGATCTTTCAGGCTAAACAGTGGAGTTGTCTGCCAAAGGCTTTCTGTCCCTTGCAAACTGCACGGCACTGTGTATGCTATAGAACAGCATTTCATGCATGTTTCTGTCATCCTTCTCAAAATACCCCCCTCTTTTGAGAGAGTCAATCACAGAGGGAGTGCAGCAAGCCAGGAGAATAGTGATGTTTAGTGCCCCATAGTCTTTCAATATTTCCTTCAGTGTGTTGACACCAGGTATGTCCAAAAATGAGAAGAAGGAACAGTCTATGATGATGGTCTGGAAATCAAGTTGTTTAGGGACCAAGTGTAAAGTTGTATCTGCCTGACTGAATCCATTAACATTTGTAGCTTGGTTTTCCTTCTTTAGATGCTCTTTTTCCCTCTTGTCCTGCTTCTTCCTTCTTGCAGCTTCCAGTGTAGGATCTAGCCCTGTCATTCTATAGAGAGACTTCACGAAAAAGTCTTTGTTTGCATAGTAAAGTGGTGCCTCAAAACGGAATATTTTGACCTTTGGAACAGGGGAGAGATTTTCATATTCCCGGTCATTCTCATAAAAGACAGTGCTGGGGATCTGACTCAGCAGGGCAGCATGCGGCCGCTGAGTCCGACCAATGATGGACAGCATGGAAACGGCAACACCAACTAAAAGCCCAACTTCCGTGCTGATTAGGGCAGAGGAGAGCATAGTTACACACCAGACTACAGTGTCCACTTTGTTCAGGTAGTATCGCTGTGGCACGTCTTTGAACTTCCGAAGGGCTCCTCTGAGACTGACTATGATGATGCATGCCAAGACACACTTTTGCAAAGAATAAAACAGTGGTGCTAAGAACAGCAGGACCAGCAGCACTACCATGGCACTAACAACACTTGATACCTGTGTCTCACAGCCTGTAGAAGTTTTGACCAGAGTTTTTGCAAGAGCTGCACTGGTTGCAAAGGAATGGAAAAAAGATGGAATAATGTTGCAGAATGCTATAGCAAACATTTCCTGATTGGCTCTGATCGTATAGGCATATTTCTTGGCAAACATTTCTGATAAGGAGACTGTGAATGCAAAGCTAACGATAGCAAGAGGCACGGCATCTACAGCAACTCGAAACATTAGGTTAAAACTTGGCACCTGGGGAGGAATGAATCCAGTTGGAATTGCACCTGAGACACTGGTTCCATAAACTTCATTCAGTTTCCCATAATGTGAAACCAGTGTGGCCACAACAATAATCACCAACTCTGTCGGAAGTGGGAATTTCAGTTTATGTTTGTATCGATCTCCCACTTCCTTCGCAGCGACCAGCACAACAATGCAAATAGTACTTGTTATTACATCACAGAGATTAGCCT
>NW_017729024.1:61439276-61441088 GCF_001723915.1 Gavialis gangeticus | reverse complement strand
AAACTTGGCACCTGGGGAGGAATGAATCCAGTTGGAATTGCACCTGAGACACTGGTTCCATAAACTTCATTCAGTTTCCCATAATGTGAAACCAGTGTGGCCACAACAATAATCACCAACTCTGTCGGAAGTGGGAATTTCAGTTTATGTTTGTATCGATCTCCCACTTCCTTCGCAGCGACCAGCACAACAATGCAAATAGTACTTGTTATTACATCACAGAGATTAGCCTGAGCAATATTTCGAAAAATATTAAACCAGGTCATTACAAGCATCCCAAGCCCTTGGCTGCGTGGGATTTTTATTCCAATAAGATACTTAACTTGAGCAGTTAAGATTGTTAAAGAAGCACCAGTTGCAAATCCATCCAGCATGGATTCTGAAAGGTATACAGATACAAAGCCAAGACGAAAGATTCCCATCAGGATCTGAAAGAAAAGCAAGAAATTGAAAAATAAATGATACTGCACTAAAGAGGGAGAGCACTTGTAGGTAAAGAGTGCTTGACAGTTCTAATTCTTAAACCAGCAGGGAACTGTTGTTATTTCAGATCCATGTGTAAAATGTGTGAATTCCTTTTATTGCTTTGATATATCATGAACAAAAGAGATGAAAAAAGCAATTCTTGAAGTGGATCAAATTGAACTACATTAACTGGTATTAATTCAAAGCAGCTCACCTGAAGTGATGCATGCTTGTCTGAATTTATTCCAGTGTAAGGCAGGGAACTAGATCCTGAGTGCTTCTGTTATAGCCACAGCAAATTGTTATTTCACCTCTGCTAAAAGTAAAATAAAGCGTTGTCCCTATTGTGCCATGACAATTGTGAGGTTTCAACTCCAACAAAAGTGGTATTTTATTGACTTTAGCTAATCACTTTCAAGAAAACCTCTTCAAGTCTGAACTGTGTTTTTCTTTATAACTTTGACATCATACACAGGTGCAATGATGTTGGATACCTCAGGATCTGAATCATCTTTTGAGGTGTGTTCAAGCAGTCTCATCCCCAGAAGTACTGAGCATCTGTACTTCTCAAATCAGGAGTTTTTAAGCTGTCTGAAAGGGGCCGCCCAAGTAACACAGCTTAGAGCAGGGGTGGGCAAAATGCGGCCTGCCAGGCCATTCTATCCAGCCTGTGGGGCCCCTAAAAAATTTAGAAAATTAATATTTATCTGCCCTGAGCTGGCTGTCATGTGGCCCTCTATGGCTTGCCAAAACTTAGTAAGCAGCCCTGCACCAAAAATAATTGCCCGCCCCTGGCTTAGAAGCTTACTGTAGTTGTGCTCATAGCACTCCTGGAAGGTAGGACAGTGCTATT
Source organism: Gavialis gangeticus (assembly GCF_001723915.1). NCBI lineage: Eukaryota > Metazoa > Chordata > Crocodylia > Gavialidae > Gavialis > Gavialis gangeticus. The sequence goes on along the minus strand of NW_017729024.1, from coordinate 61,439,770 downwards.
CTTCCTATTTACAAAGGGGAGGTGAAATACAGGCTTGTACAAAGCTGCACAGAAGCCTTTAGTGGAATCGTGTTTCAGAGTCTCCAAAGTATGAAGCCAGTGGCCTAACTAACCATTGTCCCCTCCTTCCTCTAGTTGCTTTTGGACACTTAAGCCATGCTTTCTGTTTTGTTTTATACAGGGTATCAGGCATCCAGTTTTAATAAAAACTGTGACTATTTATTTCATCTTTTCAATTTAAGGTAGCTTCAAATTTAAGGAAATTAAAAGAAAAATGATAACCTAAGCTGCTCTTTTTATGTCCTTCTCACCCCCTTACTTTTGGTGGATCTGAGATAGCAAGTGGGTTAACAAGTATGAAACAATGTGCCCCTTGTCCTGTATAGCCTCTCTCTGAAATGCAGGCTAGTGAATGAGCTTTCTTTTTTGTGCTTTCTGCATTCAAAAAAGAAAGAGAGAGGAAATTACAGGGTATGGATGGGGGGTAGCTGTCA
>NW_017729024.1:61429749-61434276 GCF_001723915.1 Gavialis gangeticus | reverse complement strand
AGCTCAAATTCTGTTGCCCAGTGCTGTGGTCGAATACAGTTGCTTTGAGTAATGTGTTACTTCACTCACCAGTACAGAGAAAGAGGAACTGTGCTATATCTGCATTCATAGCACTGAACTCATCCTTGTTAAGTGTGCTTAGGGAAATTTCCTGCCTTGCTCTTGAGAAAGAATATGTGTGTGCGCGCACATGCACACCTCCAGAGGGACAGACAGAGAGCATCTCTGCTCAGCTGGCCTCTCCATTCTGGATTGATGAAGACAGAAAAGAATGTGACCATGGGGTAGAAGGCTCAGGTTTTTAACGTGCTGATTTTCAAACCACTGCGGCATGGTCTGAAGCATACAAGTTTCCTAAGACTTTAAGAACTGTGCACTGCTGGAACCTAATGGAAATTAAATTTACATCACACTTTGAAGTGGTGTCTTCCTGTAACTCTTCTCTCCTGCCTCTCTAGAATTCTAGTCCCAAAGACTTATTAACTCAGCAAAATTCAAACTTGAAGAAAGAGGATTAAATTGTTTCAAGTTTCCCTGTCCTTTATATATCCTTTTTGCACATTAATATCCATGAGCCTTTAATACAAGAGTAATATTGATCATATAATTGCACTAACAAGCTCTGGTGTTAGAGCACTTCGCTCTAACTTATGCTTCACAGCCGTTCTGGCAGTCAGAACAGAAGTGCCACAGCCCCATGAGAGGCTGTGAATCAAAGTTGTTGGAGCTTTTAAACTGACTTTCTGGCACCTGGAAACTTCCTAGACAGTAGCAAAACGAAGGATGGATGACTGAGGCATCAGCCCCAGGCATCCACTTAAAGAGAGGGCACAGGAACATCAGCCACCATCGCTGCTGGCTTAACGGCTGCCACAGCCTGCCTGGCCTCTGTTGTTACCATTGTCACCCAAGGCCAGAATGCTGTTGAACATCATGACCCGTGTCAGTATAACTTCCATTAAAGCCAGTAGTAATTTTGGGTATGTTGAACTGCAGCAGTTGTCCCACATAGGTATACAGTAATTGAAAAGACCCCTGGGTCATCAAGTCCAGTCCTTACTATTGTAGCCCTGGAATTCTTTTTGTAAATTTAAACTTAAAGTTACTAGACAATAAAATCCATTTGCCTAACTTGGGTTTTTTGGGGGAGGGGTGTTTGGTTTTGTTTGTTTGTTTGATTTTTTTTTTTAAATATAAGCTTTGTAATATAGTGCCAGGAATTCTGAAAGAAAAATTTCAATCACCATTTCACTAAAATGAGGTGGGGAAAGTTTAACTGAAGTGAGAAGCACGGGGATGCACATAAGACCTTGCTTAGACTGCAAAACGACAGTGCTCAGCAGTGGCACTATCAAACCAGCTCTTCAGAGACAGTGCCTCCTGCCTAACTGGAAGCAGTGTAGCCACATTGTGCACTGCTGAGGGCAGGCCCATTAACATGGGGTTGTTTATTTATGGAGCATCATAGCATGTTTGGGATTGCCACACTATCTGGACTTTGCCTAAGACTTTCATATCCAACCCATGTACATAGGCAGCAACTTACTTGGTAAACTCCAGCCAGAAAGGTCAAAGCTGTAGCAATTCCGATGGCATAGCACTCTTTCCCACACTCCGCATTCAGCCCCGCAAAGGTAAGATTGAAGGCTGTTATGTTAGAATCATTTCTCTTCCATGGAGAGCTGTCACTGAAGGCTGGTGGAGCATCGTCATTCAGGTCAAACCCTGCCAAGAGCAGCTCTCGATCCACAACTTGTCCTACCATTAAGCTTATTAAGCTGAAAATGCCAACTGACACATGTCGGGAAGTGCCCATCAGGAAGTAAATTATGTTGGCAAAGAATGATGTGTAAAGGCTGTAAATGGGCTTCAGACCTGCTAGCAGGGAGTAGGCTATTGCTTGGGGAACTAAAATGATCCCAATCACTAACCCAGACATAATGTCCCCCCAGATGTACTCTTTGTAGGAGTACTTGGGAAGCCATCGTAGTACAGGGAAGAAATCTAGGACTGCATTTTTCAGTCTCTGTGTTGTGCAGGAACAGCTCTTCCTCAGCTTGGCTTGGATAATTTCTTTCCTGTTTATCTTCGTGTGAACCTTTCTTTCCATTTGAAATGCAGATGCTGAACTGTCATCTATTTTGATGGCTTCTATTTGTCTTTCCATTTTCTGTGCATTCACTTCATGCATTGGTTCCTAAGATGTTGAAAAAATGGTAGTTAGGATCAGAGTTCTTGTGGTGTTAATACTTGTAAGTGTTCAGAGCTCCCAGAAGTTAAATACTGCACTAAATATTTCAGCACAAATACTTTCAACTCTTAAAATTTATCGCTGAAATGTGTTACTTTTAATTTCTTAAGTTCATAATAAAGTTTAAGTCAGCTGCTTAAAAGAATACCGTGGGATCTGAGATCTACAGTTGAACAATTCTAATAAAGAAAAGAGCTTCCAAATAACCAACAGTCTGTAAATTATCCAGCGGACACTCATAGGACTCAGATTTGTTTCGCTAAGCAAAAACAGAGCTAAATTAATTGTCACTATTTTTAACACGTAGTACATGTTAGATAGAATTCCATTTACCATTCTTGAATGAAGTACATGCCTCACACTAGAATGGTCACGTATACTTGAATACTAAAATTTGAAATAAATATAAGGCTTCTTATACTAAATATTTTTAATTAGCATAGAGGAAATGGAATGTAGTTGTATTATGGGATATATGGGCCTTGATATGGAAGCTATGCATAGAGTAGTAAGTTGTCACAGCAGATGTTCTCAACCTATGGGGAGAGGGTTCTGTTAATAGAAGTACTAAACCTGGAAGTAGTATACTAGTGTCAGGATACTGAGGTTTTAATGTTTGTAGTGTCAGGGCATTGAGATCTTTTTAATGTTTACCATACATTTAAATGTGCAACCTATAGTTCCTCCAACCTTAGCTATGTTTCCTGGAAAGTAATCTCCAATGCCAATTTTTTCTGACCTAGCTTTGCATTCCACCTGGTGGATGCAACCATGCTGACAGAAGAGTGCTTTTTCAGCTTATGTCATTTGGAAAGGTGGTGTTGGTTTTCTATCGGCAAGTACTGCGTTGCATCTTTGCTAAGGGACTGCTGACATAGCTACATTGCCATAGCTGTAGCAACAGAGGCACTATAGTTTAGACAAGCCCATACAAACAGGTGGACAGTTAAAATGGAATGGGTAGGCTGGAAAATACTATGTATGTTATGCCAAGTGTCATTCCACTGAAAGACAGGCTACACAGGCTTTGCTATTCTTCTCTTCTGCACACACCTTTGATGAAAACAAGAGAGTATGGAATGCCAAGGGAATCCTATGAAAAGTTGTATTTGTGTAAATGCATGTATAGATAGTGCACAATGACCACCCTGTTTTAGAATATCCTATAAAAACAAAGTATACAGAGTAGTGCTTCTGCCCATGCCTGCCAGCCCCAGTCAGGACCAGCGCACACAGCTTATCACCAAGGCTGCTCCTGGTGCGGCTGCAACCACCTGCATGCTACTCAGCTCCCCTCACCTCTAGGGGTGGCTCCTCCTCTTGCTCTTGTCTGTGTTGTGCCACTCCAGGTTGGCTGGAAGCTTCAGACAGGTGGCTCCTGCCCCAGTGCATAGGGCTCTGGCTTCAGCTCCTGAGTGTCTTCTACCCACTCAGCCCCCTGCAGCTCGTTGCACTGGGCAGGCAGAGTGGATGAAAGGCAGCTGAAGCCAGAACCTTGCGCACTGGGGCAGGAGCCACCTGGCTGAAGCTTCTTCCCCACCCAGAGCAGCACAGCATGAACAAGAGCAGAAGGAGGAGCCACCCCTTGTGGTAAGGGGAGCTGAGCAGCACCCAGGTGGCTGCAGATGCACTGGGAGCAGCCTCACCAGTAAGCTGTGTGAGTGGGCTGGAGTGCGGCACAGCTTGCTCTGGGTGGGAGTGGGCAGGACTCAGCCCCACTCAGTAGAGCGCTGTAGGGGCAGCTGCAAACTGCATGGCCTGGGCAAGCTCTTTTAAACATTCGCCCTGCCCCTTCTTCCCTCCCCTCACCCCAGGCTGGCTCCCAGAACCTAGCGCCCAGGCAGTCCCCCCCACACACATGCACACATGCCCCCTTACACCTCCCCCCAACACCCTCACCCATAGGGCAGGGATGTGCAGGGAATAAATCATGGCTCTGCTGCAGGCCCCAGCCCACACTGTCACCACCCTATGATCCTGGCCTTGCCCACCCATCCTACTCCTGAACATCGCTTCCTGTCTGCCTGCAGCCCCATATGGAGTTTTAGTGAGTTGCTGGGGGGAAGGGGTGGTGCTTGTGGCGGGTGCAGAGATCCCACCTCAGGAACACAGCTGGGTATTCGTATCCCTCCGCTGTTTCCACCACGTGAGGCAGGCCAGTAGGGGGTGCTCCTGCGTCGAGCCACCCACCTCCCTGCGCCCGACCACCTTCCAGGCTCCGAATGCCTCCCTAGGGGCGCCTTATGTCCGGCCGACCCCTCTCCCAGAGCACACTC
>NW_017729024.1:61425445-61429515 GCF_001723915.1 Gavialis gangeticus | reverse complement strand
TCTGAAATGCATCACCTGTTACCGGGCAGATTCCAGCTCCCCAGGTAGAAACCCCTTACCCAGGTAAGTGATGCAAGTCACATAAGCAGAGGGAGCAGGTTTCCCCCTCCCTCAGGAATGCAGCCAGCTCCAGTTCCCTAAAGAGACAGGCTGAGGGTGTGGTCCCCTGTGTGCTGGGCCCATCCTAATTGAATGGTCACAGCACAGAGATTTAAATCACAGTGTCACAGGGCAGAGATTTTTGGGGAGAGACCAAGGTGGCTTTCTGCCACAGTGCTGACCTGGCCCACAAAACAACTCATCAAAACTCGCTATGTTATGTGGCCCCTGGGCCCAAATAATTGCCTTCCCCTGGTTGAAATCAACAAATAGAAAACTTTGTTCTGAATAACTGATTTTAATCTTTTGGTTTGTACTTTTTGATTTTTTAAAAGGAAAGGTCCTTATTGTTTTGTATAACCACTTAATATGCTAATTTGCAAACAAATGTGGCCTAAACTTTGAATCTATTTCTTTTTGATAAACTGGAGACTATACTATACCTATTTGCACAATTATTGAAGCAATTATAAAGCTTCGTAAGAAATATCTATTTAGTCTGTTAAGTTTTACAATTTTTTATTTTCATATTTACTTATATACTATACACACTCTTTCCCCAAAACTTAACTTTCCAGAATTAGGGTGTGTGTCTTAAGAAGAAAAGCTAATCTTTTTTTATTTGTCCAAAATACAAGTACTTCATTTTGATTCTTCCTCCACCCAAAGATTAAAGCGAAGTGCCTGGCAGCAGTAGTGGCATTTCTATTCAGGAAGCTTAGTGATTTAATTGTTTGTTGCTCTTCATTCCACTGGTATTAATGACCACCTCTCCTGTTTCATGGTCTTGATGTTCCATTAATCAGGTTAACCCTTCTTCTGGCAGTTTTGCAGTCTGTTAGCTACTCCTGGCCTCTTTTCTCCTATGTCACAGCCTAACAGATTGTTTTTAGCTTATTTCAGATTTGTAGATCCACCCATGGAGACTAGTCTTCAGTTTCAATTTCTGTTTGAGCAGGGAAGGAAGGTTGAGTGAACTAAAGTAAATGCTCTGTCCCTGTTCTATGCAACCATAACTTTAGAAGTATCTTTTTTTTCATTCTGCCCTCCCCCAAACAAGATACATGTCTTATTTGTGGGTGTGTGGTATGTGAGAAAATAGTGTGTATTTACTGTATTGTATTACACAATACATTTATTATTCACTACATGATGGGTTTTTAATTCTGAATTTTTATCAGACTGCATTTGGATGAAAAATGTAATTAAAAACATAGCAAGCTAGCATTTTAGAATAGTTTTCTAAATAAAAATAATCTCAAATATGCTAAATAAATGCTATATGACAGAATATATTTTTGCATTTAAACCTGATTTATTAAATGAAGGATGTATTAACTGTAATAAGTAAACAGGCCATTTTTTTTTGTTACCTTGGGTCAGATTTTCAAAAGTATTTAAGGACCTAAACATGGAGTTAGATTTCCGGCAGGGTTTGCAAAAATACCTATGAAAACTAGGTACTTAGTCTGCTTAAATGTTCTTGCAGCCATACTATACATGTATTTGCATATTTAGAGCCCTAAATGCCTTTAAAAACCAGAATTAGTACATCTCACCCCGTCCCATCTGGTTTTAAGTTTGTAAATTGGAAAGGGAACACAAGATTTCCTTATTTTTTATTCTAAATCAGTCTCAATTTTCAGTGAATTAGTCCAATGAAATAAAAATCCCTGCACTTACTAGTTAAACTGAAAATAAAAGTGGTTAAAAAAAAGGTTTCCTATATAAGGGAAAATGAAAATATTTACATTTGAAAAATTATAATACCAGGATGTGCTCCATCAAGATAGAAAATAAATGTTCTGACTTGCTTTACTTGCTGGCTATTAGGAGTGTGAAAAAAGTCATGCCTCCTAATTAATATAGCTATGGTGGCAAAATCTTTATATATATATATACAGTTCTGCTGGCTGGGCATTGGTATAAGACATATCAGCCAAAGAAATCTGTGGAGTATAAGCTTCAGTAGGGGATGATACATGGAAGCAAGCCCTTACTTAATGCAGTATATTGTGAGGTGTTTCTCCCTGTTCTGTATCATGTTAAAAAGCAGTACCCTTTAACGTGAAAACTTATGGAGGGTTTGCGGATGAAAAAAAATTAAAAATTGTTTAAATAATTTTAATAGATAGTACATTTGGGTCTTAACATAAGCTGCTGTCATGTCTGATTTCATTTTTAAATAGGTTTATTTTTTTAAATAAAACTCGATTTAAGTTATATACAAGTGAATAAAAATAAAGGTCAACCATGTATCTCTCCAGGAAATTCTGAGCTATTTTTATTTCAATGATGCAGAATAAAATAATCACAACTTTCTGTGTAATTGTCCAGCAAGGCTGATTCTTACTTTTTCTTTGTACAATCCTTCCTATGTTTAGATTAAAACATACTGAGCTGTTACACTAAGCAAGATTGTATTGGTCAGCAAATTGCTTGGGGCAAATGAATCTCTGCATATGAATAGAAGGAAGACAAAAAACCACATACAGTACAAAACTAATTCAGATTAAAGAGCATGTGATCAATATTGGCTAAATAATGAATAGTCTGGAATTACAAATTTCAGTTTTAAAATGCGGGAGAAAATATACTTGTACGTCTTCTTACCTAAATTACTTCTGAAAATGCAAGGATTGGACAGAATGCAAGTTCCATCCAACTTCATACAGCCAGGGGAATGCAGTCAGTCAGTCAGTCTATAAGTAATATAGTGGCTTTTTTTGAGTACTCACAGACTGGTGGGCAGTGCCATTATCAAATGGATGCTTTTAATAGGCTGACATAAAAGTCTGAATCAGCACCCACAGACTAGGCTCAGACATTTCAAATGCACTTCTATTCCTGCTTACCTAAAAGGTTGTTTACTGAAAAGCAGCATATGGTACTTAGGTGAAAACACGAAATGGGCAATGGCTATATAAGAACACTTATGTACAATAATCTGTCTGAAGGATAATTATAGCTTCTGATAGCTGGTATATTCTATGTAAGTTATCTGACACTCCACGAAACAATCTTGAGTACATATGGTGATTACAGGTCATTTTGATTACCTTGTATTTTTTGAATGCTGGAGATGTAGCTAGTTAGTAAAGGCAGCAGTAACTTTTAAATAATCAAAACTCTGATGATTTAAAATATAAGTAACTTAATCAGTTGTACTTATATATTTAAACTGGAGGAATGGGTCCTCTGTGTGTTGGGTCAGTATAAAATGGATTTGGATACTAAGATGAGATTTTTTTTCAAACGATTGATTATTAGTTAGTGTTTATTTAGAAAAGATTAGCATTTTTCCTGCTGGGCTAGGGAAGTTTTGAATAGCCATGTGAGTATGCCAGTTATAAGTCACCTCCTCAGAAATTTGGAATTAGTAGTTTCCATTTGTGCTAAGCAGTTCTTACAAGTTGTAAGTGTATAAACAACATATTTGTAATCATTGCAAGATTTTAATAACTGTTTTGGATATAATGAAGTCATCCCCAAGAACAGAAGAGATAAGTTGGCAGAAAAATAGTGCTTAACCATGTAACTTCTAATAAATGGGCTCTCTTTTTGGCCCTCCCACCTAAATGTTTTATCTGTAATGTGACTGTTGCATGTATCCCGAGTGATCTTGTTCCCTTTTAAGTCATTGGATATTTTCCTGTTTGTTAGAAACAAAATTTGCCTTCGTTTTGAGTAACAAATCTCATTCAAAGAGCCATTTTGTAGGGAGGATGCACAGCGTTGAGAGGGTCTAGAGGAGGGCCACTCGCATGGTCAGGGGAAAGCAGGGCAGGCCTTATGAAGAGAGGCTACGGGACCCGAACCTGTTCAGCCTCCGCAAGAGAAGGCTGAGAGAGAATCTGGTGGCCATCTATAAATTTACCAGGGGGGACCAGTGGGGAATAGGAGAGTCCCTGTTCCCCTGACCACTGCCAGGAGTAACTAGGAATAACAGCCACAAGTTGATTGAAAGTAGG
>NW_017729024.1:61408896-61420445 GCF_001723915.1 Gavialis gangeticus | reverse complement strand
CTGTTATTCACACTTTTGTAAATATAGCTATAGTTATGCTGCACCCTCCACAAGAGTCACTCCAGACTTATCTAGTATAGGAAACATTGGGATGTGGCCCACTGTATTTCCTAACCAAGGCAGTTGGATCCTGCTGCAGCATTGTTAAAAATCAGCAGTTGTTTAAAAATCACATCAGGCCCTCAAAATCATGAGGTTGGCTTAAAAACCATTAGATTTGAATAACTGCATAATTACATGTAGCATTTAACAAATGATTTGATATGCACATGCTAATCGCCATATATACATACACGCAATATCACTGATTATGATAAATAGCTTAGGCTGTTATTAATTGGTTTCTTGTGTTTTAGCATTCTCGTTTTTCAAGTTTTTCTCCACTATTAGAAGGACAAGAAATTTCAATTTTAAAACAAGTTAAGCTTCTAAGGGAAAGATTAACCCAACCTCAAGAGCTGCCACTTTAAGGAAAATCCCAAATGTTGTCAATAAGATCTGGCAACACTTCCATTATTTTAATGCTAAATTGTTAATTTGTCATGTGCATTGCAGTCACTGGACTGGTTTATCTTGTGGGCTAAAAAAACAGTTAGAAACTTCAGTTGCAAGAAAAGACTATTCAAACCAACAACTCTATTTCCTAATTGGCCTCACTCCCACCTTCCTTCCTGTCTTTTCACTAAGCTTTTGAATTGACAAAAAAACACTCTGAAAGGGGGGAGACATTCAAAGGACCAAAGTTAGCTGGGTTTCTGCTGGCAGAAACCTTAGTGAACTATCATGATAGGTTAGTACAGGTGAGAGGCATCTTGTCTCCGGCTGAGGGATCAGCACCATACAGAAAGCTCTGCTTCAGCTCATCCCACCACAGGATATGAAACTGTTGCCTTCTAGTTGGAAACCTAGAGAAGGAAATGCTGGATTGGTACTTTTCTTCCATAACAAAACTACTGAAGTGATTCAGTCAGGCCTGTAAGCAGAAAAATTTTACCTGTCCATCATACCCTGTGAATTTGGTCAACAGCATGCATATCACTGATATGGCACTACTGATTGCAGCATGCATATCACTGATATGGCACTAGTGATTGCACCGGTATGGCACTAGTGACAGCAGCAGAGTAAGATCTTTCAAACAGTGAGAGCTGTCATGCTGCTTCTAGCATGTTATGATTTAAACCTTACCAGACACTAACCAGAGCAGCACTGGGTTCATCTACATGTGCAAATGTTGCTGGATGGGTTTACTGCAGACTAATTTAATCCAGAGTAAATCTACCCTGAGCAGGCATCTACACAAGTGAGCATTTGGGAGTAGATTTGCTCCCAATGGGAGCAGCCTGGAGAGGGCTGTTCCCACCCGACTCTACCACTCTGAAGCCTCCAGATGGAGCTCTAAGCTAGCCCAGGGGCTGGCAGGGAGCACAGGGCCAGGAGATTGTCCCCTGCCCCTGAGAACTGCCTGGTACCAGGGCAGGCTTCTGTAACAGAGCCCAGGCGGGGGCAATATCCCTCTAACCTGGCAGCAGGGAGCTCCTGGCCCCTTCTCCATGATTACTGAGCTGGGGCCGGGAGCTCCCTGCTGCTGGGGCCGGGAGCGCCCTGCTGCTGGGGCAGGGGGACATTGTCCCCACCCAGGCTTTGCCATGGGAGCCTGCCCCGGCAGCAGGCAGCTCCCAGAGGCAAAGAGCAATCTCCCACCCCCTGCTCTTGGTCAGCCATCTACACATTCTTTACTGCACAGTAACTACTGTAATTACTGCACAGTAAGGGTCTGCACATGTAGACAGTGATGCTCTACTGTGCAGTAAAGCATCTCATGTAGACATGCCCAATGTGTATGTAGCTGCGTAGTTGGATATACTGGTATTTAGTAATTAAAGGCCTAATTACATAGATATTTAGAGGCCATAGCAGAAATGCTGATAATGTGGCTGTCAGATTCCAGTTAATATGCAAATTCTGCTAAATACCTTGACACTAGGACACGAAAAGGAAGGAGGTAAACAACCATACTCCGATTTGTGGTTTCCTCCTTTTTTTGTGATGAAAAGAGCAAAAGAGACAGCAGTGATAAGCATTCTAATTCAGCAAAGTATGTTTTAAGTGCTTAACTGTTATCGTCACTTGTCCTTTCCTGTTATTGTCACTTGTACTTTCCTGTTAATAGTCTTTCAGTAGCTTTGTTGCTGTCTACATGAAAGAAACCTCTTGTCGTCTCCCCAGAGTTTAGGAACTAGATATCAAAAGCGTAGCATCTTATATCAGTGACCTTCATAAACCTTGCAAATACTGTTATGTTTTTAGCTTCAGAGCTCTGGGATCTAAGGCTGCCTACAGACACTAGCAGCCTGTCAGGGAGGTGCTCTGACTCACGGTGTTTTACACAAAGTGCCCATTAGTTGACACCACTGAACCCAATAGGTATTCACCTATTGGGTTGAGGGTGGCGGGGTGGCGGGGGCTTGAGCCTGCCTGCACCAGCCCTGACCAGCAGGCAGGGACACTCCAGCAGCCTCCCAGGAGGTTGCTGGTCCACACCTCTCCCAAGCCCTGCCCCACTTGTCCCAGCCCGGCTGGATGCTGCCCCTTCTAAGAGACTCAGGTGGGATGGTTTGGGGGACGGAGCCTTCTTCACCTCCTGGCCCCTCCTGGCTGGGGTATTGGAGGAAGCTGGGCCAGGGGGAAGCTCCCTTCCCTCCTCCCTGCCTGAGCCTCTTGACAGTGGTGAGTGCTGGCCCAGCTTTGCCATGGCTGGGGCAGAGGAGCCATGGAATGGAGCCCCCTCACCTCACGAGACTAGCCCAGCTCCCCCAAATACCAAGCCAGGGTAGTTGGGGTGGGGGGCAGTGGGGCAGGGGGGCTCTGTTCCACCCCACTCCCCAAACCTGAGCCAGCAGCTGTGTGTTGCCACTGTCAAGAGGCTCTGGCAGGGGGTGGGGGCAGGGAGCCCCCCTGCCTCAATGGCCCCCTCCTAGGTACCCTGGCTCGGGTACTGGTGCAGGGGGTGGAGCTGGACTGCGTCAGTGAGGTTGCGGGGGGAGGGCACTGTTTCCCAGCCTCTTGACAGCAGCAGCACATGGCTGGTGGTTCAGCTTTGCTGCGGCTGGGGGTGGAATGGAGCCCCTTCACCCTGCAGGTCTGGGCTGGCTCTCCCCAAGACCTAGCAGGGGTAGTTTCCCCCCCCCATCCCCTCCCACCTTACTTCTTCCTCCACCACTGCACAAGGACATTCTCCTCTCTGAGAGCCCCGCAAACGTGCATGGCACGCTGTCAGAATCTCCTGCACTTAACCCTTGCAGGGAACCTGAGCAGAAGCTCCCTAAGGTGCTTTGCTCTGGAGCACCTTCAGCTAATAGCTGATTTAATGAGGGTTAATTTTTTCCACAATAGGCCATTTTTAAAGTTCCCTGTAGCTGTGAACATGTTATGTCATGGCTGTAGAGTGCTTTCAGGGGCCTTAGTGCATGAAAAATGTAACTTGTATAAGCATCCTTAATGTACATGGGGTGAAAGCAGGATGAAATTTCATTAACCAGAACCAGAACATTGACCAAACAGAATTTTGTTGAATGGTGCAGAGTTTGGACAGAACCTAGGCTAGCTTTCTTTGTATTTGAAAATCATTTGACACTGCTGGGTTTATTTGGTTTGTACTTCTAGGAGGGAGTGGCAGCTTCATGCAGTTTTCTTTTGAGTTTCAGGATTATTTGGATTTGAAAACCAAAATAAAACTCTTAGGTTATGAATTTACATGACTCAAAGAGCTAGAAGGTTGCTAGAAGTCTTCTATAATCTAAAACAGCTCTTAATGAAGAGTAATTTTCAGAGTAAAAGGTGACTGTAATGCTCCGAGTTTCTTTCTAATTAAAATGTTCTCAGTTTACAAGTAAACATGTTTTGCTTATTTTAGTGTCAATTCTGCAAATTTAACCTAGGAATTAGAAGATGGGTTGGGTCTTTTCCATTCACAGTCGGTAAATGTAAACTGATATTCACTCAAAGTATACTTAGTCCACTAGAAATGGATCCTTAAGCGTAAAGATTCTGCAGCTCATAATTCTTGTGCAGTTGCAGGGATGCTGGCAAGCCAGAGCCGAACCCAGTTAACAATCCTACTAGATGGTGTCTTGTATACCACTTAATACCATGTCCATCATCATGTTATTTGATCACCCTCTAGAATAATAGTTCTCAACCTTTTTAGATTCATGGCACCCCTCATTGCCTAAACTATCCCTCAAGGCACCCCTCAGAAAATGCTAGCTCTTAGCTCTCACTTGTTTTTTGACTACAGAAAAATAATCAAGCAATTGTTCTATTGCAAGGAACTCAAACACAGCGAGTCAGAATGCCTTTGGCACTGTGGAATCCTATTTGAAATCTCTGGGGTTTATATTGTGAATCCTGTATAGGTGCTAATATTGAGGTGCACCCCATGGCAACCTTAAAATGATATCATGGTCTCCTAGTTGAGAATCATTGCCCTGGAAGTACAGTAACTTTTGTAACTAACCACATTTATTCTCCAGTGCTAACAGCTCTAAGAGATAGTAGATGGAAGCCACTTGTCACTATTTTACCTTGCAGCTAAAATAAGGTGAGAAGGATTCACTGCTAGCTAAGCTAAATTTGTCTAGTAAGCATTGTAGTTGTAAGTCACAAGTCACCTGTTGTTAGATGCCTGTTTACATGGCTGTGCTGCTTCCCTTGGCATTTGTAGAGGAAACTATGTAAACATTTCTTTCTTACCCCTCTTCTAATTGGGCACAGGCACCCCAAAAACTTGAGTTTTTTCCAGGTTATGATACATATTCCTGAAGAAGCCCTTGTCAATTCTCAGCACATGATTGGTTCAGACTTTGAATAATGAAAGATATCTCAGAGATCCAAATGAATCAGACTAATTCTTAGCACAGGCTAATTCTAAATAAAAGCTGTCCATTACAAGTTCTTTCTTAAGGCCTGTTTTTTATGATACTGATTACACGGCAGGAGATCACAGCTCATTAATAGTATTTATGAAGGCTTCTATGAAATTGCCAGCCTTGTTTTCTTGAAGATAACTTGGAACACTAACATAGCATAAAAAGTTACACAGAATGGCCTCAATTTTCAGATATATTCTGTATCTTTACAAATTACTTTAGAAAAAAAATTAAAAATTCTTACCTGAATTGTTTTGTGAGATGAGTTTTCAGCACAAAGCTTTCAATTTTTATCTGTTGAAATGAATGAAAGTCTTCAGTAAAGCTTTAAGAATATTTAACAATACATTCCTTAATTATAAGTGATTTTTCAATTCTCTCCTTGGCCAAACTGTAAGTATTCATTTATACCTTTACATAACTTGTAAGCATATGCTGTGAAGTTTGAGTGGTGGAGTTTAAATAATGCTCAGATTATTGATTAACAGTTGATGATCCAAAAATTATGCTGAGCTCAAGTCAGACTATCACTGAACTTTGAACACACTTCCTAGTTCAGTTTTTTTCTGCTTTATGCATCCTTGGCTAGCACTGGCTTTTGACTTTGTATGTTTGATGAATGAGAATGAAGGACTGGTTCAAGGTCAGGTGCATTTTGGCAGTGTCTGGAAGGGTAATAAAGTTGCCTTTTTGGTTAGTTCTTAAGGTAGGATACTAGGAGGTCAGGGTTACATCATATCACTAATGGCTAAACTTTTACAAAATGGATGCAGTGAAGTTTAGAAGACTCTGCAGCAAGGACCATTGTTTGTACAGTGTTTGTAGTGCCAAATCTTGTTTAATTCTGGCCCACTAGTGTTCTTGTTTTGCCTTTGAGCAGTACAAAAATAAATAAAAAGACTTATCTACCAGCCCAGGATGTTACTTGATTCTTAATGTTTGTTAGGGCAGTGTTGCCTAATAAGAACTGAGCTGGATTCACAGAGCTCCAGTGGACATGTGCAGAGCCTGCTCTGACATCCTGGAAATCCAGAGCATTGGAATAGACTCGATTAATCAAGTCTGCTGGAGCATGGAAATTGGCACGCTCTGGCAGCCTTCCATGTTACATGTACCAGCATCCCTGCGTGTGTCCGCACTGAAAAATAGCAGTGGGGTGCTTTGAAATAAAACATGTTCAATGAGCTTTAGTTCAAAGCGCCCTGCCACCATTTTTTCAGCACAGGGATGCAGATGCACATGATACATGGATGCTTTTAATTAGTGCAGCTTCATAATTAAAGCGCTGAGTACCACGTCCC
Source organism: Gavialis gangeticus (assembly GCF_001723915.1). Classification (NCBI taxonomy): domain Eukaryota; kingdom Metazoa; phylum Chordata; order Crocodylia; family Gavialidae; genus Gavialis; species Gavialis gangeticus. The sequence continues at coordinate 61,414,213 of NW_017729024.1, read as the reverse complement.
AGAGCACACGTAAAATGCCCACAATGCCTGGCCTTATTGCTTTTGAGCCAGCATCTTACCAGACTGTCCCCCGGTTGACCTTATGTTTAAAATACAGCCAGTGATATTGACCTCCTGGGTAAAGCACTGAGAGATCTACTGAAGAGAAGTGCTAAAGAAGAGTTGGGAACTATCAGTCAATATTATTCTAAAATGAAGAGAGAATCTCAAATGGGAGGTAGAAAGCACTTAGATTAAAAAGCCATGACATTGGATACCAGAGGAAGAGGTGCATGATGGAGCCCCTGCACAGTCACCATACTTAGCCCCTGGGGATCCAAGGTGGGGTAGGGAATGAAGGGAGATTACATGTTTCATCTAGGTCAGTGGTTTTCAAATTGTGTTCCATGATACCCTGGGGTTCTGCAGCAGGTCATAAAGATTTCCCCAAAGATATTGAGGGTAATGGCAGAATGGGCCAGGAGGCAGTGTACCGCCATTGACAGGCCAGGTTGCTTGGCTCCATATCACCTCTCACAGCCTGCAGGGTCAGGGCTCCACAGCAGAAGTAGTAATATGAAAAGGTTCCATGATTTAGGTAATTAGGAAACTACTTTGTTCTAGGTAATATCGAGTTAGTGAAATGGATTCCATCTGTAAAACAATCTGGTTGTTAATAAACCCTTGAAATTATTAATAGTGCTCTTCTGGTGTGACATTTACCATAGTTTCATAGTTGGTAGGGTCGGAAGGGACCTGAGCAGATCATCAAGTCCGACCCCCTGCCATGGGCAGGAAAGAATGCTGGCGTGAAACGACCCCAGCAAGGTGTCTATCTAGCCTCCCTTTAAAGACCCCCAGGGTAGGAGCCAGCACCACTTCCCTTGGAAGCTGGTTCCAGATCCTAGCCGCCCTGACTGTGAAGTAGTGCCTCCTGATATCTAGCCTGAATCTACTCTCCATCAACTTATGGCCGTTATTTCTTGCTACTCCCAGTAGTGCTTCGGGGAACAGGGACTCCCCCATTGCCTGCTGGTCTCCCTTGGCCAGTTTATAGATGGCCACCAGATCCCCTCTCAGCCTTGTCTTGTGGAGGCTGAACAGGTTCAGGTCTTGTAGCCCTTGTAGGGCCTCCCCTGCTGCCCCCTGATCATGCGAGTAGCCCTCTGGACCCTTTCCAAATCCCTCCCCCATGCTTGTTCTCATTCCCAAAACAAATGAGCTTCTTGAAGTTTGAGTAAAGCCCTTGTCCTCCACTCCTTTCTTCTTGGATAAACTCCTAGTACAGGCAAAAAGCTAAGCATACTATAGGTCAGAGGTTCCCAACCAGTGGGCCATGGAGGCACCTAAGATGGCTGCAGAGTAGATGTAACAGGAGTGGGGTTGGGTGGTCTTCCCTCCCCAAATGTTCTCACAGCACTAGGCAACATTATGCTGTCGGAGAGGCAGGTAAGGATCGGGCCCCTACCCTTGTGTACATGCCGTGGGGGTTTAGTTTGGTTTAATTTTCCCTAAATTGAAGTGGTGTTTTTAAAAACCCACTGTTTCAATTTAGGGAGAACTAAACTGAATTAAACACCCGTGGCATGTATAAGCACCTCTAGGTGACTTCTTTCATATGCCATCCAAGGGGCCCACTCCCTTCCCCTTACTATCACAGTATCCCTAAAGTCACTAGAGCAATAGATTATTTGATAAAAGGAACATATTAAAATATTCAGCCATCTCATGTACTTGCAAGCTGGAAACTGTCAGCCAGTATGGTTTTGTAGAATCATAGAGAAGGCAAGCTAGAAGGGACATCCAGAGGCCATCCAGTCCAACCCCCAGCCTGAGGCAGGACCAACCCTATTCAAACCAGCCTAGACAATCCATAATCTAAACTCTTTGTAAAACTACTGTCAACTGTACTATTGACACAACACATGGCAGCCAATGTCCTGCTTCTATAAAAGGCTGTTAATATACACTTGAGACAAGACTGTCAGGCACACAGGTTCAGTCTTTACAGAGCTTTAATTGTATTCCTTTAAGATGAAGTCAAAGTACAAAGCAATCCTTTCTCCCATACCTGCTGTCTTCTGCAGTAACCTACTCCCTGCAGGAATACACTCTGCACCCCACATGCCTCAGTATGAAGGAGGAGCTCCCCTATCTGTTTGCCTTCTTAGCTTGTTACAAACAGAATAACACTTAACATTCTAGGCAGGAGACCTGTGACCTAGGTTCTTTCTCTTGCTCCCAGCTTCAGCACCCCCACAGTTGGGATACCACATCAGTTTCAGTCTGTGAAGTGGGACACTGCGTCAGCTGCAGTCTCAGCCACAGAGGTGCATGAAGCATCTTTGCACCTGGAATGCCAAGTCAGTTGCAGTATCCTTGCTTCCAGAACCTCTGCGAGGCATGCATGGATGGGAGTCCCATCAGCTGAAGGGCAAGGGGAGCCTAGGATTGGGTTTCCACTGCACCAGCAGTATGGTGTGATGGGATCTGATTTGTGATCCCGCAGTCATACCTCCTGCCATACACATGTGGCGTAGTAGGAGGTGCGATTGTGTAGATCATGCATTAGATCCCATCATATCTTTACCTGTACATGTAGAGGGGCCCTAAATGTACAGCAAGAAAGTCTGGTTCTGCTTGCAGAGTTATGAGAAAGCCTAGTGGGCCTGACTTATCCACACAAAGCCAAACACAGTGCCACTGGATGGTGACAGGCAGGTACCAGAAAGGGCAGGAGCAAGAGAAGCTCATCATATTTGGGCTGGAGTTCTGTGAGGGAAACCAATGAAGGTGGGTTAGACCAGGTTACAGAAAGGTGGAAACAATGATAAGCTCCTATCTTTTTGTAAAAGGTAGAGGTTTTCCAGTGCCTGCTTCCTCTCTTCTTATGCTTTGGGTCAGGTATATTCTCTGTCCTCAGGGTGATGAATGTGGGAAGTGAAGGGAATTTTTTTCTGGGTTTTGTGTGGAAAAACTAATTACCGTTCATTGAAAAAGGCCTTACGCTGTAGGTCAGAGAACAGAGTAGCTTTGGACTTTAGCATCCTAAAGCATTTTCTGTGACTTCACTTGTTCATTTTTATTTTCAATGGTTGCCAACAGCAGAGACAGCAAAGATCATCATCGGAGCTCATGCATACTCCAACTTCTAAAGCACTCACAGCAAAGACAGTTGAAGCAGGTGGAGGAGGTATAGAGGGTTTAGAGCAAAAAGGGGCACTTCCTTGAATGAGGCAGTGTATGTTCCTCAGACCCCTCCTCCCAGGCATTGTTCATGTATTGTTAAAAATAGTAGCAATTTATGAAGTCAGTCATAAAGGAGAATGTCCAAAGTCTTGGTTTCTTAGATGGTCATGAATAAAATCACACCTTCAGAATATGCAGTGCAAGATATGTAGCCACGTTTATTTATATTCATTCATATAATTGTCCAGGTAGATGGTAATGCAAGGATTTATAAAATACAAGTAGTAGGGTCAGAGTGTTGTTGTAGCCATGATGGTCCTGGAAATGTTGAGAGGCAAGGCTTTTTATGATACTGTTTATTGAACCAATAGTTTAGGTGGGAAAGCAGCTGAACAAGGTTTTGGGCATTAGGTACCCTTCCTCAGGTCTGAAGGGGATGCAGATGCAGGTTGAGCTAAATATCAAAGAAAAGACTCCATGTGAATGCAAATAGTTTCTTTGGAGGGATGGAGGAGGGCTGTGAGCTAGAAGCGAAAAGGTGTGAACAGAAGCCATTATATTAGTTATAAGGCAAAAATGCAATAGAAGAGGCAATCCAGTTAGTGGCAGAATCGGACCATTCAGGAAGGTGGCAGTTACTACCTGTGAGGTGGAGGGAGATGATTGGCAGTCGTAAGGTTTTAATGAGACATAGCCATTGTCTATATGAAGACCAGATTTTTTACTGCCCAGTGGAATTATGAATTTCTATTCTCAGGCTTGCCTTTTGGAGATATTTTGTAAATTCCCTTTGAGCATGAGGATTGTGAGGTCAGAGAGAGAATGGTTGTTTCGTGAAAAATATATTCATGCCAGCATGTGTATATTTCTGTCCTTTTTATATTTTCTATGAGAGTTCATTCTGGCATGTAGTTCCTGTCTAGTTTCATCCCCATAGTTTCCATGGAGGCATCTGGAATACTGGATCAGAAATACCACATTCTTTGATGTGTAGGTGTAGGATCTGTAGATTTTGATTCTTTTTTCTTAAGGGTGGCAGTGCTGTGGGGCTGGAGATGCGCTGACAGATTTTCCAGTTATTGTTGAAGCCGTTTGCTTCTGAAAATGAGTTGGGCCAGATTTAGAGGTTGCTTGAAGGCCAGGAGCGGAGGACTTGGGAATACTTCTGTCAAGGTCTGATCTTTTTTAGTTGTAAGGTCTGATCTTTTTAGAGGCTATAATTGTCTGCTGACTCTGCTTATAGGTTCCAGTGTGAGGGAGTGGGTGCATCAACATATGTGTATTAATGTGCGTGAATAAACTCCAGAGCTTATTGCTCTGGAGTTTATTGCTCCCAGGCACACTGTTGCATGTGCACTTGGGACCGCAGCACGATGAGCTGGGTTGAAGTAGCTCCGGGTGGCAAGGGACCTGGCTTAATGTGCTGCAGAAGGGCTGGCTGGGGTACAAAGGTGCTTCATTGTGGGGCTAGCCAGCAGACAGCCCCTGCTTTGAAGCCGAGCCAGTCGAGGCAGCATTTACACATGTACTGCTGCAGAGTTTTTTGTTTTGCAGCAGGATATTACTTGTATTTAAGATGCCATCTAAACTTTCCTCAGGGCTGCAGGTCAAAGTATATAGTACAGTATGTTCTAAGGTGAAGACTCGGGCAAAAACAGATGAGAACTAAGGCATTATAAGAACACTCTTGGCTGAAATGCTGTGTTGCATTTATTTGATCGCATATGGAAAGGAGACATTTTGAACCAGTCCTACATACTGATATACTGAGCTGTCTGGCAGGTACTGCTGAGTTGTGCTTTGCAAAGAGATGCTGGTTAATACAGACCCCAGTGGCCATGAGGACTCTTACCCAGGCTACCAGTATGCTTGATTACCATGTAACATATCTAGGAAGGAACTTGTACACCTTAACGGTCCCACTGGCATAAAAATGCAGCAACTCATTTGCTTAGCAATGCAACCCCAAAGGAGCTGAATGTTCATCTTGATGTATGAACACTTGCAAGGTTTTGTCTCAGATTCAGAGTGACCCATTCATGCTCAAGTGCCAGGATTGATTATGTAGTTATAGGAATAGATTAGACAAAGACTTGTATGGGTTTTGTGGAGGGCTGTGAATGTGTGTGTGAATGTCTATTTATATAGG
>NW_017729024.1:61406626-61408818 GCF_001723915.1 Gavialis gangeticus | reverse complement strand
TGTGTGGGGGTTTGAGGGAGGGTGTGGGTGGGTGCAGTGTTTGTGGGGTGTGTGATTGTGTGTGGGGGAGAATGTGGTTGTGGGATTTTTGGGGGAGGGTTTAAGGGTATGGGGGGTGTGCATGTCATGTGTATCAGCGGCATGTCCTGCTGCCCCCTGGCACGCAGCTGAGTTGGGGTGGCTTCTTCTGGCTGCTGCTGCCACTGGCCCCAGCTCCGTGGTATTGGCGGGGACCTGCGCACACAGTCCCTGCCCCTCGCTGCTGCTGGGGAGTTCTTGATGCAGCCGCCTGGAGCCCGTGCTGTGCCAGGCTGCCCTGTGGCTCCGCCACCATCACTGCTGCCTGGGCTGCCCTGCATCTTCGCCACTATCACCACTGCTTCTGGGCTGCCCAGTGCAGCAGTGGTGCCAGTGCAGAGCAGCTGCAGTGCACCCTGGCTGTGGTGACATTGGCAGAGCCGCAGGGCAGCGTGGTGTGGCGTGGGCTCTGGGTGGTTGCACCAAGAACTGCCTGGTAGTGGCGAGGGGGAGGGGCCATATTTCCCCCACAATGAGCAACGGTTTTTGACCTGCAGCCACCGCTGGTGCAGCTGGTGAATCTGGACGGGTGAGTTCAGAGCAGGCGCAGGGCACACTGGGTTGGTACTACGTACACAGGTACTGTGGGGTTGGGGCTAGTGGCAGCGGCAGCTGGAAGGAGCCATGGCTGCCTGGGCTGCCTAGAAAGGCAGTCCAGCTGTGGAGCCATCCCAACCCTGCTGCATGTCCAGGGGGCTGCAGGACCCACCGTGGCTGGGCAGCGCCTGGGCCAGGCAGGACCAAGGGACCTGCCGCAGGCCGGACAAAGCCCTTTCACAGGGGCCGTATTTTGCCCACCCCTGCTATAATACTTGCTGTTTCCTTAAACAATTAGAACTTTGTACATGCATAAAGACACTGTTTTGTACTCACGTCTAAATAAATTAGCAATCTTTTCAATTTAGGCAGGCATCCAATTTCTGGCTCAATGGCTATACCAAATCAGAATTTGCAAAGCCTGTTTGTTTTTGAGTGGGATGCAAAAACATTATCTAAATGCTTTATTTACCAGCCGATGGATTAATGTATTTATATGTTCTGTGTCTGAAAAGGCAATTAAATTTTGAAATGGGAAGACATTTGACCTTATTAGGTTAGCTATTGTTAAAAAAATGCATGGGAACTGGGCGTGGATTGAAAGTGCTGTTACCATTAATTATACTGGAAACACTAATCTAACTTGTAGGTTGTAAATATCCATAACTGATTAAGACTGGAAATAGTGGGAATAATGAGCTGAAGATTTTGGTTTCAAGTTCTTTCACATTAAGTCTGTATTTCATAGAATGAGGAATACAGTTACAACAGACATTTATTATAGTACTAATTTATTCCAGTCTTACATTTGTAGTAGAACTTCACTAAGTGTATCATAATCTGCACAAATATTGTCTCCTCACCTCTTGAAGAACCAAAAAGTTGGGCTGGGCTGCTGCCCCATTGATAAGATTTTTAATTAGTCTAGAACATTTATTCAGAAGCGTTTAAGTGTTCAGAAATCATTCAGTATAAACTTCAAACAAAATTAATTAAGTATGCTTGGTAGTTCACACTTAGCAGACTTTGTATTACTACTAAGTACCAAACTTTAATAATTTGGGAATGGTCCTAAGTCATTAATGTAGATTAGTGGGGGTCTGTTATATTTTTTCCAACAGGAAACACTTTGGCATCTCAAGGACAAAGCCTAGGGGTGCACCATTAGAGATTTTGGGGGCCAAAACCAACAGCTGATTTTTAAGGAAGCATATTGGCAATCCGATTTCCAATACAGTTGGAACAAGGAGATCATTTAATTCTCCACATTTATACAAAGGCATATTATCAAATGATAGTAATAGCAATCCTATTGCAGGAAATGTGTTTGAAATTTCTCACTGCAGATATAAGGGAAATGTTTTTGATTTTGTGTCAAACATGCGGTTGGTAAGTCTGTTGTGGTTGGGGGGGGAGGGAAGGGGCAGGCGCTGTGCAGCTGGGGTGGGGCAGGCATGGGACGGAGCCATGGCTTGTGGGGGAGGGATGGCTCCTGCCATTGTGTGCACCCCGGGAGGGCATGGGGTGGGGAGGGAGGGCATGTGCCCCTGGATCTGAGTGGAGGGGGGTGAGCAGGC
>NW_017729024.1:61399277-61406453 GCF_001723915.1 Gavialis gangeticus | reverse complement strand
GCTCTTCTAGGCAGGGGTTGGGCTTGGGCCAGGGGCTACGGAGGGGACTGCAGCCATCCCAGATTTTGCCATAGCCCCGCTCCCAATGCCACTTTACAAGGGAAGTTTAATAACAATTTATGTGGCCAAATTTAAAAAGAGTTGAAGGGGGAGATAGTCAAAGGCAGTGAAACATCCACCTCAGACTGTCACTGGTGCTTGAGCTCCATATGTACCTTTGATGCCTTTGAAAAACATCTCTTTTAATCTTAATGGATTTATTTATTTTTCCAGTGTGTATGCATGCAGGGTTCATATCCTATTGAAATACGACAGTGTAAAATTACATGTAGCATTCACTTTTAACCATACATTTTTGAGCTGATATAGTAACAAACCATGTCACTAAATTACATTGGGTATGATTAAGGTATCAGTTAAGTAAATGCAGCAAAAGGAAAGAGAAGGTGTACAGCTTGCAATGTTCCCTTATATCTGCAGTGAGAAATATCAAACACATTTCCTGCAATAAGATTGCTATTACTATCATTTGATAATATGCCTTTGTATAAATGTGGAGACTTAAATGATCTCCTTGTTACACACTAAGATTCAGATTATCTGTATTTAGATGGCCTGAACTGGATCTCCAGACTTGTGAATGTATACAGATATTAAAAGACTACATCTGTTGTCTAAACTGCTTTGTATCCTTAGCTTGGCTTCCCTTTCAGATCTTGAATTTGCTTTGGAAAATGCTGTCTGTAAAAAAAAATAAATAAAAAAAAAGGGAAGGGATACTAATAACATTTTCCTAGCAAACAAAATCATCTCAGCACAGCAAGCTATGGATGTTTTGTCTGTTTTTCCCTCCCACACAGAGCACATGCATTGCTGACAGAAGGACCAAGGCTTTGCTCACAGAGCAGGCTGAGTAAGACATGGTAAATCATAGGCCCTGTTTGATTACTTTGCGGAGAGCTTTCATTGTTTGTTCACAGTTTTTCATATCTTACATGTCCTGTCAAATTTAGCTGTATCACTGCAGTGATTTATTACTTGATTTGCTTAGTAAAGGCCAGTAATGTTTATTTTAAAGGGGGAAGACTGGGTAATATGTGATCCAAATCCCTGCTGGCTTCTGTTTTTGCTTTCTATGAGAGAATCCCAACTGAGTGCTCAGCATTTCTGCTGGCTTGTGGAAAAGGCAGTATTTCATCATAAACAGACACACTCCCCAGTTTCTAAACTGCAAAAGATTATGCTATCATCCTTTGTTTCTTACATGAATTATGCTGGTCATGTGTGTAACTAGATCAACAGTGACAAGCCATCATGTCAGCTAGGTTAAACATTGGATCACTGTACAATTATGAATTGCATCCTACCGTTAACATTGTGTCCTTTGTTCATTGCTGGATCGGTTCATTCCATTAGTGCTGTAGGCCCAGTTATATCCAAACCAGGCCCCGTTCTCCTGCCGATGCAGGGAGAGCCGGCAGTGAAGTCTGTGCCTGTCTGCTATATCTGAACACAAACAGCCTTACTGTGTGTAACTGTAAAACATCCAGCTTTTTCTCCCAAATCCAAATTAGTGAGTTAACTCTTCAGCTGACAACTGCAACTGCTTGCTAAGACCCTGAGCTACACTAACTGTTAGTAAGTTAGACTGGAAAAAGCTTATTGAGATTAGTAATTTTTTAACACTTAGTAGAATACTGCTAAGGTCTCACATGAAGGACTAATCCTGCCTGTAGTCTCTGTGTGGTGGGGAAGGGAAGGATTTATGAATCCACAGGTGGCTCTGTACTTCCTGTACTGCTCCAAGGGTGATCCCAGGTGCAATGTTGTATGGAGACATGGGAGGAGGGGCAACACCTGCAGGTTTACTAACACTCACGTAGTTGATGTACACAGGAAATCAGGGCAAGTGGCACCAAGGAGCATGTACTGTCAGTCTGGTGTCAGCAAATTCAACCTTATTTACTCACTTCTGATGAGTTGCACATGCTGTTTAGAATGGAGAATGCTCAGTCTCCCGCTTTTATATAGTTATTCATTAATAGTCTTCTCCTGAAGTCTATTTTTCTGTAGTATTTTCTGCTCCCTCTACAGCTGACCTAAGAATCTTGGAACAAAGTGTGCTGAAGAAGCAGCCCCCTAAAATGTGGACGTTAGAGGTGCACTGATATACAAGTGCCATTTCAGATCAGCACCAGTAAAAGGAAAATTAATGTTATTGGCTGTCAGCTTTTTTTGTCTGGCATAGCCAATAATGTACTGATAAATATAATATGCCTTCTGGCCAGGGCCACGAGATGCTTTGTGCATGTGCACAGCCGTACATGTGCATGTGGCCAGAAATTCAGCCACGCAGTGTGTAGAGCAGAGCCCTGCAGGTAAGTCTGTAAAAGGGAAGGGATGTGGGGGAGGGAATTGGTGTGGGGGGCTACAGATCAAGGCCCTTATGGTGAGGGAGGGAGTGAGGCAGGAGAAGGGGGTGGAGTTGGGTCTGGGAGCACTGCCCAGCCACGGCAGTGTATGGGACCCCAGGGTTGGGGGAGAGGAGCGGGATGGAGTCGCAGGCAGCTTGTCCAGGGGGCACAGCTCCCTGCTGCTGCACACACCCTTGGGGGAGGCACAGGGGGGCATGTGCACCCCCAAGTTTATGTGTGAAGCAGATGCAGGCTGTCAGCTGTGGGCCTGGGGCTCTCCACCCTGCTGCCTTTGCCCTGGGAGCCACATGCTACCCATGCAGCCACTGCACACCCAGCCTCCTGCAGCTGGGCAGGCAGGAGACACAGTGCAGCCAGTGTGTGGTTCCTGGGGGAAAGGCAGCAGAGCAGAAAGCCCTGAGTCCACAGCAGGCAGCCTGCCTCTGCCCTCACCCCACGCAGCTCCACCCCTAAAAAGCTTAAAAATGGTGATGGTAGCGCTTGAACTAAAGCTCATTAGATGAGCATTAGTTCAAGCACACCCGCTGCCATTTTTAAGCCCCGGGATACTGATCCTTTGGATGAGCCACCTGTGGCTTTGTCTGGTTCCCCGCCCCAGGTCCAGGGTCCCATTTACAACCCCCCAGCACCAGCCCCTGCCCCTGCCCGTGCCCCACTCCCTCACCATGGAAGCCTTGATCTGCCCGCCCCATTCCCCTTCCCTTCCCCATGCCCTTTTTCTTCCACAGACTTACCTGCAGGGTGCTGCTCTTCACGCTGTCTAGCTGTGCTCCTATAGATCAGTTATTGGATCAGTATTGGCCAATATACCTGGGGATTAATTGGCTATTGGTATCGGCCAAGAAAATCTCTATTGGTGCACCCCTAGTGGATATTGATTGTACCTTGCTTTGGGGCCCAGTCCTGCAAAACAGAGTCCTTCAGGATTTAACACTGATATGAACAAGAGTCTCAAGTGCTTACCTGGACAGAGTCTGCTCATAGCTGACTGAATCACAGAATCATAGAAAATTAGGGTTGGAAGGGACCTCAGGAGGTCATTTAGTCCAACGTCCTGCTCAAAGCAGGATCATCCCAACTAGGGGTTAGGGTTAGGGGGAAATCACACATCTGTTCCTTCCCTCAGTGGAGGGGAGGGACCCTCCTTAGCCCCCCAAAAGCACTGAGGTGCTGGCCGGCCCTTCTGCACATGTGCACAGTTTAAAAAGGGCCTGGCAATGGCATAAGCCCCATTAGAGTCCTGGCTTCGGTGCTAGATGTGCGGGTGTGAGCCCACTGCACCCCTGTGAGCCCAGGGACCCCAGCAACAATCCCAGGACCCCTGTCAAGCCCTGGCCTGCTGGCAGGTAAGCAGGGGCCCATGGAGGGCAGGACCTAACCAGCTGGGAGTGGGCTAAGTGGGCCGAGGAGGGTCACATCCCCCCCGCCCCCAGCTCCTACTTCGCCCAGCCCCCCAGGAAGCCGTGTGACCGGAGCCTCGCGAACAGGCTGCGCAAACAGGCGCACTCCTGGGCCTGGCGCATGAGTTAGTGCAGGAGTTCGCACAGGAGGGCGAGTGGGAGGGCCCGAGGCCCTGCCTGTGAGTCCCCCAGAGTAAGCAGTCCCAGTCGTATCCAGCCCACCAGGGGCATGACATGGATGGGCACACGCCGCACCCCTTGGGTCCCCTTGGGGTCTGCAGCACAGAGACTGCCACCCAGACGGAGCCCATGGTTCCGGGCTTCGTGCAGACAGAGCCTTTGGGTCTCGGCTGCAGGGACTGCCTGTCCCTTTTTCAGGCTCTCCGGGAGCGTGACCACCTCCCCTTGTGGGGTCTGCTCCCTACTGGGGTCTCTGGCACACCAGCTTGAGGAGCTCCAGGCCACAATCCAGAGACTACTTGCCATCAGGGACTGTGAGCAGGAGATAGGCTCCTACTGCCAGGCTCTTCTCCCCAGGGAGGCGGAGGGTAGACCACGGTCTCCCTCCAGGAGAAGGGAGGATCTGGGGACCTCCCCTTCTGTCCAGCCACGGGGTTGGACCAAGGTGGTCAAGGGCACCAGCAGGGCCTGCCGCACCAAGGCCCCTGCCCCACTCGAGCTTTGCAACAGGTACAAGCCTCTTGCAGCCCCAGCAGAGCCTGCTGAGTTACCAGCTCCTGCAGCCAACATAGATGACACTGTAGCTACTGTCCCCACTCTCCCCAAGACCAAACGCAAAGTGTTTGTCATGGGAGACTCTATCCTGAGGGGGACTGAGGGGGCAATCTGCCGCCCCAACCCCTTAGCCCGGGAAGTTTGTTGCTTCCCGGGGCCCCGTATCCATGACATTGCAGAGAAGATCCCTAAAGTCCTCCAGCCCACAGACCAGTATCCCATGATCCTCATCCTTGTGGGCACCAATGACACGGCTCGGAGTGCTGCTAGCGGGGTCATGAGGTGCTACAGGGATTTGGGTGCAGGGATAAAAGGTCTGGGGGCACAGGTGGTGTTTTCATCGATCTTCCCAGTTTCTGGTTATGGGCTGAGGAGGGAGAGGAGGATTGAGGTAGTCAACCAAAGACTGTGGCGCTGGTGTCATCGGGAAGGCTTTGTCTTCCATGACCACAGTCCGCTCTTTGGAGAGAGGGGCAGTGAGCTGTTGGGAAGGGACAGCCTCCACCTCTCTCCATTGGGGAGGAGGCTCTTCTCAGCTAGACTGGCTGACCTGCTCCACCGGGCTTTAAACTAAGCCTGCCAGGGGATGGGGGGACTACTGCCACTGTGGGCCCACTGAGTGGCCCTTGCAAAGCCAGCAGACCAAGGCACATAAGGGATCCCACCCCAGCCCTGGAACAAAATGTAGGCAAGGCAAGGGCCCTTAAGGGGACACTTGCATGTCTATACACAAATGCCAGGAGCCTGGGGAATAAACAGGAGAAACTTGTTCTCCTGTTACATGCAAATAACTATGATATCACTGGGATAACAGAGACCTGGTGGGACTCCACCCATGACTGGACCATGGGTATAGACGGCTATACCCTTGTACAGGAGGGATTGAGTGGACAAAAGGGGCGGGGGCGTAGCTCTCTATGTCAAGGAAAGCTATGCATCCCTGCAAGCTGACATTGGTACCCACGGTGGACAACTTGAGACCCTCTGGGTTAAAATCTGTGGGGAACACGGTGCAGGGGATACTATGGTGGGGGTCTACTACAGACCCCCTACCTGGGGTCAAGACCTTGACCAGGAGTTTGCTAGGGAATTGGCTGAGGCCACACAATCCCGGTGTATGGTTGTCATGGGAGACTTTAACTACCCAGACATCTCGTGGGAGGAGCGCTTGGCCAAATCTGAGCAGTCGCAAAGCTTTCTCTCATGTGGATGACCTCTATCTGATGCAGGAAGTCTACAGGCCGACAGGAGGTAAAGCGCTGCTCAACCTTGTACTGGCAACCGGGGATGACCTAATTAGCAACTTAACAATTGAAGAAAACCTGGGTGACAGTGATCATGAAGTGATCACTTTCACCATCTGCTGTAAAGCTGGCAAGTCAGTCAGTAATGCAGAAGTCTTTGACTTCAGGAAAACTGACTTTGACAAGCTAAGGAGGCTTGTCAGAGAGACCCTAAAAGGCCACAACCCAATGGAGAAGGGAGTTCAGGATGAATGGTTGCTCCTCAAGGGAGCAATCCTGGATGCGCAAGCAAAGTCCATCCCGTCTCGGAGGAAAGGCAGCAAATGGGCACAGCAGCCCCCTTGGCTGTCCAGGGAACTGGTGGACCTCCTGTATCTTAAAAGGAAGACCTACAGAAGATGGAGGACTGGAACTGCTACCAAGGAGGAATACTCTGCTTTAGTCCGGACTTGCAGAGAGCAAATCAGGAAAGCCAAGGCTGCAATGGAACTCCAGATAGCTACAAATATCAAGGAAAATAAAAAGTCCTTTTTTAGATATGTGGGGAGCTGGAGGAAAAGCAAGGGCAACATTGGACCCCTGCTAAACCAGATGGGGCAACTGAAAACCGATGCCCAGGAAAAAGCGAACTTGCTAAATGGGTACTTTGCGTCAGTTTTTCACCAGTTCCATGGGACAGCCCTGCCCACTATGGTTCAGGGAGGGCTGGGCGAGGGAGATTCCTTGCCCTCCATCGAAGCTGACCTCGTGAAGGAAAACCTTGACGGGCTGAATACCTTCAAGTCATCTGGCCCTGACGGGTTACACCCAAGGGTACTCAGGGAGCTGGCAAGCATCATAGCTCATCCTCTGGCACGGATCTTTGAGAGTTCTCGGCACTCTGGTGAAGTGCCTGATGATTGGAAGAGGATCAATGTGGTGCCTGTTTTCAAGAAAGTGAGGAAAGTGGATCTGGCAAACTACAGGCCCATCAGCCTGACCTCTATCCTGGGGAAGGTCTTGGAAAAGATTATCGTGGAGGCCATCCTTAACAGACTAGCTGACGGCAATATCCTGAGGAATACACAGCATGGGTTTGTTGCGGGTAGGTCTTGCTTGACCAATCTCATTTCCTTTTACAACCAGGTGACCTATCACCTGGACAGGGGGGAAGAGATCGACGTTGTATACCTCAACTTTAAAAAAGCCTTCAATCTGGTATCCCACGATCACCTCTTGGCTAAACTGGCTATTTGCGCCCTTGATGTCAGCACGATCCGCTGGCTGGGGAACTGGCTCTGTGGTAGGATCCAGAGGGTGGTGGTCGATGGGAGCCAATCGTCTTGGTGCGCTGTGACCAGTGGGGTCCCACAAGGCTCTGTC
>NW_017729024.1:61362977-61398895 GCF_001723915.1 Gavialis gangeticus | reverse complement strand
GACATCGGTGTCAGAAGTGGACTGGTCAAGTTCGCCGATGACACCAAACTCTGGGGTAAAGCATCCAGACCTGAGGACAGGAGGGTGATCCAGGCAGATCTGGACAGACTCACGAAATAGGCAGATGAGAACCTGATGGTGTTCAACACTGAAAAATGCAAGGGTCTCCACCTTGGGAGGAAAAACCTGCACCATGCTTATAGGCTCGGTAGAGCTATGCTGGTTAGCACTACAGATGAAAGGGACTTGGGGGTCATGGTTGACCAGAAGATGAACATGAGCCTTCGGTGTGATGCTGCGGCTAGTAAAGTGAACAAAACGCTGGCTTGCATCCATAGATGCTTCTCAAGCAGATCCCGGGACGTCGTTCTCCTGCTGTACTCGGCCTTGGTGAGGCCGCAGCTGGAGTACTGCGTCCAGTTTTGGGCCCCACAATTCAAAAAGGATGTGGAGAAGCTTGAGAGGGTGCAGAGGAGAGCCATGCACATGATCAGAGGTCAGGAAAACAGACCTTATAATGAGAGGCTGAGAGCAATGGGGCTCTTCAGCCTGGAAAAGCGTAGGCTCAGGGGTGATCTGGTGGCCACCTAAAAGTTTATCGGGGTGCTCATCAGGATCTGGGGGAATGGCTGTTCACCATAGCCCCCCAAGGGATGACAAGATTGAACGATCACAAACTCCACTGTGACCAATTCAGGCTGGACATAAGAAAGAACTTCTTCACTGTCTGAACCCCCAAGTTTTGGAATAGACTGCCGTCGGAGGCGGTTCAAGCACCCACTTTGAATGCCTTCAAGACACATTTGGATGCTTATCTTGCCGGGATCCTGTGATCCCTGCTGAATTCCTGCCCATGGGGCAGTGGGCTGGACTTGATGATCCTCCAGGGTCCCTTCCAGCCCAAATGTCTATGAAATCTATGAAATCTATATCATCCCAGCCAAGACTTTGCCTAGCCGGGTCTTAAAAACCTCCAAGGATGAAGAGTCTACCACCTTTCTGAGTTACCTTTTACTATGCTCCTCATGAGAGAGTTCTTCCTAATATCTAACCTAAACTTCCTTTGCTGCAACTTGAGACTATTATTCCATGTTCTTTCATCTGCCACCACTGAGAACAGTCCAGCTGCATCGTCTTTGGAACCACTCTTCAGGTAGTTAAAGGCTGCTATTAAATCCACCCTCAGTCTTCTCTTTTGCAGACTAAATAAGCCCAGTTCCCTCAGCCTCTCCTCATCAGTCATGTGTCTCAGCCCTCTAACCATTTTCACTGCCCTCTGCTGGACTCTCTCCAATTTGTTTAGATCGTTTCTATAGTGGAGGGCCCAGAGGACTGGTGTTCACTCAGTGCAAACCTGCAGTAGCCTGAACTCAAGCCGAACCTGGTTCATTCCCAGAGAGTTCTAATGAATGAATCTGTTATCTTGGCAGGAAGTGGCCAGTGGTTTCCCTCAGGGGTTGGTGCTTGGTCCAGTGCTATTCAACATCTTCATGATTTGGATGTGGGGGTGAAGAGCTTACTGGCCAAGTTTGTGGACAGCACTTGAAGATAGGCTGCAGATACAGGGGAAGCATGGTCACACTTGAAGATAGGCTGTAGATACAGGTGGATCTAAACAGGCTTGCAAGTTGGGCGGACTGGAATTAAATGAAGTTCAATGTTGAGAAATGTAAAGTGCTCCACCTTGGGATGAACAATCCCCTTCACACCTACAGGCTTGGTAGTAGGCCTGTGCGAGTAGGCAGCTATTCGATCCGGCTTCGGATCTGGCCACTTCAGATGCCAGTGATCCGATCCAGAGCTCCAGACTGGGTTCCTGTTTCAATCTGGCTGAAGCGGCTCCGAAGCTTCAGCGCTACCTCAGTGATCCGGCCATAGGGTATTATGGGGAATCAGTGAAACAACTTTGTTGTTTTTTGTCTGATTTGGATGAAACATACAGGGCTGGTAGCCTCTGCTGAGAGCATGAAGCCTGCCGAGTTTCAAGAAGATCGGTGCAGGGGTGTGTGATCGGTACAGGGTGAAAGCTGCAGGGATTGTAGCCCCTGCTGTGGCCACGAAGCCTGCCAGCTGTCAAGGAGATAGGTGCAGGGCCCTGCACCCCTAGCTGCTGACAGGCAAAACTCTTGACATGGGTGCTTGTGCAACTGACTGTCTGTCTTGGGGCAGCTGATTGTCTGTATTGATTATTTCCTCTTCTTAGTCTATGGTTTTTTAGGTGTTAACAAGTTAATGAGCAACGATTAACACCTACAAAACCACAGACTAAGGAGAGGAAATAATACAGAAAATCAACTGCCCCAAGACAGAAACAGTCAGTTGCACAAGCACCCATGTCACAAGTTTTGCCTGTCAGCAGCTAGGGGTGCAGGGCCCCAGAACCCAGAAGCCCTGCACCTATCTCCTTGACAGCTGGCAGGCTTTGTGGTTGCAGCAGGGACTACCATCCATGCAGCTTTCACCCTGCTGCACCTTAACACACACACTGTCACCCATGTTACGAGTTTTGCTTGTCTGCAGCTTGAGGCACAGTTCCCCTCAAACCCCTGCACTTATCTCCTTGAAACTTGGCAGGCTTTGTGGCCTGAGCAGGGGCCACCACTCCTGCAGTTTTGACCCCACTGTGGCTTAACACATACACATGACATGAGTTTTGCTTTCAAGAATTTGGGGTGCAGTTCCCCCCAAACCCCTGCACTGATCTTTCTGAAACTCAGCAGGCTTCATGTGCTCAGCAGAGGCTACCACCCCGGCATGTTTCATCCAAATCAGACAAAAAACAAAGTTATAGCTGTTTCATTGATTCCCCATTATACCCTATGGCCGGATCTCCAAGGCAGCGCCGAAGCTTTTCCAAAGCAGTTCGGAAGCTCTTAACCGCTTCGGAAAACCTAAAGAAGCCAGCATTTTGATTCAGACATGTTGCAGGGAGGGGCTGCCACATGGTGGTGTCCTGCCTCTGTAGGTGCAGGCAGAGCTGCTCAAGGAGCTCCTGAAAGATGGCCGGGATCATCTGGGATGACTCCAGCCACTGTTTGTCATCCTTGGTGGTCTGGATGACATGCAGGGCACCAGTGGCAGGGCATCAGTCCTAGCTGGCCATGCAGGCCCACAGGCAGCAGGGGCTGGAGCCCCAGGAGGACGTTGATGGCATTAGTGTTGGC
Source organism: Gavialis gangeticus (assembly GCF_001723915.1). NCBI lineage: Eukaryota > Metazoa > Chordata > Crocodylia > Gavialidae > Gavialis > Gavialis gangeticus. The sequence goes on along the minus strand of NW_017729024.1, from coordinate 61,395,731 downwards.
ATCTGGATACGCGTCATCAGAATCCTTGCTGGATTTCAGGTGGCAGCACGGAGTGTAGGTGGCAGCAGCGCAGTGCCAGGGGGCCTGAGATGCTGCAGAGAGCCTGGCTAGGCATCTGTGCCACGTACGGGTGCCACCAGGGCCAAGACTGAACTGGGCCAGGCAATGGTCACTGTGGCGGTGAAGCAGGGCAGCTAGGGTGGCGAGTAGGTGCCCAGGGCACTGGATGTTGTTCCTGGGGGTGGAGCAGCAATCATGCAGTAGGCACAGGCTCTGACGACAGAGCCGTAGAATGCTGACACAGCACTCTACAGGCTGTTGTGGGCCCGAAGGCAGGTGGCCAGGGAGCAGCACGCAGGGCTGGCTTTTAAAGATGGCCCCCAGCTGCAGGCAGCTTCAGCTGGAGCCTCCACCTCCCCCTGGCTGCTGCAGGAGGCTAGAGCGTGGCTGGATGGGGCAGGAGCAGACTACTGCCAGGAGCAGCAAATCTGCTCCCAAATGCCTGGATGCATAGATGCCTGCCCAGGGTATGTTTTCTCCTGAGTGAATTGAGAGTAAACCCATCCAGCAGGATTGGCATGTGTAGATGCTCCCAGTGTCTGTCTGTAGAGCTCTTCATCTTCATCCTGAAGGTATAGAAGACAGAAACATCTGGCACTTCCCCATCCCACAGGCTGCCTGTAGCCACCTCCTCATTTTAATAATGTGCATTCTCTGCCAAGTCTATGCTTGTGGAAGATTAGAGCAGCAATAGAGGTTAGGCTGTTTGGTTAAGGCCGTGATAGCATCTGTTCCTAAATCTTTGCCATGCATACTTTAAGAAGTCATTAATAGTTCTCATTTCCATCATTCTGCTCCTCCTCAGATTGTTTGGAGACAACAAGAGTAAGCTGTTCACCAATAATGGAATAGCCACTAGAAATACACTGAATATACTAACTAAGAGCTGAGCAGTTCCTGGAGATGCTGGACACAGAGATGTCCCTTAAGGCCACCTCCAGCAGCAGGTATCCACTTTTGTGAAGAAATACTTATAAACCTACACATTTCTATTTTATCAAAATTGCAGCAATTACAAGTGTTACAGTATTTGAGAACAGTGAAATCATTTCACTGAGAGTTAAGAAAATAAACCCCAGGCCTAGTATTCCAATAAATAGCTTGTGAAAGGTGAGACTAAGGGTGGAATTATATTACTCTTTGTACACCCAAATGACAGTTTGCAGCCATACAAGTAGTGTTTTTGGCACTTAAGTACAGTTTTTCATTCTATTACTCCTGCAGTGTGGATGCTCAGTTGGTTATGCATTGGCTGGGCAGGTATGCATCTACATATGTGCATTCATTGGTATAAGTCCCAGAAAAGACAAGAAGGAGGGCCCTCCCATTTTCCTGAAGGGAGAAAGGCACAGAACTTCTAGGACCTGTGTGCCTAGTAGGGGTGTGAACCTACAGATCTCTGATGTCTTAGCATGTTCAAACAACCCCACTACAGATTAAGCATTTCTCTTACTTTTCTCCAATGCTTCTTTTGAAATTGAGCCACTGCCCCTCACATTTACCAGTCATTGGATAAAATGGATAGAGAGCAGTGTAGCAGCAGAGAGGTTTCTGCCATATTAGGGGTAAGGGCTCAGACTAGACCATTTCAAAGCAGGTTCCACCTCACCTCTGCTTATTATCTTCTTCCTGACCTCACATAGCTCCCTCTTTGGACTACCCGGATGCCATCTTCAAAAGCAACACTGGAAATGAATTTGGATAATGTCTGCCTTTGGCCTCATGGATCATTAGAAGTTGGGGAAATGGAGATTCAAACCTGAGTGAGGGTTTGAACAGGGTTTCCCTGTAACTTTTGTCTCCCACTTCATAAGTAAGTGCCCTAACCACCCAGCTTTAGAGGCTAAAGCAGGAGAGCCCCCTCCTCCATGTAACACCTGTTTCTCATGGTTTTTGTTCAGTTACATTTTTGTGGCTGCTGCATACATGATGGGGTCAGGAATGGACACGGCCAGTATGTTGCCTACTGCACTCTCTCAGTCTGTGTGCACATGCTTATGTGCTCACACTGCAAGAGTAACAGAATCACAAACTGTGGATAAGTGCCAAAAATGTCAGTTAGGTGGCTGGAAAGTGTCCATGTATTCATGTGAAGGGAAACAGAATTCTACTCCAGTGTCCCGTCTTTATCACCCCACATGAAATATTGAGACTTAAGGGCCAAATTATGAAGCTAGTAAGAGTACTTGTGCAAACATCAGACTGTTAATGGGAGTAAGCTTTTCCTGTTCACGCAAGCAAAGATTCTATTAATTCTGTTTTGACTGAGGGATAAATTCTAAATGTCTCTATCCAATCATATGCAGCTATTTCTGTATCTTCTATAAAAGCAGATAGGGCTAGATTTTGTCATAAAGCATGGAACCTGGTGAAAAGTGAAAAGATGACAACGTTTTGGGTAAAGGACTCCTGAGCAGGAAATTATTTCTATAGAAACACAGAAAAAATCTATACAATCCCTAATGTGCATATCAGGGAGACATAACCTTGGTTTTTACAATCTTTGATTTAGATACTGAGGTCAAGTGAACTTTCATTGCTGTTCTGTTATGTGGGCTGTCTTGGTAAGTTTTTACATGAAAGTAGAGTTAATCATTGTTATGCTTGTTAAGTAAATATTTCAATAGAACACAGGGTGTAATAAATACAGTTAATGGATTTGTGAAAGCAGAACTACACTTTATGATGCTTTGGACTTTGGAGCTTGACCGTCAGAGTTAATTTTCCCTGGTACCAAATAGCCAGGCTTAAATTCAGCTCTGTTTCCAAAATGCTGATATAGCCATTACAAAAATCCTTCTTCCAAATGCTTTTCTAAAAGCTGTCATCTTTGAAAGAAATTCTATATTTGTTCTTTATTGTAGAAACTCAGCAGCCATGATGACTGGGGCATTTTAATGAAAAGGGTCAAAATGCAACCTTATGTGAAAGGATGCTATTGTATTGAACCCAAAGGTATGGTCCCTGTTTACACCAGTGGTGCCCAACCTTTTCAGCCTGCAACCTGGATGAAAGGTACCAGGTTGGTCCGTGGGCCATATCTGGTCCATGGTGTGCCAATCTAGGCTTGAGCAGCTGCTCCTGAGCAGCTCAGGGCCTGGTGTTCTTTGTTTGGGCTTTAGCTTTCTCTGGCACTATCATCCGCCAGGCACTGTGTCCGAAGGGAAGCAAGCCCTTGTTGCTTGCCCGCCATGTCTTGTTCTTATGGGTAGATGTGAGAGGCTCCTGTTTGACCTGGACTCACTCAGAGGCACTCCATATGGATATCACTTGGGGCTCTGCCTCCCCTACACACCTTCCATGCACCAGCCTGATAATCTCTACATAGTCAATGATCTGGGCTCTTCCGTGTTCTGGCATGACACATCATCCCAAATTGGGCTATTTGTGAGTTCCAGCTGGGTTGGTTTGCTTGTACAGTGGCCTTGGGTTCGCTGGTGAATGGCCAGTTACTCTCCATCATGCTCAGCCTGCACAACTCAAAGACTGTTGGGAAATGGTCTTGCTCCCTGAGACAATTTCCATTGGTTGGACAGGCTTGCTGGCCCTGCTACAATACAGTCTTCTACCCCCAGGGACCCCAAGAGCTCCTGGCCTCTTGGCTGTGGCAAGGCATCAAAGGAATATGGCCTCTCCCAGGCCCCAGCAGTAATCAACAACAACAACAAAAAAAGCAAAAGCAGGAAGGCAGTGGTTTGCCTTGCACTCACACATCACTGATTTGTGCTGGGCCCTTGAATCCTCGGCCCCACTCTTTCCTTCAGCCTCTGGCCTTACTGAGCCTAATGTGGTGCCTCTGTAAAGGCCTGGCGGGGAGGGAGGAGGGCATTGCTTGGCACTGTATGGGGCCTGTGAGGCCTCCCTGCAGCCCCTCAGCTCCCAGGATCTTGCTGGGGCCAGGCTTGGCAGCAGCTCCTTTCCCCTCCTGATTCCTGCCAGCACCAGGCCCACCTCCCCATGCATTGACATGGGCAGCACTGCACTTCCCTGCATCTGCCTAGGGGCACCACCCCTTTATGGTCCAAGTCCGTATCTAGTTCCTTTCGGTTCACTCTACATCCAGGGCCCGTAAAGGATCTAAATCAGATTCAGCTCCTTTGGATTGTTCGCTGGGCCTCAGTGCACGACGAGGAGTGAATTTGAAGGATCTGAGTGCAAATGAACCAAATCCAATTTGGATCCTTCCTGGTACCTTGATGCAGGACAAGGACTGGATCCAAATCGAATTCAGTTCATTTGCATTCAGTTCATTCTAATTTGCATCAAAGTCCCAGGAAGGACCCAAATCAGATTCATCTCATTCAGATCCTTCCCAGGAACTCGATGCGTGACAAGGAGCAAATATGAAGCAGCTGAGTCTGAATGAACAGAGTCCGATTCCCATCCTTCACGGGACCTTGATGTGGGACGAGGAGTGGGTTCAGTTCATTCATATTCGTTCTGCCTCCCACATCAAAGCCCTGGTCTGGACAGCAATTCAAAGACAAGCTGCCAATCTTAATGGCGCTTCAGTCACCAGCACCTCCTCTTTCTTCTCTAGGCAGTTTAATCATCTCCTTTTTAGTTCAGGCATAGCTCCAAGATGATAAAACAGTAGGCTTTCTATTCAAACCTAGCCCTGGGGAAGATCCACAAGAAAGAGTTCATTCCCATAGTCCTGATCTGTGCACAGGATGGGAAAGGGAGCAAAAACAGCCTGATAAACAGCAGTAGTAAAGGCAGAGTCAGAAGTTTTGTCCACCCTGCCGTGACTTAAAGCACTCATTGTTGGATTCTCTGTCACACACACAATTTTAACCTTGCCCTTCTATGCATTACACTGCTCGTGTATACTGATATGTGGTTAATAAGCTACCAGGTTAATAAGCTAGTTAGCATGAGTATGGTTGGAATATATCTGTACACTTACACAGGTTTTATTTCAGTGTACAACAAATTACATTTGCAGAATTTTGTTACAGTAGATTATTATTTTCCACTTTTGACAAAATGGTTTTTGTGGAGCTGATCATAATCCTTGTATATAAGCGTTCAAATGTGGATGCTGGCACAGGTTTGTATCAGGAAATTAATGCACATTTTTACACTCATGGAGTCTAGACAGAGGTTCAGCTGAAAATGTGAATGCTTTTTCTACTGATTTTTTGGAGCAGAGGGAGAATATCTAAGGATGTTAACATTTGAAAAAAATTACAGTAGATGTTTTCATATCTATACATTCAGAATATATGGTCTTATTTACCCAGCATATATAAAGGCCAATCTTAAGATGTGGCCAAAGCAAAGAGTTCACTGAAGTAAGAACAGCAAAAGATAAAAATCACGAGGATTAATTAATTACATCAGGCAGATCTCCATATCACGTAAGGAGGGGACCACAAGCAATTAGGTGCTGTGAGAAATTAAGTGAGGAGGAAAAAGTTTCTGTAAGCTCTACCTGGTATGTCAGAAAGAGATTGGAGAGCCAAACAACAGATGCTCTAGATGAAAACATGGAGACAAGGCCAGCAATCTCTTATCAGAGCTTTGTTGTTCTTGCATTTTAGAGATGAAAATACCATGAAGTGGGCAAAAAAGGGCCATATTTACATCCTATGGATGTCAACCACTTTAAAAGAGAGAATCTTATATGTAAAACTTGCAGAAAAAACATGCTAGTCCTATGCATCAAGGAAACATGGTTATCACATCCTGAAGTTATGCAGCCTTCTAATTATGGAGGCAAATGCTGTCTCTATCCCAGTAATCACATTTTTACCTTTCACTGCCTATAGGATGACAAATGGAAAACTCCACTATAATTTCACCAACCTGGATAATTTTATGGATCTTCTGCGGACAAACAAACTTGTTCCTGGTAAGATGCTTTTATCCATCAACTATTAATGTTGGACCAAATCAGGCAGAACTGTAAGTGTTTCACCAAAAGTGATTTTGAAACAAAACATGTTTTACTGATATTTAACTCCTATTAGCTTAAATACAAAATCTGTGCAGCAAATGCTGAGAAAGTAGCAAATAAAAACCCATCTATTTTACTTAAGAAGTGCTTTGGTATTAAACTGAGATTTATGAACTTGAAGATGAAATCAACCAACGTTTACCAAGAAACACCCAAGAAGGGGCCAGGGAGGACAAACTCCCAGATGGATTTTGTTGGCACTTCCCTGAACACAGTAGCACTTGCATCCAATGCCTCTCCAGCTCATGAACCAGGGGTGGGCAAAATGTGGCCCAGTGGCCAGATGCAGCCCACCAGGTCCTTTTATCCAGCCCGTGGGGTCCCTAAAAAATTTAGAAAATTAATATTAATCTGCCCTGGGCTGCCCGTCATGCGGCCCTTGATGGCTTGCTGAAACTCAGTAAGCAGCCCTCTGCCCAAAATAATTGCCCGCCCCCGGTCATAAACTGAATTGGTTACTGCTAATATTGTGAATTTTATTGACAAGTAATAACTTTGAGTAATCTCAAATTGGCATCAGGAATGTAAGCTTAATTTACATAACTCAGTCTATGCATCTCATGGAGGTCACTATCAGATGAATGTTGGAAAATAAATTCAGTTAATAAAAAGTGGAAAATAAGACCTTTTTTTACTTGTTTAAGGATTTGAACTTATGGGAAGCCCTTCAGGATACTTCACAGATTTTGAAGATAAAAAACAGGTGGTAAGATGGAAGAACCTAGTTGCACTTCTGGCTAAGAGATATATAGGTAAGTTACTTTTAAAAAATCCTATTTTTCTTGCTATAATGAGTCCTGTCTTCCTACTTCCAGAGTTCTGTGATGTGTGCTCGATTGGAGAAATGGAAGGGGTTTGAGCAACATTGGTTCATAGACTTTGTCCTGGAGGAAGATTCACAGAAGGATGGACAATTTATACAGCTTAAAGTGGCTCATGGAACATTGTAGCACGGAACAGTTTTTGTAGGAAAATACAATTAAAAAAGAAAAGGAGCAGTACTGGTTGACAGAAGAAGACTAACAAAATACTCAAAGAATGAGACACAGATAAGCTATGTACCAAACAGAGACTCATATTCATCCCTTCGAGTCAGGCATCATTCTATCCCTGAAATCATTGGGAACTCCAAGGGGTAGATCCATTACATTTGGAAGATGACAGGCTGGTTGAGCGAAGGGCTGTGCAGATCTTTCTTTTCCTGGTTTGGCAGTCAAACGAAAAAAAATGTTTCTGATTGAAATAAAGCAAACTAAAGGGAACATGGAGAAGGGATCTTAGTGAAATATGCAATACCCAAATTCTGTTTGTGTCAAATTAAACATCTCATTCAATCCAAATCAACTTTTTAATATATTTGAAAACAAGCAAAACAAATGAAGGAGTAGATTAATCTCATGGTCATGGCTGTAGTTTCAATTGCCAGGGATTTTCAGGGTGCGTTTACACGTGCACTTTAATGTGCAGTAGACTATTTTATTGCACATTAAAGAGTCACATAAAAAATGACATTATGCTAATGTTCAGTAAAGTAGTCCACTACACAAAGCTTCACTAAAAAAGTTACTGCACATTAGTGCAGCTTAATGAACATTAATTTAGTACCTCATATTTGTATGACCCAAACTATGCAAAAAGTTCAGCATAGCTTTTTAAGTAGATTTTCTATTGGCCAAAAACTGTACTCTGATTTAGTGGTCCCCAGTGCTCAGTATATATCCGAATGTATCATACCCATGGAACTTATCCTCAGATGAATCATATTATGCAGTAAGAAACTGCAGTACTTAAAGCTTGTTTTATTTCCAGCAAAATATGGTCTGGAACATGTTGCCAAATGGAATTTTGAAACTTGGAATGAGCCAGATCATCATGACTTTGATAATGTGTCAATGACTGTCAAAGGTAAGTTTGTTTTTGTTATTAACTCCTACTGTTTATTTTATTCATATTGATGATGTGCTGGGAAGAAGCAGAAAGAGGCAGGGTAGGATGACAAAAACTAGGAATACAATAAAAATGTATATATACTGTTTTATAAATGTTTGTCCCTGGCTGTGATCCACACACATGATCACTGGTCTGAATCTTGTAAATTTGCAGTCTGGATAGTAACCCGTGTGAAGAGGCAGATATAGCATGCAGAAAAAGGAAATAGAAATAAGAACAATACAAATTAGATCACACTGGTCATGTCTACATGTGCATTAAGGCATGTTTTCTAATGTGCATTAAATTTAGTACCTCCAATGTGAGGTACTAAATAAATGCACATTAGGCTGCCTTAATGCACAGTAACTGCTACAGTGTTCCCTCTAAGGAGTAGCAGTCTGTGACTGCACCGCTTCGGTCCGTGAGTGGGACACTTACCGAAGGGGGCTGGAAGCTGGGGTCAGGGACAAGAGGCTGGGGCCGGGGGCTGGAAGCTGGGGCCTGGGCTCTGCCGGTTCCGGGGAAACTGCTCTGTTCCCCCACTTCGCATCGGGGAGCGAGGAGTCACGTGGCATCAGGGCTGGGGAGTGGAGCACTTCCCCAAAGCCAGCAGAACCCGTGGCAGCCCCCAGCCCTAGCCTCCATCCCTGCCTTGCCTCACCTGGGGGAGGAGCTGCTGCCTGCCCCGAGTGAGGCTCTGCCGGCTCTGGGGAACTGCTTCATGGCTCCGGGAAACTGCTCCACTCCCCGGCCCGTGCCAGGCCCCTGCCCTCACCTCACCTTGGAGCTTACCTTAAGCTCCTCTCCTGGTGCATGGCCTTGCAAAGGCGGTGTGTGGCCAGACTTTTAGTTGTGCGCTGCCACGCACACGCACACCTTAGAGGGAACCTTGAACTGATGTGCATGGTTTTTAAGTGATGCTTAATGTGCAGTAACCTATTTTACTGTGCAGTAGGGTAATCACACATTTTTATGTGACACTAATGCACAGTAAAATAGGCTACTGTGCATTAAAGTGCACGTGTAGACATGCCTTCAGTTTGCTGTTTGGTTACAGACTAAAGTTATGCTATGTGGTTTTCTGCTTGATTTGTGTGTCCTGGGAGCCTTTTCAGGCAGATGCCCATTGACGAGTTTCTTTTTCTGAAGACTTCATAAATCTGAGGCTTTGGACCTATAGTTTCCTGTTGTGATCTTCGTGGAGGAAGAAGAGGGAGAGAGGCAGTTTCAAAAGCACCTTGTGCACTTACTTGAATACATTTGCTAATTATCAGCATAGTAACAAGAAGATTTACAGTATTCTCCACTAGTTTTAACCAAGCCACCATTGTAAGTTGTAGTCATCTACTGCATATGTATCCACTTTAATTCTAGGGTTTCTCAATTATTATGATGCTTCCTCAGAAGGGTTAAGAGAAGCTAGTTCTCTACTGAAATTTGGAGGGCCAGGAGACTCCTTTCACCCCTTCCCAATGTCACCAATGTGCTGGAGTCTTCTATATCACTGTTACAATGGAACCAACTTCTTCACAGGAGAGACTGGTGTGAGATTGGACTACATATCCCTCCACAAAAAGGTCAGCTCAGAAGAGTGTTTCTTGACAATTTAATCCTGAGGTTTCCTAGGCATTCTCCAGTACTGTGGTTTCTGAAGTTGGCTCTGCCTATACAGGGTAACATGGTCATTGTGATTTTAAGAGGGCCTTTTAAAGATATCCTACTGGAAAACCTTAGCCTAAAAAGTAAGTGTTTTTAAACCTGGTATCCACCTAATAATAACTTTGTCTCATTTTTTCACATATAGAGAGTGGGGCTAGGGGAAATACAGAATTTTGCCATTTGAAACAAAATGGCTCATTCAAACTTCATTTGTGCTTCAGGCGGAAGTATAGAAATATTAAATTTGCCAAAGACACAAGTACTTGGATGATCCAGGGACACGGTTAACAGTCCAAGAAAAAAATAATGATAATCTGCAAGCCTTTTACTAATAGCCATACTTTTTAACTGACACATGCTTTTACTTGTATGTTTTACATAGTGTAAGTGTACCTTTTCTGCTAGGCCCTGCTCTGCTGCCAGTTAAAAGGGCCAGGGTCAAATTTAGGGTTTTAATGTCAAATAGACTTAAAAAAACTAAAAAAAGTTTGCAGTAAAAAAAGTGTATTGGGTTGGCAAACCTGGTTGACAGTAACAATGGTTTTACACTGTGCTACACACCCCCAGGGTTCCTTGTCTCACCCCCACAACCTGATAATCCCCCCTGCACCCTGCTGCCCCCCTCACCAGCCTTACCCCTGCCACTTACCATGTCTTTCACTTGTCCTGGTACAGACCCCCAAAGAAGCCTAGCTCTGACAGCAGTATTCCAGGCAGCCTGGGATGCAGCAGCAGCAGCAGCAGTATATGGCTGAGAGAATATTCTCCTCAGGAAGCTGTGCTCCCACTCAAACACCAGGTGGCACTGCTATGCTCTATCAGAGCTGCAATCAAGCTACAGCTGCCTAGTGTTTTTACTGACACCTAAAGATATTTCTACTGATTTTACTGGGCATATCTACATGAGATACTAAAAACTCAGTAGATTAATTCTACTGTACATTAACGTGGCAGGAAAAAACCATGGTAATGCGCTAACGTGCAGTAGAATTAGTCTACTGTGCAGTAGCGTCACAAAAACGTGCACTGGCACTATTGTGCAGTAGTGTCAATTACAGCACATTAAGTTAGTACCTGTTATTAGAGGTACTAAACTTAATGCATTGTAATTATGGCACATTAAGGCACGTGTAACTGTGCCCACTGACAGCCATTTTAACCTGATTTTTTAGTGACAGCCAGTAAATTTACTGACAACCCTGTTGGCAACCCTGGCTAGTGACCTGCTGCATGACACAGGTACTGTCTTTGTTGTTTACTCACTTTGCATAACAGCATATTCCTGTTATTACAGGGAGCTGGGAGTTCACTTCAGATCTTGCAAGAAGAAACAGAAGTTCTTGAGCAAATTCAGCAGCTCTTCCCAAATTTCACTTCTATTCCAATCTACAATGATGAGGCAGACCCAATGGTGGGATGGTCAGTTCCACAAACATGGAGAGCTGATGTGACCTATGCTGCCATGGTGGTAAAGGTAACTCACAGCCCAAATCATTTCTCAGCAAAGCCAATCTGAAGAGGTGGTGGGATCTAAAAAATTTTTTAACCTAGGCACATAGACTGCAATATATACAATACATAGGCTGCAGGGAAAATTTACAGACCTAGTCATGAGGCTCTTACTTATATTTCACTCTTTATTCAGGCAAGCCCACTTGGAGGTTAGCAGTCATTCAAGTGACTACATATTAAATAAAAATGTCCTGGATGCATGAGTGACAGCAGCCGATCGCCAACCAGGGGAGGGGTGTCCCCCAGAGACTGCTTGATGACTGAGGGAGAGGAGGGTGTCCCCCCACAGTTGATTGCAGCACCAGTGGCAAAACCAGAAGTGCCAGAAGCAGTGGAGATGTGATTTCTCTCAGTGCCACTGGCGCTTCTCAGTGCTTCCGGCACCACTCGGGGGGGCACCAGCCAGCACTTCACTTGGCGCCTCCACTCCCTGCCCGGCAAGGGCCAATCTCGGGGGGGCATATACCCCTCCACCCACGTGCCCCCACTATGTGTTGCCTATGCCTGGATGAATGACGTGGTGGATTTATAAGTCATGGAATGTTTCAGTCAGAGGGCGCACCTACACCTGCATTGGATCTGGGATCAGTTTACTCACAAGTAAACTCATGAGTAAATGCTCCTGGGCAGGAATCTACACATGCAGGGAAGTGGGAGCAGATTTGCTGCTAATGGCAGCAAACTGCTCCTGCTTCCTGGGGCCCTGCAGTGGGCCCCTGCCACCACCAGGGGGAGCTATAAGTACCCTAGGATATCACCCAAAGGGACTGGCAGAGACTACCGCGCCAGGGGACAGCTGTCTCCTAACTGGGGCTGGAATATTACACCCTGCCCCTGGGGGCTGCCTGCTGCTAGGGTGGGGACAATGTCCTCCTATCCTAGCAGCAGGGCGCTCCTGGCCCTGGTGCCCTGAACAGGGGCAGGGAACTTGGAAAGCTGCAGGGGAGGGGCAGGTCCCAGCCCCAATGCACTGCTGGGGCAGCTAGCAGATAGCTTACCTAGGTCACCCAACTGGGTCTTGGGGCTAGGACCTACCCCTGACCAGGACAGTTCCCAGCCCCCACCCCACACATGAGGAGGAGGCTGGGGAACAAGGTGGGGAGCTTGTTCCCTGCTCAGCTCCGCAAGTGCAGAGCTTGGTAGTGAACAGGTTGGGGAGCATGTTCCCCACCCAGCTCCATGAGCACAGAGCTGGGCAGGGAACAGGTTGGGGTGCTTGCTCCCCAGCTTGTTTCCTGCTCATGTCTGCATTGGCGGTGCTGAGCAGGGAACAAGTTCCTCAGCCTGTTCCCCACCCAGGTCCATGATCATGGAACTGGGCATAAAATAGGCTCCCCAGCCCCTGCCAGCAGGGAGCTCCCAGCGCCAGCTTCACAACTGTAGGGCCATCACTGGGAGACCCTTATCTCCCAGCACCAACTCCATGGTCATGGGGCCAGCGATGGGAGACCCTTATCTCCCAGCTCCCTACTCCTCAACTGCGATGGTGCAGCAGGGCCTGGGAGATAAGGATCTCCCAGCCCCTGCTTCCCAATCATGATTCTGGAGCAGGGGGTTTGGAGCTGTTGCCCTTCAGTGGACAACTGACCAGGAGGAGATTTGCTCCAGGTTAGTCATCTACACAAGCACTACTGCGCCAGTACTAATTTAAAGTACTTGCTACTTGCATTTTCAGGTAGTACATGTATTTGCAATTAGCGAGGTTTACTGTGTAGTAAGCATGTGCACATATTAACTAGGCTACTGCGCAGTTAAGTGTCTCATGTAGACATGCCTAGAATTTCATACCTTCATTCCAAAGCAAGCTTACTTCCTACTACTTTTTTGATGCTTACATAATATCCTGCCTCTCATAATGGAGTCAGAAGTGCACACAGGCAAGCCTTATTTACTATGGAGGCTTCTTTTGGTGAGAGCTAACACTGAACTTTTCAGAGCAGCAGTCTACAAGCTATCTGTTGTCTCCAGCAGACTTTACTTCATCAAAATGTATATGAACTTTCTACAACCTCCTCATGAATGTGTTAGACTGACTGGTGATCCTTTTTCACTACAGTATGCAATAGCTGACACAAAAGCATTAAGTCAGTTAAAGAATGGCTACTCATCATTCCTTCATGGTTCACATTTAATGATAAAATATCACCATGTTCTTAAGACTTTTTGTACCTAGCAGCTTAGAGGGAGAAAAAAAAATAAATCAGCCTTGAGCCATAAGAAGACATACCATGTCTGACTTTAAAATATTTTTAAATAGGTCCCTGACAAGATTGAGATGGATAGAATTAATTACATTTGTGGTTGTTTTAAAATAGGACAACATAAATGTGGGTTATTAGATTAAGGTCTCTTGTATATTTTATGCCAGAGATGCTCAGCCCCCAGCCCATGGGCCATATCTGGCCTGCAGAACTGTGTCGTCTGACCCATGGGGCTCCCAGGGGTCTGGAAATTTGGCAGTGGGGGAAATGGAGGCAGCATTGCTTTGTTTACTCAATTCTAAGACAAGGTTTTTTCACCATTTTAGAATCACGAACAAGGATAGTGGGGGCAGAGAGCATCTGTGGCTCGGGCTTCAGCCCCTACCCAGCATTGGGACCGTAGCTGCAGCTGCTGCCTGGCTCCCCAACTTGCACTGCGTTTGCACCCTGGAATCTCTGTCCTGCAGCTTCTTCCCCCCAGCACCCCCCTCCTCACCCACAAAGTCACTGCTCCCCCATCAGCCTCTCTCCCTGCCCCCTTGCCCTTACTTCAGCCAGCAGACTATGTCCACACTGCAGCCTGGGACACTGAGCATAATCTCAGCCCTGCCTCATAGCAGCAGCACATAATCCTCACAGCTACTACGGGTGCTGGGCTGTGGCCATGCTCAATGCTCCAAATTAGAACACGGATGGAGCCTGCCAGTAACAAATTTATAAAAATTTTATTTATAGAATTTACTTCTTGGGAGTTCATCTTAAATTCAAGGTTGACTTGGATTCAGATAAATATTAATGATATAATTATATAATGATATAATATAATTATTCAAATAATTATTTGAATAATAATAAATAAATAAATTGTTGCTTCCAATTTCTGGATCCATGGGGAGCCCTACAAGCCAGATACAATCTGGCATGCAGGACCATATTACCAGTGCATGGCCAGATTAGGCCAACATACAATCGAATCAGGCCAGTGCAGGATCAAGGCCATAGACCAATTCCATGTACTGACCCCACACGTGATCCAGCCTCTCAACCACCCCTGTGCTAGTCACCCAGCCCATGGGTCATTCCAGAAGATTGGGTGCCAGTGTTTTACAGTTCTGATGTTGCTGTCAAAGTCCTGCGCTTCAACTTCTAGGGTATCTGACTTCAAGACTTCACCAGATTCTGCTCTGGCCTATACCTTTGATCCAACTCCTTGTTGCATTCTTCATCATTTTACAAAGGAATAAAATGAAGCACTGCATGAGTGCAGGCACATCTACATGAGGTGCTTTACTGCACAGTAGACTAATCTACTGCACAGTAAAGCATTACCATTTATACGTGCGCAGCATTTACTGCAAATTGCTCCCAGTCAGCCCAGGCAGCAGGGACCAAGAGAACTGTCCCCTCCCTGGGCAGCTGCTTACTTCCCAGCCCCCTGCTGTGATTGGCTGACCAAAGCAGAGGGTGGGGTCCCACTCCCTACCCCTGGCAGTTGCCTGCTACCCAGCCCCCACTCCAAGATCAGACTGGGGACTGGTGCCATCCCCTGCCCCAATAACTGCCTGTTGCCTGGCCCCCACTGTGACTCAGGGCAGGGGACAGTGTCCCAGCCCTTGCTCCAATCTTGGAGCAGGGGCTGGGCAGCACACAGCTGCCCAGGGCAGGTGTGCAGGGCTGGGAGGTAGTTGCCTCAGAGGCAGGACAGCTCCCCACAGAGCCCAGGCCTGACTCTGGTGCCCCCTGCCAGCCTGGGGCAGGCACCCAGGGAAGCTTGGAGTTTGCCTTGGCTGCTGTAAGAGAGAAGAGCAAAGCAGAGTAGCCCTGCACTGAACTGCTCCTATCAGGAGCAGATTTGCTCCCAATGGGCACGTGTAGACACACTCCCAGGGAAAGCTTACTGCATGGTATTTTATTGTGCAGTAAGCTTTCAGTGCATTAACAGCATGTGTAGAAGTGCCTAATGTCACTCAACAAAGAACAGAAACCAGGGGCTAAAACCTGTATGCTATGACACTAGCATAAATTCAAAGTAATTCCATAAAAATAAAAACAGTAGTCCTGTTGACAGAAGGAGGACATACTCGCCTGGTATAAATCCAGACTGCTAGTCCAGTCCTTTGAGCTGTTTTATAATGAATAGGATTAGAAGTCCATTAATGCATTCTTAAGTATTCTTGTTTCCATCCTCCCTGAACTCTACACTTCGTGATAGTACATGTACATTTTCACTGTAAATATAATAGATCACAAAACTCTGCAGAAATCTGCTACAGCCATCTGTACTGACCTCCAGCTAAGAATACCTGCATCTTCCTCATTGCATAGCATGTTTATAAAACTCTTCCTCTGCGCAGAGCTTTATGTTCTTACAAGGAACCTGCTGCTCTGCTTCTGTCCTCACATGTAGGTTTAATCCTTTACATCTGATTAGATGTATTGCTGCAATCTTACTAATGACCTAATTTTAGCCAGGTCTTACATAACCCAAAGCCACTCTAAGACCTTCATGAATTTAGAAGCCAAAATGTTGTGTGCTGTTGCTTTTGTTGCATATACATTGCAAGTTCCTCTCTTCACCTTGCATACACTTGAGCTGCACATGAATTAAACTATTTCTCTATAGCTAGCTTCACCAAGATAGCAAAGAGGCAAGAGTGCTCTCACTTGCTGTTTCCAGTGTATAATAGCAAGTTAAATTGATCCCACAAGGAAATAATCCAGTAGCTTCAATACTGTGCATTGTATATCCAGTGTTCAGTAGAAAATAGGAACTTCATTAGTTTTTCACTAACTTCATTAGCTTTTCAGTTAAGTAATCAGAAAAAATATTAGATTTTTTTAAAGAAGAAATTTAATCTTCTCTGTCACTTTGCAGATAATCATCCAACATCAAAACCTGCTCATTTCCAAGGCCAACAACACTATTAACTATACCTTGCTGAGTAATGATAATGCCTTCATGAACTACTACCCCCATTACTTTACCCAGAGGACACTAACTGCACGATTTCAAATGAACGACACAAAACCGCCACATGTTCAGATGGTGAGGAAGCCAGTGTTGACTGCAATGGGCCTTCTGGCATTGTTAGGTATGGTAAATATGTCTTTAAAAAGAAGTCACTTATTCCAGGTCCCATTCTCATTAAAATTAGATGCATGAACTCCATCATGTCATCTATTCTAAGTCTCTTCCTAGCTCTAAATTCACTAGTTGGTCAGTCTCACAAAGAATAGAGTTTCCACCACTTCCCACTGGAGACAAATAACTTTGATATCAGTGTGTTTGTAGTCTATTTTCCCTTCAGCACAGTCAAAATCTTCTTATGTCTATTTAAACCTCCATATGCCACCTCAGTTACTATCTTCCCTTTCCTATTTGTGGATTGGAAAGGCCTTTGGTCACTGTCTGGTCAAGATTTTCATTTCTTTTTAATGAATCTCTAAATTCTGCTAAGTCTCATCATATAAATCATATGAATCACATATGCCGAAGTCCCAGTGGTGCAAACTGTCATTAAACACTTGTAACCCAGCAGTGCCTGAAAGAAAAGCAACTGGGAGGCCCACACTGCTAGGTACTTGATAATCAGAGTAAAATGATATCCATGCCATGTAGAGTGTTTTGCAAAATAAAGGACTGCTTTCAGTTACAGTGATGTAAGTCTATTGATTTAACCAGTGCTACTCCAACTTTATGCTGGTGTCATTGAGTAACCTGTAGTCCAACACAGACAGTTAGTTACACGTTTCATCTTCTCATGTGTCAGATGCTGGTCTAATTAGCTTTGTGGTAAAAATGTATTTCTGCTTTTTTCAGGGGAAACACAAATTTTTGCAGATGTATACAGCAGCAAAGGTGAAAATGGTAACAATAGCACC
Organism: Gavialis gangeticus; assembly: GCF_001723915.1. Classification (NCBI taxonomy): domain Eukaryota; kingdom Metazoa; phylum Chordata; order Crocodylia; family Gavialidae; genus Gavialis; species Gavialis gangeticus. Next base: position 61,378,523 of record NW_017729024.1, on the reverse strand, counting down.
GTTGGAGTACTAGCCACTCTACACACCCCTGCTGAGCTACGATCTTCAGATAGCTGGCAAGCTGCCATACTGGTTTACGCTAGTGATGATAACCATACATCATTGAATATCAGTGCTGTAACACTGAACATTACCCAATTCCCCAAATGTGCAGGTAAACACACAGTGCTTAGCATTTTATGTCATGGATCTCCAGCAGTAAGTTTGCACTGAATGTTTTTTGGGTTTTAAACTTCCTGACTGAAGTAACAACGCTCATTTGTACATGCCCAGGAAAATTCTGCTTGGGACTAAAAACCATGCCTGGCAAGCCCAGATTTTCTGGTCTGTAGTATGTCCACATGAGAAAAGAGTTTGGATTCCATTCCTGGAGTTGTCTCCACTCAGTAATGGCTGCTGTGGATGCCACTCTTTCAGAAACTTCACTGCACCTGCACCCTTTAGAACAGTGATTCTCAGCCAGAGTGCCATGGCACCCTGGAATGCCTTGAGATCCTTTCAAAGGTGCCACAGGTACTAGCACTGTTAGGTGTAAAAACAGTATTCACAAGATAAATCCAGAGATTTCAAATAGGAATCCATAGCATTAAGAACATTCTGACCTGTTGGGTTTTTTTTGAACTCCTTGTAACAGAACTGGTTATTATTTTTTTGGAGTCAAAAAACAAGCGAAAACTAAGAGCTGACATTTTCCAAAGGGTGCCTTGAGTCTAATGAGAGATTACTTGAGTCTACAAAGGTTGCAAGCCTCTGCTTTAAAAGCAGCACATTCCCTTCAGGTTAAATATTACATGGTCTATGGGATTTCCTGGTATTGGCTCCAACAAGATTTCTCAGTGTTCAGTCCTTGTAAAAATCAAACCTTTTTTATTTAGGAGCATAATTTTAAGTGCACTGGTTTGGAATTTTTCATCTTAAGCCTTTGTGAAAATCTTATGCTAGGTCTCATTGATTTTCAGAGAAACTCAGTTTATTAAGTCACTTTCTAACTTGGGGCTTATTTGTTTTTTAAAATATTTACCCTTTGGACTTCAAAACTGAATGTGGAGCTTTACGTATTTCTTTTGTGTCTCCAAAGAGCTTGTGTATGTGACGTACTATCTAGACAACAATCTTACCAATCCCTATTTGGAGTGGAGGAAACTAGGAAGCCCTGACTTTCCTTCTGTAAAGCAGTTCCAACAACTAAGGGATGCTGAGGTATGATTGTATATGGTGGGTTGAGGCATCGGCATTTATAGTAGCAGCTAAGGAGTTGAAAAAATTGAAGGATGTTTTGCATGGGATTATTAAATCCAGAAAAGTGTAGTGCTGAGAAGGGAAAAAATAAAATGCAGGGCAGACTGAGATACACTTATATCTCAAGCTTCATCCTTGCAGCTCTCCAACCACCATATAGACACATTTAACTTAAAGGATGACGTCTTTGCAGATTTTGCTCTTCTCTGCTGTCAGCCATTCATTCTAGATCTGCCAGAAGTCCTGAATTGTTAACCCTTCTAGGGCTCCGCAACTGGTGCAGCAAGGATCCAAAGCCTTAAATTCAGTGTCAGCTGCAGGGCCTGGGAAGGAGTAATCTGGCTTTTGATGGTGGCAGCTGACACCTGCACTTGCAGCAATATCTTAACCCCCACTATGCCCCATGGAGCATTCTGCTCCCTGCCTCCAGCACCTCCCTTTACTGAGCACTTGGGGCCTGTGTGCCACACACAGCAGCTGCCCGTGGCACTGCTGGCATGCATGCTACAGGTTGGCCACCCATGGCCTAGACAAAGATAAAGACATTTCTACCATAATAAATAGGTATGAAGCCTCATCTTTTTTCTTAACACTTCCATTCCATTTTGCAGGACCCAGCAGTGACAGGACCATTCCCGTTTCCTGAAGATGGCCACCTGCTCTTGAAAAAGGAACTCCCCATTCCATCTGTCTTCTTGATCCATGTTTGTGCAAGACCTCGCTCTGTTCCCAACCAAGTACGTATCATATTTCATTGCTATGTGGCCAAGTTAGAAACTGGTCCCACACTGTCTATTGGCATCTGATTGGAGATGTTAGTTACTGATGGGTGCAATGTACAGTGAAACCCAAGTCATTCATAGTTGGTCCTACAGAACTGATCAGAGAAGCAGTGCCCTTTGAAGAGCCACAGCAAACAATTGGAGCATCTCAGTGGTCTTATACAGCTATTTGCTGTGGTTCTACAATTCCCTAGTTCATAAATCTTCATATTCACAGTGAGCAAGGAACCTAGCCCTGCAAATATTCAAGTTCTATTTTATCACCATATACTTTTTAAAGGCTGCACAGAAGGTTTATTTAAAGCAGAGAGACCAACTTCATTTGATAGCTAGATTCCATGAATTGCAATTGCATTCCAGTATAAAACCCCCCACAAGAGATGGCAGATCATATCAGCTGAACTAAAATCAAAATCTGCCAGCACCAGAAAAAAAAACTTTAGTGTACTGTAAGGACAATACTTTATAATCTTATCAGTTCTAACAGTAAAATGATTAAAAATAACTTTTCAGCAAGCAACATATTCATATTTTATAGCTACATTATGGAATAGTGAGCGTAGTGGATCAGACACCATATCCGTGTCTTCTGATGCCCAAGCCTGAATAATGAGTATGTCCAAAGTTGGGCTGGATGCTTTCAACTTCCTGTGCAGTTAGTGGGAGGATTTGAGAATGCTGAATGACTTGCAAGACTAGGCGCAGAATGGTAGGGTCAAGAATTTGGTTGAAAAGGGCATAAGATGTAGTTCCAAAACTCTATACTGGGGCAGCATAATAAGTGGTCTGTTTTGTTTCCTTTCTATAGAAAGTAAGCTACTAAAAATTCCCAAAGAAAACAATGAGTTGCTGAGCACTCAAACTGGTGCAGGGGGAGTAAGGGAGGGTATTAGGTTACTTACATAGGTTTCTAAATATGGGGAACTAAGTTTTATCTACTTTTACTTGGTTTATTTATTTAGTATTTTATTGTTCTACTTCAAAATATCCAGGCCAACCCTTTTAAGTATAAACATGATCTGATAGCTCTGATCATTTAGAGTAGGGCCTTCAAACTTATTGGGCCCCATATTCTTACATGGGCATCTCTTTTTGACAGGTAACAGGAGTTTACCTTCTACCACTCACAAAGGAGCAAGTTGCTGTATTGTGGGATGATGACCATGTGGATTCAAAGTATGTGCTTTTTTAGAAATGGAGCTAACCAAAGTTAGCAGGACAGGGATCTGATGTTAGGAGGAGCCTGGCAAAATTAAGACAAAGCTGCTAAGCAAAATCTGCCTGCCTGCATGCCACAGCTAAGCACAAGGCATTATCCCTTTCGAACTATCAGGTTTTATTCCTAATGCAACTTGTATGCACTGTGGCCTCAACCAGTGTAGAATCATTAGAACCCGTGTGCAGTATCTGCCATGAAGGTACCCTGAATAGCCTCTTGCCTATTTTGCTGGTTCATTTGAGGGATCAGCCTTCTATCTTTCAGGCTGCCACAATGGCAAATCAAGATGCCTTGTTTCTCTGGAAGAGATAGGCTTCACAAACACTCCGGTGTGAAAGAAAGCTTTTGTGCCAAATCCAGTCAAAACTATCCCTGCAAAACATAAATGATACTATCTGCAGGGACAGAGATGGTAAACTACATCCAATAGGTATCAGCAGGCAATCTGCATACATTCTAGCCCAGAAACTCACTGATGTAGGTTGCCCTGCAGATCAGAGGCACAGTAAACACCCCAACTCTTAAAGCATCCCTTTTAACTAGTCAGTCAGGGCCAGCATACCTGCCTCATAGGCCTCAGCCTGCACGATGTAAAACATCTTCACTAAAATGCAAGTCTTGACTCTCCTTCTGGTTTCAGTAAGAGCGGAAGGTGCTGTGCAATGTTTCAGGTGCTCTGAACACATTGCACTATTTTTCAGCCAGCCTTGATGTTCTTCTGTGGGCTTTTATCACCACACCCACTGCCTAACAGTAAGTGCTAGCTTTTATTTGGAGGGGATGATGCAGTACAGGATTTTCTGCTAGTGTGCAACACCAACCATTTCTCCTCGCTGATATGGCATGGTGGAGTAGGACATGGCCTTTCCATGGCCACCACTGTAGTCATGGAGTCATGATTTCTTTTCTAGGTGCATAAAAACATTTGAAGTAGAGTTTTCGCCAAATGGAAAAACATACCAAAGGATTAATACCAGAGACACTATATTCACTCTCTGGGTCTACAGTCCAGGTAAAGCAAGCATGCACACTTTGTATGTTTTGTTACATTAGAATTTGTAATCAGTTAAAAATATAACTTAGGGCAGAGCTGCCCATCTAACAGGATGCAGGGCATATGTAGCCTCCAAGGGGTTAGAGTGTCACCTGTGGGCTCCTGCCTAACTGCAACTCCCCAATCCCTGCTGGATTCTTTGGGCTCCCTCTTCCTTCTTCAGCTTCTACTTCCTGCACCCAGGGGACAGCACAGTGAGAGGGGGCCCAGCTGGGTGTGCAGTGGGGAGCAAGGTGTCTGTGCTGCATGGGGAGAGAGCCAGACTGCTCTCACTGCATGCAACAAAGGCAAGAGATAGGCTTCCCATGCTGCAGGAGCATGGCATGTGTGTCTGGGATGAGAGAGAGGCACTGTATGTGCAGCTAGAGGGAGATGGAAGGGAGATTTACCACACATCAACTGTCCAAGGTAATTGTTTCATGTATCTGCTCCTGTCCTGTCTCAGCTATGTTCCCTCAGTTTATCTTCCACTTTTTGCAGAATAGTAGCAAACATACAAAACAGTTACTGTGGAATAGTTGATGTGTGGTAAGTCTCCTCCTCCTCTTTCAACTTAATATACTTAGTTCCTCAGTCCATACACCAAGTCATGTTTTCAGTGCCATTACATTATGTATGTAGTACCAGGCATATTTCTGTCAGTGAATTCCCAGTAATGAGACCAGATGTCTCCCTTTAGCATCATGCCCTAAACACAGGTGGTGCAAATCTTAGTCATGGTGACAAGCACAATGAGCACTTTTTATAAGCATTGCTGTTAAAGCCTACAGACTTTATATAGAAAGGCTGTTAAGGAAAGATTATGCTCTCTCTTCTAAAGGTATGAGTCTGAGACCCTTGATCATAGAATCATAGGAAAATAAGGATGGAAGGGACATCATGAGATCTAGTCCAGGCAGGATTGTCCCAGTCTGAACCATCCCAGCCAAGTATCAGTTCAACCTGCTTTTGAAAATTGCCCAGGATGGAGGCTTTACGACTTCTCTAGGTAGCCTGTTACAATGCTTGACCCTCATGGTCAGAAAGTTCTTCTAATCTTCAACCCAAATTTCCTTTGCTGCAATTTAAGACCATTACTCCTAGTCTTGTCTGTTACAACTGCAGAGCAAAGTCTATCTCCATCTTATTTATAATCATCCTTCAGCCAGATTTCCCTTTTCCAGATTAAAAAAAATCAGTCCTTTCAGCCTTTCTTCCTAAATCTAGCTTCTCAGGCCTTTAATAATTTTTGCTGCTGTCCTTTGGACACTTTTGAATCCATCCACATCTTTCTTAAAGTTTGGGGCCCAAAACTGGTGAAGCCAGGTGAGGCCTCACCAGTGCTGAATAGAGCACAGGAGTCACTTCCCTTGATTTGCAAGACACTCTTGTTAATACAACCCAGCAGACTGTTGGCTTTTTTCCAACAAGAGCACAATCTTGGTTTATATTCATTTTATGGTCTACTGTAATCTTCAGGTCCTTCTCTGCAGTACTCCATCCTAACCAATTATACCCTAGTCTGCATTTATGCATGCAATTAATTTCTCTCAAGTACAGGACTTTGCATTGTCCTTGATGAATCTCATCTGATTGATTGAGGACTATTTTCCAGTCTCTCTATGTCGCTCTGGATCCTGGCCTTGCCCTCCAGAGTATCTTCCACTGCAAATTTGATAAGCACTTAGTCCCATCATGCAAATCATTAATGAAGATATAGAGCAATACTAGACCCAGAACAAACCCCTGGGGAACTCCACTCGATACTCCCTCCCAGCTAGAACTTGAGCCACTGAGGACTACTTGCAGAGCATGATGATCCAACCAGTTATATATCTACATTACATATTTTCATCTATTTTGTATTTCCTTAACTTGTTAATGAGAACATTGTGAGAAATAGTATCAGAAGCCTTGCTAAAGACAAGGTGTATCATATCCACTGCTCTCCCCACATCAAGAGAGCCTGTCATCTTATCACAGAAGGAAATCAGTTTGGTCAGGCCCAATTTGCTGGTGGTGAATTCATGCCGACTGCTCCTGATCACCTTGTTCTTCTCTAGGTGCCTCACAATAGTTTCTTGAGGACCTTTCCATGATCTTTCCAGATATCAAGGTCAGGGTGACTGGTTTGTAATTCCCCAGATCCTCCTGTCTTCCCTTCTTAAAGATGGACGGGCACTATATTTGCTTTTTCCAGTCATGTGGGACCTCACTGACTTCCACAAGTTCTCAAAGAGGATAGTTAATTTCTCTGAAAGTACCTCAGTCAATTCCTTCAGCACCCTCAGTTACATTCCATCTAGCCTTACTGATTTGAAAGCATCCAGCTGCTCCAAGTAATCTCTAACTGGTTCTTCTACTACTCTAGGCTGTTTGTCTCCTTCCCCATCTTTGCTGGCAGCTGCAACTGTCATCTGGTAGCTGCCCCTATTTGTGAAAACTGAAGGAAAAAAGGCCTTAAGTACTTCAGCCTTTTCTGCATCATCTGTAACTAGATTGCCTTCTGTGTTCTTGTAACAAGCAGGCCTCCCAGGGCCGATCTCAATCTGGGTCTGCCCACTAGTTTCCAAGCTAGCCACCCGCCCATCTCACCTGCCATGCTTTGATGTTCTGGTTATCTGATGTTAATCAGGCAGGAGGCTCCCCTTTTACCTGCCTTGATGACAAGGGCCTCTGTACACACTCCAACCTCACCTTGACATGTCCCACACCTTGTAGATGTTTCCTGGCCTAACACCCGGCCTCACAATCATTATGGCCTGACACCCAGCCTCATCCCTGGGCTTACTAGCTCCATCCTCTGGCTCCAGGCCCTGTCATCAGGCTCCAAGCACCATCCCCGGGCCACAGGGCTCTCCCGGCTTTAAGCCCCATCCTCAGGCTCCAAGCCCTGTCCCTGGGCATCACCCACTCTCTATATCTCTGGGTCCCAGGCCCCCTCACTGGGCTCCAAGCCTCTCACAATGGGACTAGGGCTACAAGCCTTGTTCCCCCTGGAGCCTAACACCCAGCTCCATAATGCACCCAGGCTCTTCTGCTAGACTGGGTGCTGCCACAGGTCCCTCCACCAACCTGCACCCTGCCTCAGTGTTTGCAATGAGCCTGGGCTCCCCCTGTCTCAGGTCTCACCCACCAGGGATGTGGGGGCTGCAGTTTTCAGGCATCCCTACTCGCCTTTCACCGAGTGAGGTAACTGGCCTGGTATTTCTGGGGGGCTACACTGCCACAGATAGCTCCACCAGACCATTCATCCCTGGCAGGGTGCAGTTTTGGGTCATGCCCAGGACCTTGGGGCCTCCTCCATCCCCATCACCCCAGCTGTTACCTCCAAGATGTTTCAGGCAGCAACTCAGCTAGATGTTGCCTCCTAAACTGGCAGCAGCAGACTGCTGCCCTGCAGTTCAGGGACCCAGCCCTTCTATGCACCTGTTCCTCAATCAGGCAACTCTACTTGATTAGGACCACAGGCAACTGTGGGCTGCCTGGCTGCTGCTCAGGCCCCTGATAGTAACAGAGCACAGGGTGCTCTGTTACAGTTCTGTAAAGGACCGGTGGTTTCTTTGGTTTTCTTGGGTGTCTGTAGACATGCGGGATGCCTGCTCCAACATGCTGCAATTACAGTGCATTGGAATCTGCTGGAGCATGCTAATTAGCACACTCCAGGAGCCTTGGTGTCTCATGTGTTCAGCATCCCTGCACTTCAAAATGCAGGGAGCTTTAACTAAAGCTCATCAAATGAGTTTTAGTTAAAGCAACCCCGCCACCATTTTGAAACATAGGGACACCGAACACATGAGATGCTGCGCGTGCTTTAATTAGAGTGGCTCCCAAGAGCTGCTCTTGGGAACTGCTCTAATTAAAGCACCCCTCTCTTACTCTTGATGTACTTGTAAAACCCATTTTATTGCCTTTTATATCTCTTACCAGTTGCATCTCAAATAATTCCTTGGCTGCCCTAATTTTCTCCGTACATGCCTGTGTGATATTCTTATACTCTTCTCCAGTACTATGACTGATTTTCTACTTTTTGTAGGATTCCTTTTTTGAGTTTCAGTTCATTGAAGAATGACTGTCTAGCCAGGCTGGCCTCCTGTTGCAGTTCCTATTCTTCGGTTGCATTGGGATAGCTAAATCCTACATCCTTAAAAGGGCCTTCTTAAAGTATAGCTAGCTCTCCTGGACATGGAGAAGTTAGAGAGGGTCCTACAGTGGGTGACAAAAATGAAAGGTCTTGAAAGGCAAGTCATAAGAGGAGAGGTTGGAGGAAATAGGCTTGTTTAGCTTGTAGAAACAACACTTTGATAGAAGTCTTCAAATATATGAAGGGCTGGCCTAAAGAAGGGGGAAAATACCAGAGAGCAGAACATGGACTAATGGCTTAAAGTTGCAGCAAAGTAGGTTTAGATTGGACATCAATAAAAACTTCACTGTTAAAACAGTGAGGCAATAGAATAGGCTGTCTAGGTGCCTAGGGAAGTTGTGAAATTTCCATCACTGAAGGTGGTCAACAATACGTTAGATGAGCATTGTTCAGGGATGATGTAGGAGTAGTGCCTAGGCTCTACTATGAGTATTTCCATGCTTCTGGGCTTTGCTGATTTTGATGGGATGGTTTGGATAAGGATGATTCTGCCTGTGGCTGGGGATTTGGACTAGATAACCTCTTCATGTCCCTTCTAGCCCTACTTTTCCATGTTTCTACCTTTGCTGCTGATAATTTTCATAGGCTTGAATACCACACAGTCTCCATTTGCCTATGGCCATGTAGCACTCTACTGACAGCAGGATGACCTCCTCATAATTCAGGCAAAAGTCCCATGGAAATCAATGAGCATTTTTTTTAAGTATGGGCAAAAGATTATAGAAACTGGCTTAGAAGAAGAAAGAATGTGGTAGGGTGGTATTCTAAAATATAAAAAGGTTCAACCCAAGTTATTTGGCAGTTTGATGGCATTGATTACAGTAATAAACACTGATTAGATTGTACATATATAATCTTATTAGAGATAAAAGTTGTATTCTGAGTGACATACTCTGAGGTACAGTTCAGAGGGCAGTTTACTGGAAACAAAGGTTTGCCTTGACTGTGAACATTTCTGATACAACTAGCTGAAGTCAGGTTCTCTTTTTAAATTCAAAAGACTGTTAGAGCATTGATAAAGATGAACAGATAAGCACAAGCTCAGGTCATGGCTCAGTCAGGACTCCAAGGACAGAGTGCAAAGTCATATGGTGGTACAGGACATGTATCTTAATACTTTAAGCTATACATTTTGGTAGGAATAAAATACATCTGACCAGCAGGACAGAATACTTCTTACTTGAGTTATTGCCAAGTATAGGCAATTACATTTCCTACTTTATTTTAAGAAAACCCATAACCATTTCATTGTGAGGTGTAAACTCTTTGCTAATGAATGAAGTTCAAAAGTGACCTAAACAAGGGCAGGCCTACAATCCAGTGCAGTTCAGAAGTTACAGAATAGCACACCTGCATCTCAAGTATCTTTGGCATGAGACTGCTTCTTTAAGAAACATATAAATTCTGTTGGTTTTGCCAGGAGAGCTTTAAGGATCTTAAAACCAACCTGTAAACTTTGCAAGCATACAGGGACATTGTACCACTCCTTCAGATTTACCCTGCTCTGAATGCTCAGTATCTCTTAGTCAGAACACAATTACATCAAATCTGATATAGTCAAATTGAAGTGTAAGCAATAGTAAAGGAAACCATGATGGCTTTGGATAAATCAGTTACTATTATAGACACAGCTTTTATATTAACACTGTAGCCATACTTCAGTGTCCAGATAAGGACAAGACATATGCTGGATACGCAACAAGCACCAGTGAATAAGTCAACACTTAATTACCTGCAGATTATCCTTTGTAGGTGGCTGCCCAGTACAAATATGTGATACCTAAGAGGTAGAAATTCCTACTAGAACCCAGCCATAGATCTACTGTTTTCCACAAATGTATGCTTTACAGCAAGGGTGTCAAATGTATAGCCTTAGAGCCAGATCTGGCCCACAGAGCTCTATCATCTGGCCCCCATTGTTGCCTGTGGGTCTCAGGGTTGACCCACAGGCAACATGTTGGGCACCCTGGTTGGCCCCAGCACACACCCCAGAGCAGCAGAGCAGCGGCTGCATGCAGCATAGCCCCAGGGAGCTGGAACACATCCACACTACGCACAGAAACCACTCCAGCCCCTCCAGGACAGACATGCACAGCCATTCTGTGGGTCCAGTCCTCCCTGTGGACTGGCCTTGCACTGTTCATCCAGTCCACAGGGCCAGGTGAGTTTGAAACCCCTGCTTTACAGGGACAGTGGCTTTTCTAGCACATGACTGTCTTTTGCAGTAATCATGTTTGATCTCCTCATTTGTAGGAAGCATAGTTTCAGGCTTTTACAGAGTGCGTGCTGTTGACTACTGGGGCAAGCCAGGCCTTTTCTCCATTCCTGTGAAGTACACTGAAGCTCCTGAATGAAAAAGAAGAGAAAGCCATGAGTCTGCCTGCAGCATGTGGCAGAGCAGCATAGGTTACTGCCAACTACAACCTCCCCAAAACAAAACTTCACCTTAATTTATGTGGGAAGAGAGCAGTGACATGATGAAGCATGTTGGAAGGCAGTATTGTCAGCTACTGTCGTTGATGCTGCTTGAAGACAACATACAAACAGCAAGAACACCGACAATTGGACTCCTGCTATTTTTGTAAAAGACTAACACCGGACCAGGATTTGCTTTGTTAATTGGTGGTCAGGAAGAAATAATTGGCCTTGCCTCTTCCTGTATTCCAATAGTGGAACTCACCTGACAGCAGCAGACTTGGGGTCATAAAAGCAGAACAGCACAGTGAGAATGGGGCCATGGTTCCAATGTACAGACTGACTGACTAGGCAGAGGCAAACAGCAAAGTCACAAACTGGGCCCATTGGAGCATTCTCAGGCAGACCCCAATGGGGAGTTGAGGGGGTGACTGAATTTCCTTCCCTGCTAGCTAGGAATATGAGTAAAGGCAAAGCTCTGTCAGAGGTGAATGTCTTCCAGTGCAAGAACAAAGCAACCTTTTCTGTCCTTCTTGGGCTGCTGTCCCAAGCCCTGTAAGCTGTGGGTGTTACTTGGCAGTGCCTTTTCCTAAAGGATTCTAGGAATTCAATGAAATTTGTTGGCCCACTTTCTCAGGAGGTGCAGAGTCCTTCAGCCCTGTGTGTAAGAGCTTCTTGGCAGTCATTTGCCCATTGCTGGGCCTTACCTACATGCACAGAGCCCTGCTTCCAGCAAGATTGAGAGAGGAAAGCATCCCCTTTTCTAGCATGCATGGGCTTGTGCCTGTATGCTTTTTTGTTCTCTCTTTTTCTTCAGAGGTTTTAAATCACCATCCCTTCACCTCTCCCAACCAGGACTTCCCAAACTGTAGGCTTTCTCAGTCACAGCAATGAGGCCAGACAAAGACAACCTGCTTCCCTGTTCCCTGCAGCCTTGCTTACTCCTAAGTCACATGCCCAAGCTGCAGACTGCAATTCCCAGTGTGCAGAGCCTTAAATAAGCCAAAGCCTGTGACAGATAGAGTGGGTTATGCATTCCTTCTGTAATCAGCTAACTGCTAAAAGACCCAGATAAAGTAGGCCCTAGAATTGTACATGGCAGAGGGCTCGCCTTGGGCACACTTTTTAGGAAACTTAGCAAAGAATGCTTCAGTAGCTTGTTTTTTACAAAACTTTTTAAAAAGAGTTACACAAAAAGATAAAGCCAGTATTATGTCTAGATTGCCTTCACATGTTAATGGTTGTTTTGTAAGTCAAAGTGCCTTAAAGTTACATCAGTGTAGGTTGTAGCTGTGCTGGTCTTAGGACATTCACAGACAAGGTTCTTTGGGTGAATCTGATATATTTTATTAAATTGGTCTAATAAAAGATACCAGATTCACCAAAAGAACCTTGTCTGCTTAAAGTTACATCTGTGTTTGAGTCAACTGGATTACTGTTTTGTCTCTTTAAAGTGCTCCCAGAAGGAAGTAGACACTACAGGAAAACATTGCAGTAAAATATTAGGATATTCTGTAATAGGGAAATAAGCCTCTGTCACAAACATCTCTTATAACGTTCCCACCACTGATATAAAGTACATCATCAGTTTAACACAAAGCAAGCTTAGTTGTGTGTATGGGTAGATCCAGGATTTCAGAAAGTTGTCAGAAAGGGGATACAGGAGCAGTGGCATGCACTGCAGGGTTAGTTTCACCCTAGCTCCCAGCATCCCTCCTTGTTGCGGACAGGCTGAATTGCAGAAGCAGCAACAGGGACTTTTCTAAAGTCCTTCAAGCAGGTAAGAAGGCTCCCCTTCCTTCCCCTCCATGATTAGCTGTATGTTCTCTTGCCTTCCCTTGCATTCCCTCCTTCCCCTACCCACTGATGCCACTGGTGCTGTCCCCAGCTGAGACAGGGACAAGGGGCTTCAGTCGCTCCCGCCCCACTGCAGCCAGGCTATGCATGAAACCAGTGTTGGCTAGGGGCAGTAGCAGTAGCAGGCAGGTTCCCTTCCCCAACACTTGCTGGCTGGCAAGGAGCAACCAGGGGGACTGGGCAGGGAGGAGAAAATCCAGCTGCTGCTCCTTCTGTCCCTGAGTGAGCCTGTCTCCTCCCAGGACCCAGCTGGATTGTCCAGCACAGCTTTGAAGCTGCCCTCTGCCCCCTCCCTCACCTTTGCCTCTGGGGTAGCTGGAGACAACAGCAGCAGTGGGCAGGGAAGGAAAAGGGCAGGTGTAATTCTTAATTTCTTCTGGGACTTAAAAAAAAATTCCCTGACTACTTCTCCTGTGATGTGGTCAACTGAAAGTTGGGTGTATCTGTGCTACTGTCCCCCCACCCCCAACCCTGGTTGCCTGGCAACATAAAGTCAGCTGTAAAACAAGATTTAGCCTTGTGGATTCAGATGTGATTTTCCCGCACCCCATCCATATATAAGTAGCCTGAGTAGATGATTGAGATGATATAGGCTAAATTTCGAATACTTCAGTAGTGCAGTTATTCCCTTTTACAGTCCTGAAGAACCTACTCCTGACTTTTTCTTAAAAAAAATATTGCAGAAGACCAGGCAGACCAGACTCATTTAATTTGTTGATTTTAGCAGTTAAGAACATAATCAAATAGCAGCAATATAGGTATACTACATTACCCATTGTCTGGTCTGATTTTGGTGCTGATATTTCACAGAATGAGCTGAATATGCCTGCCTAATATTCCAATGTTTATAGGCCACTTGTTTACCAGAAATTGACCAATACAGTATTTCATACATCATAATTTTCCATACATTATCAATAGTACATAAATTAGTTCCTGCCAGTTTCTGATCCAGTTTTGAACAAAACACTCCAGAAACTCAGAGGACTTAAAGGTGTTGTGTCCCAAAACAGTTCCTAGTAAGGAAGAGATGTTTATTGGACACTACTAGAATTATCCAAGCAGTTTAGTATTTTGGTGCCAACTTAGCATAATAAAAGTATAACGGGAGTTTGGTTTACAACTTTGGTAAGGATCCTACAATATATCAGATTGCAAGTTGGTTTGAAGTTGGCTTGAAGCCCCTATTATACATTGAAGACAATGTTTTAGTTAACTCAGTTTATTTCTGCTCCCTCCCCAATCTGCTATGTGCCACACAAAAAGACTGCCTGTGCTACTTGTGGTACCCATGTTCTAGTATATCTACTGATGGACAGAGATATAGATGAGAGTAGGTTGGAGTATGGTACAGGTATGCAACATGTTTACCTTGGGAGAATTTGTCTTGGATATTACTTCTGAATAAAAATACATTGGTGTCTGCAACAGACATGTGACCGAGTCTCTGGAGGTATGTACCCACAGTAGCTGCTACTACAGTACCTTGAAACTGGGTGAGAGGCAGCCAACAATAGCCTGTTTGTACAAAGCAAAAGGATACCCCTGGACAAAATGGACTAGAATGATGGACCCATAATCTGTACATAGGTGTATGGATACTTGTTTTCTGAAGGATAATTTTACCCCAGAGTTGAGCGATCAATGTAAAGCTGCACATGGACACACTCTGTATCCGCTCTACTTTTGTCCCAGAGATAAAGTCACAATAACTCGCAAGTAAGTGTGTTATTATCTACATCCAAAGTTTAACTTGTTACACAGGCATTATTTTGCTGCACTTTTACTTTTTCTAATGCCGTATACCATACTATTTCTGTATCTGATTGTATTTGTGTAATTAATGCAAAAAGTCTCATGGAGGATAATTTTTATATTGTATAAACCTGCAAAATACATTGCACCTATCACTATATCTTATAAAATACCTTGAATTTACAATAAAACTGGTTCTCAGCCTTTCATATGACTGTTATTCTTTCATCCAATCATAAGGGAACAGATTCTGGCAATAATTCCCACTCCAAACTCTCAAGTTCACAACATAATATAAATCATGTGAGAAGGCCGTAGCAAGGTACAGGATTCAGTTTGGTTTATGGTTCTTATACTGGATTCCAGTATTACCTCAAAAGTGAGCATTAAGGATCTGCATCCTACTATCCTATTTGCCATCCTATTTCAGAAATAAAGCTGGACCTTAACTATGCAGCCACATAGAATGAAGTTACACCCTGGACCATTGTTAAAACCTGCATTGAAATTGTAATGGTAAAGTGATAAAATATGCTATATTGGGCGATCTCCTGAATGAATGCGAGTATGAATGACAAACCAAGTACCTCTGGCTGTTAATTGACAATAGCCTAGCCAGAGGAACTTACTGTTACAAAACTGTACTCTACAAGCCATTTTAAGCTAATCAAGCCAAGGAACTGATTCCTGAAACTAAGCACCCACTCTATTGACTATTTCTGTAACCCATGACAATGCAGCCATTAAGTCAATAAGTCAAGGGTACCAGCAGGCAGAGACCCCTGGGACTAATAGCTGTCATGTAGTACTCGAAACCCATGTGGGACAGTGACCTCCGGATTGGGCAGCCAACATGATGGTGAAGGATCACACAAGTCTGCCAGAAAGGGATAAAAGACAGTGAAGTGTGACTCTCAGTGGAGCCCTCTCATACAGCACATAGATTTTATAGATTTCATAGACATTAGGGCTGGAAGGGACCTCAGAAGATCATTGAGTCCAGCCCCCTGCCCAAGGGGTAGGAAGTCAGCAGGGATCTTAGGATCCCAGCAAGATAAACATCCAATTGTCTCTTGAGGGTGTTCAAAGTAGGTGCTTGAAC
>NW_017729024.1:61357689-61357977 GCF_001723915.1 Gavialis gangeticus | reverse complement strand
GAAACTAAGCACCCACTCTATTGACTATTTCTGTAACCCATGACAATGCAGCCATTAAGTCAATAAGTCAAGGGTACCAGCAGGCAGAGACCCCTGGGACTAATAGCTGTCATGTAGTACTCGAAACCCATGTGGGACAGTGACCTCCGGATTGGGCAGCCAACATGATGGTGAAGGATCACACAAGTCTGCCAGAAAGGGATAAAAGACAGTGAAGTGTGACTCTCAGTGGAGCCCTCTCATACAGCACATAGATTTTATAGATTTCATAGACATTAGGGCTGGAAG
>NW_017729024.1:61349320-61357678 GCF_001723915.1 Gavialis gangeticus | reverse complement strand
ATCACAGATGGCTCCTAAGGTGTTTAAGAAGTCACCTGTCAGGACATATTACAGAGAAAGCTGTAATAATGCCTAAGGGTTAAAGGTAACCTTAAGGAGTTGGGGGACAAGGGTAGCAACCTGGTTTCCTAACTTCCCTCTTTTGTGCCAGATTTGAGACATAAGGGAGACCCAGTTCTTGAAAGGTGCTGGGTCTGGACAGGTCGAAAACCATTATGATTGAAAATGCCCCCCAAAGCTGGTGCCTGTATTGTTACAGCCCTATGTGCAGGATTGAAATGCAAAATTTACTAGCCAAGATGCACTGTTGACTTATTCAAGGTTTGTTTCCTTACATAGAGAGATTCAGAAAGCAAGGAGCTGTGATAGATAGAGGGAAGGGGAAAACAGGCTGTAAGGCAGCTGTTAAAGAGAGAGGTGTGGAAAGTGGTTAGAAAGAGAGGAGAGAATAAGACATTAACAGAATTTAAATGCTAGAGCAGGTAGGAGGAAAGAGTAAGAATGAAATTCTAGGAATGACTACTTTAGAGCAGGGAGTAATAAAAGTAAAGCCTAAGAAGTGGGCTGCATTGCAGAGTTTGTTGAGGTGTTTGTGCAAAACAGAGAGTGCAAGCAGTGTTCTGTGTTTGCTCTGTGCCTGTAGTGCAAGGCAAAAACTGCTAGAAGTGTAAAAGTATACTCTTATTGGTAATAGGTGTAAGGTATGTCCAGAAATAGTGTGGGTATAATATAGGTATCCTAGAAAGAACGGTGTTAGCAGTTGTTAAGGTTTGGCTGTGATTGAGTGAATGATAGGGTTAACCCAGACAATTGAATGAAGGCATTTCCTAAAGTTTGGGCAGAGAAAAAGGTTAAAATGTGACGAGATACAGGCATGTGTCTTAATTGAGGGACCAAACCCTCCTCCACCAATGCACTGTAAATATTCACTGGAAACTGAAATAGGATTATAGCTCATAGAAGTTTGTTAAGTCAGGAAATGATAGTATAAATGCTTAGTGTGTGTGACTCTCTGATTTGAAATTTGGTCTGTTCTGAAAGGCAGAGTACCCTGCAATTATAGCAGCTATAGCAGGAGGGGTAAAATGGTTTTCAGTATTAAATTTGGCTAATGCAGGTTGTAGTTTTGTTTGTTTTCTATCTCCTTGGTATA
Source organism: Gavialis gangeticus (assembly GCF_001723915.1). Taxonomy (NCBI): domain Eukaryota; kingdom Metazoa; phylum Chordata; order Crocodylia; family Gavialidae; genus Gavialis; species Gavialis gangeticus. The sequence goes on along the minus strand of NW_017729024.1, from coordinate 61,356,525 downwards.
AAAGTGCTGGCATAATTTTAAATATATATTCAAGGAACAACAGTATTGTTTTACCCCAAGTATCCTAAAGATTTAACAATCACAGCCAAAAGAGCATGGAAAAAGCTTTCTAAGTAAAAATTCTGAGGGAGAAATTGTCCCTCTAAAGGAAAAGCTCATCTTTAAAATGACAATTTGGCTTAATTGTAACAAGGGTATTGGCATCCCTCAATCTCACATATACAGCAACAAGAGGGCTCCATTGAGCAATTAATTTTGGGAGCCCCCATGTTAAATAAATCACCTGACCCTCAAGGAATAAGGTAAACAGTCTTCTCTACCTGCTGGCCACCCTTCTTGGCTAGCAGGAAGGAACGGCTCTGAGCAGTTGGAAAATATGCATTGGACAGGCTGATCAGAGGCCACCCCAATGTTAAGGCAGAAAACAGCCAGAAAAGTACTTGACTTATGATGGCCACCTTCTTGTAGGTAACTGCTCCACCTTTTCTGCATAGGAGAGAAGAACCCCAAGAATGGCAATGATGTGTGCACTGCCACTTGCACATGTCAGCATTGTACATTTGTAAATATGAATAACAAGCCACTGCAAAGAGTTTTCCTTGGCTGGTTTGTGTGTGTTTGTTTTCTTTTGCAGAAACCACAGTGTAATCTCAATCCAGTAGCAAAAGTGACTGGTAGACCACGAGGCCTCATTACCATCAGCATTGCCTTCCTCATCTAAGCCGTGGCAAAAATTACAGCAAAAAAAAATTGTCTGTTTGTGTTGTGTTGTTATATGTTTTGTGTTTGTTTGGTTTGTTTTAAATTGTCAAAAGTTTAAATATATATGACTATCATAAAGATATGATAAAAAAAATAATTGGTAATACCCCCTCTAAAAATGGAATCTGTCTGTGGATCCCAGACTAGAACACTTCCATCCAGCTGGATTGGAAAGTTGTTCTAATATTTGAAACAAGGGCAGAAATTCATATAAAAGTTTTAAATTCCACTTGATTAGCAAAATAATATTTATTAAAGGTAATGTGTATTTTGTTTATTCTTTTTTTTTCTCTTCTCTAAACCATCTGATAAAATGTTTTTTTTCCCCTCAAGGATTTAAGTGCTATTTAGAACATCAGTATAACAAGATGTGTGTAAGAAACTGCATTAACCCATTGTGTTAAAGGAAACAAGAACCTGCAGAGTTAATGTTTCCTAAACCTGAAGCCTCTGTGTCTAAAGAAAAAAAATGGTTAAAAACTAAGTTAAATTTGGCTCCGCAATGGTATAGTAGTATGAGAGTAATCATGGCAGATGAAAAGGTAAGTCTGCCTGTTGCATCTAGAAATGTATTTCTAATGAATCAGCCAGCATATGGAAAAGGAATCACCCTTGGTAATACAAATCCCATCCATAAAAAGGCACACAGGTTCCATAATAAAACATCAAAGTCATATTTAATTAAACATTATTTTAATAAGTGAAGAGACGATTATACTGTTTACAGCAACCTTATTATGTTATTTTCTTTCTCTTCCCCCCACCAAGGTTTTTCTCTTGTAATTTCTTTTAACAGCTTAAGTTTTGTTTTAACTTCAAAGCAGTTGAAGATGACATGCCTCCTTTCTATAAAGCGGGACCATGGTGTTCAGTAACTGAAAGGTTATAGTGACATCACCCTGAAGGGCCGATGTCAAGGGGGGAGTAATGTAGCAGAAACCCCCTTTTGTATATTGCCCTTCTAGACATTGATATAACAGAAGCCCCTTCTTGCCTGAACACCCCCCACTCCCCATTTTGTGTATTTCTTTTTCCTTCTAAGTATTGTAAGAGACCTAGCACACTCATTGCCTGGGTGTGGCAAGGCTCAAGAGCAAGCCAGAAAGCTGAAGTGGCTTTCTGTAGGAGAAACCTAGAAACTACATCTACATATCAGTTAAGCTCAGTGTCACTAAAGAAAATAAAAGAACTAAAATATCTACTTCAATGACTGTAAATATATCCTGTGCTAACCTACCTCATTTACTGTCCCCAGTAAACTTTGATCCTCACTATCTCACATTGCATTTTGATATATTTCTCACAGTGCATTTTTATTTTTCATCTGTCTCATCTTTACCATGGCATTTTGTATTTTATATTTCATACTGTTAAACCCTTAAGGAACATACTTCCTGTAGAATGATGAAGTTATAACCTGGACCATTGTTAAAAGCTGCATTGAAATTGTAATTGTAAAGTGATAACATCTGCTATATTGGGCTGTCCCTTAAATGAATGTGAGCATGAATGCCAAACCAAGTATCTCTGCTTGTTACTTGACAATAGAGTAGCCAGAGGAACTTACCATTACAAAACTATACAAGCCATTTTAAGTTAATCAAGCCAAGGAACTGATTCCTGGAACTAAGCACCCATTCTATTGACTATTTTTGTAACCCATGTTAATGTAGCTGTTAAGCCAATAAGTCAAGGGTGGACTCCCAAAACCTCAGGTACCAGCAGGCAGAGACCCCCTTCTGGAGAAGACAGCTCCTTGAAGGAAGCTAACCATTGACACCAGACTCCAGGGCCTCAGATAGGTAGATATACTGAAACCAGTGCTCTCACAATCACTACATCATGCAGGTATCAAATTTATGCCCAACTAGTTACTGCACAGTAATGCACGTGTAGACACATTACTGCACATTAGGCATACAAGGTTCTTTTTGTAAATCTGATATCTTTATTTCAGTTGGTCTCATAAGTTGGAAAAATTCTTCTTTGCAAGCTTTCAGTTACAAATACCCTTTCTGAGGCTGAGGAAGCATCTACAGTTGGTGTGTGCTCTTCCTGGAAGGAATGAATAGTAAAGAAGCCAGCGGCTGGTATGCATGCAAGAAAGCCAGTCAGTGAAGATGTAAATTAAGGAGTCAGTGGGGGAGAGACAGGCTGGGGGGAAGAGGAATGAATGCAGCTTGTAAACTATTTACCACTACATTCATTCCCCTTCCCCACTCCCCCCTAGCCTGTCTCTCCCCCACTACATATTACTGCACAGTAAGCTCATTAATGCTGTGTGGGGTAAGTGGCTTGGGATTAATTTTAGTCCCAAATCAATCCACACGCAGTGTTAATGGACTTTAATGCCTGCACTTGTAGATGTCTGCTTATTTCCACTTACTGCACAGTAATTTACTATGCAGTAAATTTAAGCCAGCATAAATGCATGTGTAGAAATGCCCAGTGAGACTAGAATCCAAAGTTCATTCAACTCCACCCTGATAATTCCTTGTGAGTGAGATGAGTAATTAGTGGGTATTCAGTCATTCCAGTGGCCACTGCACTTTGACCAGGATGGTCAGGGAGATGAAGTATTTATAATACTTGACAATAATTTATACACAGCTAATAAACGTACCTATTCTGCATTTAAGTTGTTTTGACCTGAACAGGACCTGCATCCAAAACCTAATTTTTTCCTTCTGTTATTCAGCATAAAGTAGTGGGATCACAGTAGCGATCTAACCATTCCACAAGGGTTCATTACTTAGGAATTAGGATATAAACTTAGGTTAAGTGAGACATGCTGTACATAGCAATAGGCATGTGTTTAAAAAATATTGACAAATATTACACTAGTTATTCCCTTGAAAATTCAGATACCCAGTGTGGTATTGCACAGAAGTTACCACAAAAAAAATAAAATAAAATAAAAAACAACCAAAAACCCAGAAAACCAAACAAACAGCAACAAAATATTTCAACAGTGTTTTCCAGGAAAAACACTAGTCCAAGCTATGATTCTGGGGTTTTTTTCAGATAGATGGCAACTTCAAGACCAAGAGATCCGGCTTTCATTCTTAGAATCAAACTGTAGTCTTTAGCAGGCCCCTGCAAAATAATTATAAAAATAAAACTTTAACCCTTTTTTTTATTTCAGGCATGTCAATTTGCCAAGTCAGTGTTTTTCTTTTACCTCTTTGGGGTAATAGCCTTTAGCAGCCAGTTAACCTAGGTAGCGCAGCTCCTCAAATAGTAGCAGTCTGTGCTGAAGAGTCAGGATTCAGATCATGCTCATGATTTACTTTGTAGAATATATTACATATATTTGTCCTTGAAATAGCCAGGGAATGGCACACTAAGTTTGCTTTAAGAGAACTGTATTACCACTGCTAAGATTTTGGTTGAAAGTTAGGACATTCCAGATTTACCGTTATTCATGCAACCTAGATTCTGCCTTTTGCCAGGTATTGATTTTTATATGGAATACTCTTTCCACAGGACATCAGCAACAGTGTGTAGGACTGATTCAAGGAGAAGTGTGAAGACTGTGGGGCAACCTGACATCTAACCTTTGCTAAATGTCATGTACTTTATTTTTCAGTCACACTCTTACTTAAAAATGCAAAGAAAAGAGCATTAATTCAGTTGCCCTCACTTTATTTACAATAAATGCAGCCCTCTTATTCTTAGCTAGCTGCCAACATAGTCCCTAATTTGGAAAAGTACATCTGACCTCTATATGGTACCAGGTCTGTCTGGTTACTGTCTTAGGGCTTGTCTATACTACTATAGCAGGAAATCCTGGGAAGGATTAGCCTGAGCCTGTTCCACTCGCTCAAGTCTGCTACAGACATCAGACCCTGAAGTCCACCAGTAACACTGCTCTGGTCATGTCTCCAGTTGCACTTTCAGGCCCACTGGAGTCTGTGAGCACAAGCATAAGTCATGTAGACAAGCTCAGAGCAACCTCACAGATTAACTTCAAAATCTAAGCATGTCAGTATGTTTGGGTGTGCAAAGCATACTGATCCTTGTCCCCCTGGGAAACACTTCTGCCACAGTAGACAAGCCCTTATAGTACCTGACTGCAGCACAGGCTTGAACTGTCCAGACATGCAGATCTCTTCCTGTTTCTGACGCACAATACGCTGAATGGCTGGTGAGAAACCACGAGGGTTGCGTGAGAAGATAATGGAGTACCCATCATCACACGTTCCATCCTCTTTCCTTGTACGACAGGCATATGTAACAGCATAGTTAACGTAATCGGTGTCAATCACCCAGTAGTCATCTCCTGAAATATAAGGACAGCTTTGTTAGTCCTGGTCTCCACATTCTTACACTGAGCAAAGATCTCTTCTTACAGACAAAGGTTTTACCTCCCAAAAATATCTAGGGTGAGAGCAGCTTCCCAGAGGATGGAAAGTTCTCTGTCTCTTAAAGACCTGACCTTAAGACTATATATCTTTCAACAAGCACATCTACATGTTCACTTTAATCCACAGTAAACTATTTTACTGTGCATTAAAGCGGCACATAAAAAAATGGTGACATTACACTAATGTGCAGTAAATAGTCTACTGCACATTAAGCAGCATTAAAAAAGCATGCAAATGTGCTACTGCACATTAGTGCAGCCTAATAAGCATTAATTTAGTACTTCACAAGATGTGCCCAATAAGATATGCTTTAGTCCACTCACGAGGTGAGCTCAGTGCATTTCTCCCTGCATTCTTGTGATGCTTTGGCTATGCCAAAGACCAGACTCTGGCATGCACAGTAGGGGGCACTACTATGCAGGGCCACCTGCCCCACTGTTCCAGGCTTAAAAACCTCACTTTGGGAGTCTCCCATGGGGTGCCTATAGCCAGCTGTCCCGCTTCCTGGAGAACACCAGCAAGCCTGGGGTAACGCTGCTACCACCCAGGCACTGGCCTCTGTTAGGGCTCTGTGCAGCCAGGGTGCACAGACCCTGCAAGCCTTGGGGGTGCTTTACCCACAGGCATGAATGCCTTGTGCCTCCTGAGGCTGGGGGGGACATGGTTACCACCCGCAGGCAGTGGCGGTGGTGTTGGCGGTGAGCAGGGACTGCCCACCAGTGACCATGGTGACATCAGCGGTGAGGGCAGGCCAAGTGGGGACCGCCCATAGGCAGCTGTGGCAGTATCAGTGGTGATGGGGGGAGCTCTGAGTGGTGATCAGCGACCGCCTGCAGATGCCAATGGCAGTAGCAGTGGCTGGGGGACATGGCAAGCAGTGACTGCCCACAGACACTGCTGGCAGCAGCAACCAATCTTGGGGGGCGGGGCCAATCTCAGGGTGTGCACGTGCACCTGCATGCATTCCCTACGCGTTGCCAATGCCTCACAGGTAATATTTCTGGGTGCCTCTTTCAGCTTGAAGCATCCCAAGATAACCTCAAGTAGGACTGAGGAAACATAAACAGATGAGCTGTGCTGGCCAAGCTGGGAGCAAAAAAGCTTGCCTCTCACCCTGCCACAGTACCACAGTAAGGCATGCTGTAACCCAATACCATTTTTGATCAAGGGGCAGGGGGAGAACAAGGAAGTCAGAGGATGCTTTAAGCAAACATAATCAATCAGGCAACCCCTGCTTAGTGCTTTAATGGGTTCCTGAAAAACTGAGCATTAAGCAAAATGAGTGTTAAGCGAAACTGAAAGTATTTGATGACAGAAGATGGCAACTGCAATTGTTTTTAATGACCCAAGATGGTGACCGTGAGCACTGTTATGAAACCTGCTGAGCGCTAAGTGAAATCAGGTATCAATTTCAAATGAGCGTTATAGCGAAATAGCACTAAGTGAAACAGCATTAAGTGGGGGTTGCCTGTACAGTCTTGGGCATAAGAATCCTTTTAAAACTCATCTGCCTATACATAAATCCTAACACCTGGCTAGTTTCCAAATTTTTACTTAAAGGAGTTCATCCACGCAGCAGCCTGGAGGCACTTTGCCTGTGGCTTTTCAAAATGCCCACTGGAGGAAGACAGCATTCCCCCCTCCCCTCAGGAGTTTATCCAGCCTGGTCACCTGGTTGACCAGCCTGAACCAAATAGAAAGCAAGAGAGAGAGAGAGAGGGGTCCAGCTGAAATGACCGATGGGAGGGACAGAGAGAGGGGGATTTCTTCACACAGACTAAATCCCATCTGGCCTTCAATGACAAACTTCTACAATGGCACATATCTGGGAAAATACTACATGTAGACTATCAGCTACGTTAAAGTTGCATACTTTTTATGTATATAGATGTTATGTGATGTTGTGACTGTTTTCCAAGCAGTGTTTTTTAATCAGGTACATATAATGTATGTATGTATGAGGCTCACCTGGGCCTAGAGTGAGTGAGGATTTAGTTAGGGAGCTTCTGGAGGGGCTGGACGTTTTTAAGTCAGCCGGCCCAGATGATCTTCACCCTAGAGTCCTGAAGGAACTCG
>NW_017729024.1:61334126-61348764 GCF_001723915.1 Gavialis gangeticus | reverse complement strand
TGACCAGGAACAATGGTCACAAGCTGGCGGAGGGAAGGTTTAAGTTGGACATCAGAAGGCGCTACTTCACGGTCAGGGCGGCTAGAGTCTGGAACCAGCTTCCAAGTGAGGTGGTGCAGGCTCCCACCCTGGGGGTTTTTAAGAGGAGGTTGGATGACCACCTTACTGGGGTCGTTTGACCCCAGTGCTCTTCCTGCCATGGCAGGGGGTCGGACTAGATGATCTGCTCAGGTCCCTTCCGACCCTAGAAACTATGAAACTATAATAAATTACCATTTCACTAGAAATGTGTTTCTTTATTCCTTACTAAGGGGAACATGCTGCCCATTCTCCATAGCTACAGAGGCCACTGGCTACAAAATAAATATGGAAAGGACATGAATAGGATTAGGAGGTGCGTATACTCTGTGCAGCAAAAGAATTCAGGGAATCTGGGTGGCAGCATGGAGGGCAGCTCAGTTAGAGCCAGTAGTGTCCACCCACATGGTCTAGGCTAGCAGCTGGTTTGACAATTTGGGTTTAAGTGCCAGATCCCATCACTTGGGTCAAGTAAGCAGGCTCTGCAAACGCTGACGTGAGAAGTTACCCCCCACAGTTGAGAAAGGACTGCTTCCCCACGTTCACATAAGGCAAGTACTGCATTCATCTCCATCCATCTTGTGCTGTCACCTGCCTCTAAAACACAATTTCTATAAACAAAGGACTCATAATAGCTAGGTCCCTAGGAAAATTTCTGACTTTTGTCCTAATCAAAAGACCTGTTTGGAGCAGGCTTCCATGGTCCACTTGTTAGGGGGAAGCCTTGAGAGCACTGTTTTGCAGTATCTTCCAAAGATCAGAATCTGGAGCTCCTTCCTCTCCTTAATTTTGCTTCAAGCCCCAGCCCCTCAGTGAGAACAGTTTGTTCCCAGCTCTGGAGCTCTCAATTCTGAGTGGTCATGTCCTAGAGGAGCAAAACTGGCTTGGCACTTTATCCAATGAAATCCATGGGCCTGAATAGCCACAAGCTACAAACCAGCCCACTCACCTCCACTGGACAGGTAGCTAGCCAGACCTTGGTAAGTCATATACATCTTGCCTGGTGTGGCAGGGTCTGGTACAGTGTACTGAGCAGCCATGTCAGCACATATCACCCAGAATCTGAAACAAGAGCCACGATACAGAGGGTGAGAATCTGCAGTTTGTTTCAATGCACACGTCAACAGCAGCCCTAAGCAAGCTCAGAGCATGTCATGCCTGTACACTCTGGACTGTACATTAATCATGACCACATGGGGTAAGACCACCATGCTGCTGTAAAATAACTGTTTGTTATCAAGTAAAAGCCACATTATGCAGCCTGTACAGGGTTACAGCAGAGCAAACTGACGTGCAGTAAGTCTCCACCCCCTTTTACTGCACGGTAGCTAGTTCATTTGCCCATATACTTAGCCTTATAATTCTCTCTGACACATCTTCTTCAATTAGTGCTTATAATTCATATATCCTTTCTTTAAAACTTGTTTTCTTCTGTTATGCACTTTAAATACTGTTAACGTATTTGGACATCGGTTCCCAGATGTTAGAATGTTCCATTGGCTGACAGTGTTCTCCGTATTATCCATCCTTTTCAGGTTTACAGACTGACCTTCTAACTTGTCTTTTACCCTTACTGCACACTGAAAAGATGTATCCAAGGCAGCAGCCTGAGATTTTCCAGGTATTCTTGAGAAGCCACCCAAAACTCATAAATAAGTCAGTTAATTTATTTCTTCACACGTGTTATATAACATGCCTGTTCAACTTCACCTGGCTTTGACTCTACTCTCCTAGGATGTGTCTGTCTTAACAATCCTTAGATTTGTGTTTGCCAGGTGTACCACAAATACCAAAAAGCAGTGAAACCCCTGTTGAACTTTTGGAGGTCTCTTTCTTTACTGAGAAAAGGCTGATTCATGCCTTATAGATTAACTAAATATATCCTTTCACAGCATCTGATGAAGTGAAAGACAAAAAAGTTCAGGTTGGAAGATTCACTTAATATATTTACTCCAATCCTAGATGACCCTGAATTTAAGACAACTCCCTCAACTATTAGATTCTATACATGGAAAATTGATAAATTTATTATAATTTTCCATTTCTAGAATCTAATTATTGGAGGGCTGTCTTTAATTCACTCTCGCATCCTGCACTGCTGCAGGGGAGCAGGCAGTAGTGGGGAAGGTGGTACTGGGAGGTAAAGCAGCTTGCCTCTGACTTCTGCCTTCCCCCGGTTACCTCTGCCTCTTGCCTGCCCTTCCCCCAACCTCTACTCCCCCACCTCTCTCCTCCTCCCAGCCTCTGCTCCCCACTTCCTTCCCCCCGCACACTTCCCCTTCCTTTGCGCTAGCAGGCTCTATCCCTGTTCTACCTAGGGCGCTGTGTGAGCTGCACAACACTGCTATGGGGCTGGGCTGGGCTGGGGCTGGGCTTGTGCTCAGCACCCCAGGCTATAACATGGACAAAGCCTGCTGGCATAGGCACAGAGCAAAGATAAAGGATGGGAGGGAGAGGGGCAGGTGGGGGAACAGAAACTGCATGGGGAGGGGGTGGAAATGGGGAAAGAGGCTGCATGGGGGAAATGGCAAGGTGCAGAAGTGGCAGGGCGGAAGCGGGGGGAAAGAAACAGGCAGTAGCTGTGGCTATGGCCCATGCCTTGGGTAGGGGCTGGAGTTTGAGCCACAATCTCTGCCTGCCCTCCCCATCCCCAACCACCCTCACACTAAATTCTAAAGATAAGGGGGTTTTCTTCCATGTTAAATGGGAAAAAATACTTTGTCTTAGACTCAAGTAAATACAGTATTGGCTCATTCAACCAAAACTGTCAAGGAAATGTAACTTGTTAGAAGTACTATTTAAATTTCCACATTGGTTTATTTTTTTCACCATGTTTCTCTGTATAGAAGTTAAGTCTCAGGCTCAGTTCCTGAGATCTTATTTTGCATAACTAAGTATAACACTGTCAACCCCCTGCAAAAAATAAATTGTTGTTAATAACTCAGTTAATTTTGTTATCTAGTTTCAGACTCAGTATCTAGTACCTGGTCCTATTCACTTACTACCATTTAATGACATCCTAAGCTCCGTGCCTCTGAACAAAGATTATCAATTACATGATCAATTCGTGATAGGCTCCAACAGGGTCCAGGCTGAGCACGAACTCCGTAAGTGTTAAGTCAGGACTCTCAGGGACAGATTCCATTTCAGCTATTAGGGCACATAAGTGGATATAGGGAATTCTATTTAATCTTGCTCAAGGCTCTTAATGCAAAAGATAGGTGGGTCCTCCTCACTGCTTTTTTGTGACTCAGTATTAAAGGTCAAATGATAATGTGTTACAAAAGGAGACATTAATAGATTTTCAGAATTTGAATAGGGAATTTTCACTTAGGTACCCAAGTTCATCCACGTGCCCAATAGGTAGAATAGCATTTTGGCTTAATAGCTCAAATCTCCTGCTTCTAATGCATTAACTTTATGACATGTACCTTCTTGAAGGAAGCAAGTGTATTATGCACATGCCTAGATTAGACAACTGGAAATGGCATGCACAAAACACAGTCTATCAGCAGCTGAAGTAAAAGGTGAGTTACACACTTACCCAAAGAGTTTCACTCTCCCTTTGGAAGCTGCAGTCATTGTGCCATCTTCTTCAATAGTGTAGTCAGCAGAGATGTTGTCCTGCAGGAAGAGACCTTCTGGGTCCTTCTTAGCTAAGGCATACCATCTCCCTGAATACTGAAATGAAAGTATATTAGTGTTTGGAGTCATTATCATTGCATACAGAAACACAACCATTGACAGGAGCCTAGTGCAAATGGAAACAGCATCACCACCTGGCATTAAACTCTCCAGAGCTAGGTGATGAGCAGAAAGTTTGAATTTTGGTAACTGTGTGCTGTGCAAATTCTGCCATCAAATCCAGCAGACTCCAGACTGTAAGATCTTCGGTTAGGGGCTCAGATTAATGGTCCTTGTGTATGTGTTTCAGTTTGTATCTTCTCTTCCCTGTGATGAGTACTGGAGTAGTAACCTTCCAGTGTTAATACTGGAGGTATCTGCAGCTCAGGCAGCAATTTCACAAGTTTTGTTACACTGCCATGCTCACATGCCTCATCTATAAACCAGAAGGACCATTGTTATAACTCACAGTACACTATCTTCCCATGCAGTCTGTGGCCCCTCCAGGTATGATGTTGAGAAATGAATAAATACAGAGCAAACTGCATGGGTGTTTTTAGGACAAATGGTTATTCCTATCTCTTTTTACCATTTCAGGGTGGTACCTGATATTGCCAACAGGGACTGAATTTGAGTTTTTGCTAGAGGTCATGGACCTCTGTGGTGTAAGGTTCTGAAACAAAGCAGAAAATATGGACCCTACCCATTAGAAACAGAGGAAAAAGTTTGGCATCGATAATAGGATAAGGACAGTTGGGGTGGGGACATATAAGCTAAGAAAAAGAATACTGAAGACCTAGAACCCTATAAGTGGAGAAGAAAGAGGATCCAAGAAAACTGCTCCAGTACTGGAAGGGGCCCACAATTAACTGTAGTCTGGGAGAAGAAACTCACAGGGTTAAACACAAGCAGAAAGCTGTCTGCCTGCACTTTAACATCTGGTATCCCCATGTTTGCACTAAAGAGAAGTGGGACTTGGGGATATGATTTGTTGTTATTTTAAACAAACTTATGGTTTTCAGTTAGAAAAAAAGCTCATATAACCTAGGACAGGGGTTGTCAACCAGGGGTACACGTACCCCTGTGGGTACTTGAGAGGGCCCCAGGGGGTATGCGGCAGTGGCACGGAGAAGCAGGGAGGGGGAGGGGACTTCCAGTTTTGCCACCAGTGCTTCCAGTTTTGCTGCTGGCACGTCTGGTTTTGCCACTGCACAGGGGGCCCCTCCCCACCCCCACTTGTCGATCAGCTGCCGGGGGACCTTCCCCCACCCTACTCATCGACCAGCCGAGGGACTCCCTGCTTCTCAACCAGCTGCTGAGAGTACACCAACCAAAAAAGTCTGAAAACCCCTGACCTAGGAAGTTGCTTGCATGTTCAGGACTGAAATGCAGTAGTGTAACTAATAGTAAGGGTAGTAAAGAAGGGCTCAGGTATCACTCCATAGGCAGCTCCTTGCCACAAGTGGCCACAATGTGTTTCAGGTAGAGGTGGTTTACCCATGTCAGAAAAGTCAGGTTGCCAATCTGGCAAGCAGTATGTGTAACCACCATATTGGAATCCAAGATGGCTGCTGTGAATTCATGTTTTGGTCAACATTTCAGGCCCCGGTAGGGTTAGAAAATTAATTCCAATGACAAAACCAGCATTATATGAACAGAGGAGATCAATCGTAAGATTTCCATAGCAGTAGCCTTATTGGATTCCAAGATGGCTGCTGTGAATTTACAGTTTTGCTCACAATTAGATACTCAAAAGGTTTGCAAAATTGCTACTTCACCTCTGTTCTGTTTCAAATTACCTTAACATGAAAACCTCTGATGGAGACTATCTACAAGAGACTTGCCCTTTTTGCCTTTTAGCAAATGTTACAATGGAGCCAGTAGCATCGCTGAGTCCAGCAAAGAGTGCGTGGTACAACTGGGAATCTACAAGATGCATCATATGTCTCTAAGTAGATTTGCAGTCAATAATTAGCCAAAGTACACCTGCTGGAATTGCATGAATAAACAAGGTGCTCATTCAGTGTCGGACAGTTGCTGAATTCAACACTTATTATGGCAGTATTCTTGACAGATTATCACGTTGTGTTGATCCTGCACTGCAGTGTTGCAAAAAGCGTCATTTGGCACCATTCTTGCTACAGTTCTTTTACACGCAAAGGACATATTGCAAGACTTAAGATAGTCACTCAAGGTAGACTATGAAAGGGAAACCCTACCAACAACCCTACTAACAAGGGGTCCCAGTGTGTTCTTCACTTGATGTTGTTGGTAGGGTTTCCCTTTCATATTCTACCTTGTGTGACTTTCCTAATTATTTGGTGCCTGAAGACCACATAGGCTATTTTGCTCAGCTGGCGCAGGCCAAGTTAGCACCCCCCCCAACACCCATGCAACAACTCACCAAAACCCCCTATGTGGTGAGATGGGGCCCCAGGTAGAGGTGTTTAGGAGTGGGATTGGAGGCAAGGCTGGGATCACAGGGCAGGGGCATGGGGTGGTGACAGTGTGGGGCTGGAGCCAAGTCAGAGCCACAATATGCTGCCCACATGCCCCTGTGATAGGCTCAGGTTCTGTGGTCGGGAGGTGGCAGGGCTAGGACAGAGCTGGAAGCCAGCGCCGGGCCTCACTGAGGAGCCACAGTACCCATGTGGGGGAGAGGAGGGCTGTAAGCCCCATGGAGATGGCTCAGGAGGCTAAGGAGGAGAGGCAGGGGCAGGGGACAGCCATCTGTCACTGCCAAGTCCACCAAGTGCAGGGAACTTAGCCTCTTTCCCCCTCTCCTCATCTGTCCTCTCTCCTGGCCTGGGGTACACAGCTCACAGGCAGGGGACACAGAGTGTGAACCCAGCAATGACTCTACACCCCACCATGCACTTGAAGTGGCCAGGACTGGGCTGGGGCCAGGGCAGGCAGGTGGTGCTGGGGGACCCCCATCCTGTGCCAGTCTGCAGCTTGCCCCAGGATGCCTGCATGGTGGCAGCAGCTCCCAGCCCCATCAGCTCACTGTGGGGTATAGTGGCATGGAGCAGAGAGGCACTGGGGCAGTGGCAGCAGTGGGAGCCCTGGCGAGGGTGCTGCATCCAGCCCTGGATGCAGCTCTGTCTGACCATGCACCGTCTCCATGGAGACCAGCCTCTGGCCCTGGATGCAGTTCCTCACTGGCCCTGGACCCAGCCCTAGATGCAGCACCCTCACCAGGGCTCCTACCGCTGCCACTGCCCCTGTACCACTCTACTCCACGCTGCTACATCCCACACCAAGCCAGCAGGTCTTGGGGCTGCTGCTGCTGGTGCTGCATGGGCATCCTGGGGCAAGCTGCAGGCTGGCATGAGTTGGAGGTGCCCCAGCACGACCCAGTGGGGCAAAATCTCTCCATGGGCCAGATCTGCACTAGGACATCAAACAGATCATCTGCTCCAGCAGTTCACTGAAGGATGTGCATATTCTGCCAGAAGCATTCTAATAAGAAGATACTGGGGTCAAGTGCTGTTTGAATCAGCCAGTGCAATACACAAGCTGACAGAGAAGAATAAAGTGTTGCACTGCCAAATTGGCATCAAAGATCTAACAGCTGCTGAGGCATGTTACCATCCTGAATGCAGGTGGGAAGAACAGTGGAAGCAACAAGTCTCTCATTCCCATTTGCATGTGGAGATTGCTCAAGAAGAAGTGAGAGCATGGCATATAAAGTGATGGGTGAATGAGATGCCAGTGATGAACTAGAAGACAACTAATCTCCCATCTGTAAACATTTAAATCGACCAGGCAATAGAGCATGTTAACAAAGTTTGCAATATTACTGGAGGCATAGTAAACATAACATACAATGAATCAGTTAGACAACTTTGGGAGCTGAACTTCAAAAAAAGAAGTTACTTAACTGAGATGGTAAATCAAGTATTTGGGAATAATACAACAACAATCATAATGAAAGACAAAGGACATGACTGAAATGAGATTACAACAATGTCAAGTTGGTACAAGAGCAGTCTGAAAGGTTCCTCTTGCTTAAGGTTTCCAACAATGAGCTTTTATGTATTTCTATGGGCGATGTTGTGTTGGAAGATATTGCATTAAACTGTAGCAGGGCACTGAGTTGTGCCTGCTTCTTTAACGGCACAAGCAGCCTGTGAGGCCACTTGTGGGTGGCAGGGGGAGCTACTGTGGGATTCATGTGATGGGAACAGGGCTCGGGATGGAGCCTAAGCCCAGAGTCCCCACCAGTCAGTTAGTCTCCCGCCAGCCAGAGGTTCCCAACCCCTGAGCCCGGTGGTGGCCAGCTCAAGGCCTATTTAGACACACAGTAATTCAGAAGTCCTTTGATTGAGCATGGGGCCCAGTAAGGGGTCCCACAGTTTAGGAAAGGCTGAGACCCAGATCAGAGGGTCCATGTTAACTAGAGGCCAGACTAGAGGGTCTGAGAGCCTGGAGGAGGGGCTTTGTGCAGGACCAGGAATCCAAGAGCCCAGAGGAGGGGTTGCATGTGGGACCAGACGTCCACAAGCGTACAGGGAGATTACATAGGGGACCGGGGGTCTGAGGGCCCAAGGGGGTCACGTGTACAAATAGTTAACACTGAAGAGAGAGAACACAAGGCTTGGGGCATGGTATAGGGAAGGAAATGGAGCCATGCATTGAGCTCTTAAGGTTATGGGTGCCCTGGGGCAGGGGCACATAAATACGCACATTGCCTTTGCAGCTACAGGGGCTCTGCAGGGGCACAGGCCAGCTGAGAGAAGCTATTGAGATTAAGGGAGAATCAAGGCAGCTGAGGGTCCAGGAGGGACCCAAGGGTACTGCAGATAGACTAAGGCTTACTCTAAGGCCAGTGAGCAGCCTCCCTTATTTAACCTCTAGTAAGAACAAGATGTGGCGGGCGACCAATTAAGGGAGGGCTGTAATAGAGACTGAGCCAGGCATGGTTCATACAGTCACCAGGGGGCTTCACAGCCACGGCTGGGGCACGAACCTGCCACACAGACATTCTGAATGCACATGACAAAGGAAGAGAAATTGTGAACTTCATTATCCAGATGCTACTGAGAGCTTCTATGCAAACATACCCAAATTGACACTGAAAACCTTCAAGGATGTAAAGTCAAGTATGCGACAGTGCAGCAAAATGAAACAGATGCAGAATACAAAGGAGAGCCAGCAAAGGATACTGGCAGTGGTTGCCACAGGTAGGAGGTTCAATGTGCATGCTCTCCTACAGCACAAACTGTCTGGATACCTTCTGTCATTTTTAAACCTGACAAATCACTCCATGAGGCCTACAAAGCAGCTTTGTCACAGATCTTGATTGGAGATAAAGCACTAACTGTTCTACCAGATACTACTCCTGAGAAATCAGCTGTTATTATTGATGGCATGGCTCTTGTACAGAAAATAGGAAAGCCAAAAAACTGCATGAGCATTTGAAGATTTGGCTGACTCATTTGTGCAATAAGTGTTTGCCAACTATTTCAACACGTGTAATCAAGTTGAAGTTGTTTTTGATTGATATATATCACTATCGATAATAGCAGGCATAAGAATATTAAGGACTTAAAGTACTAGGCCACTCCACAGACTCATTAGGAGCAGATCTCTTCCACTACTGGCATCGTGGAATAGTTTTACATCCTTGCCAGCAAGCAAAGAAAACCTAGTTAATTTTCTAAGTGAGGAGCTTCTTAAGGAATTTCGCCAATGTTTCCAAAGTGAACAAGTGCTCATTATTGGTAGTTGCACTGATGGAAAAGCAGAGCACTCCAGCTTGTGTGACATTTTGCAACTGCATTCACACCAGGAAGAGGCAGATGCAAGAATTCTCTTACATGGCAAACATGCACTTGGTCAAAGATACTCCTGTCTAGTATTCTTGTGCAATGACACAGATGTACTGGTCCTTCTTCTATGGCATAAACTTGCATCTAAGATTTGGATGAAGAGAAGCAACCCAATAAGACTCCAGTTCATTCCAGTAAGACTCATTCCAGTTCATGGTATGTGTCAGAATTGCCTGAGCCAGGTGATGCATCTCTAACTGGATTCTACAGTTGCACTGGTTGTGATACCACCAGCCAGCTCAGTGGTCATGCTAAGAAAACTGCTTAGAAAGTGTTCATTCAACATCCACATCTATTGGCAGGTCTAGAAAGTAGTCCTGACGTTGATAAGGATTTGCACAGTTGTGTAAAAAAGATTGTTGTGTTGCTGTATCAGCCATCAACATCTTTGATCTTCCTGGATGTTAGCGTGAAAATTATTCCATCAAGGAAAAGCTCTGGATAGACTTCTGCCTACATACAACTTCTTTGTGCACCATGTATGTGCCAATTATCAATGTCTTATTTGGTGAAATGAGCTTGAACCTGACCAGTGTGGTTGGCAAGCTGAAAATGACAGTTATCTTCTTATCATTAATCATGCTTGAACCATTACCAGCAGAATACCTTCAGATAACAAGTTGCAAGTGAAAGAAGGAATGCCAGGGATCAGCATACTTGTGCAAGCAGGTTAATGTGCCATGCACTCCCAGCTGCGAGCAGTCTGAACCTTCTCTTCTGCCTGGTTCCAGACAAACGCCCCAGGCACTTTCAAACTCACATTTGCAACCTTTCATGTCACAAGTAACAGTTTCATACAGGTAACCATGTTCACTACCATAGCTCAGGCAGATGCTGCAGATTTCACATTAAGAGCTGACTGATGTCAATGGGGCTATGCTAAGTGAGTGCAGGCTGGAGGAACCTGAGAAAGGCTACTCCCCAGCTAGGAAGTGCAGGTTTTCTCATTCATGTTCCCTGTCTAGACTAAAAGAACCCTACCTTTCCCATTGACTGTGCACTGATAGTTCACCTTCGGGGGAATGACTTGACCATGAGTTTAGAAACAGAATTAAGTTGCAGAAGTCAGCCAGCCCAGAATAGTATCCACGAAAACATGACAGAGTGTCTGTAAACCAAGAGCATCCCTTTTGGATGATGCACAATACAGCAGATAATATTAGGTCAAATTAGTAGTAGCAGTATCTAGACTTATGTCCTGCCCTACCAGAAAGGATCAGGGTGGTCTAATTGTCATGTGCGTTGAAATACTGGATTCAGAGTTGGGGGAGGGAGGGGGCTGGTTTCCTACTGATATAATGGCAGTGGGGGGTTAATCCTACGAGTTAAGAGCAACAAAAAAGGAGCGGTTCAACTACAGAAACGGTGCTTGAGTGTGTGTATTATAGTGTTGTTATGTTTAATAATTACCCAGAATATACTGTATCAAGAAACCTTTTAGATAAGCGTAATACAGATATATAAAAAAACTCATTTAAATTGGATTACTTCTACAAACTACTTCCTGCAGATGAAGTAGTAATAATTACCCTCTTTCGGTCAAAGTTCTCTTTCACAGAGAAAGAATCCACTGCACAAGAATGAGCTAAGCAATATT
This sequence comes from Gavialis gangeticus, assembly GCF_001723915.1. Lineage (NCBI taxonomy): Eukaryota > Metazoa > Chordata > Crocodylia > Gavialidae > Gavialis > Gavialis gangeticus. Next base: position 61,337,631 of record NW_017729024.1, on the reverse strand, counting down.
CAACAGCAGAGAGGAGCATGAGTAGGAAAATATACTGTTTCTTTTTCATTCTGCAAGACAAAAGCAAACATGTTGAGTCTTATTCTGATTAATATAGACAATTAAAAATACATTATGGAAGGTCATGCATAATCCAGATACTACATATGAATTATATCAGACACGGGGTGAGCAAAGCCAACATTTTGTTTGAATTTCAACAAATAAAATAATTTACATTTTCATGTGGTTATTGCCAGATCCAATTTGGGGTGAATGAGATAGGAGGACTGCATGTTTCGCCGGGAGTGGGGTGGGGGTGGTAACCTTTTTTTGTGCAGGCAATTCCAGAAACAAACCTTCAACACTGGACAGATACACAGGAACTGCATGAGGTTGAATTTATTACATTTTTATAAAAGCAAAAGGTAGGGCAGGGTGGCACTTTAGATAGACTAATGAATAAGGTGTGAACCAGATTTCTCATGATCTATATAGCAGTTTCCCATGAAGAAACTCAACCAGCCAGATAGTCAAGCTGTTTCTCATAGGAAAAAAATAGTAGACCTGTCCCAAAAATATCAGATCCATCACTAAAAACAGCAACTTCTTTGTGGCAGGAAGGTTTTCTGTCATTAATTTAACATCTAGACAGGCATTCCTATCACAGATCCAAGTCCCCCCCACACCTTCCTCCACTCCAAGAATATGGCTCTCTGGAACCCAAAAGAGGGAGAGCTCCTGGCTCTCTGGAGCTGTCAGGGCACACTGCCCCCTTCCTGGTCCTGTCAATCAGCTGATCACTGGCACCAGGTAAGGGGGACTCTGTCAGGGCATGCTGCTGCCCCCTGCCTGGTGTTCTGGCCATGGGCTCCTCGAATACACTCTTTCCCAGGGGTTGGCAATTATTTGGCCGCAGGGCCATTTAAGAAGTTTGGGTGAATTGTCACAGGCCAGGTCAGCACTGCCCCCTCGCAACAGCTCACCAAAACTCCCTAAGTGGTTCTCCAGCCCAAATAATTGCCTGTCACTGCACAATGAGAACAAAGGTTTGGGGAACCTAACTTTTGTTCCCTGCTTCTCCCTTCATCCCCCTCCTGCCCCAAGTCCCTGGCATGCAACCAGGCTGGTGCCATGCTATATTCCCATGTTCTGAATTGGGTCATGTAAGTGCACTGCTCCTGCCCGACCCTGCCACTTGCTAGGGAATCAAGGCAGAGAGAAGTGAGGAAATACAGAATGGCACTGGCCCAGCTGGGCCCAGATGATCTGCAGCTCCCAACGCCCTTCTCCCTGAACTTCCTCCCCTGTCCCTAAGTCCCCAGCACACAGCTGAGTCATGCAGGAGCCACACCAGCTGCACCAGCGTGGCCTGAGCTGGTGTGCAGGAACACAGCATGGCACCAGCCTGGCTGCATGCTAGGGACTTGGGGTGCAGGAGGGAGTTCAGGGAGAAGGGGACTGGGATCTGTGGGTTATCCAAACCTGGCCAGGCTGGTGCTGTGTTCCCACCTTCTCTCTTCACCCCCTGCCTCGCCCAGAGTCCCCAGCAGATGGCCAGGCTGGTGCTGTGCTGTATTGCTGCATGCCGCTTTGGGCCAAGTAGGTGAAGCTGGTACGATTCCTGCCACAGGCCAGGAACTCAAGGTCGGGCAGGAGCCATGCCAACTGATCCAGTTATGTCCATGTGGGAGATCCCAAAGCAGTCCACAGGAACACAGCATGGCATCAATGCCCATGCCCCTATGTAACAGAGTACAAGTTGTGCTCTACTACTTCCAGAGGCTGGGGCAGACAGCAGAGCAGTCTGCAGGTGGCTGCACTCCCAGTCGGGCACAACTGATTGTCCTGAGGCAGAGCCCAGGTCAGGAAGGGATGTGAAGCAGTGTCCAGGCTCACTGCAAGTCCTGAGTTGCATTAAGGAGCTGGATGTGAGGCTCCAGGGGGTGGGGCCCTAAGCCTACAAGGGAGCTAGATGTGAGGCTCCTCAGCCAAGCGGATTAAGGGAATTGAGGCCCAGTGCTGGGCAGGGGATGAGGCCCCTTGTGGAGGTGTGAGGGGACCAAGAGGGTCCTGTAGGGGATCAAGAGGGTCCCATGCCAGGCAGGGTGCCCGAGGAGAAGGGATGGGCTGGGAGCCCCAAGTGGGAGTTATTAGGAGTCCCAGTGTGAGGTCATAGGGGTCAAGAGTCGCGAGGTGAGGCGCTGGTGTGAGGATCTCAGTGGGAGGGCACGGGACTATGGATCCCAGTGTGAGGCACTGGAGTAATATTGATGCCATCTGCGAGGCATGGGACATGGTATAGGGAAGGTCAGAGCTGTGTATAGGCGCTTGGTATCAGGGCAAGTAAATGGGCGGCCTCCTGCCTTGCTATCATCTTCTAATTCATATCATTAAAGGTGTGGCAGGTAAGGTAGGCAGGCGGTTAGCCCTGAGACAAGTGAGTGGGCCAACAGTTGGACTGGCCCTGGAACACACACTTGTTACACCCTACCAGACCCTGGTTCAGCAAAGCCTGGATAACCCACTGCTCCTGGCCCTCTTCCCCCTGCATCTCCTCCCCCACCAGCAGGGAGAACCTTACCTGAGCGTCGACTTGCCGGGTGCAGGGTTGGAGTGGCATTCAGGCAGCCTCAGAAGCCTGACCAGGAGCTCAGCACCCCCTGCTTTAGAGCATACACTGGGGGCTGGAGGGTGGGACAGGGCAGGCTGGCCAAGGAGGGGAGGGGAGTGGCTGCTGCTGCTGCTGCTGCTGCTGCTCCTGCAGCTGGCTGCCATGGGGAAGGTAGAAGGGTGAGAGGCACCAAAAGCCAGGGCAACTCCAGGCAGGATAAAATTCTCCTTCAGTGGACCAGCTGCGGGTTGGGTAAAATCATTCGTCAGGCCATATTTTGGCCAACTGCGCTCTTTCCTGTGCTCTGATAGTCACAGAGAAAGGCTCTGTCCCTGTAGCCAGAATATCAGCAAGTGGCAATGTTCTAGCCACGGGGTCCCCAGGACAGGTCCAGTTCCTGCAGGGTGGGGAGCAGTGAACAGAGCTGCCACCTGCCCAACTGGAGCTCTGGAAAAAGCACTGGGGTCACATGCCTACCTGAGGGACTGGCAGGCAGCCTGAGGCTGGAAGTAGCCAGCAGTCTCTGGTCCCTGTCAGCTATTGCCATGATAGGAACAGATGATCAGGCAAGACCATTGATGAGCTTGTCCAACTCAATGACAGGCTCTCTTGGGAGAAAGCCCTTTGTCACTCCCTAGCCAGACAGCATGCCTTTGTGGTAACTGTCTTGCTTTAGCCAGGCTGTGCTTGTGTGCCTGCCCATAACTCTGTATTTTTTACAGTGCTACAAATTTAGCACTAGAAAAATAATATCTGCCTGAGCCTGAAGGCGATTCCCTGCCCTCCCTTCTGCCTGGCTTCAGGTTAACCCAACTAACCATCTCTGTAATCTTGACAAAGGAAAACAAAAATTCTTATAAACTACCACCTCCATTATCACTATAATGAGAGTGTGTGTGTGTGTGTGTGTGT
>NW_017729024.1:61313613-61329126 GCF_001723915.1 Gavialis gangeticus | reverse complement strand
GTGTGTGTGTGTGTGTGTGTGTGTGTGTGTGTGTGTGTGTGTAACATCCAGTAACATTCAGTAATATTCAAGAATTCTGCTTTGATGCACTGGCTTTCTGACTGGTGAATTTTTGTCCTCTGTATAGGTCCAGAATTGAACCTATATTTCTAAATATCTACCCCTCTTTTGTCACTTTTCTAAAAATCTAACTTGATAGAACAATTTTTCCATCACCACCACATTGGAAGACAGGGCAGAACAGCACCTTAAAGACTACCTTGTTCTGGTGCCACCCAGACCTGCCTTCTGCCTGACTTCAGAGTAACATAGCTAACCACTTTCTATATTTGAGCAATACATAATCTAGCAGCTAAAAACAAGGAAGATGTCAGCTTTTCATTCTACACAAAATAAACTTCTTTTACTAGGGCATTCAATAGAGAAATCAATGGATCCAAAGCAAAATACTATCCACAACAGTAATTATTATTCTGGTCACTTCACCCCCACAATATTTGGACCTCTAGGCACAAACACCACATAAAAGAGTAGCCTCTTTCTCCACAGCCTCTCCTACATGACGCACCACCATTAAAAAAATGTGTTGGATCATGGCTGGAGATAGGTACCATCTGTGGAATATTTTATAAAAAGATTTTTTTTGTGTAAAACACATTAAGATTAATAACCCTTCCCCAAGGTTTCATTTGTCTAGTCTATCTATACCTTTCTCTATTAAAATTGGGTATATTTTAGAGAATTACTTTTTCTCTTGAGTCTGTATGCATATGCATTTAAGTTTTTTGCCTGCATTAAGAGGCAGTCATATATGAATAGTATAAAACAGAAGATATGCTATTGATTAAATAAAAAATTAAGTAAATAAAAACAAAACCTTGTTAATTGTATGTAGCAAGTATAAACAGATAGTGCTATACCTACAGCTACATGCTTTACATTTATGCTAGTTTTCTTTCATATTATAAAAAGTACTGAATAAATGCTTCTTTAAAAAACCTGGGCAACTTTAAATGCCCCAGTCAAATCCAATTACCTTGTCTGAGCAACTATGATTGATTTGCCAAACATAGAATTTGCTTGCCACAATACTGCCATATAAACCAGTTATATTTTATAAATATAAATTTTGACCAAACATAGAACAGACTTAACAATATTTTTCTGTTTTCATTGAATTTTTGTTTTGACAATAAAGTGTGCTTTAGTGAAGCTTCATTTGTTAGAGTTAAGTTGTTTTTAGGTATCTAGCAGCAACAAACAGCATGATCATTACCTTGATTGAATCTTCATGACCTAATCATTTCCAAATTGCATATTATAAAGGCAAAACACATTTGACGTTTTAATAGTTTCTCATACACATCACTTTCCAAATTTGAAGAATAATATTCAATTGGTGGATTGTTTGGTTGCCATTAAACATTGTCACAAACTTGGCTGCCTGTTCCTGTGTGCATCCAGTTCATAGCAAAATCCAGCTCATCTATATTCTTATGCACTTTGGCAGAAGAGTGTGTAGGTACAATATTTTTCCAGGAAATTCAACCCTTAATATCCAACAAAACACCTAGCTAAGTTATTTAAACATTTTACGTTTTACAGTATTGTCCACCTTGAGCCTGAGCTACCAAAAAGATGGCCCTAAATACCCAAGCAACTACTCTTCTCCATCTTAAACCATACACGTGCTAATATCAACAATTGTTACTTATACTTTTCCTAAGTATTGTGCACCTCATGTGCAATAGGCTGAAAGGCCTGAAAGGAAATACTGTTTGTTGAGATATTTACCTGATTTTTCTCTACTGAAAGGGACATACCTGTTGGGATAGCTGGACCTCTTCTACTTCACTCTATCTTGGTCTTTAGGTTGTGGTTAGTGGAAGAGTTTTTGTATGAACTACCTTCTAGCTGCCTTTAAATAATAAGTCTGCAAAGTCATTAATTGGTTATTTTCACTCATACGCCTGTACAAAACACTTAATCTTGGATAATCCATTATGTAAACACCAACAGTAATCCTCACACACATGCATCTGCCTTCTGTACTAATACATATAGAGCTTTTACATAATTGGGGAAAAAAAAAGTCCAGAGGGCACAGAAGTCTGCTGAAGCAACGAGAAACTACTTTTGCCATATTCAACTCTTCTGGCCACTTTAGATGTATATTAAGCAAATGCAGAGTTAAATCAGAACCTCTTGCATTAGACTTATATTAAGCATATGCATGTGACCAGACTTGCCCAATCACCTGGACAGAAGATATTCTTAGGTTCACAAAGCTGATGGATGTTTGCATTATCAGCTAAGACTCAAAACAGTGAGTCTAAAAATATGGACTTTGACCCAGGATGTCTCTCCATGTCTGTGTTGGTTTTCCTGGATTTCCTGTCCACTGACATATATTGAAACTCACACTATTCCCTCACTGTCTGGCCAGACTCCAGACACGTCCAGTAGTACCAGTGCTATGCCTCTTTTCTTCTCCCAGGTATCTCTCTTGGCGCCCTTCACCTGATGAGGCTGTGCTTTAGAGCAACTCAGATTAATCTCAAACCAACATAATAAAATTGTTGTATCCAAACCTGTGCCTCCCTCCCTTATTGTCTCCCACTGCCTCCTGCAATTCCCATCCACAAGCTGTTACCAGATTTGCTCATCACTTTGGGGTGTGCTCATTTATTAGGGGTACGTTTCTGGGATCTCTGTAATTCTATCAATGTGCTGCTTGTGTTACTTGTGTTTCTATACGGAGCTGTATTTCTCCCTTCTGCAAGTCCTCACCCCCAGTGGAGCTATCTTGCAGGACTCAGTTTCAGTGGGGCTGGGTTCCTCCAACCATCAAATCAGTCAAATACATACACACACATGCAGATTAATGTGACATGCCTGATCCAGCCGGCATATGCAGGCTGACACCCTCATATGCCAGGAATCAGTTCATTAAGATAACAATAAAATGCAGTCAGACACAAGCACACAGGTAAACAGAATACCCCTGAATCATGCTGGGTGCCCAGCTGACACCCTCATGGGCCAGCATTCAGTTCATTAGGGCATGTCTGAGCCAAACTGGGTCAATCAGCCTATATAGGCTGATCCCCTTATGTGTCTCAAACTCAGTACGTCCCAATCTTTTGCCCTAACTGTTCTAGTAGTGATAGCTTCTTGATGAGTGAACCCACAGTATTTTGGGGCTTTACAGGGATCTTTGGCTTAGGGAAAAGAAGCATTGCTGCAGAGCAAGTGGGAAGGGAGAAGTAGAGAAGGAAAAATACACCCAGTTACCACCAGTTTGACTATAAAAGTTATTTATTACTAAGTATATGAAATTTATGGTGGCACTAGCAGTAATAGCCATGCAAGGAAAAACAAACAAAAACAATTACAATATTACCCTAGTTCAACTGAGTATTTGGTGAAACCTAGCTGAAGCTTAACTAATAAAATTCAGGTTCAGAAAGCTATGCCTAGAGAGAAAAAGAGAAAGAGAGAGAGGGAGAGAGAGAGAGGAGAGGTGGGATCTCATCGTTCCAAGGCACTCGGGTGTTTTGTTGACAGGCAAAGTTTCTAGCACGATTGTTGAAGGTTAAACAGGTGACCAAAAGGGACGATCTGTTTATCTCAGCTTCTCAGAAACAACAACTGATGGTGTCAGAGAGATTTCTCCCTCTTGAAGCACACTGTTTGCTGCTTTACTGCTTTCTTATAACTTTAGTCCAGCCTCTTCAAAGCATTCTTTTAATTGTGTAAATCAAGAGGGTCCCAAGCCATATTTGACAGGGAAAATCCTGTTATTTAAACAGTTTCAATCTAAATAAATTTAACTTTTTCAGGACAAGGGTTGGAACATCCAATATGGGTTGGAATGTCTCAAGAAACTGATTAACAACCAGGAAAAACATAAGGTTTTAAGGAGTAACCAGACACCTAGGAGCCAGCTTGAAATTATTATGAATGTGGAAGATAAACTGGAAGGGATACCATATTATTTCTTCTCAGATGGCCGAGCCATGCTTGCACTGTGAAGTCAGCATCAGTGTTTTGTGTTTTACCAGTTCTGAATAAGCCTCAGCTTAGCATGACTTTCAGTTCTTACTGTAGTCTTTTACCGGTGCCTTGATTTGGTTTGTTTTCTAAAACAGAAAATCCCAGGGCACATGGAACATACTTAAGGGGATTACTTGGAGTGTTCATAAACGTTGTAGGGAGGACTTCCACCAGTCATCCCAGGAAAAGTATGCCAGCATTTGTGGCCAGGGCTCCAACGGGCTGGACGTTGTGATGAACCCTTAACCATTGTTCAAATGTCACCCATATCCCCTTTATCCATTAAGCATGATGAATGGGCACAATCCTGCTGGAAGCCATTTATTGCGACCTCTGAATCAGAATGAGACAATGGTTCTTGAGGCCTCTGCCCATTTCCTCTTCAGTGCTTCAACTCTTCTCAGCAGGGAGAGCTGAAGCACACTAAACCTCCTTCGATATGTGCTGTCTTATTTCTAGCTCACTGCCAGGGCTCCTGTTTGATTATACTAGCAGCCTTTGCTCCTTGGAGCACAGGAAAATACTCCCATTGTCTCCCACTGGTGCAAACCATTCCAAAGGCAGCAGGGAGGACACGGTAATATAGCTCTGTTCAGCCAGCAGAGTGACGGGCCAGAGACAAATCCACAGTAGACATTCCGAGCAATGATTCAATGGGCTGCATCCAGAACAAATGAAGGTTAAACCTCTTTTGTATGAGAGCTGCTAGTCAAGAGCCAGTCAGAGTGGAGGTAAACTCTTTAGTCTCAGCTGACCTTGAGCCAAAGTCAAGACCACTCAAACCTCAATCATTGAGCTCCAGTACACTGATGTTGCTGTAGTGTGTGCTCACTCAAAAGCAGACCTTCAGGAAATTGTCATTGTCTTTACCAAGGCATACAAGAAAATGGGACTGATACTTAACATTCAGAAGACTAAGGTCCTCCATCAACAAGCTCTTAATGGGCCTGTGTACATGAGACGCTTTACTGCACAGTAGACTAATCTACTATGCAGTCAAGTATCACTGTGTAACCATGCACAGCAGCTACTGTGCAGTAGATTAATCTACTGCATGGTTTTCTACTACCTGTAAATACAAGTAGATTTACCATGCAGTAGCACATGTATAGACAGCTAATCAGAAGCAAATTGCTTCCAGTCAGCCCAGGCAGCAGGGAGTAAAGGACCTGTCTTTTCTCCCCAGATAGCTGCCTACTTCCCAGCCCCCACTCTGAGTGGCCAACTGGGGCTGGGAAATCATCACCTGCCTCAGCAGCTGCCTGGCCTCTGCTCTGATCTTGAAGTAGGGGCCGGGGCATTGTCCCCTGCCCCGACAGCAGGCAGCTGATGGGGTTCAGCTCCAAGATCAGAGCTAGGGCTGGGACATCGTCCCCTGCCCAGCAGCAGGAAGCTGCTGGGGCAGGGGATGATGTCCCAGCCTCTGCTCCGATCTCAGAGCAGGGGCCTGACAGCATACAGCTGCTCAGGGCAGGGGTGTGAGGTGGGAGGCAACTGCTCCAGAGGTGGGACAACTCACCCTGCTCCCAGGAGCCCAGGACTGACCCCAATGGCCCCTGCCAGTCCAGAGCTGGCACCCAGGAGAGCCTAGAGCTCCTCCTGGCTGCCACATGGGAGTAGAACAGGGCAGGAGATGTGTCGATGCACTTCCAGGGAAAGCTTACTGTGCCGTAAGCTTTTAGTGCATTAATAGTATGTGCAGATGCGCCCAATGAGCAGTACTGAGCTCTAGTAATTCAGTTTCAAGGTGAGAGTCTGGAGACTGTTGAGTATTTCCCATACCTCAGAAGCCACCTCTCACAGAAGGCTGACATAGATAAAGAAATCCAACAGCACTGCAAATGTGTAATGCAGCCTTGGAACACCTGAAGAAACAGGTGTTTGAAGATCATGACATCAGAACCAATGGTTCATCAAGCAGTCATGATCCCCCCTTTATTGTCTGGAGCCAAGATGTGGACAACGTACAGGAGACACCTCTAGTTGCTCCTGTGGAAGGTTCTTCGAATCCAACGGGTAGACAGACACACCAACATTAGCTTCCTCTTTTAAGCAAACACCACAACCATTGAGGCAATGATCCTGTGACATCAACTTCACTGGCCATATCATTTAGATGTCCAACTCCAGACTCCTGAAGCAAGTCTTATTCTCCCAGGGTGTACACTCAAGAGTTTTATGCGCTCAGCTAGTCAAGGCATACACTCAAGAGCAGGGCAGAGAAAGCACTTCAAGCATGTCCTCAAGGCCAACTTTAAAAAAATGCACCATTGATATGAACTTGTGGGAGACTATCACCCAGAACCACCCCAAATGGAGGACTCCTCTGGTACAAGGATTTCACTACTTTGAAACCTTATGATGACAACAGGAGATGGAAAATTGGAAGTGGCAAAAATAGTGTGTCACAGAATGAACCAAGAACCCAGAACCATCCACCCCATGTGGAAACATGTGCCTGAGCTGAAACAGAGGCCGTCAATCCCAGATAGGCCTCATCAGCCATCTTTGGACTCACAGATAAGGCAATCGTGGATGACAATCACCTTTGACTGCGAGTGTTTGCTGCTGCTGCTGATTATATTGTATATGTACAGCATATTCAAAAGCACAAAACCCTTTTCTCTCTCACCACCCCAAGTACTGACTTCAGCCTACAGGTACTGCTAGAACCAAATGCCAGTTTAAAACTCAGATTGTTTTTCCAGAAGAATACTGAATTGTGGTCCGCTGAGAAAATCCCTCAGCTACAGCTGTCGGTGATCAAGGCTACCGTATATGTATCATGCCTTTTTGTAAATCAACAGGGTACATAGTTGCTGCCCCCTCAGACAGCATCAACAAAAAAAAGCTTTGTTACTTCAGGCATATGACTGCCCACCATGATAAAAACTATGCTCAGCCAGCTTCTCAGAGGAAGCAATACTCTCCCTTGCATCCTCCACTGACTGTATTTCATTCGTCTCTTAAATGGAGTCAAAGGTCCCTTTGAGCCTAGTGGCTCATTGGGCTAACATACCGAAGGCAGGCCAGTTTCTATCACCAATAGCACACAAAAGTAATGCAGCCAACATCATATCTGGCTGCCTTTGACTCCCCAGTGTGAATGGCCAGATAACCCCACTTTAACATGGGTCTGGACTAGGGCTCAAATTTATACTGGAGCCATAACAAGGCATTTTAATTTTCTGCCACAGTGCTTAACTGATTTATCAATAAACAGTTGTCAAATGTTTATAGTCTGTTAATATAATTTTTTGTCATATAACCATGAGACCACTGAAACTCTGACTTAATTTTTTTGTAACAGCTTTTGGAAGGATGTCAGCTTTAGAGCTGGACAAAAACAAATAAATAATCGTATAATTGTTGTCTTCTAATACAAATAAAATTACTGCTTATGCAAGAGTGAGTTTTCTGTATTTCCTGTAAATCAGAAGGATTTGTGACCACTTAGCAGTTAGCCTGATTTTAACACAACAAAAAAAAATAGTTTATGTTCCCGCAAGACATAGGTGACATTTGAAGCAATACTTAGGTGACACTTAATCCCACTGGGATTAGAGATGCACTAATAATAGCTAATCACAACACAAGATTTTGGTTCGTGGCTGTAACATCTGTCACTGCATTGTTTACTGTTTTCAGTAAGGAAAAAAAGAATTACACTAATAGATCAATGTAAAAATACCAGGTCAGAGCATCTTTGGCATAGAAAAGGAGATGTGAGTCTAGAAATACCTCAAGAAACATTTCCAAGTAATTTAAAATTGACAGTTTCATCAAGAACCATGTAAAATAGTCATACTAAAACCAAGAATCGCATTGTCTGCAGAAGGAGATGGATAAGACAGCTGACAGCAAGCAGAAGGCAAGAACATAGAAAAATCAATGCTCGGTGTTATTATGGTAAACTGACCCCTCTTCATGCCTTTATTTTTCAGAACAAGCATTGGATAAACTACTCTAGGATTTACTGTGATTGCCGGGCCAGCTCAGATTTAGCAGCTAGTGCTAACTCAGCAGTGGGAGGTACAGTATAAGATCTCTAAATAGTCTCCTCCATCAGGCATTAAGTTCCCTGCTGCCCAGCTAGCAATCAAGTTCTGTGCTTGTTCACAAAGGTCTTTGAAAGCCACTAAATATAGACTCATTTTGAGCTGCCCTTGACAAATATTGCAGTGGTTATTGTACATAAGCAGAGAGAATTACCTGCCTTAGCTTTAGCTTAGGTAGGTCTAATTCATATTCCTGAAACTCTGGATGGAAGCCTGAAATTTAGGCACAGGGCTACATCTCAGACTTTAGGTCAGTTTCTAGCTCTTCCAGTGACAAACGCCTTAAAATGTTGCTCTATTTGGCAACCAGTCTATGAAATTGAGGCTATAATGCTTGCTTACCTGCAGTAAAGTGCTTGGGGGTCATGGGATGAGGAACAACAGCTATTTTAATTCTAGCTTTGTTTTCCCTATCAAATACACAATGTGCTTGATATGGATGGGAAGTCATTTGATATTGTTCCCATTTGGCCAACACATAAGGTTCTTGGACTTAAGTCCAAAAGTATTGTAGTTTACTGCCCACTGGGTGTATCTTTATGTGTACTTTAATGTGCAGTAGCCTATTTTACTGTGCATTAAAATGTCACTTAAAAAGAAGTGCAATTATGCAAATGCGCAGTAAAATATGCCACTTCAAAATGTACACTTTTGGTACTGTGCATTAGGGTAGCCTAATGCACATTTATTTAGCACCTCATACTGGAAGTATTAAATGTAATGCACATTAGGAAAAGCGCATTCATGCATGTGTAGACACACACACTTTGAGGTAGTCATTAGATACATCACAACTTCATTTCTGTGAATTGAACCATCTTTCCACCTCTGAAGTAAGAGAATGTAATTCTTGTTAAGCATGCTGACTGACACTCTTGGAGTGACACAAACACCCCACCCTGCCTCCTGTTTGCTTGCCCCTAGGGCAGGGACAGCTTGGACTGGGGAACGGCTAATTTCACTACAGTTCTCTAGTAATCTGCAAGAGGGTCCACTCCAAGGGGAATTCACATTCATACTCATTCTCTGCCAAGGAGGCCATTAGGAGCACAGGTTATGAACAGTACCTTCCAGGCTGTGCTAGGAACTGGATCTGGATCGTTAGCTCACTTCATCTATGGCCTGTAAGATCTAGCAGTGTTGTAGTGCTGTTGTAGCCATGATGCCCCAGGAAAAATGCAAAGGGGAGGATAACGTTTATTGGACCTGTGGTATGATGGTGTCACTGATGGGCTGGTGTTTTACCACAATTGCCACACTATTTACTGCTTTCTCTGCTGACGTTTCTTGGTTGTTTTTGCCTCATTTTTGCTCTATTTTTATACTGTATCTTAGATGTGAAGGTCCCTTCTCTTCTTAGTTCTTGTGTCCTCCCTATATCAGTCCTATCTGATGAAGTTTTAGGTACACTGTGCTTTAATACACATTAGCTTATTTTAATGCTCATTAAAGCACCATGCAAAAAAACATGCCTTTTTATTTAATGTGCATTAAAATAGGCTAATGGGGTATGTGTCAATGAAATGGGGCCCTAAATTAAAGGGGTGGGTTTTAAAAAACACTGCTTCAATTTAGGGCTGACACTCTGCTGACTTATCTGCCTCTCCAGTGGGGAGGGGAGGGTGAGCTGCCGGTGGGTGGAGCGGTCCCTGTGCTGGGAAGGGGGGGCTGGTGCTTCCCTCTGCAACAGCTGCAGCCCCCAGGCGACACCTGCCTGCAGGCACCCGGCTCAGGCAGTCACGGGGGGCACTGCAGCTGTGGAGGGAAGCACTGGGCCCCCATGCAGCTCAAGCAGGCAGGCAGGCTCCAGGGGAGGAAGAAAAAAAAATAGATAAGGCTTGCTGCTTTTCTTGGGCAGAGCTGCTTTCCTGGGCTGCTGTCAGGCTGCCTGCAGAGCTTCCTGCAGAGCCATGGAGCTGCACAGAGCCTGGTGCTTTGCTCTGCGCCTGTATGGGCAGCAAACTAAAACTCCTTCAAGGAGTTTTAGTTTGCTGTGCCCCAAGTCATTTAAGGCACATTATGCTGTGAAATTTCCTACAGCGGCTGGAATTAATGCTCAATATGCTGCCGAGGCATGCAAACACTGATACTGTTAAAGCGGTGCAAAAGCATTTAGCCCACTTTAAAGTATTGTGCAAACACGCCTCTCGTTTCATCTATACACGGCCATGTGCATTTGGTGTCACTTAAAAAGTGTGCACTTTAGTTAATGTTCATTAAGACAGACTAATATGCATTTTCCTAGTACCTCACAGTAGATACTGCTGTTTCTTCATCATGTTTTTCATCTTAACTTTTGTTATGGCTTTTGCTAGTGTGAATTTTGGATCTAACTGTAGTTGTACGGAGAAGCTTGCATCTCTGATGCTTGAAATAGTCCCCTATTTTGAGTTGTGCTTTCAAAACTCCATAACTTCAGTGTTCAGCAAGAGCATGAACTCAAGTAATAAAAAAATTAACTGTTTCCTCTGGTTCTTGGTATCTTGTGTTAAATTTGGCCCGTTGTACATAATATTTATTTTCCCTATGAAATGGGCATCAGAAGCCTCTTTCATTTTTTTGTAGTCTTTCTTTTCCTCTTCAGTAAAAGGGGGGGAGGGAGCGCACACAGAATATCATCTTTAGCTTTTTCCATGGCAAAGATAAGGGCATTTACCTAGTATTTCTGTGTTCTTTCTGATACATCTGGAGCCATACAGAACCACTCAAATGTTCTGATTCAGCAAGACCAACTGCCTGCATTCCCATAGTCAAACTTCTCTAGCAGAGCCATCTGTGTTTCAGCCTCCATAGCTGCACTGGGCTTTCAGCCTTCCTCCTCCTGGCTGTAGCGCACATAGAGAGTCAGGGAGAGACTATTTGCACTCCTGCAGTTTGGGGCTCCTCTTTCTCCCTTCCCCTGCACCGAAGAGAGGAATCAGGCCCACTTCTGACACCATGTGGCATGAGGGAGACAGACACATGAAGTCATAATGTGGGTTGTAATCTGGCTCCCACTCCCAGGGATTGTCCCACCTTTATTAGAGTCCACCTTGTATGGTGTCCCACATAGTCTAATGGGTGTAGAGGGCCTGGATTCTGTGATCATGCCACAGGACAGCTTTACAGTTGGAAGAGACAATGGATGTTAACGTCCAATAAAAAAAGAGAAGTAGTTACCCATGTTAGTCTGAACTTTGACAAGAAGGCAAGACAGACTAACTCATTCAGAGAGGCCTGAGTAAGTTGTAGCCTACAAAAGCTTGTGCCTTTCTAAGTTAATTTATAACACACTGCTCTGCCTTCATCTGATAAATAAGTTGTGCTTCTTGTAAGAGCTAGGCTGGGACTTCCAGGTATGGTTGCCCTGGGCTTGATGTAAGGATGTGAAAGGTTCCACCGCTCATTATCAACGCTGCCTGCAACGTATAGCCTCCTCACAGTTTTAACAAGTAAGAGCCCAATGGCAGTGACACCCACTAACAGAGAATAGGATCAGGCCCTGCAATACAGTTGTGGCTCTCATCCAACTAAGTTCCAATTCCCAGAGACGACTTTTTCTGGTAGTCATTACTACTTTTTAGCGGTTTCAGATTTGACCATAACCGATATTCAGCTAAAAGCAGAGTAAGGCAGAGACCAAGAAAGTACAATGCACCTGCCTTTTGGCCTATGGCTGAGTCTCTCTTTCCTGTATAGTTTAAATTTTAGTATGGATTTGTATTTCAAAAGCACACTGTTAACCTTCAAAAGCCATTGTAACTTGAAGCAAAGAGGACACTGAATTGCTGGCCTCCAGCAATGCTTTAAACTATAAAACTAAAACGAAAGTTTTGGAAGAAGATAAACAGCGTTGAAACTTCTTTCACTAGAAAAATTTTGACCAGCTCTTGCTGCAACATCGTTAGGAATAAGTAATCACCTGCTATGAACTTTCCTTTTGGCTATATAGTAGCTGTTTGGAGAGAGATAATAATACAGTGAGTTGTCCCATCAATCACAGCACCCACTTCCAAACCAATTACATTTAAAATCTTTGTTTCCCTGTTTCCCTGGACTTTCTTCTGTCGCTTTCTCCTGTCATAGTTCCACTTAACACTGTAGTATGTATGCTACTCTCTCTTCCTTTTTCACAAAAGTACTGTTTGGCTGACAGTTGTAATAACTCTTTGTTTGCTGAAGAAGGCCAAAACTTCTCCATCTGAACAGGTAAAGGAGTCTCAGGATCCAGTTTTACAAACTCTATTGGTATAACAGACTTCCTCCTCTCTTGTTCACCTTCTTTCAATGACTTCTCCACATAACTGTCAGACACGATATCTACCCTCTGAACCAGTTGGAATTGGATAGCCTTCCTCCATACAGTATTGAAATGTTTGTGAAAAGTTTTCATTATTTTGCTTCAGACTTGGCATCCTTGAGATACAAAGTCAACAATTACCAGTTTTTTTGGTGCTGTCTGATGAAAATTGTGATCATACGGCTGCAGTTTCTTCTAAAGCTCCGCTGAAAGAACTGACGTGGTTGGTTTGGGAAGAAGGCCACAAGCATTAAATAATGTGTTAGATGGCACTGAGTATATCGTACTTCAGTGGGCAAATCTACGGGTTCCTCCTATGGTGCAGTTGTTACATTGCCATTATTTAATATTTGCTTTAGGGAGTATAAATGATGGTACAGTAACAGCCATTACTGTGCTGTTTTGGTGGCACACAGTTATTTTTAGCAGCTATGTCACCGTAGCAACATGATATAGTGAGGTAGCTCACTGTTACAGTAATGTAGCATTGGCATCATGGTATGTGCCTGTTGATGCTATATTGCCATAACGATGAGCTATGTTGCCATAGCACATCACTATAGCAATGTAGCATCATGCACCCAGTATGTTTTTAACAGACTCTCCTCAATCCTTTGCTATGTGTAGGGTAGGTCAGACATGACTAACCTCATCTACTTCTATGACCAAGTTACTCACCACCTGGATAAGGGAGATGAGGTTGACATCATTTACTTAAACCTTGACTTGGTGTCCCATGAAGCTTTTGAGATAAAACTAGGGGACTGTGGGTTCAACAATTCAACAGTCAGATGGGTGGAAAACTGGCTGCGGGATCAGACCCAGAGAGTACAAACAGACGGATCTGTGTCGACCTGGTGGAAGGTAGCCAGTGGGGTCCCCCAGGGTTCAGTACTTGGACCAGTGCTTTTCAACAGCCTCATCGATGATCTGAATGTGGGGGTGAAAAGCACACTGGCAAAGTTTGCTGATGACATTAAGCTATGGGGAAATGCAGCCATGCCTCAAGGTAGGCTGATGATCCAGGCAGACCTACACAGATTAGTTAGATGGAAGGACCAGAACCAGATGCTGTTCAACACTGAGAAGTGTAAAGTGCTCCATCTGGGGCAGAAAAATCTGCAACAAACCAACAGGCTCAGTGGTGTTACACTAGCTAGCACCACGTCCAAAAGGGACTGGGGATCAAAATTGACTGCAAAATGAATATGAGCCACCAGCGTGATGCTACAGTTAGCAGAGGAAACAATAAGCTGGCATGCATCAGCCAGTGCATCTCAAGCAAAACTAAACTCCCACTCTGCTTGACACTGGTCAGGCCGCAGCTGGAGTACTACATCCAGTTCTGGGCGCCACACTTCATGAAGGATGTGGAGAAGCTTGAGAAAGTCCAGAGAAGAGCCACTCATATGATTAGAGGCTTGAAAAGCAAGCTGTATGAGAAAAGGCTGACAGATATGGGACTGTTCAGCCTAGAAAAGAGAATACTTTGGGGGGATTTGGTGGCAGCTTACAAATATATCAGGGGTAAGCATCAGGGGCTAGGTGAACAACTATTTACTCAAGTGCCCCAGGGGAAAACCAGGAGCAATGGTCATAAACTCCTAGAAGAAGGTTTCAGACTGGATATAAGGAAAAACTTCTTCACAGTTCATGTGACCAGACGCTGGAATAGACTCCTGGGGGGTGGTGCCAGCACCTACCCTGGAGATCTTCAAAAGGAGACTGGATGCACACCTTGCTGGGGTTATTTGACCAGAGTAGGGGGGACTAGACCCAACGATCTCATGAGGTCCCTTCCAGCCCTAAATTTCTGGTATCTATGAATCTGTGTAGGGTTTTCTCAGCTGCAGAACATAATTTGTTTCCTGATGCTGCAGTTGGTTTATGTTTTTCTACCTGTTTTATCTCCACCAGAAACAAATCCTGGACATTTTACCTTCTTAATGGTAACCAAAAGCTTCTTTGTTTTCTCAATGAAACATTTATCTCTAAACTGCATATAAGCCTCCTTTGCATGTTCTCTGAATGAAAGCAGACTTTCAACAACCGCTCTTGGGGCACATTGCTTGCTCATGAAATTGTAAAGTTGCATCTGACTGAATGTGATATATGGGGTCCCTCTACCTTCCATGAACTGGAACACACAGGAAACACATGATGCAATATTTGAGGCCGAACTCCCAGGCAACTCGTGGTGAGTGGAGGTTTCTGTCAGACCCTGTTAATTTTCACAATGTGTTGCTTATTGCGAAAATTTAATGATAAATAAGTTCCCATTCATTAACATATTTTTGTTGCCCAGTCTGTCCAATTACTTCTACCAGGACTTTTTTGAGATCTCTGAAGAGTTTGTTCCAGCTTCATATCAGGAGAAACTGCACAGGATTACCTGTTCTGTTGTCAAACAATAAAATGGCCATCTAAAATGTTTTGGTACACATCCTCATGTTGTGCCTGGCGATCTTTCATATTTTCAAAGTACCGAGATGCATGGCACTAGTAATTAATGCCATCAGATTCTCTAAACATAGAGAGGAGGTTCTGTACAGTTTAAAGGTGTGATTCCCAATCACCTCCTTTATCAGTGGCTGCCAGATTTTTGAGCATCTGAGCTATCTCAAAGAAACCATCCTAATACTTGCAAATCTCAGATTTCATAGCTTCATAGATTTCATAGATTTCATAGACATTTGGGCTGGAAGGGACCCTGGAGGATCATCGAGTCCAGCCCACTGCCCCAGGGGCAGGAAGTCAGCAGGGATCATAGGATCCCAGCAAGATAAGCATCCAAATGAGTCTTGAAGCCATTAAAAGCTGGTGCTTGAACAGCCTCTGGCAGCAGTCTATTCCAAACCTTGAGGGCTCGGACAGTAAAGAAGTTCTTCCTTATGTCCAGCCTGAAACTGTCGTGGCAGAGTTTGTGACTGTTTGATCTTGTCATCCCTTGGGGCGCTCTGGTGAACAGCCATTCCTCCAGATCCTGAGGAGCACCCCTCATAAACTTATAGGTGGCCACCAGATCACCCTTGAGCCTGTGCTTTTCCAGGCTGAAGAGTCTCATGGCTCTCAGCCTCTCATAAGGGCTGTTCTCTTGACCTCTAATCATGTGTGTGACTC
>NW_017729024.1:61306635-61308613 GCF_001723915.1 Gavialis gangeticus | reverse complement strand
GGGATTTGCTTGAGAAGCATCTATGGATGCAAGCCAGCGTTTTGCTTGCTTTACTAGCTGCAGCATCACATTGAAAGCTCATGTTCATCTTGTGGTCAGTCATGACCCCCAAGTCCCTTTTGTCCGTAGTGCTATGTAGCGTAGCACTACTGAGCCTAAAAGCATGCTGCAGGTTTTTCCTCCCAAGGTGGAGAACCTTGCATTTTTTGGTGTTAAACCATCAGCTTCTTGTCCGCCCATTTCCTGAGCCTGTCAAGGTCAGCCTGGGTCATTCTCCTATCCTCAGGTGTGGACGCTTTACCCCAGAGTTTGGTGTCATGGGTGAACTTGGCCAGTCCACTTCTGATACCAAAGTCCACATCATTAATGAAGATGTTGAATAGTGTAGGCCCAAGGACAGAGCCTTGAGGGACCCCACTGGTCTCAGAGCACCACATCTATTGACTTTCATCAACCACCACCCTCTGAGTCCTACCATGGAGCCAATTCCCCAGCCAGCAGATCATGGTGAGGCCAAGGCTGCTGTTAGCCATTTTTGCTAAGAGGTGATCATGGGATACCAGATCAAAGGCTTTTTTTAAAGTCAAGATATATGACATCAATCTCTTCTCCCTTGTCCAGGTGATAGGTCACCTGGTCATAAAAGGAAATAAGATTGGTCAAGCAAGACCTACCTGAAACAAACCCATGCTGGCTTGCAGGGATGCATAGCTTTCCTTGACATAGAGAGCTACACCCCCGCCCCTTTTGTCCACTTGATCCCTCCTGTACAGGGTATAGCCGTCGATACCTGTGGCCCAGTCATGGGTGGAGTCCCACCAGGTCTCCTTTATCCCTATGACATCATAATTATTTGCATTAAGCAGGAGGACAAATTCCTCCTGTTTATTCCCCAAGCTCCTTGCATTTGTGTACAGGCACACAAGTGCCCCTATGGGGGCCTTTGCCTTGCCTACAGCTCGCTCCAGGGTTGGGGCAGGGGTGGGCTCCCTTAAGTGCCTTGGCTTGCTGGCTTTGCAAGGGTTGCTCAGCAGGCCAGCAGTGGCAGTGGTCTCCCCCATCCCCCAGCCGGCTTAGTTTAAAGCCCGGTGGAGCAAGTCAGCTGCGCCCCCAACCCCTTAAGTCCTGCTCCCAAATCCCTGTAGCGCTTCATGACCTGGCTGGGAGCTCTCCGAGCCGTGTCATTTGTGCCCACCTGGATAAGGAGCATAGGGTAGTGGTCAGTAGGCCAGAGGAGCTCAGGGATATTCTCTGCAATGTCTCGGATTCGGGCTCCCGGGAAGCAGCATACTTCCCGGGCTAAGGGGTCGGGGCAGCAGATTGCCCCCTCAGTCCTCCTCTGGATGGAGTCTCCCACGACAAACACTTTGCATTTTGTCTTAGGGAGAGTGGGGGCAGTAGCTACAGTTGAGCCTGTGTTGCCTGCAGGAGCTGGCAACTTAGCAGGCTCTGCTGGGGTTGCAAGAGGTTCATACCTGTTGCAGCGCTCCAGCGGGATGAGAACCTTGGTGTGGCGGGCCTTGTGGCCCTTGACCACCTTGGTCCAACCCCTTGGCTGGACAGAATGGAAGGTCCTGGAAGGAGACCTTAGTCTACCCTCACCTGCAGGGGCAGAAGGGCCTGTTAGTAGGAGTCTATCTCCCACTCACCATCCCTGATGGCGCGCAGTCTCTGGACTGTGGCCTGGAGCTCCTCCAGCTGGCACGCCAGAGACCTCAAAAGGGAGCAGACCTCACAAGGGGAGGTGGCCATGCTCCCGGACCCCAGAGCCTGAAAAAGTGTCAAGCAGCCACAGCAGCTGAGAGCCAGAGGTTCTGTTTGCTTGGAGCCTAGAACCATTGGCTCCGTCTGGGTGGAGGCCTGAGGAGCCGAGGGGGTGGGCTGCAGACCCCAAGGGGACCCTTGGGTTGTGGAGCGTGTCCATTCGCATGATGCCACTGGTAGGCCAGCTGCGGCTGGGACTGCCTGCCCTAGGGGG
>NW_017729024.1:61276532-61306624 GCF_001723915.1 Gavialis gangeticus | reverse complement strand
AATCTCTTTCCCCTTGTCCAGGTGATAGGTCACCTGGTTGCAAAAGGAAATGAGTTTGGTCAGGCAAGACCTACCTGCAACAAACCCATACTGGGTATTGCTCAGGATATTCCCATCAGCTAGTCTGTTAAGGATGGCCTCTTTGATAATCTTTTCCAAGACCTTCCCCAGGATAGAGGTCAGGCTGATGGGCCTATAGTTTGCCAGGTCCACTTTCCTCCCTTTCTTGAAGATACATTGGCCACATTGGCCTTTTTCTAGTCTTCAGGCACTTCACCAGAGCACCAGGAGTTCTCAAAGATCTGTGCCGGGGCTGGGCAATGATGCTTGTCAGCTCCTTGAGTACCCTGGGGTGTAAACCATCAGGGCCGGCTGACTTGAAGGTATCCAGCCTGTCAAGGTGTTTCTTCATGAGGTCAGCTTCGATGAAGGGTAAGGAATCTCCCTCACCCGAGCCTCCCTGAGCCACAGTGGGCAGGGGTGTTCCATGGGACTGGTGAAAAACTGACACAAACTACCCATTTAGCAAGTTTGCTTTTTCCTGGGCATTGGTTATCAGATGTCCCATCTGGTTTAGCAGGGGTCCAGTGTTGCTCTTGCTTTTCCTCTGGCTCTCCACATATCTAAAAAAGGACTTTTTATTATCCTTGATATTTGTATCTAGCTGGAGTTTGATCGCAGCCTTGGCTTTCCTGATTTGCTCTCTACAGGTCTGGACCTGAGCAGAGTATTCCTTCTTGGCAGTGGTTCCAGTCCTCTGTCCTTTGCAGGTCTTCCTTTTAAGATGAAGGAGGTCTGCCAGTTACCTGGACAGCCAAGGGGGCTGCTGTGCTCTTTTGCTGCCTTTCCTCCGAGACGGGATGGACTTTGCTTGCACATCAAGGATTGCTCCCTTGAGGAGCAACCACTCATCCTGAACTCCCCTGCCCTTTGGGTTGTGGTCCTTTAGGGTCTCACTGACAAGCCTCCTTATTTGTTAAAGTCAGCTTTCCTGAAGTCAAGGACTTCTGTATTGCTGACTGATTTGCCAGCTTTACGGCAGATAGTGAAGGTGATCAGCTCATGGTCACTGTCACCCAGCTTTCCTTCGATCGTTAGGTCACTGATTAGGTCGTCCCCAGTTGTCAGTATGAGGTCAAGCAGTGCTTTACCTCTCATCGGCCAATAGACTGCATCAGATAGAGCTCATCCATTCATGGGAGAAAGCTTTGCGACCACTTGGATTTGGCTGAGCACTCCTCCCATGAGATGTCTGGGTAGTTAAAGTCTCCCATGACAATCATGCACCGGGAGTGTGCGGCCTCAGCTAATTTCCTGGCAAACTCCTGGTCAAGGTCTTGACCCCAGGTAGGGGGTCTGTAGTAGACTCCCACCATAGTATCCCCTGTGCCATATTTCCCACAGATTTTAACCCAGAGGGTCTCAAGCCATCCCCCATGGATACCAATGTCAGCTTGCAGGGATGCGTAGCTTTTCTTGACATAGAGAGCTACACCCGCGCACTTTTTGTCCACTTGATCCCTCCTGTACAGGTTATAGCCATCTATACTTGTGGCCCAGTCATGGATGGAGTCTCCGTTATCCCTATGACATCATAGTTATTTGCGTTTAGCAGGAGGACAAGTTCCTCCTGTTTATTCCCTAAGCTCCTGGCATTTGTTTATAGGCAGCAAAGTGTCCCCTTGGGGGCCCATTGCCTTGCCTACAGATTGTTCCAGGGCTGAGGCAGGGGTGGGCTCCTTTAACTGCCTTGGCCTGTTGGCTTTACAAGGGTTGCTCAGCGGGCCAGCAGTGGTGGTAGTCCCTCTGTCCCCCAGCAGGCTTAGTTTAAAGCCTGGTGGAGTGGATTAGCCAGTCTGGCTGAGAAAAGCCTCCTCCCCAGCAGAGAGAGGTGGAGGCCATCTCTTCCCAACAGCTCTCTGCCTCTCTCGCCAAAGAACGGACTGTGGTTATGGAAGCCAAAGCCTTCCTGATGACACTAGCACCACAGTCTTTGGTTGGCTACCTGGATTCTCCTCTCCCTTCTCAGCCCATAGCCTGAGATTGGGAGGATTGAAGAAAACACCACCTGCACCCTCAGACCCTTAAGCCCCGCTCCCAAATCCCTGTAGCGCCTCATGACCCGGCTGGGAGCGCACGGAGCCATGTCATTTGTGCCCACATGAATAAGGAGCATGGGATAGTGGTCAGTGGGCTGGAGGAGTTTAGGGATCTTCTCCACAATGTCTTGGACACGAGCTCCTGGGAAGCAGCAAACTTCCTGGGCTAAGGAGTCAGGGCAGCAGATTACCCCCCCGGTCCCCCTCAGGATGGAGATGTTAGGGACTGGAAGGGACTTTACAGATCATGGGGTCCAGCCCCCCTGCAACTGGGCAGGAAAGACTGCTGGGGTAAGATGACCCCAGCAAGGTGGGCATCAAGATGCATTTTGAAGATCGCCAGAGTGGATGACTGTACCACCTCTGGGGGGAGCCTGTTCCAAACCCTCGGCACTTGACTTGTAAAGAAGTTTTTCCTTATCTCTAGTCTAAAGCAATCGTCACTCACTTTGTGCCCATTGTTTCTTGTCCTCCCCTTGGAGGCCTTGGTGAATAGATGCTCCCCCAGTCCCTGATATACGCCCCTGGTATATATAGGCTGCCACCAACTCCCCTCTGAGCCTTATCTTCTCCAGGCTGAACAGTCCCATGTTTTTCAGCCTTTCCTTGTATGACCTGGTCTCTAGGCCTCAAATCATGCATGTGGCCCTCCTTTGGACTATCTCAAGCTTCTCCACATCCTTCCTGAAGTGCGGTGCCCAGAACTGGGTGCAGTACTCCAGCTGCAGTCTCACCAAGGCCGAGTAGAGTGGAAAGATGAAATCCTTAGCCTTGCTCGAGATGCCTCAGTAGATACATGCCAGTGTTTGCTTAACTCTACCAGCTATGACATCGCAGTGGTGGCTTATGTTCATTTTGTAGTCTATCACAACACCCAGGTCTCATTCAGTTGTGGTCTGGCCACAAGAACTGCTGAAAGCCTTGTAATCTTCATAGAGATAATTAATTATCAGTAAACTGTGTTCACAGATGTCCTGAGATGTCTGTGCATCCTTATTTCTGAGAGATGTCTTCAGTTCTTGTGCACTTTTAAGTACTGCAGAATACTTGTCAAAAAGAGTGATTTTTCAGAAGGTATCCCATTTTAGTTTTTGTATGACTTCTGACAAGATGAGAAATCCCTTGAATGACCTCACATAGTGTCTACCTTTCATAACTGATTCTACAACTTTAACACCAGATATACCACATTCCACCAAAGCATCCTGAGCACCACTCCCATGCAGGTACGTCCCAATAATGTGCATGACAACCAGGGGTGACTGGTGCTTCCTGAGTCTGGAGGAGGGCACAATTTGTGGGTGGGCTCAGGGGCAGGCCAAAAGCCCCATATTTACTCCTGTACTCCGGGCCAGGTTATGACAGGGTGGGGCCCTAAATTAGGGGTTCCCAACCTTTCTATGATGCGGCCTGGCAAGCTGCAGGCCAGAAGTGGTTGGGCCGGCAAACTGCAGACCACTGGCCAGAACGCAGGTAAAGCTACCTCTAGCCCCCGGGTAGTGGTGGGGAGAGGTGGGCCTAAACCTCAACTGCGGCTGCCACGGGCCCTGCAGAAGGAGCCGCTACCTCTCCACCCGGCTCTGTGGGGCCACAGTTTGCCATCCTGAGCAGTGCCGAGTCGGGGGCCAATCTCAGGGTGGGCATGTGTGATGATAACTTTAGTGCAATGAAAATTTCCCATCATTAGAACATTGTCTGTAAACTGTGATGGGTTACACATTATTGTATCTGTGATTATATGGAATACTCCCTTATTACAAAAGACAGGCAGAGATATCTGATTCAGTTAAAAGCAAATATTTTGAAGGTTTTTAAGGGCTGTATAAACTGTTGCATAATGTGTAACAGGTTTTGGAATTACTGGCAGGAAACCAATATGCACCAGTGGCATTTTTGCTCTTAATAATAAAGCACAACATCCAGCCCATGTAGGAGTGGGTGTGGCTGATGAGCTTTCAGCTGGAATCCCATTCTTCACCAGTAATGATCTGAAGTGAGGAGTTTTTTCCAGCCATTATGAAATGGCTAATTTAGGATCTGAAACAATAGCATTTAGGGATGATTTACTTTCATATGAAAGTGTTTTAGATGTCCCCTTCTCACACTCCTCACCATCACTTTCATCACTGCTGTTCTCTGACACATCTTCTGACTGATCATGCTGGTGTTACTCAGACATCACATTGGATATTAACACTCCCTTACTTACACTGAGTAGCGCTGAGAAAAATGTGACAAGTTAATTTGACAGTTGAGTTCTTAGCCATGTTGACCTTAGTACTTCAGAATCACAGAGCCTATCTTCTAGTCCAAAATCTGCTTTCTTAAGGGATTAGCCCATATGTCCTTCACTGCTGTTTTAATGTGCTTAACAATTTACTCTGGTGTTAGTTTCCCAGAAGCACCATTAGAGGCTCAGTTTTGCAGTCCAATTAATTGAAACGTATCCCATCTCCATGGCACTTTTATAAATGCATCTTCACTTCATTATTCATTATGCCAAATCATTTACAAAATCTCTTACTTCAGAAAGTGTGCAACCATAAGCATCTTTCAATGTAGGCCCCACAATTTCATTTGCTTTCTCAAAAGCTGTATCCTTAAGAGAAGGTGTTTTCTGGGTAACAGACTGCTTAAGAGTGTTGTTGTATTTCTTCAAGTACAGGTCCAGGCATACTTTGTGAAAAAGTACAGCTGTTCCAAACACTTGGGATTCTGATTCCAGGTCTGCACCTCAAGAGATGAAAAGCAGTTGCCAAAAATTTGGAAGCCCTTTGTATTTTCCAGATGTGGAACTTCTTTTTTATTTTGTTATGGCTTTGCTGGCCATATATAACACAAGGCAGATTTGCCGATGATTTATATGAAGATGGAGGTGCTCTTGGTTGCATGTAAGAATGGGTTCTACATTATGTTCTCTCTTAAGAACAGCTGCTAGTAGATTGACGGTCATCTTCTTCTTCTGAGCACAAGGTGGCCTTTTCTAGACCTTTTTTAAATGTATGTTGCTTATAACACTGGTTATTTACCCAGTACACAAATTCAGTATCGGTCAACACTTGTCTCAGTCTTTTTGTGACAATATTGTTCCTAATCATTTCTGCTTCCATGATTTGTTTTCTTCCATTTGAAGTTGCAGTAGTTTTGTGATCATTTTCAGCCTGACCGAGAATGCACTTGCTTAAATCAACATGACATTCTTCTCATGATTTCCCAGGAATTGCAATTCTTCTCCACACAGAATCTGCCATGGTCTCATTGTATTTCAGTCAGACTTCAATTTGAAAAGCAGATGACAAAAACAGTTACTTGTGAATTTGGCTGCAAACATAATGACTCAATAAAAAAGTTAAACCCATTAAATGACTGTTAATACAGTAAAAGTAGTTGGTTATTAAAATAATACACAGTAAATAAAAGAGTACACAATAAATTGTGCGTTCACTGCCTTTTATTTATATAACGCTTGGTGCATGAAGATACCCATGGTTGTGTCCAGATGTTTGGGACCTGGGGTGCCAGGTAGCTTCACCCCTGCTCAGTTCACCCAGGAGTGGCCACGGGCTCCTTGAGAGAAGGGGCTCTCTTTCACAACAGAGAGACCTTGCAGACTCAGGAGTAATTATTTACAGAAATGTAATTATCTACAGAAAATAATTACTATATGCAAACAGATATTAACTACTATCAAAAGTGTGCAATACTCTACTTACAATACACAAGGTTGGGTTTATACAAAAAAATAACAGCTGATAACTATTTACACTTAAGAGGTGGTCAAGATAACAAATGTAAAACCAATAACTTATGCACTATGTTAAATATTCATTGTATTAATCCCCTAATTAATTATATACAACTAATAGCCACTGTGCACTCCTCTCTTATACAAATAGACTTTTTGCCTATTGCTTTTAAGCTTATGCATTTTCTTGAGTTTTGTGTTGCCTTAAGAAACTCCATTTTGTATTGCTTTGTAGCTTGACATAAGTGCTTGACTTTTGTATGTGTGAAAGAGTGGGTGAGAGTGTGTCTGTGGAAAAGGAAAACATCAGCTGGCAACTAGATGAAGAATGCAGACAGATAAAAGGCCAAAACAAGAAGAATCCTCCCCAGAACAGTGAGAGAACAATGGCAATCAACCTTCAAGGAAGAACACAGTGATAACACAGCAAAAGCCCAGAGGACTTGGTGAATTGACAAGGCTATAAAAGATGGGGCAAGACATATTGATTTTTGGGTCTTGTTCTGCATGTCATCCTGGAGCACTGGTTCATCTGACGAGATGGACCGGTAGGAGCCCAGCTCCTACTCGTGATCAACTTGGCTGACCACTAAGTTGATCCGAGCACTGATAAGACTAGTAACATATACCAGCACAGAACAGAAATTGGGGTATGAATGTGGTGTGTGTGTGTGCATGTGTGTGTGTGTGTGTGTGTGTGTGTGTGTGTGTGTGTATTAAGCACTTAATTGATAAACGCAGCATCTTGCCTTATTCTCCCTCATAAGGTCTCGCTCGTAATTTGACCAATTAGCAATTTGTGTAACATTTAAGTGGTCGAGAATTGCAAAAGGAGGGATACAGAAAAATCTGTGTTTATTGTTTTTTGGTGTCTTAATCAATAAACGTGGTATCTTGACTTATCCTCCCTCATAAGGTCTTGTTCATGATTTGAGCAATTGGCAATGTGTGTAACATGTACACAGCCTCTCCAAGCCCACAGAGTTATTACACAATTGAGCCACAGAGGGAGAGCAAACTGCCACTACAAATCAGGCAGCACTTATGGGCTCACTTGCCACTTTAGGCACTCAGGCACAGTGATGCTTTTCCTCAAGTTGTGCTTCCTTAGGTCTTAACCCACACTGGCATCCTGGGATCTTTCCCTAGCTGGTGTCTCTTTACACCCAGCTGACCCAGTCCTGCCACAGTCCTTTCCATGACTAATTACACAGGGGTTCTCTTACGCTCTTACTGACCACCCCCCTCAAGTCTCCAAGCCCAGCAAAGAATCACCTACATGCTCTCTAGGGGTTTCCTGGAGCTGTGTCCCCACCCTAAGGGATTTTTTTAGCTACTCATTGAACTTCACTTGCTCATTCTAGGGGTCTTATCTCTTTTGCCTGACCCTTCAGGCTCCCCATTGGCCTCTGGCCCACCCATGAGGGGTCCAGCAGGCAGCTGCAGGGTAGGACCATGCTGCAGGCTCTTTTCAGCCCTTGTCACACAGTGCACGCCTCTCTCTCTCCACCCTGGGGGCGGGGAGACACTCTGGTCTTAAGGGGAGCCACCTAGCCAATCCCTGGGCTGGAATTTTCCTGGGCTTCCTAACTTCTTTTTTGAATCTTGCATCTCCTTGCTCGAGATCATACTAAATTACAAATATTGTGTCCCTGCTGGGAGATGGGGAGGTGTTATACTATACTTAGCAGAGAAGCTACCAGTCACCAAACAGCAACTGTCACCATGTTCAAATATGGCCCCTTCCCAGGGCAAGGGGGGCACATGTCCCCCCCAATCTTTGCATGGGTCAAGGGCAAGATGCAGCTGCGAGCTGGGTTCTGCCTGCTCTCAGCCTCCACACCTTGCTGCCACTGCTTTGAAAGTGATGTGGCGTGGCACCATGTGCCTCGCTGCAGTGGCAGGACTCACATGGCACTGTGTCGCTTTTGAAGCAGAGGCGATGAGGCACAGAGGCTGGGAGCAGGCAGATCCCTGCTTGCAGCTGCAACCCACCCGTGCAAAGATGGGAGGGGCACATACCCCATGCAAAGATGGGAGGGCACATGCTCCCCCTCCCCACCTTGGCTCCCCAGTGCCACGCTGCATCTCTGGAGGAGCCGCTGGGCTCTAAATGTCCCATGACCCGGCCCAGCCGTGGCCCCATTCACTGTGAATGGGGCCCCAGCCAGGCTGGATCGTGGGATGATCCCCACAGTGCAGCAGGCAGTGGGGCAGGGGCAGTGGTGAATGATTTGCCCCTGCCCCTACCCCACTGCCTCCTGCACTGTGGGGTGTCAATCTGCTCCCCCCCAACAAGCCCAGGTAAAGAAAGAAACTTACCTGCTTCCTGGGCCAGCTGTGATCCTGGCTGTGCAGGATATCTCAGTGTGTGCGCCCTTTACCCCTGCTGCAGCAGCCTGTGGCCGATCTACCCTCCGGCCATACCTGCTGCCCCCTGTTTGGGGGGGATGAGCCCAGTAAACCCCCACTTTCCATTGCCTATGCTTCCCCTATCTCTTCTGCCTCCCCCTCTCTCACTCTTCTCTCCCCATCTCTCACATGTCTCTCTCCTCCACTTGCTTCTCCTCCTCTGTCTCACCTCCACTGCCCTCTCGCTGTCTCCTTCCTGCCATCACCTTCCACTCTCCCTTACCTCCCCCTACCTCCCACACCTCTCCCTCTCTCACATCCCCTTTTCTCCTTTGCTGCCCCATCTCTTGCTTCCCCCCTCATCTTCCTCTCTCTCATTTGCCTTCCCCTCTCACTCTCTCACTGCCCCCTCTCTCTCTCGCTTCCCGCTCCTCTCTCTTATCATCCCCACTTTCACTCTCTCATCTCCCCCTCTCTCTCCATCTCACCTCCCCCTCTCCCTATCAGCAGCCTGTGTCTCTCACCTCCCTCTCTTTCTAACCTTCCCTCTATCTCCTGGTTCCCCCTCTAACCCTCTCCCCTCCCCCATCTTTCTCTTTCTGGCCTCCCTGCTATCTCTGTCCTGCCTCATGTCTCTCTCTGGCCTCCCCCTGTCATTCTCTTCTTGCTCCTGTCTCTCTCTCACCTCCCCCACCTCTCTCACCTCCCCACTTTCTTTCTCAGATTCCCCTCTCTCTT
The DNA here is from genome assembly GCF_001723915.1 of Gavialis gangeticus. Classification (NCBI taxonomy): domain Eukaryota; kingdom Metazoa; phylum Chordata; order Crocodylia; family Gavialidae; genus Gavialis; species Gavialis gangeticus. Next base: position 61,297,690 of record NW_017729024.1, on the reverse strand, counting down.
CTGCCTCCTCCCTCTCTCTCTAACATCTCCCCATCTTTTTCTCCCCTTCGCCTCTGTCCCTCTCCTTCTCTCTCTTCCCTGTTGCCTCCCCTCTCTCTATCTTGCATCCACTTCTCACTTCCTCTCGCCTCCACCTCTATCACCTCCCCCACTTTCGCTCACCTCCCACTCTCTCTTTCTCTTGCCTCCCCCCTTTCTCTCCCCTGTCTCTCTCTCTCTCCCTTTCTAGCTTCACCATCACTCTCTCTATGGCATCCCCCTCTCTCTATCACAGTCCCCTCCTTCATTCAGCAGCCCCTATCTCTCTCACCCCACCTTTCTCTCCCAGCTTCCCCTATATCCTTCTTGCCTTCCCCTTCCCCCAGCCTCCCTGCTCTCTGTCTCTTGTCTCTCTATGGCCTCCCCCTCTCACTCTTTTGCCTCCCAACTCTCTCTCCCCTCCCCCTCTCTTGCCTCCCCTTCTTTTTGCCTTTCCCCTCTCTCTCTCAATCCTCCCTTTCTCTTTCCCACCTCCCCCTCTGTCTCCCTTACCTCCACCTATCACCTCCCACACTCTCTCTCCCCTCCCACTCTCTTTTGCTTTGCCCTCTCTCTCTTGCCTCCCCACTCTGTCTCACATACCTCTTTGCCACTCCGTTCACATGCCTCCATCTCTCTCTCTTATGCCTCCTTCCCATGCCTCCCTGTCTCTCATCCCTTACTCTTTCTAATGCCTCCCCCCTCTCTCTCATGTTCCCCTCCTTCCCTCTCTCATGTCTCACTGTCTCTTTCTGTCTCTCTCATCATCCCAATCTCTTTCTCATGACTTCCTCAGTTCCTCCCTGACATACTTCCTTCCCTCTCTCTCTCAAATGCCTCCCTCCCTCCATCCCTCCCTCTCTCTGTCTCAATCATGCCTCTGCCTCTCTCTCTCTCCCTCTTTCATGCCTACCTCCCATGCCTTCCTCCTCTCTCATGCCTGCTTAGCTCTTTCTCATTCCTTCCTCTCTCTCACTAGCTCTTGCCTGCCTCTCTCTCGGTTTCCTCTTTTTTTCACCTCCCTCTCTCTCATACATTGTTCTCTCTCATATCTCCCTCCCTCCCTCTCCCTCTCCCTCTCATGCCCCCATGTCTCTGTCATCCATGCCTTCCTCTCTTGATCTCTTTCATGCCTTCCTCTCACTCTCTCCTTCTCACTCATGCCTCCATCTCTCTTTGTCTCTCTGAAGCCTTTCTTTTTCTCTCTCCCTCATTCCTCTCTCCCTCTTTCTATCATGCCTCCTCTCTCTCTCCCCCTTCCATACCTCCACCTTTCTTCTTTGTCCCTCCCTCCCTCCCTCTCTCCTCCCTATCTCTCTCACTCATGCCTCCCTATCTCTCTCTCTCTTGTCTCCCTCCTACTCTCTCACATACTTCCCTCCCTGTCTCTCAAATGCCTCCCTACCTCCATCCCTCCCTCTCTGTCTCTCTTATACCTTCTGCCTCTCTCTCTCTCTCTCTCTCTCCATCTTATGCCTCTCCCACTCTCTCTCTTATGCATCCCTCCTCTCCCCATTTCTCCCTCTCTCTCTTTCATGCCTGCTTTTTCTCTTTCTTTCATTCCTCCCTGTCTCTTTCACTCCCTCATGCCTCACTCTCTCTAGCTCCCTCTCTCTTTCATGCCTACCTCTCCTTCTCTTTCCCATGACTCCCTCTCCCTCTCTCTCATGCCTACCTCTATCTGCCATTCCATCCTCTCTCTCTCTTGCCTCCCCTTCTTTCTCTTTGTCTCTCTAAAGCCTCCTGTTCTCATTCTCTCTCTCTCTCCCTCATGTCTCCCTCTCTCTCATTCATGCCTCCTTCTCTCTCTCATGTTCATTGTCTCTCTCATGACCCCATCTCTCTCTCTGTCACATGCCTCCCTCTGTCACTTTCTCGGTCTCTGTCATCCATCATGCTTTCTCTTTCTCATGCCTCCCTCTCTCTCTCTCTCTCTCTCGCTCTCATGATGCACTGTTTATTTCTCCCTCTCATGCCTCCCTTTCTTTCTCTCTTTCATTCATGACTTCTTCTCTCTTTCATGCCTCCCTCACTCTCATGACTCCCTCTCTCCACCTCCCCGCCTCTCATGATGCTCTCTCTCCCTCCCCACCCTCTCTCTCTCATGCCTCCCTGTCTCCCTCTCTTTTTCATACCTCCGTCTCTCTCATGGCCTCCTTTTTATTTCTCTCTCTCAGGCCTCCCTCCCTCTCCCGCTCTTTCTCTCTCTCATAGAAAATGGTTCTTTCAGATGTCACAACACTGACCTTTGGTGGTACTGGCCTCAGATCCTCTGCTGGGTGTATGGGATGTTAGTTTCTGGATTCCTTGTTACTCAAAGCAAGAATCCCAAGGTTGCTCCTGTCTCCCTAGGGTGGCAATGCAAACACACACTGTCTCTTTGTCCACTACTTTTGTAACTTTCTCATCTCAAAATGTCCAATCTTCAAGTTTCTTACCTCATCTTTTTAGATACTCCAATCCTATTCTGTTTTTGATTTATTTTCCTTCTAGGGAAAGTACTGTACCTGGTTAGCCCACTGTACCAATCACAGCACTCACTTTTCCCAGTGAGTGCCAATTTAATTGCTTAGTTCTGAAGGCCTAAAGTTATGCTAAGAGCCTGAGCATAACTCAGTTTGCCCACTACACTCTACAGTCCTGCTGACCCATTAACTAGAGGCCATGTACTCTGTACAACTCCTGTGGCCATCCATTAGTACAGGAAAAATATGATAAGGTATACAATCAAAATCAAATCCCAGTAAAAGCAATAGAACAAAAGCTGAATTATGGACAAGTGATGTAATTCATGTAAATAAAGCTGAAAAGAACTGGCTTTTCACTTCCTCCCTTATGGCAGCAGTAGGAAGTTCCATCCACCTAATCTTTCTGGCCCTGGGGCTTACAGTACAATTATTTAATATTGATATTTTCTGTTAGAAAACATAACACTTCCCGTTTGTTGAAAATGACTGAAAGGATTTTCAGACATTTTCTAATAGAAAAAGGTAACATTTGCAGATGTCACTAACATTGAAAAGCATTGTTGCAGTTTTTCAAGTTTTTCTTAACATGCAGACAAATATTTTATCTTCAGAAGGCAAGCTGTGGCTAAATATTGCTACACAAAGCTTTACTGGGCACTAAGATTATTTATTCTCCAAGTTGGAGTGACCAGAAACAATTTTTAAATTGGAGATGATGCTCCCCAGAAGCCAGGCATTCTGGGTGGTTGTGATCTCTACATGCTGGTTGACCAAGTCTGTTGCAGAACTGGCATATGTGTGCAAATAAAACAAGTTACACTCTGCATATTATACCCACATCACTGTTTACCCCTTCACTGGAAAGTTGACCAGCAAGGTTCCATAACTCTGTCACCATTTGGTAGAGGGAAAAACAGTATATTAATTTAAGGCAGTCATATCATTGTGATATGATATGGTTTATATTGATCAATACAGAAAAAAATATTTTTTAGTTGTTACTAGTATGCACTGATCCTAGGGCATTACACTTGCCATTTATTGTTTAGGTTTTCTTACCTTGCAGCTAAAGCCTGACTGTCTGCATTCTTTTTGCTCTGGTAGTTACATTAATACTATGGTTATTTATGGGATAACTGGGATTTCTATTGCTTTCTGAACAAATTCCCCAGAGCTTTCACAGTCAGGCTGTTCAGGGCAGTTAGAGTTCAAGGCAGAAGCCTGCACCTCTCCTTCTTTGGCAGCACAGAGTGGACTGAGACATTGTTCCTGCATCCACTGATATCTCTTTTGGCATAAAAAAGTTCTTAGCTGGCACCATCCTGGTGCATCAGCCTCTGCACCACTTTCCCTCCTAGTCTTAGGATGCAAGGGTGACTATGCTGTCTAAGACTGTGGCCTCCTGGTGCAGCTGGCCCTTACCTGCTTGAACCTATGCTGAAATGAGCACCCAGTGTTTGCTGCAGTGTAAATCTTTAGCTTAATGGCCTCTCACTCATTTACACCTACCAGAAAATCTGAGGCTCAGTAACTTGAAGAAAAGTAGATCCTGTCTGATCACTGAACACAAAGGTTGATATTTGTTATGGGCTTTCTGTAGCATGAGTGGCATTACCCAGGTGCTCAGCCAATTTCCAAGAAATATTGCCAATGCTTGTGATTTTATCCCAGGTCTTATGATATTTGTTTCCCATCTTTTAAACACCATTGGCTCCTGCATTCTGGTGATTATCTGATCTGTTTTAGTTTAAACAAAGTATAATTCCCATGCCTGTATTTGTGGAGAAACTTTGAAGTATGGCCCCCCTAAAAGCAAATAGGATCTTTTCTTCTTCTTATTTCATGATCTGAGTACATCCTGGGGTATTTTGTGGCCTATTTCAGGTTTTTGCTTGCCAGGCATGGATGGTACCAGATATTGCAGTTTGATGGTGATGCAATGGATCAGAATCTATTATATTCTCTGTGCTGATGTGAATTCTCTGTGCTGACAGCAAGCCTTTAAAATGTGTTATACATGGACTATACTCCTAATATTCTTGAAGCCTTATATTAGTTTATATGTACTGTATTTAGTTCCTTTCCTGTTCATAGAACTAACTAAAGAACCTTAATACTAACTTGTCAGAGTAAAGCTAAAGGCTTTAAGTCATTATAAAGCATGTGTTAAAGCCATCATATATTGCTGACATTAATTGCTTCTTCCAAGTCATTCCAGCATGACTTCTTTAGTTGCTTGCATGCCCTGTATGTCAAGGTGTTTTACAAAATGATATTGTTAGCAGCTTGAGTAGTCTTGGATAAGCCACAATGCACGTGCCAGCCCTAGGGCTGGACTTAGAAGCTAAAGCCATGTCAAAGACATGAACCCTCAGAGGCAAAGGACTTGTATATCCATGTACTCATATATCTGAAAGCCCTTTACTAGATGTCTTAGTAAACACTAACCTCCACACCAGTGTGCAACAGAAGGCACAAGCAGATCAACATGAGAAGTTAGATCAGAACATCTTGATGCATTTCATAAAGTAGAAAGCATTTTCAAATATGAGAATTACCAATTAACAAGTCCCAGCAATAGTGAAAAGGTGGCACTGTTAGCTGTCTGAATGTAATTCAAAGGTGCATTGGATACTTTGGGTGTGGAGGTGAGCTGCCAAGAATAATTATGCCCATGAAGTTACCAGGAGCAATTAGGGGCATAGGACTGGAAAGACCTCCCCTGTTCTTGAAAACCCCAGCTCATATTACTTTTCTTGGAAGGTTTTTCTGCAACCTCTTCTGTCCCTCTTGTAGTTAAAGATTTCTAGTTTCCAGCCTAACTTTATCCTTGGCTAATGTATACCTATTATTTGTTGTGTCAACACTGTCTTTTAGATTAAATAACCCATCTCCTTCCATGATACTTACCCCCCCCGATCATATCCCTCTCAGCTTTCATTTTGCTAGATTAAACAAGCCATACACTTTATTCATCTATTGTGTGAAAAGCTGATTCAATCAGCTATTAGATAAAATTGCCAAAAATCCTTACTAAAGTGTCTGATCTATCCAGATGTTGGGTGAGCTGGGTCCAACTGACACAATGCTTCTTCTGAGCATGTGCTGGGCTCAGTGTGGGAGCACACCAAGTTAAAATTAAAGTGTTAGAACTGTGTACATAAGGTTCTTTGTGTAAATCTGATAACTTTAATTGGATCAACTAAAATAGTTGGAAATAAAAGGTAATAAATATCTAATAAAAGATATCAGATTTACCCAAAGAACCTTGTCTGCCTATGTCCTTAGATCAACACAGCTACAACCTACACCTCTGAAATATGGAAGAACTGTGCACAGTGTTTCAGAGGAGGCCTAACTAGTACCTTGTACAATAGCATTAATATTTCCCTTCTCTCTTTTGGAATGCCTTACTTGGTATAGCACAAGATTGCATCTGTTTTGTTTATACAGGTACATCATGTTGGTGGTACAGTCAGCCTGTAATAAATGGGAACACCCATAACTGCCAAATGATGTGCCTCTTAGGTATAACAGAAATTCTTGTTATTCCTCCCTAAATACATGACTTTGCATTTTGTGGTACTATCATCCCTTTTCTATTATTCCATTACTAAGGGTAATCCAGTTCTCTGATTATCCGGATGCTCCCTCTTACTTTCTCTCCTATCACTAAAGTTCATCAGCACAATCTTACTTTTTGTACCAAAATCATTAATGAAATTAAGATTGGTCCTAAGACCGATCCTTGAGGAATTCCATTACTAACCTCCTTACAGCCCCATCTGTCCCTTCTCAGCTCAACCCATTATTCCCCTTTAACCTGTTTCTTTCCCACCTTCTGACTCCTCTACTAATCCCCATCTTTTCCAGCCTAACTAAAAATTTTACCTGTGTACTGCAAATGCTATCTGAAAGACCAGATAGATGAGATCAACCATATTTCCATTGTCTAGAAAAATCAGTCCTTCCTAAAAAAGATGATCAATTTAGACTGATGCACTCTACCTTTGGTAAACCTACTTTGCATTTTACTCCATTTCCCTCCATATCTGTAATGATTCTTTCCTTCAAAATTTGTTCTAAAGCAATAGTGCCCAATTCATTAGTCCAGTCAATAGGCCTGATTTAGAACTGGTCATTCCTGTTCTAAAGCATTGCAAAATACTGAGGCAAGACTTTGTCCAAATTCATTTTCCCTTCTTAAATATAGGGCACATCTACATGAGATGCTGACTGCACAGTAGCTGAAAAATACTGTGCAGTAGTGCATCACAGCATGGACAGTGCTAATATGCTACTGTGCAGAATTATTAAGCTACTGTGCAGTAGCATCACCTAAAAGATGTTCACCAGCACCAGCATTTATTTAACGCTTGTGTAGGCAGCTGTGCCTTGTTTGACTCTGCCAGTGAGATCTAGTGCTCCAATCTGTCGAGTGCCAGTTCTTGGGATCTGACAGCTTGGCCTTGCTGGCTCATATTAGCAGGGCACTCTCTCCATTTCACCCACCACATCTTGATCTTTTTAGTAAGAGGAGAGGGTCCTTGATGGTCTACACCTGCCCTAACGAGTGCTTCTGTTTGTTGTTTCTTGGGGCTCTGCCTCCTCTTACACCCCACCCTTACACTAACCAGATCTTATGGTTTAGCTAGGCTGTGTGCCACCAGATGATAAAATGGCACTGTCTTTACAATTGGTCAAGTAGTTGGGCTCCAGCCTAGTAAATTTTCTCAATAGGTTAGTGAAAGACTCCCTGTGCCCTTTTGTGGTAGTCTAGGGATTTGGTGTGTCAAACCACCTGTGTCTAGGTTCCTCACTAAATGTCTGTCAGCCCCTTAATCACAGTTCCCTGGGCTATTATGACTATACCTGGCAGGTTTAGTCTGCCAAGTCCTTAATTTTCCCTCGTCTGGTGTTGCTAACCTTCAGCGCAACTATAGAGCCATGGATCTCATCCTGGAATGGACTCATAGTTTGTCTGTCATGCTGCTCCAGTGAAGCACATGATTTCTCTTGGTGCCTCTGTGCCATGCCATCTGCTCATCCACGTAGTGGTCCCAGTCCCTCCAACCTGAGACTCCTCTGAGCCTCAAATCAGGTGAGCAGGTTCTGCTTTGCTCCCTTCACCCCTGCCGGGGCAATCCTTGGTCTGGGTCGATGCTCCTGCAACCGTGATCTTGGGCCTCTGTTCTCTCTTCAGCCAATGTGGGGCAGTGCGTTGGCCAACCCGGATCCAGCACAAGCTTGTAAGCAGGGTGGCCACAGTGCCTGAAGCTCTACGGACTTCACTGCCAGCATCTTCCTAGATAAGTCCCCACTCCTGGGGAGATCAGCTGCCTTGGTGTCCCACCCTCGGGGACCAATAGGGGTGCTTCTTGGGGTCTCGTTACCCCTATATGGGTCATCAGGGTACTCTCCGCTACAACACGTTGCTAATATAAGTACTAAATAAATGCACAGTACTGACTGCGCAGTAGCATCTCATGTAGACACACCCATAGACACTATATTTGCCGCTATTTAATTGCACTGTAACACTCCATAGACTTGCTAAAAATACTAATTAACACAGCTGAAGTTTTAGGTACCAGTGATGTCAGATTTTTGAGATAGAGGTTGTCTGGTCCCATCAAAGTGTGTGAATTAAACCCTTGGCTTCCCCCTCAGTTGTGCTAATTTCCATTTCACTTCCCTCATTCTTACTAGCCATGCTACTTACAGATGCTAAGGTCAATATTGTTGCCTTTACTGAAATTAGAAGCAAAATATTAATTTTGTTTTGGGGCTATACCTGGGTTATCTTTAATTAGGACCCAGAGGACATACTTTGCCATCTCCAGTGCCTCAGACCCTTTGCAGGGGCCTTCCCCTAGCAATAATCTGTAGCAGAATAAAACCTCATCAGAAGAGTCTGGCCTTGCCCTGCACTCTGAATATTAGTAAACCAGGGGAATGGTAGGTAGAGGTGGCATACAGCTCAGAATCCTCCGCCAGAAGTGTACTGTTTCCAGACTTCATACTATTTTAGTTGTCCAAGTAGGGGCTAACAGTGAGGAGTCCATTGCTGATCTCCTGCATTTCCCCTGTTCTCTCTCTCTCTCTTATTCCTCTCTCTCTTTCCTTTCTTCTCTCTCTCTCTTTTCCCTCTGTCTCCCCTCTGTTCTCTCTCTTCCCTGTTCTCTCTCTTCCTCTCCTCTCTCTTCCTCTCCTCTCTTCCCCCATCTCTTTCCCCACTTTCTTCCCCTGCCTCCCCCTCCCTCTCATCACAAGATGCTTAACAAAAAAGAATACACAAGAACAAAAGTAGTATGTGAAGTTTTATTTATTGTCGTCAGGTTTAGAATTTTTAGAAAACCTGATATTTACTGTAAAAAAAAAGCAACATTTACAATAAAGTATATTAGTATGCAGTGCATCCTGCCATGTGCCCTCCACCCCAGTTTTGTTTTTCTGCTGTACCCACACTCCGGCACCTTACAGGGTACAAATTGTAATTTTTTTCGGTACTCCAGCCAAAAAAATGGCCTACCCTTGGTTTACACTGTATTTTTTCCAATTTACAATTATTTTATATGGCTACCATAACTGATAAAACAATGTTGGCAGCTGGTAGCTGGGCTCGGGGGCACCCCAACTTGTGGGGTGTGCTCCCTAGTGGAGCCCCTGGAAGGCCAAGTGTGGGAGTTTGAGGAGGAGGTACATCAGCTATGCACCATCAGGGCCCATGAAGACTACATTAATGACTACTGCCAGGCCCTATTCCAGGGAATAGGGTTGGTTCTGGAACCAACTTCCAAGAGAGGTGGTGCAGGCTCCTATCCTGGGGGTTTTTAAGAGGAGGTTAGATGAACACCTTGCTGGGGTCGTATGACCCCAGTACTCTTTCCTGCCGTGGCAGGCGGTCGGACTAGATGATCTGCTAAGGTCCCTTCCGACCCTAGAAACTATGAAACTATGAAAAGAAGAAGAGAAAAAGGTGGAGGACATGGGCGACTGGTGCCACCTTAGTTGGTGGGGGAGGGCGGGGGGGGGCATATGCCCCTCCCGAGACCAGTCAGCAACTGGGGGGCAGCCCCCACATGGCCGATCTCTCTGACTGGGGGGGTCCCCCCCATGGACAATCTCACTGATGGGGAGGAAGGGGGAGGGTCCCCCACAGCTGATAGATTGCTCTGGCCTCTTCCGGAAGTGGCTGCAGCCGCTTCCAGAAGTGGCTGTGTCTGCTTCCAGGAATGCCACTTCCTGGCTGACACTCGCAGGGTGGACACCAGTGCTCCCACCTGCCCCCCCTGCCCATCGCCTAAGCAGCGAGTGCGGCTGGTCAGGGGGTGCACCAGCACTCTTAGGGGGTGCATGTGCACCCCTTTGCAACTGCCTATGTGTCACCACTGGTGGAGGAGAAGGTGGCCATGAAGAAGACTAGTCACAAAGACCCTCCTGGAGCTACCTGGAAGACAGGTATCTCAGGCTCCAGAGCATGCAAGGCTAGGGCTACTTCTTCCCTGACACTGCGTAACAGGTATGCTCCCCTCACCATGCAAGAGGAGACTCCAATGAAGACACCAGAGGAGGAGGTAAGTACTCAGTGAACTCCCACCTCTAAGAGGAGATGCTGGGTGGTGTTGGTGGGGACTCTCTCCTGAGGGTCATGGAGGGACCCATCTGCTGTCCAGACCCCTAGCCCAAGAGGTCTGCTGCCTCCCTTGGGCCTGCATTCATGATGTTGCAGAGAGGATCCCTAGGCTTGTCCACTCTTCCAACCACTACCCCATGTTCCTCATCCAGGTGGGCATGAATGACACAGCAAGGAGTAATCCGGATTGAGTCATGAGTGACTACAGGGCTATGGGGGCTGGGCTCAAGGGATTAAGAGTGCAAGTAGTCTTTTCTTCTGTGCTCCCAGTTGCAGGACATAGACCCAGGAGGGGAGATTGTGTTGAAGAAGTAAACAGGCACCTCCGATGGTGGTGCTACTGTGAGGGCTTCAGTCTCTTCAACCACAGCCCACACTTCAGGGAGAGAGGACTTCTGGGATGAGACAGCATCCACCTTATGTGGACAGGTAAAGTCCCTGTTCTCAGCCGGAATGGCTGATCTTCTGGACAGGGCTTTAAACAAATGGAAAACACTAGAGACAGTCTGGTATTTGGTATAAGGCACCATTTTAGGCAGTACTCTGGCATCAGTCTCATGTCTCTGTCAAGTGTGAGTTCCACATTTGAAGAGTCATGAGCTTGGGTAGCAAAGGCAATGTCATCAGCATAAACAGATTTTTGTGAGCTGGTCTTAAGCAGGTCATTAATGTACAGGTTGAAATGGGGGGATGGGGGGATGGGGAGGCCATTCGTTTGATGTCTCCAAGAGCTGGTTTGGGCTGCTCGTCTAGTCAAACTGTTACTACATGGTCGACACCTGGCCAACCGATGTGGCAGAATTCCTGATATTTTCACTGAAGACTGGTATGCTAGACAGTATCATATGCCGCTGTTAAATTTAAAGAATGTAACATTAGTTTACAGGTTTTTCTGAAAGTCATTTTCCCACCCTCTCTGGCCCTGCAACCACCCCCTGCAGCAGTTAGGAGGAGCTGGAGCTTGTGGCTGCAGCTGCCTGCAGCCAGCAGCCAACTTGAAAAGGCAGCCCTACTCCCTGGTCACCTGCCTTCCTAGCCCAGAGCAGCCTGCAAAGCACTGTGCCAGCACACTGCAGCTCTGTTGGGGAATCTGTGCCCACCATGCCATGGCTGTTCCTCCCCCAGGAGCAACATTCAGTGCTCTGGGCTCCGGTGGGACACCCTGGTTGCCCTGTTTCACCATTGTGACAACTGCCACCTGGCCCAGATCAGTCTCAGCCCTGGCAGCCCCCCTGTGCAGTGCAGCCTCTTGGCCTGGCTCCCTGCAGCATCTCCAGCTCTGTGGCATCATGCTGCTGCTGCCCAGACCCCATGTTGCCACGTGGACCCCAGCAGGGATGCTGATGATGTGCACCTGGACGCCACCACCAGTGCCATCCAAGCACTCCCGGAGCTCATGCTCTGCCACCTGTGCACCTGCCCAGTTGGTACAGTACACTGCACTACATCTCATCATCACTGGCTACCACAGGTACGTTCTATCTGTCATCTCCTTTTTACATTGGCTTCCCCTCAAACTGAGTCAAGATGCTCAGCAGCTTGGTGGTGCCATCCAGATGCTCAGTAGCTTGGGGCCAGCATAATGAAAAAGTCATGGTCAGCTCTGGGCTGAAGACTGAGGTAGATAATTCTGCTCCTCTGGTACGACAAAACCTTCTGGTTTAAGCAAAAGGTGCAGGAGATGGTGTTTTTTCAAGGCCCAGACCAACATAAACTTAAGACTACCATAGTCCTCATTGCTGTCTGCACCATGCTGGAGTTGCTCAGACTGCTTTCTCCAACATAAAAATTGTGTCTGCAGTCCAGTGTCTACCTGTGAACCCCCCTCGCACGATATCTCCACAAGAGACACTGGACTGCAGACACAATTTTCCCCTTGGGGAAGGCATGAGATGAAATGAAGCACACAGGACAGGGCTGCCATTAGTCTTGTCACTTCATGCTGTTGGAAAGTATTTGAAGACCATGGAGGTGCCCTCCCTTGTAAATTAATCCAAGAATCTGCAGAGAACTAAACAGCACAGTCATAGTGTTCGTACAGCACATTGCCTGATTCAAACCCATAGTTTCCACATGAACTTAAAACGCATACTCTTTCTTCATCCACAGCATCTCAGAATGGTAATAAGGAGCTGTAGACCCTATCTGTATGTGCAGCCAGTGTGGAGTAATGTTTAATTCTTCTGATCATTGAAATGAGAATGAATAGGCCTCATCACAGTCTCAGACCCTTGTGATTTTTTCCTGCAAACAGCCATGAAGACACACCTGAAACCTAGAAATCTTGTCTGCAGTGTCCATAACACATCTACAGAGATGCTTGCTTTGCTTGGACAGGGTATTAGTTGGGAACCAACAAAGCATTTAAAATAAATTATCCAGCACAATCCATATCCAATCCAAACCAAACTGAAGCTGGAATTTGTGCATGTCCATTCCAACAGCAGCTGCCTCTGAGCAGGAGAAGACATGGAAGTCCCCTAGCACAAGAAGAAAGTCTGTTCTTGGAGTCATATCTGCTTCCACCTCCAGCAAGACACTGAGTCAGACCCTATTCAACCTGGCACTTCAATGTCTCTTCCACCCAGCTCAAGTATCTGAAAATCACTAAGGTGCCTACTTGTATAAGGCACATTTATGTTAGCTGTAAGACAAAAACTAGTGAGGAGGACCCACCCACCTTTTGTGCTAAAGGTGTTTCAGAGACTCAAATAAGGTAGATTGAAGTCCTTAGATGTCTAAGTATAACTCTGATGCCTAATAGCTGGAATAGGATCTCATCAGTAGGCATCTTAGTTTTACTTAGGCATCAAAAAGTGTAGTAGGATCTGGCCCATGATGTATTTCTTATGTAGAGTGGACCAGATTTGCCATTTACTTTTAGTACCAACTGGTTCATGCAGTTGGGATAATCCAGATCCCTTGGGTACTTATTACATGTGAACCAAACCACCAGTCCTCTTTAGGCTCATCTATCAATAACCACTTCCATAGACAAACTTGCAGTGGCCAGTTAACAAAGGGTATTGTTGACTTGTTGTAACAATCCTTTTATTTAAGCTAAATAGATAGACAGATGTAACATTCATTGAAGCATGTTTCTCAGATGATCTGAGAGCAGGAATAATAAGATACTCACCTTGCTAGCAAGGGATTAGACATAAGCAGTATATTTTTAATTAGACTTTAAAGAGCTTATTTCAATGTTTGCGGGGGGGAGTTCTGTTTCTGTTGCTCAATATCATCTTTTCAGTCAGAAGGATACATCTTCACTGACTGTCAAGAAAAAAACACAGGGGATCTAAATATCCTAGGACTTCACTTTTGTTAACCCATCAAGATAAGGGAGGAGAAAAATGGACTTGCAGCTTTAGCACAAGTTATCTAATCTGTTTGCTTGAGAAAATCTGTCCTCCCACGGACTCACCTTCAACACTCTTAAGGAATACTTTCTTGATGACAATCACTCTGCTCACCACTGGCTCACCACTGGCCATCCCAGAAGCAGCGCTTTAGAGCACCAGATTGCATAGTATGAATCTTTAGGGACCATATCAGCGGAAGAACAATCCTTGGACAGACAGCATTCCTGGGATATCACATAGCACGGGACCTAAGAGGGACATCCACCATGAGTCTTAGCGAGGATGAGGTGGAGAAGTTTCTTGATAGTAACCCTAGTTTTGCCAAGCAGTACTTTGATAAACACCTGAAAACAACTGAAAATGAGAGTGATATCCTGTTTGAATTAATCCAAGACATGCAGGAAAGCATCAACATGGAGAAGGTGGTTTTCAAGACCCTGAGAAGAATCAGCTCTCTCATCCATGCAGACCGCTGTAGTCTTTTTATGTACAGGCAGAGAAATGGCATAGCAGAGTTGGCTACCAGGCTTTTTAATGTACAAGAAGGAAGCACACTGGAGGAATGCTTCGTGACTCCAGACTGTGAAATTGTCTATCCTTTGGACATAGGTGTGGTGGGGCATGTGGCTCAAACCAAGAAAACAGTGAACCTCAAGAATATCCATGAGGTAGGTTTTCCATTGGTTTGCTCAGTTAAAGGAAGATTCTATGAAAGTTTGTAGAGTTGAGGAAAATGATAAACCGGTGTAAACTGTACAACTCTCATTTACTCTAATGACTTTATGGTGGAAACCAAAGAAATGTTTGTCATTCTTACTTAAAATACCAAGAACCTATTTATACTGTTGCATTGAAATATTTCACTAATACACACTAACGATGTGTATTAATTATGCCAGACTGTTAAAACAATGTTTTGTAGTTCAGTTTATTCTGCATCAAAATGGAAAAAAGAAAAGATTACTTCTCCTTATGTAGTAGTTTGACATAGCAAAAAAGAGCAGGTGCTGCATTCAATCCTGCCTCAATATACATGGACTAACTGGCAGAGAAACCAGAAGCCCTTATTTTAAAAAAGTGCAGAAATAGTCTTCTACCGGAGGATGGTTTTCTATTTCTGCAACTGGAGCAAGCAAAAGCAGTCCCATTCAAAGGTATTTTCATGACCCAGAGAGAAAAGGTACCCTTGGTGTGTAAGTGTATACATATATAGATAGTTTGACAGTTTTCTTTGCATATCTACACACCTCCATCTAAAACAGAAATATGAACCACGTCCAAATATTCACCAAAAAAATTATGCACTGTATCGTTGAATAGAAACTTCTGTTACCAAGGAGCTTTAATTGTATTGCCTTTTATAGTCCTGAATGTATTCAGCAACTGTGCACCCTAGTTGAATCACCCCTACTAAATCTAAACTACAGCAATTACAATCCGCTTGCTCTAATCTGAGTTATAAATCTAAAATCCATGTGACCCAAATATGATATCTGGGATTATTTCATCTATAGTTCTCTTGAAAAAAGTGAGATCATCTGTCTATTCATTCGTGCTATCCTCAGCACCGCAGTAACCAGGTGCCTAAACAAAACGTCCCTACTTTACAGGGTTCACATTAAATGCTGGTTTTGTTTTGTAATCATTATCGTGCAAAAGCTTCATCAGAAGCAGGTTATATTTTGTGAGTCACCCACAGTCTAGCAAATAAATTTCAGAGTAGTGATCCTGATATGAAGAAAGCACCTGGTTCTAGCTTTTAGTTGTTACTGTTATTTGGGGTCATTCCTTGCAAGCAGTAAATATTCATGATAGGCCCTGGTCACAGATGGTGAAGAAGAGCCCTTCTGGTCACTAAGTATCACTGAGAACTTGAAAGATCCAGGTTCCCATATCTCATTTGATGTAGTGTCACATAGAAAGTCAGTGGTGAGCTTGATGTGCTGCAGTAGTACATTTGTGAATCACAACTGGTTTGGATGCAGCATATTGAACTAGTCAGACCTTGACAGCTCCTGTTTTTGGTCCCAGGTACACTGCATTGCAACTTATGGACTCACCTATCAGGGAGAGGGGGCTTTTAGGTCAGCCAAAGGGTATAGCAGTTTCCAAAAGGCAGAAAGGTCATCTGGGTATGCAGTAGAAAAGGTGAGACCAGGAGGGGATTATTTAGATGATATGCTCTCAAGCAGCTCTTTTGAATCCTTTCTGTTCTCTGTCTAGTTTTATTTAGGATCTAGGAGGCAATAGCATCCTCAAAGGGTATTACCAGGCCTCTCTCTTTTACTTCAAATGCCCAGGATCCTTTGGTTGCTCCAGCAGTCAAGCACAGGGAACACACAGCTGCCCTGGAAGGGCAAAAAGGAGAAACCCCTAGTGTAGTAGAAACCCTGGGTGGCCCCTCAGCAGCTCAATGTTACCCTTTCCTAGCAACCCTACTAACCAACAAGAGAGAGAGCAGATGTGTCATTGGTAGAGGATGGCAAAGAGCTCTAGAGATCCCTGGCTGTCTGTACAAACACAAGTCTTTTCTTGGCATATGTAGTCTTGCCCCACAGTGATGCAGTTTAGTCCTAGGATGAAACCACAATTCCTCTCCCTGGTTCCCAGAGGTACTAATTCAAGCCTGCCTTAGAACAGTGACAGATTATTTCCCCTTCTACGTAAATTCAGTTTTTACTGAACTACTGTAGAGAGAAACATGGTTCAGCTCATCCCCCACCCATGCACCTCAGCTTTCAGTGATAAGAGTATAGTACCTCAAATCCCCTCCGTTCCTAAACCCTAAGTCCAAAGTTGCCCACACAAGGATGCAGAGGACCTGCCCCAGGAACATATCCCAAAGTCAGTCTAACTCACGGGGAACTTCATGGGAGTTGTAGTGCATGACAGAGAAGAGAAAATTAAAGTCAAAGGACCTTACAGTGATTGCATCTTAGAAGGATATTCTTGGAAAGGTGTTACAGGGTCCAGCAGCCTTTACCTTTGTCATATGTCAGGAATCTCTCTCAAGCTGGTGAGATCATTAGAAACAACAGAGAGAAGTGGAGGGAAATGCATATTAGTGCATTCCAGATGATTCCATGTTTCACCATGGTTTGCTTTTCTGCATAGATCAATGTTATTCCCTTAACCCATCCAAAAGTATTTTGTCAGCGGTTTTTCTTGTCTAGTTTTCTTGCTTGCTAACAATTTGAATGATGCTTCATTTGGAAATTCTTTTTTGAACAGTGTGCGCAATTCAGTACATTTGTTGATGAACTCACAGAATTTACTACAAAGTGCATCCTTGCAACACCCATCATGAACGGCAAAGATGTAGTTGCTGTGATCATGGCTGTCAATAAAACAGATGACACAAACTTCTCTGATGCCGATGAAGCAGTAAGTGTAAAAAGACTAAGTGTGTTCAGTTTCTGTAATGCACTTGCCTCTAACTACATACTGTAGACTTCTCTACACTGGGGATATTCGCACTTGTGTACACACATTAGTGCCATTTGCTCACCAGGAAACATTGCCCTGTTGCAAAACAGGCTTATCTGAATCAAACATCGAGGCAAGTCACAGTGGCATTAGCCTCATCTTACCCGAGTGGAAGGCAACATATATTTTGCTGCATACAACATTCCCTGGAATAAAATACACACCAACTTTTTGAAAGGCAAAATAAAGAAAAAGATTTTTCCAGAGTTATGGTTGTGTAGAACAGGAACAGAGCCTAATCTTTATGTGACTCTCTCTCCCTTTCCTGCTTAACTAAAATCTGAAACCCTCACTGCTGCTGAAGACTAGTCTCCATTGGTGGATCTGTGATTTTGAAAACAGCTAAAGAAACTCCAGGGCTGTGAAAATAGAAGAGAGACCAGAAGCAGCTAGCAGACAGCAAAATTGCCTTAAGAACGGTTAGCTTGATTAGTAGAACATCAATACCATTAAAAGGGAGAGACAACTCTTAATACCTGTGGAGTGAATAACAATGAGCCATTAAATTAATTCACTCCCTCAGCTGCCTGTGATGCCACTGCTGCTGCACTGTGGAGCAAGATTCAAAAAATGCTTCTATTCAGGGCAAAAATTAGTTTCTCTACTTAAAACACACACCCCAATTTTGGGGGCTGATTTTTTGGGAAAAGGTTGGTGTTATTTTGTGGTATGTGAGCAAATACAGTATTTACACTAGTTGTATACTGGATTGTAGCTGCTTGGGGTGCTAGAAAAACACACACACAAACACACACACAGAGCCATAGGCATGTTTAACACAATACTTATGGTTTACTTTTGCAGCTTTTCCTGAAGTATCTGAATTTTGCCTCCCTAAACCTGAAAATTTATCATTTGAGTTACCTTCACAATTGTGAGACACGAAGAGGTCAGGTAAGAAAACAGGACAAAGTCCAATAATTGCTTCCTCTTCCCATTTCAGGGCTGCACCTCCCACAGGTTTGCAGTTTAGATTCTTAGCCAGTCTATTTTAGTGACATGTATCTGTGACATATGCCCCCCACTTCTAGTATTCTGGTACTTGGTGAATAACTGTTCCCAGTTCATTTTGGTTACACCCTTCATGATCTTAGAGACCTCTGTCATATGCCCCCTCTGCCTCTTCCTTTCCAGTCTGGAGAGTTCCAGACTTTTCAGTCTTTTCTGGTATAAAAGCTGCTCCATACTCCTGATAATCTTTCTTGTCCTTTTGTATTTCTTTTTCAAATCCATTACAGCCTTTTTGAGACATGGAGACCAAAATTGCTGGAGCAGAGTTCAGCCTTGTTTGTTTTGTTGGGTTTGGTCTAGTGGTTTAGCGGTCAAGCATGAAATGCCTCTGGGGCAGCCTTTCAATAGAAATGGGAGCAAAAAAACCCTACCAAGGCACATCTACACATGCTGTTAGGGTACGTGAATGAATTCCAGAGCTTATTGCACTGGAGTTTACTGCTCCTGGGTGCCACATCAGCACATGCACCCAGGAGCGCAGCACATTGAGCTGGGTGGCAGCAGCCCCAGTTGGCAGAAGGCCCAGGGGGTCGGCCTGCCACCCCAGGGCTGCTCCTCCTGTCTCAACATGCTGTGGAGGGGCTGGTAGGGGCACAAGGGTGCTTCAGCACAGGGCTTGCTAGCAGGCAGCCCCTGTACTGAAGCACTCTCATGTCCCAGTCAGCCAGGGCAGTGTCTACATTTGCGCTGCTAAGGAGGTTTTACTCAGCAGCAGGCTAGTATTTGTATTTACAAGAACTAGCCTGCTGTGCAGTAAATGAATCTACTCTGTCCTAGTAGGGGAGCACATGTATGCATGTGATCTTTACTGCACAGCTAATTAGTCAACTGCACAATAAACATCTCATATGTATGCACCCCTCACTTCTAACACGGAGCTCAATATGTAAGAGATTATGCAATGTGTTCCCTGCCATAGTAAGAGTCGGGACACAGGAGGTCTCTTTCATGCTTCTGCCTACATGCTTTGGAGTTGCAGCCTCTGCACAGCTGTGGCTACACTGCTTCCAAGAGCTGGGCTAGTGGGAGAGTGAAGTGTAGATACACCCCTAATGCCAGAAGGACAACTTGTGTGCTTCAAGTTAAGTACCTTAATCTTGGCCATACTGGTGTGTTGTAGATGCTGATCCCTCATTCCCCTCATTAATGTAAGATAGACAGTTGACTAGAACTGCTGGAGCATTTTTCCTCAAAGTGTCTTCTTGTTGGAATGCCGTGGTTCAATGAAACCACATTTTTTTGCAGGAAAGTATGAGCTAGCTTTGACAAAGATAGAACTTCTACTCAGGAGCAGAAAGCAATGAATCTATCCTCATCTAGGGTCAACATTCAAGCCCCTACTATGTCCCATTCAGAGAGAGAATTTGAACCTCATTCTCTTGTATTCCAGACAAGTGCCCTAACTACAGGACTATCAGCATTCAGTTATTTTGGGGTTAAAATCTTCCTGATGTTCTTTTAACATTCTTTTTCATGTGATATGTTACTGCAAGTTACTTACAGAACAGATGCTTGCTCTCCTCAGCTTAATTTTAACCAGGTAATTTCTGTTTAAGAGTATAGAACTATTGCATTATGCAGTGTAAGGAAGGATTTTACAAAGTACCTAGAGCTGGTCTGGCTCTGCTCCTAATGAGGTCAGTGACATATCCTGCCCTAGTAATAGAGCTTAAGTCAGCAACATTTTCAGGCTCTTTGGACAAGTATACTCTTTTATTTCAAAGTTGGTGATATCAGAGTATTATTTACTTATTTTTCCAAGTACAGTGATTTTCCCAGGGAACACTATCTTCAGGTTTCATTTTTATTCTGTAGGTGCTGTTGTGGTCAGCTAACAAGGTGTTTGAGGAACTGACAGATATTGAGAGACAGTTCCACAAAGCCTTTTACACAGTAAGAGCCTATTTGAACTGTGACAGATACTCTGTGGGCCTCCTGGATATGACCAAAAAGAAGGTAAGCATTCACACGTTATATTAATGCAGTCAGTTTCTCTGGGCTGCTGCTAAACAGAGGTGGGGCAATCTCTGGGACTAAGCTTTGCCTTAGTAGTAGTGATACAAATCAGTTCTGCATAGAGGTATAACTAGGGAATTTGGTGCCCTGGGCTAGAGAGGGCAGAAGGGAGGCTTCCGAGTACTTACTTACCTCTTTGCACAGGGGCTGCTGCAGGTGCTTGGCAGTGCAGACTGCTGCTGTTGCAGCATGGGCTCCCCAGAGGCTGCCATTCTGGTTCCCCTTTTAAATTGGCATCTGAGCTTATGCCCTGCTCATCTACCCCTAGTTAGGTTACCAACTAGGGAAGCAACAGGATTATTAGTACTGTTTGCACAAAGCCAAAAAAAAGAAATGCCAAAGGCATGCTAAGAACATGGGGAGAGAGAAAGAAGAGAAACCGGTACTGGGTTCTAGTGAAGGGGTAGGGATCCAAGAGATCAGGGACTGGGCAAGGAGAATGTTTTTGTAACATAGTTTACATTTAACTTAAAGAGCACCGAAGAGATGGAAGACCAATGTAAAATCATTGGGTGTTTTGTGGTCTGATGCAGGGAACACTCTTTTTCCTGCACTAAAATTGTTATTTTTTAATAAACAGGAATTTTTCGATTTGTGGCCAGTTCTATTAGGTGAAGTTCCAGCTTATTCAGGACCCCGGACTCCTGATGGCAGAGTAAGTACTTGACTAGAAACCTGCTCCCCACTGATTGTTTATTCTCTCTTCACGAACTTTAACCATTATTTTTTTCATTTATAGGAAATAGTATTTTACAAGGTCATTGATTATATCTTACATGGAAAGGAAGACATCAAAGTTATCCCGTGAGTAGATTAAACTTTGGTACACTGTACCTATGGCTATTTCTATCACTTCTGTATTACGACCATTTTTTTACTTGACAGAACAAGTGTCCACTGAATAGTAGGGCTGAGCATGTGTCAGTATTTGGATTAGAAGCATTTTGGGACAGGGTCCATCTTTTTGTCCTGTTCTTGCACAGCATCTGACACACAGAGATCCTCACAGGGAGCATCTACACATGTCATTAATGCACCACAATAAACTGCAGAGGTTATTGCACATGCGCCTGGATGGCAGCACATTGAGCCAGGTTGCAGCAGCTGGCAGAGTCTCTGGGGGTCAGCCTGCCAGCCCAGGGATGCTCCAACTGGGTT
>NW_017729024.1:61233080-61271532 GCF_001723915.1 Gavialis gangeticus | reverse complement strand
GTATATTAGTGTGCTTGAATAAACTCTGGTGCTTATCACACTGAATTGTATTGCTTCCAGGCCCGTTTTTACACATAGCCACAGGAGAGCAGCACATTGAGCTGGGTCGGAGCAGCCCCAGCTGGCAGGGAGCCCAGGGGTCAGCCTGCCATCCTGGGGCTGTTTCCCCCAGCTCAGTGTGCTGTGGAGGGGCTGGCTGGGGCACAAAGGTGCCTCAGCACAGGGCTAGCCAGCAGATAGCCCCTTCACTGAAGCACCCTTGTGTCCCAGCCAGCTTCTCCGCAGCTGTCTCTATGTACGCTGCTGCACACAAAAGAACTCTGCAGCAGAGTAATACTTGTACATACTTGTATGTACAAGTATTACCCTGTTGCAGAGTTTATTAGTTTAATGCACCCTGATAGGGACATGCATGTAGACGCTAATACGTTTACTGCCCAGTTAATTAGGCAACTGCACAGTAAACATCTTGTGTAGATGTGCCCACCTAGCACTAGGGCTCTTTTAATTCATTTATTTAATCCATTTTTATCCCATTTATGACGATGTTTTATAAAGCAGCATGCAAAGCCTAGCCTGAGCAAGGCATGCAGAATTAGGCCTATCATATTTGACTTTGCTCTCTTTTTTCTGTATATATTTAAGTTGAGAGACACCAGCCCAATTCCCAGTGCAGTTTCATATGCCATTATGCTTTTTTACATAAAACAGAATAATTAGAAATTGCAATATTCTATGAATTGTCTTTATGGACTCCTTGGTTTGAATCTTCTAGTTCATCTATTGCCATGTTTGTTGGTAGTGAAAGGCTAATTTTGTAAGTTTTTGGTTGCATGAGTCAGTCCTTGCTCACATAAAGAAAGTCTTGGAAAACAACAGAACTAACTGCATGTCTAAAAATTAGCCATGCCAGTGTTTGCTGCATGATTAGTTAGATACATTTCACCTCCGCAAAAATTTCTGCAACCTATACATAAATGTACATTCAGAATCTTCCTTCCACCTTTTTGTTTCATGCAGAAATCCCCCAGCAGATCACTGGGCTCTTGTTACTGGACTCCCAACATATGTAGCTGAAAGTGGTTATGTAAGTATTTAACTCAAATTACATAAACAGTTTCAGAAGTGAAGCTGAGTTAATGCTTACTTTGTACAACTGAAGCTTTTACTGCTTGAACTAAACCACCAAGCAGAACAGGTTAATTGTTTTAACTCAATTTTGAAAATGTTTTTGTCATCTAGATTTGCAACATTATGAATGCAGCTGCAGATGAAATGTTTAAATTTCAGGTACTGTAAAAGCTCTCATACTTATTAACAATTCCTCTGTGCTTCCAAAAATATAATTGAAATTCAATATTATACATATAATGCCCTTTAACTTGTAGCAATAGTGAATGTGTTTTAAAATAAAATAAAAAAATTTATGCATTAAAAATACAATTTGTGTATTCAACATTTTTCTGCTTGCTGTTGCTTCAAGGAAGGTCCTCTAGATGAATCGGGATGGACTATCAAAAATGTTCTATCCATGCCAATAGTTAACAAAAAAGAAGAAATTGTTGGTGTTGTCACATTTTACAACAGAAAAGATGGGAAGCCATTTGATGAACAAGACGAAACTCTCATGGAGGTATAATTATTCTCTGTCATTGAAAGCAATTTTTGCCCAATGGTCATTGCCTAAATGACAACAAACTATTGCTGAAAGCATGCGCAGTAGCATGTGTGGCCTATGACATTTTGCAACTGTGTAGTGTTTTGTAGGTATGAGTTAATTTGTTGTGGAAATTCAAAGAATCATTACCAAATCCAAGTGGATCTAGGTAATCTTGGCTTTAAGGGCACCTATACATATGCCAGATGTCTGCTCTAATGTAGGCTAATTAGCATCCCTGCATTTCAGAATGAGCTCCTCAAATGAGCTTTAGGTAAAGTTCCCCTGCCACCATTTTGAAGCATGGGATGGTGTTGGAGCCTCTCTAATTAAAGTGCCACCCCCCTTCTCCACCCCTGGAGCATGTATAAAGATGCCCTAATAGTCTATTTAGCTTCTAAAAACATTGGCACCACCATCTAGCTCCTGTACACTCAAATATTTTAATGAAGTCATTTGGAACCTTACTATCTAACCCATCCCAGTAACAGAAACAATTTGCAGAAAATACAATTGGACAGACATTCCAGAATACATTGACACTATTGTAAGAATATGTTTCATGCCCAGCTATTGGGCATGAGGTGTTTATACCATCTAATTCTGGCATTCTTCTGTACAGCAGCAAACAGGTGCCATTTCCGCTATGTGCGTGAGAGTAAAAGAGTAAGAATGAAGTTGTAGGGGGTTGGAGGATACTTCAAGTATGATTCATAAAATGGCTTAAATTCAGATCTAGCAAAAACAAAACTGCTGAAGTCAGGAACTGAACCTTCCTACAACAGTGGAAAGCCCACGGGTTGAACACCACTGACGTAAAGCACTGGTGCTAAGAAATATCAGAGAACATTAAAGACCCATTGGCTTCAAATGCTAAAAATAAAATTAGTTTTACTAGAATAAGGACCGCTGGAGAGAAGGTAGGGACCAGATTCTATTCCGCTTATGGGGCATTTAAAGTCAATTTAGGCACTTAGGTGAGTTTGTATTCTACCCTCCTCAAGTTCCTGAAAATTGATTAATGCACCTACTTTTGTAATCCTCTATCAGCTAAACTTCAAGATTGAATCACAACCCCCCCCCCCCCAGTAAGGATGAAGAGGACCCTCTGGTACTTGCGGAGGGTGGTATAGAATTTCATAACTTTGCTTTGACATTGTTGACCCTGCATACCAAGCTCATTTGGAAAGGCTGGACGCACACTGAGGCCAGATCTTGTTTTTACACCCACCATTACAGGTTTTTGTAACATATAAATAAGAGAAATGTTATGGTTCTCACGTATGTTCTCCTCAGCCCCTGGAAGATGCTACATTTGTCACACAGTTAACATGTTAATCATGCAATAAATTGTAAAATACCACAAGTTCAACCAATTTATTGTGCCATAAAATGACAAAACTGCTACAAAGATGTTCTACATTTAATGCTTGGGCTTCCTGGCACATGGGTTTAGAGGTGTTGCTTGGAGATGCCAGTGGGGTGCATCATGAATGGTTTTCAACTTGCCAGGATCACCATCTGAGTTCTACCCATTCCAACAAGGTGAAGCACTATGCCCGCATTTGTGTGATTGGGATTTGACAAATTTTATCCCTGATCCCAAAAACTGCATGTTCTACCATGCGCGTGGGATCAGATCCCATAGTGCCATTACATTAGTGTCTAACTGTTGCCTAGAAGTATGGCAGTAGCAGTAATTGAGATGTCCAATAGCATAACGATGGTGGTGGGGAGAGGCAGAGCCCCTGGTGCAGAGAATGGGGATCAGCAATACAAAAAGAGAAGAATCTGCATTTCTGGACCAACTACTGCCATGCTGCTGGCAGTGCAGTGGGTGCACTGCCATGCCTGTGTCACTGTCACCCAGGGAGTTCAGCCATTATGTTACATCTCTGAAGATATTTTTATGTTTTTGAGGGCAGTGGGAGGGAAGGAAGAAGCTCAGCTACTTCATTGTTTCCTTTTTTCTCTCCTTTTTAAGTCCTTGACACAGTTCCTGGGCTGGTCCGTACTTAACACAGACACATATGACAAGATGAACAAGCTGGAGAATCGAAAAGACATTGCTCAAGACATGGTGCTCTACCATGTGAGATGTGACAAGGATGAAATTCAGGATATCTTGGTATTGAAGCTAAGCTTAATGGTTTACTGTTGAAGTCTAAACTAGTCCCAGTCTAACAGTATATCCCATCTGCAAAAATTTGTCAACATAGCTCCTTTCATCCCAAGTGTGTTTTATTTTACCACATGCATTTCTAAAGCACCCGCCAAATCTGAGCTTGCATTCCAAAGTAACTTAACAGTCTTCCTTGGAATGGGCCATATTCCCTTCTGCCTTGAGGTGCATGACTTTCAAGAGGGGGCAAACTCCAGTAACTTTTCCCTGAGAGCTTTCAGGACTCCTGCACAGAGAGAAGGGTCTTGCTGTGTAGCAGCTATTGCCTGCACATAGTTTTCCCTTTGACACTATGTTGCAAACACCTCCAAGGAGGGAAGGCAGCTGTCAAGGGTGTAAAAAAGTGAGAATGTAAACCAAAACTTTGTTAATGCTTAGTGTTAGTCACTTGCATTTCAGTGTTAGACTATTTAGAGATTCATCCTAGGCTCGGAGTGTTAAACTGGGTCCTTTCCATTCTGTGTATCATTAAAAAGATCGCTTCAGGGCTAGTATAGCCCTTAAAACACTGCTGCAGCCCATTAGTAACAGAAGGGTTTACAGAGATATTACCAAGAAAATAATCTAATGTCAATGGGGTGCTTAGAAGTTTTAGTTTATCCTGCCAAACCCCTGTGGCTTGGGATGACATGTGGGAGAGAGAACCCAGCTTGGTAGGGGTGAGTGTGGAAGACTAACAATCTTTCCATTTGCAAACTATGCAAAATTACATGTGGAGGTGATAAAGAGAGACAGTAAGTATGGGCATCAATGCCACTTTTGGAGCTACTTTATAATGGAGACTTGCCCTTTAAAGACAGTAATGGAAGCAAGGCTCAAAAAAGAAAATGGATTTGGAAGTTAAAAGCTGCTCACAACTGAATTCCCTAATGCCATGTAGCCTTCACCGGGATTAGAGTCAACAGTGAAAATAACATATATGTCATCTTCGTAGCCAACACGAGACAGGCTGGGGAAAGAACCACATGAGTGTGAAGAAGAAGAACTGGCAGAAATACTGGTAAGAGTCATACATGGTTGACTTGACAACAAAGGCAGATAAGTATTTGCTGGGCAGAAGCAGGAAAGAGTTGTCATTTTGTATTGGGGCCCACCAGTGAAGCATCTCAACATCTCCTAAGAATAGAAACAACATCCCTCTCTCCTTCCCCTGCCACACAGACACCTGGAGTATCATATCTTAGAATAGTATGTTGTGGCATGGTATGGCCCATCTTCCAGAGGCAGTGCCTCCAGAACTCCTGGGGAGAGGCTGCTTTGCATTCCCCCAAGTACCAGGAAACACTTAAAGTTTTGTGCCTCTGCAGAGAACCAGCTGTGGTCCACTTGGATTCTCCACACAGTTTGCTATCTCAGGCAAATAGAGAGAGAGATCTAGAGCCAAGTGGCTCTGTACGACCCTGGAGCCAAGTTTGATCCTTGAAGGCTGGTGTGTCAAATCTACCAGGATACTGTTTAAACAACAAAAGAGCAAGCAAAATATATGACAGCTTGTATATACGGTGACCTGTAAAACCAATCAACCCAAGTCTCATTATGCTAAGGGGGCAGGTCTGAAACAGCAATATGCTAGTGGGAATACTGAGAAGGAGAGCTGTGCTGCTTGCAACTATATCTGTGAATGGCACAAGGAACACAAAATCTAGCCCATCTATTCCTTTTCCAGCGTGATCAACTCCCGGACCCTGGTGAATTTGAAATCTACGAGTTCAAGTTCTCTGATTTTGAGTGCTCTGAGCTTGACCTTGTGAGGTGTGGAGTTCAGATGTACTATGAGCTTGGCGTGGTGAAAAAATTCCAGATTCCACAAGAGGTAGGTGACAGTTGTTGGCAAGCTGTTACAGAGAAATGTCTGTGGACTTCCACCTCAACTTAGTAGCTCTGGACAGTAGACCTAGAGCCCAGCACCTAGAAGCTAATGGGTATAGTCACAGGTTATGCTGCTGTTAGTGGCATCGTCAAAAGGCACAGTAGCTCTCTGTGCTGCACTCAGGAGGTCTGACAGAAGCATGTAAAGCTTTAACTCTAGCTGGCATGAATACCATCACCCACAAAGCAACAGCTGTGTGCTCCAGTGGTGATGGTATACACCCACCAAAAATACTGAGTGCTTACTTCTGCTGCTAGCCTGTTCTGAAGCCTGTCCCCTTGAAGCCTGGTTGCTATTGACAGTCAATCCAACTAGGTTAAAGCTAGTAGCTAGACAATGCTAAATACCCAGGTAAACTACATTAAAGCTCCTTGGGAAATGCCTACATAGGTTGCGCTCAGTTTCCCAATGGAAGTGCAGACAGACTCACAGGCAGAATTTTTTAGCCACCAGTGAAGTCTGTTGCCACCTACTGGAAGCTGGATGTACACACATAGTAAGTGAAACCAAAGCAAGCCCACATCATCATCCATTGCCTTGTACCTTGTGTCATTGTTTGCCCCATACAAACTGCTGGCATTAGTTTTAATGAGTGGATGAGTATGCTTGGGGAGCTCTTTACACAGATTTAAGTAACATGGCCATAGCAAGTGCAAGGGCCCGGGACAACTTGGCAGCATCAATATGAGAGGTGTAGTTAGTTGTGTAATTCTGAAGTCAGTCAAAAGGCCGGGTAGATACACACCTTTTTAAACTAACTAAATAAGGTATATACAGGGAGAACACAATCTTTTGTGAAGCCAAGTTCACTTCTTCAGATGCTGGTTCACAAAAACTTGCGTGATCTCTCTCTCTCTCTCTTATTTACCATATTTAAGTGGATGACCTCCCAATAATTATATTCTATACATGGAAAATGTATACAGTTGTTATAATTTTCCATGTACAGAATCTAATTTTTGGAGGATCATTTTAAATTTGTGCTCCCACCACTGCAGTGTGGAAAGCAGTAGTAGGGGGGCACATGATGGGGGGAGCACAAGGTGGCAGGTACTGGGGGGGCAGCAGAAGGTGCAGACAATGGAGAAGGCAGTGAGGGGGCAGGCATTGGCGGAAGAAGTGGGGGTTCAAGTAGCTTCCCCCTTGCCCCCTGTCTCCCCACCACTTGAGCCTCCTTTTGCCTGCCCCCCGTTGCCTTTGGCCCCCATAGTCTCAGGCCCCCTTCCCCCTTCCACTATCGTCCCCCTTGCAGCCTCTGCCTCCATCTGCACCTCCCCATCCTATTGCAAGTCCTATTGAAGCTAGGAGGAGTACAAGACCATTCCTTAGTCATGCAGGCATGAAATCAGGAAGTAGGCCTGTGTGAAGTGGCTAGTATTTGCTTTGGATTCAGATTCAGCTGACTCAGGGGGGGCAGTGATTCAATTTGGTGATTTGAATCACTGTCCTGAATCGATTCAGTCAAAACTGATTCAGAGATTTGGCTGCCGCTAAATCGGCTGAACCAAACAGGTCCCATACCCCACCTGCCCTCTCAGTTCTGTCAATGACTGCCCCACCCAGCCCCAGCATCCTGGCTCTTAAAAAAAACTCCCTGACAGCTGCTGCAGCATCTGGTGAGTGCAGAGCTTTTTTTTCCCCTTCTTTTTTTTTAAGTGCCTGGATGCTGGGGCCAGGTGGGGCTGACATTAATGGGGCTGGGAGAGCAGGTGGGGAATAGGGGCTCATGGCAGAGCCCCCCCCCCCACAGCACGGGGCAGTTGGGGACAGCAGGGATCGCCCCCCTGCCTGGCAGGAGCTGGTGAGTGTGGGTTTTTGTTTTTTGTTTTGTTTTTTAAAGCACCAGGATGTTGGGGCCAGGTGGGACAGCCATTGATGGGGCATGGGTTGGGGGGCACTCAGGGGGGCTGTAGGAGCAAGCAGGGGATGGGGTCTGGTGGGGGGTCCCCCCATGGTCCTCTACCCCCTTCTTCAGCCCCGCCTCCTCCTCCACCCCTTACCTACTGGCACAGAGCCTGGGTCCAGCTCCTTGCAGCAGTGAGCAGGGACTGCCCAAATCACCAAATCTTCCTCCAAAATTTTCCAAATTGATTCGGAGGCTTTGAATCAATTTGGACCTTTTTATTGATCTCCTGATTCAATTAGGAGACTTGGCTGCCAAATTGGGCCAAATCTCCTCTGAATCAAATCACTACCTGAAGCTTCTCACAGGCCAAAGCACAATTTGAGTTGCAGCTAGCAACAGACGTGAAGGGTAATAAGGAGGGTTTCTACAAACATGTCAGCAACAGGAGGAAAATCAGGGAAAATGTGGGTCCTCTACTAAACGGGGGAGGCAACCTAGTGACAGATGAGGTGGAAAAGGCTGAAGTACTCAATGCCTTTTTCAACTTAGTCTTCACAGGCAAGGTCAGCTCCCACATTACTGCACACCTAGCAGCACAGTTTGGGAAGGAGGTGAGCAGCCAACACCAGCAAAAGAATGGGTTAGGGACTATTTAGAAAAGCTGGACATATACAAGTCCTTGGGGCCTGATGTGATACACTCAAGGATGCTGAGGGAGTTGGCTGATATGATTGCAAAGCCACTGGCCATCATCTTTAAAAACTCATGGCAATTGGGAGAGATCCTGGGTGACTAGAAAAGGGCAAATATAGTGCCCATCTTTAAGAAAGGGAAGAAGGAGGATCTGGGGAACTACAGACTGGTCAGCCTCACCTCAGCCTCTGGAAAAAATCATGGAGCCAAGTCCTCAAGCAATCCATTTTTAAGCACTTGGAAGAGGAAAAGGTCATTAGGAACAGTCAGCCTGGATTCCCCAAGGGCAAGTTATGCCTGACCAACCTGATTGCCTTCTATGATGAAATAACTGACTCTGTGGATGTGGGGAGAGCAGTGGACATGATACACCTTGACTTTAGCAGGGATTTTGATATGGTCTCCCACAATATTCTCTCTAGCAAGCTAAGGAAGTCTGGGTTGGATAAATGGACTGTAAGGTGGATAGAAAACTGGATGGATCAATGGGTTTAGAGCGTAGAAGTCAATAGCTCAATATCTAGTTGGCAGCCAGTGTCTAGCGGAGTGCCCCAGGGGTTGGTCCTGGGGCCAGTTTTGTTCAATATCTTTATCAATAACCTGGAAAATGGGATGGAGTGTACCCTTAGCAAGTTTGCAGATGACACCAAGCTGTGGGGAGTAGTGGATATGCTGGAGGGTAGGACTTGATTCAGAGAGACCTGGACAAATTGGAGGATTAGGCCAAAAGAAATCTCATGAGGTTCAACAAGGACAAGTGCAAAGTCCTGCACTTAGTGCGGAACAGTCCCATACAACAGTACAGCCTGGAGACCAATTGGCTAAACAGCAGCTTTGCAGTAAAGGACCTGGGGGTTACAATGGACAGTAAGATGAATATGAGCCAATAGTGCGCCCTTGTTGTCAAGAAGGCTAATGGCATACTGGGCTGCATTAGGAGAAGCACTGCCAGCAGACAAGGGAAGTGATTCTTCCCCTCTATTCAACACTGGTGTGGCCACATCTGGAGTCCCATGTCCAGCTTTCGGCCCCCCGCTACAGAAAGGCTCTGGACAAATTGGAAAGGGTCCAGTGGAAGGCAATGAAAATGGTTAGGGGACTGAGGCACATGACTTCTGAGGAGAGGCTGAGAAAACTCAGCTTCTTCAGTCTAGAGAAGAGAAGACTGAGGGGAAATTTAATAGCAGTCTTCAACTACATGAAGGGTGGTTCCAAAGAGGATGAAACTAGACTGTTCTCAGTGGTGGCATATAACAAGAGCAAGGAGCAATGGACTCAAGTTGAAGCAAGGGAAATTTAGGCTAGATATTAGGAAGAACTTTCCTACTAGGAGGGTAGTAAAACACTGGAACAGGTTACCCAGAGAGGTGGTGGAATCTCCATCTTTGGAGGGTTTAAAGACCCAGCTAGACAAAACTTTGGCTGGGATACTGCTGCTGTGAGCAGGGAGTTGGACTAGATGATCTCATGAGGTCCCTTGCAACTCTCATTTTCTATGACTCTATTGTACTTGAGGGTCCTTCCTAACACAGTGAGAACTTGCTCAGTTATAAGCTATAAAAGGAATATAAATAACTCAATAGTATTGACTGGTTTTTATTTTTCAACAGCTGTATTTTCAACCACTCATTGTTCCCAGCATTAAAAGAATTTGTTTCCTTTGGAGATGTACTAATACCCTCTTCCCACTTTCCAATTTGCAGGTACTGGTAAGATTTGTGTTCTCTGTCAGCAAGGGTTACAGGAGGATTACTTACCACAACTGGCGCCATGGCTTCAATGTTGCACAAACGATGTTCACGCTTTTAATGGTATTCTACTACTGCTCCTATGTTTTTTCTCTTAGTTTTATGGCATCATTTTGTTTACAGTGTGTTTTATGTAATTAACAGAGGCATCTCTTAGATGTCCATAAAAATATCTGCAAGCATTCCTTTGTCTTTGTAAAAGTCTTATTTCAGTAATAGTACAAAACATATCCCTCTCTAGTACAATTAATGCTAAGGAAGTGGATCTTGGTCTCCACTGAGGCACTGGTGTCCATCAGATTATCATTCTACCACTGTTTCTAGCTGCCATCCTTAATCCCTCAGCCCAAATGTCTGTTTGAGCTAAAGATCTGAAATCGAAACCCTGACTTGAATCCAAAAGGTGGTTTTTGTAGCAGCACCTTTTCTTCAAGAATTTAATAGGACTTCATGACCGAGGACAGCCAGACTGGTGACAGTTTAAATGAAAAAAAAAAGATGTTTTCGCTCATGTACTGTCCAACCCCAAACAGGAATAGCTGCTATAACCCCCAGGCTGACTGGAGGGGAGGAAAACTGTTCTCTCTTAGCAGGTCCTAGGGATAGAGCTACTCCAAAGACAAATGCAAAAGCAGGACCAACACTCATTGGTTGGTCCCAGGCAAAGCACTTGCTCCTGAGGCAGCAGAGCAGGCCCTCTCCTTAGGCATGATACGGAAAGGATTACGAATCATGCTTCTCCCTTGGGGTGACAAAGCTTCATATGGACCTATGCCCAAAGAAACCTGGAGTATCTTTGCCTGAGTTTTGTGCTCTGACTCTAACTAAATCTCTGTCTTCTTGTTCTGCAGTAATGTTAACAAGAGAGCCCAATGCTATCTTGGGCTAAGTAACTTTAGAAGACCTACAAAGGAGGATGCATGAGATGCATGTAGTACCCACACACACCTGCTCTAATTTTGAAACACCTGTTCTGGTTTCCCCTGTACCTTTTCCAAGTTCTTGCTAACTCCAGTGCACTGTATATTTGGCTTCATTAAAATGTCACATTTTAGTTCTTCGTGTTTAATATAATAGATTTCAAACAGAGCAGCCACACTGACATATTTTTCCTTTGGTCATACTAACAAAACTCTGCAATTCTCTTCTTCTAGACTGGCAAATTGAAGCGTTACTATACAGACCTTGAAGCCCTTGCTATGGTAACTGCAGGTTTATGCCATGACATTGATCACAGAGGAACCAACAACCTTTATCAGATGAAGTAGGCACTTTTTATTGTTTTCAATAATTATATCCAATGTTTGCATGGGGGGGTGGTTGCAGAGGGATCAAACTAGGTTCAGAACAGCTCCTGATTTAGGGTGCAGGCAGAGAACAGCATCCATTGTAAGCTGTCACAGTCTGATGTGATTTAACTGGTGAGGAAAGCTGTAGTTCTCTCGTGCTCTTTAGGCTACTGGAGGCCACCAGTAATAGGAGTTTGGCTCAAGCTGTCTGTCAAGACAGGTCTTTGAGCCATGGAGACATTCTCCCAAAATGCACGGTCCCAAGCACAAGAGCACATTTCTGCCCACTAAATTGACCCACATGATATGACATCACTGGTTATCCAGGCCTCTTTTAAATGATTAATGTACCCTCAGGTCAGGACACCTGCTCTCAGCTGCTTGCTGGCTGTGCTGCCTAGCTGTTCTCATATACCCAAGAGATCTCTGTGGCTAGTGAAACAGCATGTGGACGCTGCTTGGGGAGCTGGTGGTTGGGGTTTTTTCCCCCATACACATGCACACACCTTTTGTACAACAGTGAAGACTCTCTTAGGATTTAGCTGCCTTAGGATGTGAATGACAGACCTTAACACTAGGACTGCACAGATGTTCAGTTACAGCCTAGGAAAATGGGCAAGAGCTGATGCTTTTCCTATCCTTTTTTGACATATCTTTTTGAAATCACTTAAGTGAAAAATAAAACCAAAAGACCCTAACTGTGCTGTGTTATAAGGGTTCACTTGTAAATGACAGTTTATAAGTAGTTAATAAAAAATGTAAAAGATAAGCCTGTTCATTATTAGAAAAATGTAATATTGTTATTAAAACATTACTCATTCAACCTCTACAAACTAAGTTGAACCTGAATATAAAGTGTGACTTACCTAAATAAGACACCGCTGCAACACTTCCTTGTTCTTTAGCGTTGTACTAATTATGTTTTTCACTTATAACCAGATCTCAACATCCTTTAGCAAGACTTCATGGATCATCAATTCTGGAGAGACACCACTTGGAATTTGGAAAGTTCTTGCTGGCAGAAGAGGTTTGTAATGCATACTAACATAGGGATCCATCCAATTTGCTCTCAATTCCATTTGAAGCAAGATAATATCAAGCTGTAGGGGCTTGGCCCAGTATTTTTCTTTGGTTTGGATTCTGTGGGTGGGAGAGACTTCACTCGCATTGTAGTTTTCTCAGCTTTCGGTGTAAATGAACCCAAAAGTCAAAGTAAGATTTGGTTAAAATGGCAGAGTTTCTTTTGCCTTTGTGCTGAAGCCAAGTAGAAATAAAAATTACATCCGCTTGCCTTATAAAGAACTATCCTATATTAGATGCCTCTTCAGTGCCTAGTACAGTGAATCCTTTTCATGTTCTACAATAATCTGCAGCAAATTGGCCCTGACTTGCAATGATTTATTTATGAGCCTTCTCTATCAACCTAGCCCAACACTCATGTAGTTTATCTGCCTACTACTTTCCATCATTAGAAAAACTTTCTATGTACATGGCATTCTCATAATCCCATTGTAACCCTTCAGGCAGGCTCATAGGCCCATTGTGAGGCAGCCAATTGGAGTTCCAGTTACTCAGTTTGTGCATGGAGGGCGGTGGCGGGGAAGAAGTGGAGAAGTTACATGACTTGCCCAAAATATAATGGGGAGTCTGACAAAATGAATGAAGAACACTGGTAGCCAAAATTTTCTCAGAACCCATAGATCTCAAAGATCAGATTTAATCTTAAGGCCATCCTTCCGCCTGCTGTAGGCGAAATTCTGACAAATTTACTCTATTTAGTCTATTAATCTTTTACTTCAGATAAATTCCTATTAGTGCTAATAGGTACTCAAGTTGATTTCAGGTAGTACGGACAACTCAATGCCCCCTGTAAGAAACAGGGATCTTTTCACAGTCTTACTAGACATTGGAGTGAGTTCTTATCCCTTCCCTATACAAATCACTTGAAATTGTTGAACAAAGACACACATTCTGAGAAAGGAAGTGACATGTGATGTCCAGTAGCCTGCAGCAAAGCATCACTGATTTCTGTGAGCGTTATTTTCTTTTAGTCGCTGAATATTTACCAGAATCTCAACAGGAGACAGTATGAACATGTGCTTAACTTGATGGATATCGCTATCATAGCAACTGACTTGGCACTGTACTTCAAGTAAGTGAGTCCAAATATGAATATGACAGGTACCTTGTCTTAGTATAAAGTGTTATATAATGTTCTGCTGCTCCTCAGCATGCAAGACTCCTCTCAAGGGATTCTATGTCTTCTGGAGACCCATGCAGACCATCAAATGACTATCTGAAAGCAGGTGGATAAAACTTTCTTAAGTAATGAATTTTAAATAATTCCTAATGTTCATATTTATATGATGCTGAGCTGGGTTTTCTATAATGCTAACAAGCTGGTTTTGCTATTTCCTTCATGTTGACAGCGTGAGATTACTTGGATGTTTTACTACTGAGATATTTCAAACTAGTATATATATATATATATTTATTAATGACTATGATCAATCCAGGGCTTTATTAATATTCTTGAGACAAATAGCACAACTTCAAAACAAGATAAGAATAAGCAAATAGTTTGTAGTAGCTTAGCCAACACCTTCTCCATATATTTAAATTTCCATCAGTAAAAAAGTTGACCATTTTTTGCCGTCAGTGAGATTTGCACTTCTAGGTCACTGAGGCACTTGTAGTAAATACTGTCCTTAACTTAGGCTTCTAATTCTTTAAAAATGGCCTGCATAGCAAAATGTTCACAATACATTCATGAATATGCAGGAAGACTAAGTCATTTTCTTGTCATCACTGAAACAATTTCCTTTAGAAACAATGGTTTTATACTGCTAAAATGTAAAAATACAGTTTTATTTGTGGCTAAAATTATTTATGCAAATACTAGGGCACATGAGTAGGACACTGAAATCAGGCTGTTTGTGTAAGTGAACATACGTATTTGTGTAAGCAACTGAAGGGTTAGAGCCAATATTTTGGAGTTTTGCCTTTGGCATTTTGGTAGAATTCAAATTGCATTTCTAATTTAGTTCACAATAAATCTTAATCTGATGCTGCATTTCTTTGGTGAGCCAAAGCACAAGTTTGCAAGTTAGAATCACTGAAGTGTTACACTGATTTAAATAATATTTAAAAATTCCAAGGGTTTATGTTAAAAAAGTTCTAGAGTTTAATGGCAAACCCTGAGTGTGCCAAATATGCAAATACCCTGGGAGTGGCAGAACCTGGTTTGCTCAACCAGTAGAGCAACAGCTGCTCTGTGAGCAACAGAAGACTTCATCTGCTGCCCTTCACCGCTCCCCTTCCCCCTGCCCAACCAGTAGTTGGCAGAAAGCACATATAGATACACCTGTGCTTTTAGATTTGACCTGGAGCTCCTTTAGCAGCTGGAGCCTCCCAAGGAGGACTGCACCCAGGCTGGCAGACCTGCCATTATGGAGCTATGTGGGGTGGTTAGATGGAGCCTTGTGGAGGGGTGGGCAAAATATGGCCCATGCACCAGATCCAGCCCACCAAGGGATTTTGTTTGGCCTGCACCAGGTCCCTCAGCCCCGCATGGCCCAGCCATGGGGTCAGCTTGGGCCTTGGCATGTGCAGCCAGTAGGGCTTTGAGAAGCTTTGGTTGCTGATTCAATTCAGTGGATATTCGGCCTGATTCGGCGGCCGAATCTTGGAATCCGAATCAAATCAGGAGACCCTTTAATCTCTGAATCGAATCGGAACCCTCCAAATTGATTCAGAGAGATTCAATGATTTGGACATAGAAACAGCTTTAAATGTTTTTTCTACATACCTCAAGGGACCAGGTGGCTTGTGAATGCTGAGATGCTGGGGTGGATGGAGCATCCTACGGAAGCACTGGGGGGTCCCTAGCGCACTTGGTGGCAGACCCAGAAGTGGACCAGAAGCACTTCTGGTTCACTTCCGGGTCCACTGGGGAGCGCGCAGGACAGCCCCCGGCTCAGCAACTGGTGCCTCCTGGGTCTGGAGGGGGGGCACCTGGGGTCCCCCCATGGCCAATCACTGAGCTAGGGGGCTCCCCTGTGTACTCGGCAGCAGACCCAGAAGTGACCCAGAAGTACTTCCAGTCCACTGCCGAGCATGCAGTGCCCTCCCCCCATGCTCCTGTGGGACGTTCCATCCACCCCACTATCACAGCATTCACGAGCTGTGCCTGGTACCTTGAGGTGTATAGAAAAAGCATTTAAAGCTGTGTCTATGGCTGAATCGCTGATTCTCCAAATCAGCATCAAATCTTCAGATTTGTATTCGGCTGAATTGAATTGGGACAGTGATCTGAATCAACTAATTGAATCGCTGGCCCCGATTTGGACTGAATCTGAATCGAATACGACCCATTTTGCACACCTCTAGCAGCCAGTCCCATCACCCTCAGGCATGCAGCAGGATTGGAGTGTTGCAGAGGCCAGACTCACTTCCTGGCAACCCTGGCAGTGGCAGCTCCTTGCAGCTGTTGCTGCCAGTCTCTACTGCCAATGCCACTACCAGATCTGGCCCTGCTGCCCAGGCACTGTGGCCCTGGCTGTGATACCAGACAGAGTGGGTGGACAGGGTCTCTATAGAGCCCATCTGGGACCCACACAGGCAGGGTCCTCAGCTGGGCAGATGGAATTGAGCCGTGGGCAGGCAGGGAGCAGCATCCGGTATTGGGATGGATGGGACCAGGGCTGGAATTGGGATCCTGGGGCAGTGACAGCAGGGGGCCAGGGCTCAGGGCAGAGCCGTGATCTGCTCCCTGCATGTCCCTACAACAGGCTCTGGTTCTGCAGGCAGGGGCATGCAGGGAGCAGATTGTGGCTCTGCCCCAGGCCCCAGCCCTGCACTGTCATGGCCCCTGTGATCCCGATCCCAGTCCTGGCCTAGCCCATCCATCCCACTCCTGGACACTGCTCCCTGTCCACCCACAGCCCCATCCCATCTGCCCGGCCAAGTACCCTGCTTGCACAGGTTCCTGCCAGCCTCCATGGAGACCCCGAGACCTCTGGGTAGTGACAGCAAGGAGCCAGGGCCTGAGAGACAGCTGCAATCTGCTCCCTACACACCCCTTTTGGCAGAACCGGCACCTGTCACAGGGGCATGCGGAGAGCAGATTGCAGCTCTGCCCCAAGCCCGGGCCCCACACCATCACTGCGTAGCAATTTGGATCCTAGCCCTCGCCCCAGCCCTGCCCACCTGTCCCACTCCCAGATGCCAGTTCCTGCCCCTCTGTGGCCCCATCCCATCCATCCATCCAGCTAAGCACAGGGCAGATCCACTTAGGGAGTTTTGGTGAGCTGTTGCAGGTGATGGGGTGGGAGCCCACATAATTGCCCACCCGTGGGTTAGAAGCTGCTAGAGTCTAGAAGCGGGGTATGGCTGCATGGGATGGGGGGGAGGCAGAGGACGAGAAGCCCTTGGGATATGTACATACAGTGGAGCCGCCTTTGGTGAACCAAACACACTGACCACAGCTGTTCAACCAAGGGTCTGTCCTGTAAAATGTTTTTGAAGGATCTTCAAATGAGGTCTGTTGATTCCCTATTTAACACACCATTTCCCTGTTATTTTTTAAGAAAGAGAACAATGTTTCAGAAGATTGTTGATGAGTCGGAGAAATATGAGGACAAAAAGGCATGGACTGATTATTTGTCTCTGGAGACTACCAAAAAAGAGGTTGTCATGTGAGTAAAGACAGCCCCCCTTGATGCGTAAATGGTACAGAAAAGGCCACTATATTTAACAAATAAGCTCCTAAGGGGATCAGACAGGAAGACATAAGATGTAATACATGTTACCTAGTGAGGTATATTAAGCTCACATTTCACTTCTTATTAATGTATGTGGGAGCCAGATTGCAGTGGCTTTGTCTTTCAGAAAGCTGTTTGAATGGGTATTAAAATGAAATTCCAGCTATCTGTTTAAGATGTATACATCAGCAAGTAATTAAATAAAAATATACCAGTATCCTGCTTTTAAATGAAGCAAATAAGAAAAAAGTCACTATAGAAAAATGTCATATAAATTTCATGTCTGTGTGCTGCCAGAGCACCTCAGAGCATTTGCCATACATCAGAACCCAAATAGCTCTAAGGCAGTGGTGCTCACCCTTCTGGTCTCACGGGTCAGATAAGCGGTATGGGACGAGTCCATGGGCCAGATCCAGTATGAGGAACCCTGGTGTGCAGGGCTGATCCACAGGTGTGATCTGGCACACCAGCCTAGTCCTGCTTACTAGATCTGGCTGCAGAGCAACCTCATGCACCAGCTCAACCCCACAAGCCAGATCCAGCTGCAGAATAACCCAATGGACCAGCGCAATCCACCATGTAGGGCCCTGTCATCCAGCCTGTGGGGTTCCCCCACAGGTCCAGAAATGCTGGTGGCAGAGCAGTGGTGGCAGTGTTCATTGATCCAGCTCTAGAAGCCACAACAATTAATGCTGCAACCACTCCCCTACTGCCAAATTTCTGGACCCGTGGAGAGCCCCATGGGCCAGATGACAGCGCTCCATAAGCTGACTTTGGCCCACAGGCAGAGGCTGAGCACTACTGCACTTAGGAGATAAGCAAATACAGGACAAAGAGAGGCTTCCTGTGTCAGACACCTCATAATCTAAATAGAAAAGAAGAGAAAATGTGTGGGGGGAATACAGAGAGAAGATACAGATGGGAACACAAAGATATAATGCAAGGTCTCATGGTAGACCATGGTATTATTCCACTGCAAGCTTCAGTCTAATTGAGTTTTTGTAACCTTTATAACAAATGGGACAGTTTTATGCTTGGGAGTAGCTTGCCAGAATGAGCAGCAGTATGGCAAGGTTTGTATGGCAGTTCCATGTTACTGTGAGTAGTCTGTGGTGGCATTTAAGGCACCTTTTTAACTCAATCCATGGGTTTTAAAACAGACTTTGCACTAAAAAATGGCAAAACTGAAGTTACTACAAACCCTGAAAAGAAAACCAGAAAGCCCAGAGAGTACTAGAAAGGAAAGAACAACAAGTTTATTTTTAAATGCCATTATTTTACACCAACATGCCCACAAGTGGCTTTTACATAAAACTTTTACTAAGTTTTAGATTAAAATTGTTTTAGGGCTAGAATGCCCCTGCTTAAAATTCGACTATTATAAAAGCCTCAGTCTGTCTGTCTGTTACACTTTATTCACACTCTGATTGGTTGTCTGAAACAACTAATCACAGCGTGAGTGCTTGGACAGGAGCTGGAGGCTGCACCAGCCCCTGAGCCACTGGGGGACCCTCTTCTTCCTTAATGTTTCACTAGAGTCTCTGCTGTGCTCAAAAGTGGCTCAAGTGTCCTAGGACTAGCAAAAACAAAAAAGCTGTATGCAAACCAGTTTTATCACAGGAAATTATACAGATTGCAAACCTGGAGCAGAAGCTGGCAGTACACTCAGATGAATTTTATTAAGCCAGTCTGGGTCTCCTTCATTTTTAACACAAGGCAGGGGGGAAGGATATAAAGCAGGAGGTAGCAAAAAGCTGTAGAGTGAACACTGATTCCTTTCTGACTCCATTCTCCAGGGCCATGATGATGACTGCCTGTGATTTGTCTGCTATTACTAAACCCTGGGAAGTCCAGAGTCAGGTCAGTGGCCTCAAAAATTGCTTGCTCCATATAGGTGTAATACACTTCAGTGGGTGCATCTACACGAGATGCTACATCACCATAGCTTGTTGCTACAGCGACATAATGCTGCTGGGCATGAACCGTGACACCAACTTTTCTGCACAGTAGCAACAAGCTATTGCGCAGTAGCTCATTGCTACTGCAAAGTATCTTCTAAAAACAACTGTGCAGTACAAAGACTGTGCAGTAACTCTGCTTAAGCAAGTATTAAATGACTGTGCAGTAACAACTGTGCAGTCCACTGCTCATGTAGATGCAGCCAGTATATTACAACTTGCTGCATTGCCAGCAGTCAGCACTAAGATTTTTCCCTGTCACAATTTCCAGCAATACTGGTAGATAATTATTTGCAGATTGATAAACTACTGGTAAATCCTTCTGGCTGTAATATTTTCTCACAAGTTGTCAAATCCACAACCCTATGTTACAACATAAGAGAATTGATTTTTTAAAAAGATTTTGATGTCTAAGACTTCAGTAACCAGCTGG
This sequence comes from Gavialis gangeticus, assembly GCF_001723915.1. Lineage (NCBI taxonomy): Eukaryota > Metazoa > Chordata > Crocodylia > Gavialidae > Gavialis > Gavialis gangeticus. The sequence goes on along the minus strand of NW_017729024.1, from coordinate 61,252,094 downwards.
ATACTTATTTGCACATAACACTATAATTTCTTTGCAGTGACAGCTGCTTTGCTTGGTTTGGTCAGTTGTTTGATTTTCTTCTTAAAGTGCATGTACCTGACTGAGTCCTAATAAGTACACAACCTAGTCAAAATTTAAAGTAGGTAAATAAAGTGTGTAAGAACAAATGAAAGGGGAGACTGCATCCCAGTGTTCTTGCACCCTAGAATGTATTCAGTGCTATGAATGTGAGAAGCAAGCAAAAAAAGTGCTGCCAACTGGCCTAGTTTCACTGGGAGCATCTACACATACAATTTAATATGCAATAGCCTATTTTACTGCACATTAAAGCACTGTGTATAAAAACCTGTGCAATTACACTAATGTACAGTAAAATAGGCTACTGCACATTAAGCCTCACTTAAAAACCATGCACGTTTGTTACTGAGCATTAAGGCAGCCTAATGCACAGACCTTTAGTACCTCACATTGGAGGTACTAAATTTAGTGCACTTCAGTTTTGAAGGGGCAGGGTATTAGGACAATTCTCAAGAGCTTCAGGGTGGCAAAGGGCAAGTATTTCTATGGAAAAGACCAAAGGAATAACTAATGCCTTATTTAGCCTTATATAAAGAGGCCTAATAAGAAGCAAGTTCTTGCAGAGAAACACAGCCAGAACTTGAATGACTGACAGAGGAGTGCACCAATGAGCTATCTTGCCAGAGATCGCCTTCAACTCTCCATTTTGTTATGGCAGAGCAACTCCATTCACTTCAACAGTGCTGTCCTGGTGGATATTTCGTAAAACAGCAGAGAATTAAAGGCAAAACAACAACTGATTGAAAAAAAGTATTAGACTGGACAAGATTATGAGGAAATGAGCAAGGAGGGGCTCTTTCTTCTAGTGAAGACTTGAGCTGTTTTGTATTTTAAAGCCAAAAGACTGACGGTGGCTGTTCTTTTTTTAATGCAGGTAGCTTTGCTAGTAGCAGCTGAGTTCTGGGAACAAGGAGACCTGGAAATAAGTGTACTTCAGCAACAACCTATTGTAAGTATCTCACAAGAAGCAGAAAACTTGGTCACACCTCTTAACAGGCAGCATGCCGTAAGAGCAGGGGAGCCCTCCTTGATCACATACTATTTTAAATAAGAGGGGTTTTTTGGCTCTGCACTGGCTGCCTTTGCTGCAGGCACTGGGAAAAAAGAGAAACTATTACGGATGATGCCATAGAACTGTTAGGCTAAGAATGATGCCATAATAAGTTGAGGAGTGGAAACACAGGGCTTTTATGACTTGTTCTCCAAAGGAATCGATGTTCTTTTCCAGCCCATGATGGACAGAAAAAAGGCTGCCGAGCTACCAAAGCTTCAAGTTGGTTTCATTGACTTTGTGTGCACATTTGTATATAAGGTAAGCAATTAGCACTGCGAAGAACAATCAGTATCTTCCAAACTCGGCAATATTGTGTTGGGTTTTTTTTTAAATATATTTACCATGCTACAACCTTCTTCTTGATCCAGGAGATGCAGTGAGTGCCTACAATGTTTTTATCATGGCCTTGGCTATGGGATGCAATAACTTGAAAACCAGGATAACCATAGAATGTTTGCAGGGAACTGGCACACTTTACAGTACCAGCATGCAACAGATATGTCTGATCCAGCATTACTCACAGACTACGTATTGCTGATCAGCTATTAAATTAAGCTTATGTTTTGAAATGCAGGACCTCATCCTCAGCCCTGTTCTCGCAACCTTTCACCACTCATCGTGCAAAGCAGCCTAAAATCCATCTTAAATGACACCGAACACCCCAAGTCTGCCATGCCCAGTGCTTTTCATCTGCTGAAACAGCCCCTTGGGCAGCTGGTGTAACCCAGAAGAGTACCTTGAACTGATTGATCAGTTGTATGGAAATACATTTGTATCTCTATGCCACTGGTTTTCAAACTCTTTAGACTCAAGGCACCCCTTCAGAACTTTTCAAAGTACACTACATCAAAAAAGTAAAATATATCAGGCATATTATAACATAAACATTATAATCCTACTATTAATGAATATGTTAGAAATATGATATATGATATATTTTAACCCACAGCCACAACTACTGAGTCCAGGTGCCACGTGCCTCCACACCTCCTGTACAGTCAGAGTGGGAAGCAGCGGTAGCAGGAGCATGTGCTCTTAAAATCATAGAAAAATAGGGTTGGAAGGGACCTCAGGAGGTCAGCTAGTCCAACCCCCTGATCAAAGCAGGACCATCTTCAACTATATCATCCCAGCCAAGGCTTTGTCTAGCTGGGTCTTAAAAGCCTCCAAGGATGGAGAGTCCACCACCTCTCTGGGTAACCTGTTGCTTTACTACCCTCCTGGTGAGAACATTTTTCCTGATACCTAACCTACAATTCTTGCTACAGCCCTTCCTGTTCCAACTTTGCAGGGTGAGCCCCAGAAATAGGGGCAGATATCACTGTCCCACAGCTATTTTCAGGAGGCATGTTGAGGCTGAACTGGGAAGAGCTGCAGCAGAAACAGTGCACCTGCCTGCACAATGTAATGCAGGCAAGCCACTTGTCACAGTGTGTCTCCAAGGTGCCTCTTGAATAGAGAGGTGTGTGGGGCAATTTCACCGCATGGTGTGAAACCTCTGGCAGGCTCTTGCAGCACCCTGGGGTGCAGTTGAGAACCACTGGTCTATACTAGTTGTGAGCTGCACCAGGTCTAGAATAACCAGACCCTCAGCTTCAACCTATACAGTCGAATGACCCATATAGCAGAATGAGTAATGGAATGCTACTGAAGTCAACCCTGTAGAAATACTATAACCCTGAAAGTGAGTCCAGGTTTATCCAAAAACAAAACCCAGAGAACCCAGGTTAATGACCTGAAGTATAAATTTGTGTCAAAAGAAACAAGACTAAAGCTCAAGGCTGTGGAATGCATTTCTATGAGGAGCAAGAAGCATCAAACATCACAATCTCTTGCACTAATGGCAAAATGGCAAGGCACATTTCATGGTGCCTCTCTTCACACCCACACATACACACGTTAAAAAAAAACAAACCATCGTAGAGCAAGTTATGCTCCAACCTTTTTCTGGCAAGCAAAAGTGAGCACCCAGGACAGTTATTCATGTTGCTTACTGTATTACTGTTAGGTGCTCAGATACCACTGTAATGAATTTAGTATGGGAACCTGTATAGGATCATAGGATGACACCAGAATATCTAGATTAAGTTACTAAATAATGAATTTGCCTTAAGAATCCAACAGTTCTGACACACCTGCTCACAATCAATAAGGGCTTCACACTTGTATCACTTTGCCTTTTGTGAAATAGAGAATATGTGATGATATGAGGGCAAGGGCAGAAATCTTACCAACATGGGAGGGGCATATCATCTTCTTCCCTCTAATCTTCATCTCACTGGAACCCTGGGCACAGCTGGGAAAAGAACTGGAAGCCCTCACTCTTTCCCCAAATTCTCAAATTGCAAATAGTGTCACTTGTTTGGACATGGTTGGCTCCTGACCTCTCTCCTGGCCAAAAGTGCTCTTTCCCTCCACCACTCTTCCAATATTACCCACTTCTTGATTTATAAAATAAGAAAGGGAAGTTCCCAAAGAGGAGCAAGGTTTTGACTGGGAGGGATTGGGGAAAGAGAAGCTGAAGTCTCTTTTCCTTTCCCCTTCCCATTCTAACCACTACCACCATCACCTTTCAGCTCAAACACCATTCCTTGAAACCCCCTCTATTTCATTCTGCAACTTCAGTGCATTCTCAAGGACTCTTCAGTTCACACATCTTCCCCCTCCTGCCAATTATTCTGTACTACCCCTACCCCTACCCCAATATCTCTTTACAGGATGCACATCAGTCATAGACTTCGCCTGGGCCATTTGCCTTTCTGGCTCCTACTACTCTCTTTGAGGCAAAATGGTATTAGGATTACCTGACATGAGGTCCTAGAGTTTTGTGGTATTTGGGACTTCTTCCTTGGGGAACCAACCTGTCCTTCAGCACAGGATGCAGCAGCAGCAGTAGTGCTGTGCTGCACCCTGGAAGGTAGAAAATGGAAATACTTCCAAGCACATGGGGTTCTCGTCAGAGTTTCCCACAACTTGGAGGAGTTGGCAGGTCTGCAAAGAAACAAAACCCTCCTCCAACCTGGTCAGACTATTTCTTCTTTTTTCTAATCTGTTTTGAACCCAAGTGTAAACGTTCCTTCTAAGTAACTTCCTACCCAGGCAGTGGTAAGATATCTGGCTGCTTCCCAAATCATACATGCTTAAACTTGTATAAGATGATATAAAGTTCATGTATGAGCAGACAGGGCTAAGTACACATTGAATTATTTTGTGCATATGTTTGGTCCAGGAATTTTCTCGTTTCCATCCGGAAATTCAGCCAATGCTGGATGGGTTGCTGAACAACAGAAAGGAATGGAAGACCCGTGCTGATGAGTATGATGCAAAAATGAAAGCAATTGAAGAAGAGAAGAAAAAGGCAGCAGAAAAGGCAGCTGAAAAGAAAGGTGAGAAATTTTGTGATATTCTCATATCTTGGTTAAATCTACTTGCACACACATTTTTTTTCCAGATAAAACCCTGGGTAAATCACCTTTCACCTATTTGTAATTTTGAACCAGCTGCATCTGTAAAAAGCTGCATAATAGGACAAACTAAAGAAGATGCAACTTACTCCCTAAAATAAGAATTGCAATGTAGTAGTTTCTTTCATGCCGACACTTTGCTGAAAATAAGACAATTTAATATGTGTGCAGTTTAGTTTGTTTTAATTTGTGTTTCTTTCTGGACCCAGTCCAGCTCTCTGCAACCTTTCCATTGGCTTCAACAGGAGCCTAACCAGAGCCTTAGTAAATATTGGGGGTTGACAGGACTGGAAGCGTAGATACATCATCTTCTCCAGCTGCCTCACTCCAGCAGTCAGACTGAGAATTAGAAAAACCTCAAAGTGGTTCATGGAAAATCCCACTATTTCAAAATGTCTTTTCTGTCCCAAACTGGAAAGAAAAGAATAAATATCCCCAGAGAGAAATTAAAAAAAAAAGTTCTGTAAATAAAACTGATCTTATCTAAACATTTAATTTCTACTTTTAATAAATCAGAATAAAACAAATACTTTGATAAGCTTTTTTTCCTATGGGAAATTGATACTTTTTGTCAAATCAGCATCTTTTGACAAAAACTACATCAGAAAGTTTTCACTGGACCTCAGAGAAGTATCCAAAAGCATTCTGGAGCTCAAACTATTTTGTATAACAAATATCTTGAATATCTAGGAACTCATAACATGTTTGTCACTATCTTAAAACTTTTAAAAGTAAAATGACTTTCCATCAATGAGTATTTCAAATTACAGTGGTGTTGGAACATTTCTGGATGCATATCTAAATACTTGTCTTTTTTCACACAGGAGAGGCATTAGCTTGCAATGGAGGAACAGCTCCCACATCTAAAACATGCTGTATAATCTAGAGCTCAGAAAGATGGTGTTTGAATGACCCAAACTGAGAAACATCTTGTAAAACAAAATCATGGTGTACAAATATAAATTCTGTTTTTACCATTTTACTACCTAAATTAGACCTATCAGCAGCCATGGAAGGGCCAAATCTTGTTTGCCTTACTCATACGAGTACTCTTACTGAAGGTAAAGAGCCAAATTCTGCCCTGTCTAACTCCACACAATGTCATTCAAGTCACTGGGGTTACACAGAGGTTAAGTCAGGGCAGCACTTGGCGATCTGAATCTACTTGTGTGACTGATGGAAGTAGGATATGACCTGAAGTCTGAACATGCCCCTTACATGCACACACTTACCTTGAAAAATGTTGAAATGATCATGTGCCCAATTCAACCCTAGTTGTGTGGTGGGTGAACTGTGGTAGAGTCAACTCCTATGCATCTCACAGGACCAGGTGTAAAAGCCAGCAATATGCAAACAGGAAATGCAAAGACTGACCCCTCAGGTTGCTTGGCTTCTCAGAGTAATAAAAATAGACTTTATCCAACAACTGATGCCTAGATTCTGATCTCAGGTATGCTGGAATAGACATGGAGTTGGGATGACACCCTGGTAACTGAATTCAGAATCTGAATTCAGAATCTGGCCTTTAATGAGGACCAGCACTGGGGAAATTAAAGTACAGGCATTAGCTGTAGAACTAATACATTGTTTTTATTTTGCTGATATTAGTACACCTTATTTTGTGGAGAAACTGGGCCAAATTCAGGACTGGTCTAAAAGATTGCAACTCCACTGAAGCCAAAGAAATGCACAATGACAATAATTCTGTATTCAGTAGAGTTAGATGGGTGTGCTGTAAATACATGGACCATGCATTTGAAGGGAAGGAGAAACCTATAGCTTCTCATTGCATGAGCAATATGTACTATCAGGGGTCCTGAAGAAACAAACATATAAATACTATATCATAAAGGTGCCAAATTAAGGTTGTCCTGGCAACCTTAATTGTGGCATTTCCTAATTATAGTTTGTAACATTAATGTCATTTCAGCCTAGTTTGAGTACTAGAGACTTTGCATGACCAAAGAGTAAGCCATTTTTGACCAGTGATGAGAAATGAGTATGTGAGCTTTGTATGGATACTACAGTTGGACACTTCTTTTGTTTCAGATTGCATCCCTTAATACCATTGATGTGCTAGATTGGGATTTGTTTAATTCACAACAAAAAGTTTCACAAATGCCTACTTACAGGAATGCTCAGAGAAACTAGGGTGGGTACAGGGAGATCTTTCTCTGCTCTCTATTAGGGTCTTGTTCACCTCTAAGCCACAGCTTTATAAGTGTTTTGGTATATGCTTGAGTTTTTAAAAAAAAATTATGTTGATTTTCCTGCCACCTCCTGTGTTTTTTCCCTTGAGCATATTACTTTAATATTGTTTCTAATACATGTGAGAGAAGAGTTAGGTTCAGAAGTTGATTCTGTCAGGTATGCTACAGTGATGATCAATCTAACAGAAGGAGAGTGACAAAACATGCTTGTTAAGGGCACAGCACATTTTGAGGAAATGTGGTTCTCAGTACTTTCTGCCTGCTCACTTGCTGCAGAATTTTCTTAGCTATGCTCAGAAGAACCAGCTATTTCAAATCAGAGGCCTCAGAGTGACCACAGGTGCTTCACAGCAAATAAGTATGGGATCAAAGGCTGTACCTTCAGAAGACACTAACTAGATTTTTACCATTTAAGAATGACATGCTTGACAACTTCCATAGGAAGAAAAAGTCCTAGATGCTGGAATATTTCCTATACATATATCCCACAAGCTCAAATTTCATATTGTAGGTAAGTGGATTCATGAAAACTGTTGGCTTAATTATATGCAATTTACTTTGCTATCTAATGGTGAAACAGATTATCATGGTCTCACACTGTTTGAAACAGAATAGCACTATTTTGGGTGCAAACAGTGTTAGCTAGTCAGTAACGGTGGTTATACAAAGAGCTATAAAAAAGCATTGGATTGTATGGTTACTGGAGCAGAGATTGTTTTGGTTGGGCTTAGACAGAGTACTGGGCCAAATGTGGTCTGTGACTATGTTAATATTGCCATCTAAACAACACAAAATCCAGGAGACCAATTTTAGTTGTGACATGCAAAATATGTCCCTGTATGTCTAGCCATGAGGTAGAAGATATTGGTGCTGCTGAGTGTGTGCACATAAAGTTCAATACCTCAAACTTAATGTTTTAACCTTGTATAACAAAGAAAGACGTCAGGTCACCTGAAATTTTGTCCTACAATACATGTTGTTTAAAAGTACTAACCACAAAAAAATTAACGGACTTTGTTAAATTATGCTTAGGGTGTAAGGTTAAAGTTTGTAATCCTTTATTCCCAACTTAGGTATCTAAGCCTGCCCCAAAACAAATTGATGTCTATTCTGTTGACTTCAGTTAGCTCTGGGTCACACCTTAGGTGAAAGAGAGATATTTAGTTTAGCAAGGAGAGCAGTGACTGATTGAGCTGTATAGGTGCTTTTGCAGTTTTTGAAAATTATAGAATAGAAAATCTTAGAACTGTGCCTCCAGACATGCTGCACTTCATTTGCTTTGAACTTTATGGTGACATTTAAAAATACAGTATATAATGCAACAAATTCATCTACAGCAGTCCAAATTATGTGCAGAATTGAGAAGAGTAGGTTTTGAAATACTGACCAATATTTTCCTGGAGAAAATGCTGAATATAAAAAGGTACTCGCTTTAGCAAAAATTACTAAGCAGGGTTGTACAAATATATACTAGCACTTTTTATCTGAAATTTAACTGTCTTAAGAATTTGTATTGGACCACACACGCTGAAAAACAACAAATATTCTGTAGTTGTGTATAGGACAACTGCACATGTAAGGCTCATTCTAAAATAAACCATTTAAAACTTGTTTTGCTGTCCTTGAAATAATCACTTTTAGTTTACATATTTAGTAGGACTCCTCTGATTTATATTTTCAAACAGTGCTTCATTTATGTTGAAAATATATTTAGTGGCTACACTAATTTATTAAGTATTGAAAATACAATGTTGGACAGTCAATGTGTAGTGGGTGTCTAAGCTTTGGATTGTTAAGAAATCTAAGTTTGAAACAATATCAGAAAAATCTGACTCTACTTTTAATAGTTTATTGTTTAATATTGAAAAAAAATTCAGTAGGCCATTTATTCCTGCTTGCAGTACTTTCTTGTTTACAAAGGTTCAGGGATACTCAGCAAGATATGCACCATTGTCATCCACCAAAATAAGCATTCCTGATCTAAAAAGGTAAGATCCTGGACCTCAGTTGAAAGCATAAGAAGAAGGCACAGCACATCCCATAATGCAGTTTATTATAAGGTTAATTTACTGCCAGCTCCAACAGGAGTAAGACTCCCACAGAAATTCAGTTACTTCATGCTAAGGACATATGACATGGTACCAAAGCTGTTTGTAGTAATAGGTTGCATACTTGGCATCCTTGGGTACCATGAGGTCTTTTGAAAGGTGTTACAAGGTGTGAGAAGGCAGTACAAGGAGAAAAGTGTGTAGGCTCACATTCCTGCCTGGCCACTGCCCTGCCCCATTGCAAGGAGGTAAGTAGTGTAATAAATTAATTTTTGAAATATGATGCTGCTCAATTCACAAGAGTTATGGAGGTGTGCCTCAGGTTAAAGGAGGGGTGCCCCAAATCTAAAAAGGTTGAGAAACCACTGCTTTAGTTTGAATGCCATCAAGTCCTGGTGGTTTATTAGTTTAATTTACCTGTCAGCAAGTGTGATGTATCTGTATCTCTTTTCCCAGGCTGCTGCTGGCTTCCTTGTACTCGCCTGCCATAGAATCATAGAGTAGAAGGACCGGAAGGGACTTCTAAGATCATCAAGTCCGGTCCCCTGCTATGGGCAGGAGGTAATTGGGTTCAAGCAAGCTCAATGATGTACTTGTCCAACCTCCTCCTCCAGGGATGGTGACTGCACCACCTCTGCTGGGAGTGTGTTCCAGATTCTAGATACCTTTATGGAAAAGAAGTTTTTCCTTGTGTCTAGCCTAAATTTTTCCACAACTAGCTTGTGCCCATTGGTCCTTGTCCTCCCAAGGGCTACCTTTCTGAAGAGATGCTCCCCTAGATCTTGGTGTTCATCCCTAACATACTTGTAGGTGGCTATCAAGTCACCTCTCAGTCTTCTCTTACTCAGACTGAACAAACCCAGTTCCTGGAGTCTCTCCTAGTAGGGCCTACTCTCTAGGCCCCTGATCATATGGGTGGCCCTTCTCTGTACCCTTTCAAGGTTATCCATATCCTTCTTGAAGTGTGGAGTTCAGAACTGGACACAGTACTCCAGCTGTGGCCTCACCATGCCAAATAGAGGGGAAGGAGCACCGCTCTGGATCTATTGGCAACACGTTGGCTAATGCAGGCCAGAGTTCTGTTTGAACTGCTGGTGACTTCGTTGCACTGATGGCTCATATTCATCTTCTGGTCAACTGTCACCTCCAACTCCCATGCAAGTGAAGTGCCAGCCAGTGGACCACCACCCATCGTATGGTTATGGTGAAGGTTCTTCCTAACCAGATGAGGGACCCGGCACTTGTCCCTACTGAACCTCATCTGATTGTGTTCAGCCCATAGAACCAGCAAATATAATCACTGCGCTTTCCACTCCCTCATCCAAGTCATTGATAAAGATGTCAAAGAGCATGGGCCCAAGCACTGATCCCTGGGGGACACCACTGGAGATGGCCCTCCAAGATGTGGCCATCCCATTGATTACAACTCACTGGGATTGGCCTCTGAGCCAATTGCCAACTCACCTCACTGTAGACTGGTCTAGGCCAGTACCCTCCAACTTGAGAGAATCTCATGGAGAACAGTATCAAAGGTCTTGCTGAAGTCTAGGTAGATGATGTCAACCTTATGTCCCATGTCCAGCTGATTAGCTACCTGGTCATAAAAGGATGCCAGGTTTGTTAGGCATGACCTTCCTTCAACAAACCAGTTATGAGCTTGTGGTTGATGGCCTCCTTGACAATCTTTTCAAAGATTTTTCCCAAGACTGAAATCAGACTGACCAGTCATAGTTTGCAGGGTCATCCCTCTTTCCTTTCTTAAAGATAGGTAACAAGTTAGCCTTCTTCCAATTGTTTGGGACCACTCCTGAGTTCCACGACTCTTTGAACAACCTTGCCAGAGGCCCCACTATGAGCTCAGCCAGTTCTTTCAGGACTCTCGGAAACAGGTTCAGCAGACTTGAAAAAGTCCAGCTGTTCTAAGAGTACCTTCACCTGTTCAGGACTGATTTCATGTGGACTCCTGTCTTCCCCATATTCTCTGGGCCTCTGGACCAGTGACTGGTTCCCATCTGATTTCAAGACTGCTGATGTGAAAATAAGCATTTAGGAGGTCTGCCTTTTTGCAGGGATCAACTGTGGGCTGCCCTTCCATATTTAGTAGGGGTCCCACAATGAAGCTTGATTTCTTTTCTTCCTCCCTATGTACCTATAGAAGGACTTTTTGTTGTCTTTTATTTTGGTTGCTAGTTTGATCTCCATGCATGCCTTTTCTTTCCTTCTCATACCTGCAGACCCTGGCTGTATGAGTGTACTCCTCTGGATGCTGAACCATTTTTCCATTGCATGTATGCTTTTTTCTTTTTCAGAAGTTCCCTAATGTCTCTGTTGAGCCAAGTGGGTCTCTTGGCCCCTTTCCCTCTTTTTGACCACATGGGGATGGCCTCTTTTTGAGCACTGAGAATTGCCTCCTTAAGGAAGTTAAGGAACCTGAACTCCCAAATCATCCAATCACTGGTTGTGAAGGGCCTTTCTGACTAGACTCCTGAGTTTACCAAAGTCTGCCCTTCTAAAGTCTAGGACTTCTGTTCTGCTGGCAGAATACCCAGCCTTTCGGTGGATGGTGAATTTAATCAGATCACAATCCCTTTCACCCAGAGTACCTCCAATCTTCAGGTTGCCTACCATGTCTTCCCCTTTGGTCAGCACCAAGTCCAGAGTGGCTTTATCCCTAGTCAGTCCCTCCACAGCCTATGTCAAGAACAGGTCATCTATAGCTGCCAAGAAGTTGGTTGACTTGCTGGAGCTGGCTGAATGGTCTTCCCAACAGACGTCAGGGGACTTGAAGTCACCCATGAAAATCAAGTCTTTAGTGCTGGCTGCCTCGATCAGTTCCCTGGAGAATGCCTGGTTGTTCTCCTCTTCTTGGTAGGGAGGTCTATAGTAGACTCCCACCATCAGGTCCCCTTCTCCTGAGCCTGCTTGTATCCTGATCCAGAGGGTCTCAAGGGGACCTCCCTGTGCAATCAAAAGTGACCTGTGGGCAGGGGTACTGCTTTTTCACATAGAGGGCCCCCCTCCACCCTTCTTCCCAACTCAATCCTTCCTAGAGAGCCTATAGCTCTCAATATCCACTGCCCAATCATATGTATCAACCCACTAGGTCTCCATCAACCCAATGAGGTCAAATTCCTTGTCTGCCAGAAGGAGTGCTTGTTCATCCTATTTATTGCCCATGCTTCTGGCATTCTTATAAAGACATTTGAGTTCACCCCTAGTCATCTCAGGTTTTGCAAGTGTCTCAGGACGTTGTACTCATTTGAATGTCCCCTATATGAATATCCCCCTGGGTCATCTTGGCCAGAGGATTTATGCCCAGCAGTGGAATCTACCCTCACACCCCCGGACATGCCTAGTTTAAAGCCCTCCTCAGCAAGTCGGTGATTCTCATAGAGAAGAGCTTCTTCCCTCTGCCCAGGAGGTGGATACTATCTTTTGCATACCAGTGCCGTTGAACTGCATACCAAGGTTGAGGAATCCAAAACCAACATGGTGACACTGTCTGTGAAGCTTTTGGTTGACTTTGATGCATTCCTCCCTTGATGACCACAGCTTCTAACTGGGAGGATTGAGAAGAAGACCACTTGTGCTTCTAGTTCTTTGAGCTTCACCCCCATGGTCTTGTAGTCACTCATGATTCTCCTGGAGTTTCATAGTTCATAGTAGTTTGGGCTCAGAAGGGACCTGAGCAGATCATCTAGTCTGACCCCCCACCACTGATAGGAGTATATGATGGGATCACACGACCCAAGACAGGTGTTCGTCCAACCTCTTTTTGAATTTACCCAAGGTAGGAGTGAGGACCACTTCCCTAGGAAGTTGATTCCAGATCCTAGCCACCCTAACAGTGAAATAGTGTCTCCTAATCTCTAATCTGAACCTATTCTCCAGCAGCTTCTGGCCATTGTTCCTTGTCACCCCAGGTGCTGCTGGGGGGAATAGAGCCTTTCCTATTTGCTGCTGATTTCCCCTAACGGGTTTGTAGGCAGCCACCAAATCCCCCCTCAGCCTCCACTTGCTGAAGCTGAACAGGTTCAGGTCCCTCAGCCTCTCATAGGGCCTGCCCTGTTGCCCTCCAACCAAGCGGGTGAACCCTCTCAAGGTAGGCCACATCCTTCTTAAAGTGCGGTGCCCAGAACTGGACGCGGTACTCCAATTGTGGCCTGACCAATGTCATGTAAAGAGGAAGTATCACCTCTCTGGACCGGCTTGAGATGCATCTTTGGATGCACAAGGTGTGGTTGGCTTTGCTGGCTGTGGTCTAGCATTGGCAGCTCATGTTCATCTTGGAGTCAATAATGACTCCAAGATCCCTTTCCGCCTCTGTGCTCACAAGAGGGGAGCTCCCCAGCTTGTATGTATGCTGTGGATTTCTTCTCCCCAGGTGCAGCACCCTACATTTATCTACATTGAACCCCATCCTGTTACCATCCTGTTACCATCTGCCCACTTCTGTAGTTGTTTTTCACCATCTCATTGGTGCCCATGTGGACAAGAAGCATCGGGTAGTGGTTAGTAGGGTGGACCAGTTTAGGGATTGTTGCTGTAACATCTCTAATCCTGGCTCCTGGAAAGATAAGAATGCCTCATCTATCAATGGTGTTAGGGCTGCGTAGTTGTTGTGCAGGGCTATTGGTGGAGTAGCTGATGCATGTCATGGCTTTGGACCTGATGTGACCAATTTCCACTCTCCATTGGTAGGGGCATCTTGCTGAAACTTGCTCTTCTGCTTGGTCTTTGTGGCATCCTTGTCCAGGTGCAGGGCCTGGCAGTAAGCATTGATGTCCTCCTCGTGTTCCCTGATGGTTTGCAGTTTGCTCACCTCCACCTGGAGCTCCCTCACCCAGCTCTCCATAGTTTCCACCAGTGAGCACATTCCACAAGTGGGAGTGCCTGTACCCTTGAACCCAGCCTCCAGCAGATGTGCCAGGCAGCCTCTGCAGCCTGGAGTCAAGGGCTCCGTCTGTGTGAAGGCCGGGACCATGGGCTCTGTCTGGGTAAAGACCCCTGAAGTACCAGGTAGGGGTGGTCCATTCAGTCCAGGGAGCCTGGGTGTGGCATGTGCCCATCACCATATTGCTGGGTAGGTCCTGTTCACACGGCTCCTTAGGTGCTTGTTTCAGTAAGAGACCAGGTGGTATGATTATCCCAACATGGCCCTCTCCATCAGCTGATGCTGTTGCTGCAGCCTGGCAGACAGGCTCAAGTAGCTGCCTGCAGGGGGATCGCTTGGCTTCCCGGCTTCCCATGCCTTGATGGGAATAAAATAAAGGGAAGCTGACTGGTGAAACAAAATGGGAACAGCATTTTCTCAGCAAGGGAGATGCATCCTCTTCACAGGGCTCCACCTCCTACATCCTGCCCTTACCATACATGTCAGGTGGACTTACGGTCTTCCAATGATGTCTGAGCCACTTGACTGGTGGCTTGACTAGTTGTAGAACCCTGCCACAGACCTTTCCCACCCTGCGCTCTTCAGGATACAATCAACCTTGACTCACATCTCTTATTTTCTGTGTAATCTATCTTTCATGGAATCTGTCCATTTTCTTGTCTATATCTACCTCAGCCACGTCTCATCCACAGCTTCCTGGGCAGTATCCTCCTGACCAGCATCACCATTACTGGCTTGTCCACCCCAGGGACGGGTTCCCCAGAGAAACCTTCATAGCTGTTGCCCACACACAGTTCTACCCCATGTCCCGCATCTGACCTCGGTGGGTTGCGAGTTTGGTTCTCTTGCACTGGCTATCCTTCACCAGCTTGCTTCCATCCTGGAGTTCACCCTGGGCTGAGACCCAGGTTCAAGCTGCTGCAGATCACTTTCTCTGTGCCTTCACACAGACTGGCACTGCTCCCTTCTTGGAGAGAGTGCACTTGTTCCCCTCTCCAGGGGTCTAGGCGCCTTGGCCCTTTTACTTTTAAATTTGCTGGGCCTCCTGGGCTCCAATCATCTCCTGCTCCCCTGTTACATGGTTGCTGGAAGCTGGTGTTTGCTGGCACTCCCGGGTTCCCTTCCAGCCATGTTGTTAATGGCAGTGGAAAGCTGGCATGACCCTCAAGCTGGGTTGGACAGGAATCTAGCTGCTCTCAGAAGCCTGCTTGTTCCTGGTAAAGGGACCAGCTCCCTGCTGCGTCTGGGTGAGTCTGCTGGTGGTGGCAGAGTTTTGGTGTGGCTCTGTGGTAAGAGGAACAGCGAGCCCAGCCATGTCCAGGATCCTGCTCATAACAGGGGCCAAGCGTTGGCTCCCTGTTACAGTATCCATTTCCTTTAGTTTATCCATCACCTCATCTGATACCTCCATTTGTGTCAGTTCTACTGACTTGTTCTCGCAGACTAGCTCTGGTGAGGGAATCTCTCCATCTTCTGTAGTAAAAACAGATGCAAAGACCTAATTTATTTTCTCAGTAATGACTTAGTCCTCTTTTAGCATTCTTTTTAAACCCTGATCATCCAGTGGCCCAAACAATTCTTAGGCAGGGTTTCTGTTTCTAATGCACTTGAAGAAATAGTTAATGTTATGTTTTATGTCTCTAGCTTGTTTCTTCTCAAATTCTGTTTTTAGCTTATCTTATTGTAGGTTATATTTGACTCGCTAAAGTTCGTGCTCACTTTTATTTTCCTCATTTGGTTTGAAGCCTCTTTTTCTTTTGCAGTCGCTCTTACTTCACCATTTAACCATGCTGTTTGCTTTCCTTGTTTGTTTGTTTTTCAGTATGCATTTACTCTGCCTCCAATACAGTGCTCTTAAGCAGTTCCCATGCTGCTTCCAAGTTTTTAACATTCTTTGATGCCCTACCCTTTTTTAATCTTCCTTGGTTTTGTATAGTTCCCCTTTTAAAGTCAAAAGCTACTGCAGTAGATTATTTTGATTCCTCTCCTTAAGAATATCAAACCCAATTACACTGTGATGACTATTACAGAGCAGCCCAGCAATTGTTACCCTTTGTACCAAATCGTCTGCAGTATTTAGGATTAAATCAAGAATTACCTTTCCTCTTGAAGGTTCCAGGACTAATTGCAGAATGCCGTCATTGATGGCAGGGGTGTCAAATTTACAGCCTATGAACTGGATCCAGCCCACAGTGCCATTCTGTCTAGCTCAGCGGTTCTCAACCTTTTGCACCTTATGTCCCACCTACATAAGGTAAAAAAATCCTGGCCCCACTGGTTGGCAGGCAGGGGGACTCCCCCACAGGTTAGTTGAAAAGTGAGGGGGGGCCCTCCAGTGACCGATCAAAGTGTGCAAAAGTAAAACTGGAAGTCCCACCGTGGTACTTCTGGTTTCGCTGCTGCGACCCGAGTCCCCCCTAGAGGACTGAGAAACCCTGATCTAGTCCACTGTGCTACTCGAAACTGGGGCCATCCGGGGGCATGGCCTGTGGCACAATTCAGAGCCGCCAGACCATGCTGGACATAGCTGTCAGTGTTAGGGGGCCCAGCAAGTGCCAGACTGATACAATCCTGTTTGTCCTGAGGCTGCTAACATTGCAGGCACTGGCTGCGCAGATCTGGCCCAGGAGAAGCTGCTGCAGGGCAGATCTGGTTTGGGGCCTGGGCTGAGTGACATCACTGATTTATGGCATCTCTAAACCTATTTTTTGCCACCTGTACTAGGGTACGATTTACCCAGTATATATGTTTAACTGAAGTTGCCCATTATTGCATTCTCTACTTTTGCAACTTGGATTTTTTTGGCTGATACCAATGACTGAGTCAGGGATCCTGGTTTTCTCCGATTAAAAAATCACAACATTTCTGACAAAAAATCTCAAATTCTCTGATAAAAACCCCAAAATCCATTATTAAAATTAAAAGCCCCGTGCAGCCCCCCCCTAGCCCTGCTGGTGCCCCTCACTCACCTATAAAGCCATCCCAATCCTACTGGTGCCCCTCATTGCCCACACAACAGCCCCCTACCCTACTCATGCCTCTTGCCCCTACCCACAGACCCTGCCCCACCGGCCCCACTGGAGGAGGCCCCCAGCTGCCAAGCCTATGGGGCCAGGGACTCAAGTCTGCAGCTCCCTGCCCCCAACAGCAGGCAGCTGCAGCAGAAGCAGCATGGAGCCAGCTCCCCCACTGCTCTGCCTGCTTGGGTGGGGATGGGGGCGGGGCCAGCTCCTGGCCTCCCCCCACCCTGCTGGTGCCTCCCAGCTGTGGCCCGCAACCCCCCAGCCCTGCCAGAGGGGCCTCCAGCCTCCTGCAAGCCCCATTTACCTCAGGGTCCAGGAGTGAAGAGTGAAGCTGAGTTAAGTGGAGCTGTGGCTGACTGATAGCCTCCCCCACCCCCTCTCCCGCCCTGTTTGCAAACAGCTGTTGCAGGCTGGAGCTCAACCAGCCTGTACAGCTCTTAGCAAAAGTAGGGAATTTGTGGGTTTCTCAGATAAAAGGAGAAATCTGCATTTTCTCTGATTAAAAAAAGTGAAATCCATGGTTTTCTCTGTTTTTTGGTGGAAAATGGAAAACAAGGATCCCTAATTATTAACCAGCCATATCAGCTGATACCAATCTGATTGCCAATATGCAGCCTGGCAGCTTGGAAAGTGTTTGGCTGGTAAATCTGTGGGAGGGAAGGGGCATGGGAGTGGAGATCGAGACCTCTGTGGTGAGGGAGGGAGTGGGGCTGGGCCAGGGGCAAGCGCTCCCCAGGCAGGGCAGGATGGAATCATCTGGGGGGCAGCTCCCACCACTGTGTGCACCCCCAGGGGAGAAGAGGGGGTGGTATGTGCCCCCCAGATCTGTGCATGGGATGAAGGCAGGCTGCCTGCTGTGGGCTCAGGGGCTGCGCTGGCCTTTTCCCGCGGGGGGCCAAGGTCGGGACTGTGCTTGGAGTGGGCAGGGGTCAGGTGGGGGCAAGCAGTGATGGCACTGGGAGGAGGCCTGGGGGGGCTGCAGCCACCCCAAAATTTGCTGTGGCCCCCTCTCCGCTGCTGCCACCTGCCCAAAGTGCGGCCCTGGCTCAGCCCTCCACTGGGAAGAGGTTGGTGCAGCACCTGGCCTGAGCCCACAGCCCAACATCTTGGGGGCACATGCCACCCATGCCTCCCCCAGGGGTGCGCACAGCAGCAGAAACTACCCATCTCCCAGACAAGCTGCCTGCAGCTACATCCCCCACCCCAGCTGGGTACACCTGCCCTAGCCCCATCCCCCACTTCCTCCCTCACCATGGGGGCCTCAATCTGTCCTCCCACACCTCTTCCTTCCCCTATGCCCTCCCCCCACAGACTTACTGGCCAGACACTACTCTCCAAGCTGCCCAGCTGCATTCCTTGCCGTATACATGCTGAGGCTGCACTTACGCAAATGGTATTTATTGGTGACATTATCAGCCACATTGGTCAAAAAAAGTCAATTGCCGATAATGTCAATCTTCCTTTTTCCAGTGCCGATATGATATGAACCAATATATCCGTGCACCTCTATTTGTGGCCTCTCTCAATTCCCTTAGCACTTTTCTAGCTTGCTGTTATCCTGGATCAGTGGTCAAAATGTATCCTGGGTGCATCAATATGTGCTATTAATATGATTTATCCTTACTGCACAGTAAAATAAGGTACAGTAAGCCTTCCCCATGGACTTGTCTACACATGTCCTGTTGCATGCAGATTTGCTCTTTATAGGAGTAGGCAGATCCAGGCTTGCTCCTGCTCCACTCTGTCCCCCTGCAGCAGACAGGGGGAACTGCTGGCTCCAGCCACAGCTGCCCAGGTGCCAGGGAGCTCTGGGGGTAGGCTCAGCCTGGCTGGGGGCTTGGGGGGCTTTAAGTGCTGCAGTGCTACCCAGATCACTTGTGGCTACACGCCCACATGCAGGCTTCCGTGGCCTCATAGATGTGAGCATTTACCCAGGTGCCCTAGCTAAACTGCTGCTGCACATCTGCCTAGGGTTACAATACATCTGAGTTTTCCCAGACATGTCCTCTCTTTAGGTCCTCCCATCTCCGTCCAGGCAGTTTTTTTAAAATATCCACAAATGTCCAGGATTTTGCTCTGCCTCAGCTTGCCCCAGCAAAGAGGTGCTTGGGGCTGGGGAGAATGGGGGAAGGTGAGTGGAGGCTAGGGCATCACATGCCTCTGCACATGCCCCAGTAGGTGCAGGCAAGTAAGTGTGTGTATGTGTATGCCTGTGTATGGCACTAGGGCTGCAGCAGGGTGGG
>NW_017729024.1:61223082-61228080 GCF_001723915.1 Gavialis gangeticus | reverse complement strand
GGGGGGAGAACCGGCGGGGCAAAAGTGGGGGGCCGGGGGGGGGGGGGGGCAGGGAGTTGTGGGTCAGGGGACCAGCAGGGCTGGGGGGGCTGTGGCTTAGGAGTGACGGACACCAGAGGTGATAAGGGGGCTGTGAGTCTGGAGTGAGGGATAGCAGCAGGGATGGGGTACTGAGGGTTGGACATAAGGGGCAGCAGCAGGACTGTGGGGGCTGTAGCTTAGGAGTGATGGATATGGGCAGGGAATATCACTGCCCCTCCACACCACAAGCATATATTTCCCTCCCCTCACACAGATACCATATTTCCCATTTAAAAAAAGATGACAACTCTACATCTGCCTCACCCCAGACTGCTACGAGGTCACTGGTTTCTTGCTCTATTGAGTGAGGGCCCCAGGCTGATTGATGTTTCTAGATGCTGCCATCTCAAGTGCTGCCAGAGGCCTCAGATAGGGACTCCAGGTGCCACTGGGGCTTGCTGCATACCTGCAGTAAAGGGGCATGGGGGCCAGGCAGCTGGAGGTACAGGGCCCAAGGGTCAGGTAGGGGGGCTGAAGGCATCCCTGTCCCATGGCTGGAAGGACTCTCAGCCACATGGCTCTGGCCCAGCTAGGAAGCTGGTTCCCTGTGGGTGTGGCTGAGCAGGAGCAAATTTTGTTCCCAGTCAGCATCTATGCATGCAGTACTGCACAGTTAAACTAGTATCTATATCTACAGGTACTAGCTAACCACACAGTAGACTAATTTACTACATGGTAAAAGCTGCCCGCATGTAGACAGCAGTGCTTTACTGCACAGATTAGTCTACTGGTCTCAGTGGTACTCATATAGACATAGTATATTCTTCCTATATAAAACAGGGAATTTCTACCCACAGATTCTATGGTACTTTTTAATCAGTTAAGGTATCTACTGTGTTTGACTTCCTGTAGTCTTTGATATGGAATGGCACTGGCTTAGGAGGTGTACCAATACATCAGTCTGGTATCAGATCAGTGCTGATAGCCAGTTTTCTTTGTGTCTGATATTGAGCCAGTGGGTTCAACGAATGCTTGTGCTGCACACAGCTACAGTGCAGCATTCAAAGTAGTATGGAGAGCTACCTTCAGCTGGTAAGTCCAGTGTGGTGGAAGGGGAGAGGGAAGGGAAAGCACCTTCCACTTTTAGTACCTTGAATAAGATATCCTTTTTAACTCTCCTCAGTTCTTCTTCATTTCACCTCTCTCCCTTGGACACGTTCCTGCCCACTCCCACAAACATACGCAAAGTATAAAACTCACATAGAGCAAGAAACTAGGCTAGGCTTAGAAATTAAGTCAGTCACATTACACTCTACAGCCTGTCTGAGAGCTCATGCTTCACTTGCAGAATGATACCAGCTGATCACATTGAATAGACTGTAAATACCAAGTCTGACCTGTAGAAAGTTCAACATACTTTTATTGAAAAAAAAATATTTACAGCAAGAACAAGTAACCTGCCTCACAGGTGGATGTAAATAAAACAAGGTGTTAACCATGAGAACCAAGTTAAATATTGTATAGCTACCATGATCTAGTATGGAAAGAGCAGAAACTTGCAAGTCACACACTTGCTCATACAGACCAAACACCCAGGGACACAGCTCATATTAGTAATGCCAGTATTCATTCAGTCATTTTCCATGAGTGTTTAGTTTTGCAACACTAGATAGCAAACCCAAATATAAAGAGGTAACTCTTGTCCAAACACCCAAGTCATTTTTAAAGTAGTAATTAAGGTCCTCCTACTTCAGTTTCAGAGAGAAAAAGTGGACCCATGAACCATAAAAGTTAACTGCTCTACTGAACACTTCCTAGAATGTACAGTGAATCAGTGCTTTAACCTGTGTTTCATCTCTTTTTGTTAGGCATCATAACTATCTGCACGTTAACTTTTTTCCAATCAACTTTCAGATGTCCACTTCAAGAACTGGGTAAATGTTACACTGATAGATACTAAATAATAAAACTTACAAGACTTGAGACACTGAAAGTCAGCTTGATGTTCTGAAACATGTTAGATGCTAGGCTATCCAAGTATTAAGTCAGCTCCTCTACTAGGGAAAGTTGAGCTAAAGGGTTTTTATTTTTATAACTGTTTGCATCAATTCCCAAACTATAACCAACATGCAGAATAAGAGTCAAGGTTGTCAAGTATTCCCAACTTCAAGAATGTATATTTGTCTTATTTGCCAATTTAAAAATAACTATTCCAACAAGTTTTAGAAATACCAGTCACGTGAGAGGAGCAGACCCTCACAAATGGCATATAACCTAAAGGATGGGGAAAAAAAGTTTGTAGTTTTAATACATTGCCAAGTATACACATTCAATCACTGCTGAGCCTAGGATGCATTACCAAGATGAATTGTGCCCTTGGCTATAAGACTTAGTTTAGATAACCAGCTATATAGTATAGTTTCAGCTTTCTTAACCAGTTTCTCCATTCCTAACCCTAGCCAATATCTCTATGTTCACAGTCTACCTTTCCTGATCACAAAAGCCTTCATGCAAATTAGTCTATAAAAGACGAGACTGAGAAGGTATTTCATAGCAGCCTTCAACTACCTTATGAGGGATTAAAAAGAGGAAGGAGCTAGACTGTTCTCAGTGGTGGCAGATGACAGAACAAGGAACAATAATCTCAAATTGCAGCAAGGGAAGTTTAAATTAGATATTAGGAAAATTTCTCTCACCAGGAGGGTAGTAAAACACTGGACCCAGGTAACTCTCCATCCTTGGAGGTTTTCAAGACCAAGCTAGACAAAGCTTTGGCTGGCGTGATCTAGTTGGGATGGTCCTGCTTTGAGTAGGGGGTTAGACTAGATGACCTCCTGAGATCCCTTCCAGCCCTAACTTTCTATGATTCTATATACACACCTGAAAACTGGCATTTGAACCCCAGAAGATCGTCCCCATGGAAGACAATCATGACTTCTTATACACATTTCTTTTTACATTGTACAAATACCTGTTACTTGTACTTTGCATAGCTTATGCAAAAAACACAGCAAGTGAGAAGCGTTTACAAATATTTATTGGTGGAAGTAGCAAATAAAGTTCATTAACCACTAAACAACTAATTCAAGGTTTTGTCATGTTAGTGAAGAAGAGGTCCAACCTGCTTTGTTCATTTCAATATAGAATCTTCACTTGCTAAAAGAGAAGAAAAATAAAATCAGTTTAGGTTGTTGCTCTAAAATAAAGACACAGTCTTAAACATATGAAGGCCTTGTTATGTTAAATAAAGAAAAAAAGTTTGGTTGTTTTTTTTTTAAACCATCAGTTCCTTTTACCTACTTTAACAAATTGTTTTTTCAGTTATTTGGTTATGTTGTTTTCAGTGATGCAGTCTTTCCAGAGCTTATTCACAGGAGTATGTATAAGTAAACCATAGTAATTTTTAAGGCAAGGACTCAAGGCAACAAAATACATCACAGATATTTCATTATTCTGTGTATAGGTTGCAGATGCTGGTTCAGGAATATCCAGTAATGAAGAGGATATTACTATTTCATTTACCTTCTATGAAAATGACAGTTCTCTTATCAGCTATGTAAACTTGCCACTGTCAACTGAGCTACACTGGTTTATAAGAGCACATGAAAATAATTTTCACCCATTATGTGCTTGTACACATCACTCAATGTCTGCTATAAAAAAAAAAAGAGTAGCAGCACACATTTCAAATCCATATTTAGCATAAGATAGGTAATGCCAATGTTTGAGAGAATACCTTCTGCCAGTTCTTTTGCAATCCGTTCCAGCTCTTCACGCTTCTTTTTCTCTTCGGCTTCTAGTCTCCTGTCCTCCTCAGCAATAGGCTTTAGATAGTCTATTATTTCAATTAATGGAAAATTGTGTGTTATTTTAGTTATTTATCCAGTTTTGTTATCTGCCCATTTGCTAAAAGGCAGTTTGCTATCAGGCCTTGGTTATATGTCAACTCCAATTTGAAGCTAACTACTGAAAGTTGAACTGGTGTTCTTTATCCTCAGATTACTAAAAGAATTAAAGCTTAGTCTTTCCTAAAAGTAAATGCCTTTTGGAAGATAGGCAATGGAATTATTGTTCTACCAGAGGTATTACATGCTAGCATAAGATTTGAAGAGCTCCATCATCCACACTGTTGAAGGTACGTTGATGTAAAATAACAGTGCAAGGTTCATTGGTAGAACACATGAACAGATACACATGCTACATGTAAGTGGGGAGGAGGGAGAAACAAGCTTTAGATACAAGTGGTGCTTGGAAGTTATAGTTCCTTCAGTTTAAAACCAAACTTGGTTAAGTAGTGCAACATCCTATTATGGAGCCAGTTATCAGTATACAAATAAATGTACCCAAAGCAACCATAAGCAGCATAACAGTCCTTATAGGGGTACTGCATCACTTTACCACATCATTACAGAGAAGCTCCAAGGACAAAGCCTTAAACTTGCCTTTGCTGAAGAATCTGACCTGCAAAACTAATGCCGTAAGTGGCCAATGCTGGCACGCTCAAGTTAATACAGAGGCACAGGCTAGCAGTAAGTATGCTTAATGGCATGCAATTCTGTGCTGTCTGCGTGTTATGGCACAGCACGCAGAAAGAATGTTACTGTCTACAGAGCCACACCAAGCATCATCAATACTTTGTCCTGCCAAAATCTCCACGGAAGCATCTGGCTGCATGAAGCAGGACCCTAAGCCACACCAGGGTGGCCAGCAGACTAGGCCTGTGGAGCAGGCATGCTGGCTTCCAAAGCACAAGACCCCAGCATGGCAGCAGCCCCCTTCCCACACGCACGCTGACCCACTTCGGTAGCTACAACGGCCCCACCTGCCCCTCCCCCCTTGCCCGGGCCCAAGCGGAGCACTTACCGCAGCGCGTCTTGCCGTAGAGCACGCCGAGCAGCAGCAGCGAGTAGCGGCTCATCTGCTCGGAGCGAGAGAGGAACGACTTACGGACGGCCCTCGGCCTACCGCCCGCCCACC
>NW_017729024.1:61197190-61205305 GCF_001723915.1 Gavialis gangeticus | reverse complement strand
TTTGTTTTTCTGGCATGCCAGCACTCTGGCACCTTCCAATGTAGGCACTGTGGTGTTTTTCAGCAATTTGGCCAAAAAACGTTGCCTACCCCAATTTAGAATATAGCCCAATGTATTCCCGGTCTTGAACTGGATTTTTAACTATTTTTATCTGCTTGTTGTCTGTATTTTAAATTATTCTTCCCTGTAATGTTTTGTATTGATAGTGGGGTTAATAATGTAAAGCAGAGACACGTAATTCAGTCTGTCTTCCTTTCCACACCCTGAACAACGCATTCCAATCCTCTCCCTGATCTAAGCTTTCCCCCACTGTCCTCCTCACTTCTGGAAGATGTAATCACTTGGCTTCCTCAGGGTTGCTTTCCCCTTTTGGTTTTTAACCAGATGCAGTAGCACCATTCCTTCGCCACACAGCATTTTGCCAGTTGATCATGTCTTGCCCCTGCCCAGGCTTGCATGCCCACTATTTTGCACCAATTAAATTGAATTAAAAAACAAATCTAATTAAATTTGTGTAGTATCTTGCTATGGAAGCTATAAGAATATGAAAGTGTTTTAGCAAAGCACTTATTCCTGTAAATTTACAGGCACATAGTTAAACCAATACAAAGCTGGTTTAAACCACTTTACAAAGCTGCAGTATCTTAATTGATTCAGTAGTAAATCATGATTTGGTGAAGCCACAATATCTGTGTATTAAGCATTGTGTCCTGAACTTTTTCTGAAGGAAAATCATTGACCTCCCAAAGGGTATCTTGCAAAGCTAAAACACACAATTAAACAGTTTGCAGGTGTTGCCCAGTGGGAAATAGCCAACTATAAAGACAAACAAATTACTGAGTAAACAGAAATGCTCATAATATTTCCCCTGTTAACTTAAAAGTTATGCATAGGAAATGTTAAAAAGTATGATGGTTTAGAAGTACCATAGTTCCTTGCATACAACACACCTTTTTGGAGTGTACATTATATAAAAGAAACATGGTAAGAGCAGTATCTACCGCTTACTGAGTGAAACTAAAAGTGAAATCTAAATTGATCCACAGGAAGTAAAACAATGAACATACTTGGTTCCCCAACCACTGCTGTTCAGCCACTTTGTTACAAGCAAAGGTTTTTTTCCCTTAATTTTGCCTTTCAAATACAAGGTGCGTGTTAAATTTTGGGGTGTGTTGTATGGAAGGCAACATGGTATCTTTGCTATCATTACTCTGAATGAAAGTCATCAATTACCCAACTAACTTTCTCTCCATGTCTATGTTAACTAGCCTGAAACGCCTCATGATGACACAGGCTGATAAGTTCACGGCTGAAGAGGTTTGTATGCTCATGCATGTACCCCCATGTATGTTAGTGTGTAACAACAATTATTTTGTAGGAAATTAGCAAAACTATTGTTATACAGGTTTAAAGTACACTTCTTTTGGAGACAGAAAAAAATGTTCTGAAATCATTAATCAATTTTACAGGGCGAAAATCTGACATAACCTTGGGATTTAGGGAACTTTTAACTGGTTTACTTAATACTTATATGAATTGCCACTCACTCATTTTTCAAAACATTCACACTACAGCAGGGGTGGACAGTTATTTTGGGTGGAGGGCCGCTTAACAAGTTTTGGTGCACTGTTGAGGGCTGCATGGGTAGGCCTGCCCCTTGACAGTTGCTGCGCCCCCTGGTCATCATGCAGAGCCCCTAAATTTTTTAGGAGCCCCAAAGGCCAGATAGAATGGCCTGGCAGGCTGACTGCAGCCCACGGGGCTGTATTTTGCCCACCCCTACACTACAAAGACCTAACGCTTACTAGCCTACTAAGCCTGTTAAATGGCCCCTATTAACTTTTTAGAGTAATTTAGATGCAAGAATGATAATGTGCCTGCAGATTTTTAATTCTCATGATGGATTTTAATTTGGAAGCACTAAAGCATAGCTTTGGAGAAAAAAACTTCATTACTATGCTTTTCTCTCACTGATATGTAGATTGACCAGATGTTCCAATCTTCCCCTATTGATGCTGCGGGCAACTTGGATTACAAGTCTTTCTGCTACACCATCACACATGGAGATGAAAAGGAAGAATGAAAAGCATGCATTTTATTAGCTTCAGTAAAGTCTTGCAATAAGTCAATAAATAAAATTTGGAGTCTGAATGGTCTTTTCTCACTGCCAAAAAATCATGGCCTATTGGAACAGCATTTTATCTTGTGAGCTTTTCCATTGAATAGTTTCGTGGTTTACTTGTACTGGATGAAAGCTGCAGAACTTAATTTAAAATAAACTTGTGTGTGCATGTACACATACACAATGTATTTACTATACACACACACGCGCCAGGGCTGTCCAAGTTCTAAGCAGCTGGGCACCAAACATACTTCAGGCTGCATCTGTAGGAACTGCATGCGTGTAGGACGCATCTGGATGAACCGCAACCTGCATGCCATGTGGACGGCCCCATCCCCCACACTGCTGCACTGTGCCATCGTACACTGTACCATGCACCTGTATCCTCCCTGCAACCACTGCACCATGCTCTTGTGCCTTTCCCACCACTGCACTGCACACCCACGCTCCGCTTTGTAGGTCTTCCTCATTCCCCTCATGGCTTCACTGCACACCCATGCTGCTCCACCACTGTACCGTGCACCCATGCCCAGCCCACCTGCTCCCACCACTGCACCATACAATCAAGAGGAAGAGAGTTCCAGGGCTAAAGAGTAACTGTCAAACATGACCTCCCATGCATTTCTCCCAGGTCATGTCGTGTGTATGGTACTTGTAGGAGGTTGCTCTTGACTAACCCTAGGGATCACAATGGGGCAATAAGAGAGAAGGCAGTCCTTTAGGTATACAGAGCCCAGACCACTTTAGGTCTTATAAGACAAAACCCAGAAAACAATTGGGAGCTAGTGTAGACCCTGGAGAACCGGAGTTATACATTCCTAGTGACTTACATGTGTTTGCGTTTTGTACCAGCTGCAGCTTCTGGACAGTCTTCAAGGGTAGCCCCACATAAAACCCATTGCAGCCGTCTAGCCTCAATATTCAACATCAGAGGCAAGTTATCTTAGCTGTAGGAGTCATTGTCATTAGCTGCAAATTTTGACTTCACAGACCCAACTGTAAGCATTTTAACTTCCTGAGATCCAAGAAATAACTTTGTATGGGAATTAAAGTATTGGTGATATGGAAAACTACAGACCTTCCTGATTGTGTGTAGAATACACTGTAAAAGGCAAGAGTTTAAACTGCTTGTGAAACAGGCACTCCAGAATAGCTGTTCATCCTAAAACAGTTTATTACCCTTTTTTAAATAAATTCCTATGAAACACCAACTCCCTTCTTAAAAGACCTTTTAGGTCAAGCTTGTCCCCGAATTTAAGTTCTGGAAATGATGATGAGCCATACTCATTTGAACTGAGTACTACAAACGGAGTTATAATTTATGCAGAAAAATAACCTCCTGAAAGGGCTCTCTCAAATCTTTGCTTGCAATATAATTGGGATTTAAAACAAATTTATGCACTCAGCAGAATCATCTACAGCATGTTGGGTCACTTTACTTTCAGAACAAAATCGTTCTTGGATTTGCTGCATTAGAATACTGTTTTTTTAGGTTATACATTAAACAACTGTGTCTTTAAAATAATAAAATATAGCCTCACAAGAAAAAAAAAATCAGGGAATCTTTAACCTTGGCTAATTCAAAGTAATTTGCAAACTCTCAGTGGCATTGGCATTTATGAGCATAGCTATTGTATGGATCAGACCGGGGTGGATCCAGGGTAGTGCATTTGTACTCCCTGCACCTTGATTCCTGGTCCATCCAATATTTAAAACCAACTGCCTAGCAGTGGTAGCAGCACTTCTATTTAGGCAACAGTGTGGGAGTCACCTGACTTAATGGCTCATTATAAATTTGCTTGATCCTTTTTAAACTCTTCATTCCACAGGTGTTAACAGCCCTCTTTCCTTTTAAATGGTCTTTAATTCCACTACTCTAGCTATCCTTACTTCCTCAATACTGCTGTCTGCTAGCTGCTCTTAGCAATGTAGCTCCCATTTCACAGCCCTACAGACTGTTTTGTACCCGTAGCTAAAAACATTAGCTCAGGTGTGGACATTTTACTTCAGGTGAACATTGGCTCAGGTGTGGAAATCACTTTCAATGAAGCATTGGAAGCATTGTCCAGATGCTCAAGGTTTGATTTTGTCTTATGAATCTGGAAAAAGAGACATACCTTTAACTATGACTCCAGGACTAACGAAACAGCATCTTTTAATTGTTCTTGCCTAGTTGGTTGTGTTTCTGTAGATTATATGATTTAGCAAATTAATGTACATTCCAGTCCATTTTTTTGCTTCAATTTTAAATTGAATAACAGCTGTATGCCCCTACTTATTAATGACATTTTTAACTGGTGAAAAATGTGCATTATGTGATATGTAGTACTGCACCACACCATCTGCACCCTCGTTTTCAAAATCCTAGATGTGCCCATGGATTACACCCAGTTAGTATATTGTTCTCTCACCTCTTACACAAAATTCACTTTCTGATGCACATATAGAACTCACACTTAAGTATATGAATTCACAGGTATATTTTAGGAGAACCTGACCCTCATTTATTTAAACATTGTTGATAACTAAAGAATGAGAGGGGAAATGTATAATTAAAGGACTTTTAACGAGGACCATATAAATTCATTCTGTTGTCGGAACATATCACCATTCGAAACATTTATGTCTAGGTAAATACATTGAGTTTCCAGTCCAAAGATGAAACAATTGTTGTTCTATCTTTAACTTTAAGCAAGGGGAAGGGGGGAGTATTCCCAATACACTGTTTTAATTTTAAACATAAGATTTTCATTTCATACGAAGAACAGAAATAGAATGTTAAATGATTTTTTTTTTTAGTTGATCTGAATTAATTGTGAACACGTATCAGTTGTACAGCAGCATGAAAAAGGAAGAAATAAAACAGATTTAAAAAATGACTTTAATCATATCTCACAGTGAACAGCAACATACAATATAATGCACAACCCCACTGTAAACCACTGAACAATCAGGTACAAAAAATAAATCTTCATACCTTAAGACACAGTGCCTGCAATAGGTGCATAACACCAATGACTACTTTTTGACACTAAAGTGCATTGAACTAAAAAAAAAAAAAATCACAAGTGTTTTCTGGACTGGACAAAATTGTATAAATGGTTTTTCCACTATAAGTAATGTATTTGTTTTTTGCTATGATACTTTTAAGGAGAAGTAAGAGCCTATTGGGTAGTTTTAAACAGTGGCAGAGGTATCAGGCACTCAGATAATTCATAATGCAAAGTAATGGCTCCCAACTCTGCAGACGTCTTCAGGGGAAAGGCACATAGCCTAAAAGCAAAAATTCAGCAACTTCATCTTCTCCTGTTGCATCATTTCCCTTCACCCTCTTACTAGGACTGTCTGGCCTATAGATACTGAGCTAACTCCATAGGTAGCTGCTAGCTAGGTAAGAAAGGGTCAACTCCTTCACACAGGAACTGGGATAGATAGTAGAGAAATCTTGTGTTCTCTACACCATGCCTCTCAGATGCTGACATGTATACTGGACTTCCCTATGGAGCCTGATGGAGAAGTTCCCTCTTTGTTTTGGTCCCCACAGGTTTTGCAGAGACAGAAAAGAGGAGTCAAAACTTCATGGACCCCTCTTTCATTACCCTGTCTGGCAGATTTCTTTCAGAAACAAGAGTCAAAGCTACTGATGGTGCCACAGATATTAAAATTTCTTCCCTGAATATTCTTTGTTTCTTCCCTGAAAAATTTCTTTGTTTCATCCCCCTTGAAACGATTGCATTTAATATATTAAAAAAAACAACAACAATGGAACTGACAATGGACTTTCATTTTTGTTAAGGCAGTCTGGGGAGATCGGAGGGGAATGTGTGGCCTCTGTGTAATTTAAGCACATGTTCAGCAGAGCAAGCCCAAAGAAAGAAGCTTTTGAAGTGCAGCCAAAAAACAGATGGGCTTTGTAGGTGTGTACAGGAATTGCTTTTTCACCATTTAAAGCACTTTATTGCTGACTTAACAAAAGTGCATGGCTTTACAGCATTTTAAAAATGGGCATAGCACTTTAAATTAACCCTTGTTAAATGAGGTATTAAATTTCAAGCATGGCATTTTACAGCACTTTAGCAACCTACAGTGCTTTAAATAACTTCTGTACACTAGTCAAATTTTTGACCAGCGGAGAAGCCTCAGGAAGCTGTGGAGCACCACCTGCCTCATAGCCTGGAAAGTGCAGGGATGCTCAATCCCTCCCCTCCCCACTACCAAACACTGCACTTCTGTCATGTTTAAGAGCACTGTAAATTTATAGTGCTATAAAAATTACTCTAAATTACAGTGCTGTAAAATGTGCGTAGAGCACTTCTGAACACACCTTATGGAAGGTTGAAGGTTTAAACTTTGGAAACTGGGGGAGGCAGCGGGAGATGGGGGGAGTGGGGAGGGAGGGATGGGTATTTACCTAAACAGGATAAAAAGGGAAAAAAAAGAAAAAAAAAAGTTTTTTTGGGTGCTCCCCCAAGATGCCCTCTACCTCCTTATCTAGCTGCAGCAAATTACTTCCAACCAGTTTGCTGTTGGGGCCACTGTAATTTCTGTAAGCTTTGTTAGAACAAGGCGATAATGCCGCTTACCTTTTAAATGTGTTTCTAAAGCAATTGTCACTGCAGCGATGCTTCAAGCAGCAATTTTGCTACACCACTAGTCCACGAAGAATAGAAAGCAGGCTGTTTTTTAGCTCCTGCACTCAGCCAAGTTTTAAAATCTTTCATTTCTGAAGAAGATGAGTAAAAATTAAAGAGGCCCCAGTTATAACCAGTATCTGTT
Source organism: Gavialis gangeticus (assembly GCF_001723915.1). Classification (NCBI taxonomy): domain Eukaryota; kingdom Metazoa; phylum Chordata; order Crocodylia; family Gavialidae; genus Gavialis; species Gavialis gangeticus. The sequence goes on along the minus strand of NW_017729024.1, from coordinate 61,198,407 downwards.
ATACACCAAGGCCATCCAGTACACCAAAATAATGCAAGTTAGAATTAAAATATGCTACAATTTCACATGCACAGCACGGAAATCTATGATAGTGTTTCTGCAGGAGACAAACAAGCTTCCTCTTCTTCCAAGGACACATCCTTCCGTTGGGAAAGATTCATCATAGCCCTTATGACCACCAAAGAGATTCTGACAAGGATACGCAGGGCAAGGAAAGCAAAGGGCACTATGATCTGCATGAGGTGAAAAATTTCTGTGCTGAATTTACTTAACAAGCATGTTAGAAAGAAGGCACCAAGGCTGACACAAGGGTAGAGGGCAAGCTTGGCAAACATAAAGGCATGTTCTTTGCCACCATATCTAGCAAAAGGATGCAACGTTTCTCTTTCATGGAAGAGAGCTGTGATCCAAATTGCAAACTGAAAGATGCTGGCAAAGAAAGTGATAACACAGCTGACCTGAATAGTTTCTATTTCATTGCGAGACTTTTCTGCAAATTCACTGGTCAACTGATAAGCAAGAGGAAGCCCACCAATGAAAGCCAATGATAGTGTGTTAAGCAGTCCCATTAGTTTAGTTGCTTTTGTTATGTGAAGGAAGAGTGAGTGGTGGACAAACCAAAGAAGGCCAATTGTTACAAATGAGCCAAAGTAGGCAAGAAAATTTGGTCCATATTTGCTTAAAGCTTCAATAAGACTACTATGGAATTTGTCTTGAACTTCTCTGGCATCAGGAACATTATCCTCACTGTTGAGAGAAAAATTATTATTTTTGTTTGCATAATAATGGTATAATGTTATAACTCAAAGAACAGGTAATTGTGCAAGGTTCTACTCTGAATGACATGATGGGCTTCTAGGTCGTTCAATGGCATCCAGTTTGGAAGTTAAAAAGTAAGTCTTCTCAATAAAAGCCCCACAAATTCATCTTAGGATCTAAAAGCAAAATGGGATTCTTTTTGGCTCATTTAAAAATAAGGGTATTCTCTCTCCTTCTCTAAATATATGGCTTAATCCATGTGTGTGTGTGTCTGTCTGTCTGTCTGTAAAGCTCTTGGAGCATTGTCTCGGCAGCCAATCACAATGCTTACTGAAACAACCAATCAGAGTGCTCTCCACAGACAGACAGGGGGATGGTGGGGACAGAGTGGGATGGCAGGGTGCTGCCATGATGGCAAGGACAGAGGGGATGGTTTGGGCGTGGGGGGGGGGGGGGCA
>NW_017729024.1:61183958-61197124 GCF_001723915.1 Gavialis gangeticus | reverse complement strand
GGGGGGGGGGGGGGGGGGCCAAGGCCAATGCTGCTGGCGTTGCCACCTGCCTCCAGCCCTGCTCCTTAGAGGCAGAGGCAGTGCGGGATGGTGGTGGTGCGGCACTGGCCTTGCCTCCCCTGCCCATCCCCTCTGTTATCTAGCAAACTGCGCATCAAGAATGTTGGTGGAGATGGAGGAGGGCAAGGCAAGCACCGCACTGCCACTGCCCCACGCCACCTCCAAGGAGCAGGGCTGGGGGTGGGGTGAGGCCACCACTTGGAGGCAGCAGCAGTGTGGGGTGCAGGGGGGAAGAAGGGGACAGTGGGGTAATTTCCCCGCACCCTGCTCCTGGGAGGTGGTGGCCATGCGGAGTGGTGGGTAGCAGTGCTCCGTCCCTGCTCCCCACACCATTCTTGATGGGCAATTCACTAGTCAGCAATAAAGTTCTCAAGTGGGACTTAAGTTATTTCTTTTGATATGAAAATTAGAATCTAGAAGCCAACTTAACCCTTTGCCTGACAGAACCTGTCTGATTCTCTAAGCATGTGACTGATAAGGCATTTTTTCCCCAAAACTTCTGAGAATGGGAAAACATTAGGTCTAATATAACCATATTAAAGAAGGACGGTGTCTATTAATCCAGAATTTTGGTTGCATGGAGTTTTTCTGCTAATAATCCATAGTGTCTTTTCCCTTTAAGGTAACAAGGGCAATTGTTTATAGAAATCATATTAATATAATTCCATTCTCTTTTGATATCTGAAAAACTTATGTGCATGTGCACTCACACAGAGGGTACAACACATGTACCACTTAGCTTAAATGCAGTTTAAATTTGTAGTGTCCAAATGCCCAAGCCTGGTAAACTGGTATAAAACTGCCTAGAATTGTTCAAAAGGGTACCTGGAAAATCAAGTACTCTTTTGAAGTCATTCACTGTGAGCTGGGTAAATATAACATGTGGGCGCTGTGTTCCATGACACAGGTATGGTGGATTCTCTAGGCATCCCACACTTCATCACTCCTCACCACCTCTTTAAATCCGCCCATTGCTGCAATTGGCTACTCTGGGAATGACTTATTTGTTACATGTGCCCACACCCTGACTTGGGACTATTTTGAACTAGCTTCCAAACAGTGACATTTAGGAATGATTCAATTGTTACACGTGTCCACACCCACACCGACAATATAAGGTATGTCAATTGGTCCAAAGTCTTACCATATGTCCAGAATGAGCAGGGTTGCTACAATAGCATAAACACCATCACTGAATGCCTCCACTCGTTCTTTACTCAAAGGTTCACTAAGGTAGAAAGAGAAGGACTCTAAGCTATGAGGCTCCTCCTCATCCTCTTTCACACCTGCAAACCACAATTTTTATGTTTACTATGAATGAAAGAAATTAATTTAACAGTGCTAGATTAGATTGATGAAAGTCTACTCTGGGATCCTTTCCCTCCCTGCACACAATCTCTCTACAAAAACTTGTGAAACACATGTCATTGCTCATCTTTCACAATTCAGGGTATAGACAGATATAAGAATTACACCAGTATGAGAATATGAGCTGTTACAATCTAACAGTTATATCTGCATGAAAGATTTCCATTAGTTGACACTGCTCCAGCAGCTGGATCTGGTCTATAGGTCAGGGATGAAAGCCCCTGCTTTACTACAACCCATGGCTAAGCCAGACACTCCTTTTACTGTAATAATATTGTCAAAGCATCACATTACTCATATAGCAACTTGCTATAATGTAAAAGTTTATATGAAACATTGTCTTCTCTTTTCTTAGACCTAACCTACACTACAAGGTTTTACTGGCTGACCTCCAGTAGTTGGGCTCTGCAATAAAGAAGGTTGGACACTGTGCTCCAATCTTTGTCAGCTCTCTCCAGTACTTATACATAAATAGAAGTCACCAAATAAAGTGGATCAGCTGTGCCAAGATGTGCCCCTGCACAGTTTATCTGCTTCATTTGACAAAACACAAAAGTCACCTGTTGTCCTGCCTGTTAATCCTGAGGGACAATAGACAATGTATTGAAAGCCAGCTCTGGTGAGGTTCTGGGGCTGAGATCGCCAATCCAGGCAACCCCAAGACCACACCAGGGTGTCAATATGCTCTCTCAGAATCCCAAATGGGGGATCAGGCAAATGTTCCCAAGGCTTCAGGGGCCTTATTCCATGTATCCCTCGAATACGAAATCCTGGGGCATGCAGGATTGGGCCCCTGAAGCCCTGGGACTGCCTGTCTGAGGTGGCTGGAGAGCACGGGCAGCTCTGGGCTGCCCACACTCTCCCACCTTAAAGCAAACAGACATCAGCTGCAAAATAGCAGCACATAATCACACCACCTATGTTGCAACCACAAATTTTGGGCATTTGTGGTGTGACAAGGGACGTGGATATGTGTCTGCTTGGTCTTATACAAGTCTAAGTATTTTTATGGTGCACAAATGCAATGTCTGTTTACACCCTTATACAGGTTTCCCTTGATTTATGTGGTACATGCATTCCTGGAGAACGGCACATAAATCAAATTTGCATAAAGCAAACCCACTTCATAATGTAAGAAATAGGGATAGGTTCCCATGGTGGTGAGGGAGGGAGGCAGTGAGACTGGGACTAGGGAAGGGGTTGGGGGAGGCATGCTGCTCCTGGGGCTGCACAAGACAGCAAAACAGATGGAACAGAACAGCACTCATCCCAGTCCCTGCTGCAGAAGCCCTGGGAGCAGCCGGCACCAGCTGCCTGCAGCCACTGGACTGCACCATGCTCTGCCTGTCCTCCTGCCCCTGGACTTTGCCTGTCCCCACTCACCCCAACTCCTGAGCTGCACCTCAGGAAAATGCAGCAGATGTAGGCTCCCCACTCAGAAGAATTCAGTGGGGTAGAAGCAGGACACAAGCCTTCAGGTAACAGAGATGTTACTGTACATGGTACCCCTTGTTTCCAATGGGGATATTCAGTATTTGTATGTCATCACTGTTATTTTTCTCTAAGTAGCTGATATTGGCTCCCAGAAGGCTTTGCTTGTAGCCACTGTATTTGCAGCAGATATTAAATGTCATTTTGGGGCTTAGGGGCAAAGACTGTTGCTGGAGCCAGAACCAGAGATCAGACATGCATATCAATTCCTGGGCAATTCAGCTTTTCAAAGGGGGTACGGGGAAAGCAAATCTTTCTCCATTTGTGAAATTTCACCCTTGTATACAGAAGGACTCTCAGAGGCAAGCTTGGGGTGTCTTCTACAGATATAAGACTAAATAAGGGAAAACCAAGGAAAAGGTTACAAGAACAGAAGGAGAGTACGAAAAGTTTACTGATGCCTCTATTAGTAAAAATGGAATTGGGAATAGGCACGGAATTTCTTTCCTGTGCCTTGGTTCTTTTTAACTTGGGTTCATTACATTTTCAACAGTAAAGCACCTTATGAATCAGATAATTTTGTCACTTTGACAATATAATGGAGTGTCTGGAATTAAGAGTAGCTAAAAGGAATGCATTTACTTACCAACAGCCTTACTTTTACACCATATAATGAATCGAGTGAGGTGTGGAAAAAAGATAACCAGTCCAAGCAGCACATAAGACTACAGAAAGAAATGAAAACAATTTTAACTTTTAACTACTGTGAGGTAAATTTTTGAACCAAAGTTAAAATTGCACAGTTTGTTATCTTTCATGGATCAAGTATTACAAATCAGATGCTGTAACCAGGAATTTACAATACTGAATAGATCTGATTAAAATAGAAAACTATACATTTTAGGACAGTAACAAAATTCGGACAAACTGATTGCTTAAAGCAAGAAAAAAGTTGTTAACCAAATACACTGTCACTACAACTCAAGGAATACAAATACTCAAGACTAATCTGCATTATGAACACACTCTAATGCTGCCTTTCTATAATTCAATATTTGTAAATAGGAATTTCCGAGATTGGAAGAAGACTTATCATTCTCTTAGGACTGTGGCCCAAAAGTTTAATCCCCATTTTTATAGAACTAATGAAGTTATTAGGAAGTCTTGAGCTTCCTAGTGCTACCTGCAATGATATGGGTACCATGTCAAAGGAAATTCTCCTTTTGTCATGTCCTTTACTGTTCAATTAGGTCAACAAAGTTCATAGACCTAGATAGAACTGTATCGTCTCTCTCAGACGAGTTACTCACATCAAAGAACATGGGTTATACAAAAGTCTTTTAGATTCACTACTCCAGATTTTATAATTTAAATATAAACTGAAATATTTCTAAATAGAATCTCAGAGAAGTAGGGCTAAAAGGGAATGTCAGGGATCACTTAGTCCCACCCCTTGCCTGAGGCAGGATCATCCCTTCCAAGCTTTCCCATACAAATCCATTGTGTGTAGCGAAACTACACAGTCAACCCTGACATAATATCCTAACCTGCCACAGGTAAAGCAGAGAGACCATGCCGGCCAATGTCCTGCTGCTGCAAAAGTTGTTCATAGATGCTGTTAATATGCATTCAAGAGATCCCAGGAAGAGGGCCACACCCCCTGCTACAGAAGGCAAAAATCCCCACAGTCCATACCAATCTGAACATGGGATAAAATTATGTTTAAAAAACAGGTTTAGTAAATTTAACAGATTCCTAACAAGGAATACCTATGAACAACTGTTTTTTAAAAAAACTGAAATGCTTCAAAGTCCTACCATTTCTGACCCACAGGGTCAAACTCATGCATGTAAAAGATTATTGTAAGATCTATGTATCAAATCAGAACTCTGAATAGTGTATAAACATGTCCTAAGCAGTGCATAAATTTTGTGATGGTTCTCAGGTAGGAGTTTAGGGAATCCTTGGGGCTTGGGCAGTTATACACATACGTTTGCCTGCTCCGATGCACTGAAGATCCAGCATGTTGGAGCAGACTCGATTAATCGCAAGCTGACGCACCCAGTGCTGTGTCGCATACATTTGTATAAATGGCAAAATGTGCATCAGCGCTGACAAAATAGTGGTGGTGCGCTTTTGAACTAAAGCACCTTCGATATGCTTTAAAAGCACCTGGTGCTGCAGCGCAAGCATGTACAAATGCCCCTCATTACTTGTAAAGAATTTCAGGATCTGGATCACCTCCATAAAGTGACTAAGGACTGTTTCTGTGGAACTTGAGAGCTGGAGGAACTCAATTTAATTAATTTTTTTCCATTTAGTGAGACTGTAGTAGGAGCTAACTATACGTGACTGAGATTTATATGCAAATCTGTTAATTAGCTGCTGACTGATCTACTTACTTACAAACATCTCGTGTCCCGTTTGTAAACTATTTGTAGGCTTTTTAGCCTGTTTATATAATCAGTCATTTATTTCACCCAGCCTCATTCATTATTTTTGTTTCACTTGTTTACACTCAGCAAGCTTCCAATTTAGAGTGTATAGAGTTATGAAAAGATCTGCTTTTGAAGGGACATTATGAAGGGATTCTGATAAAGCTTTACTAAGCATTATAAGAGTCTGTCCCAGACTGAGGTGCTAAAGTGAACAGATGCAGGTAGTGGAATAACAATTTTTCCATCACCGAACAGCACTTGTGGGTGATGTCCATGCTACTCCGTACAGCTTTTACTGCAAAATGGTGGTGCTGATTTAGCTGCATTCCAGCTGGCAACCAAAAAAAATTAAATTAATAGCCTGGAAATCCTGTGACATGGAACTATAGACATTTGACAGAGGAAAGACTTCAGATAATCTATTATCTGGGTTCCTAACTGAAGAATTCCAAACAGATTTAGTGGGTTGATGGAAATGGGAAATGTAATGCTTTTCAGGTGTAACATAGGGCTACAGTTTGGGCAGGGATAAAAACTACTGGGCAGGGATGAGAACTACAGGACTTCTACTGCTTAGAAGCATTCCCTGTTTTAAGACATCTGGTATTTTGTGCAGAGTATTTTAAAATCCCCTTAGTGATAGGACAGAAGCTGCTATATTATGCAATAAAGTTATAGGCTTCATAAAAATAAATTAAAAGGGAGACGTACTGGAAACAATATTAAATGTGACTATTGAAGACTGTCAGGTAATATCTTCAGACATAACAAGTTTATTGGAAAAATGGTTATGTAAGGAACTTACCAGAGGAATAAAGAAGAAGGAGAAGATGGCAGCTAAGAAGCAGAAGGCTGGTCCTCTTAGAATAATCTTTAAGATATGATGTTTGTAGAAGGTTTTGTTTTCAGACACCTGTATCTGGTGGTTCAATAAGTATGGATGATAGAATCCATATGCTACTATAACTGCCTGTAGGAATTAAAAAAAATATTGATGCCAATATGTGGATAGCTAAGTAAATCAAAGCTGAAAGTCTAAAATGGGACCTAAACATCAGAAACCCCAATACCTGGTGGTTCATAAACTGTTTTGACTTGTACTTTAATAGCAGTACTACAGTCCAGTTTTTTCTAACCCTGTATTTGATATATCAAATCATAGGTTTCCCACTGGTATAATGTTTAAGTCCAGCCATAATGTTATTGTCATTAAAAACTGACATTCTCTTATATTTAAATAGTTAAAAATTAAATGAATCCATTGCCAATATTACATCTCCTCAACAAAATACTGAACAGCTACTGAAAACCCCAAAGAAAAGTAAACTAAACAAAAAAAAAAAAAAAAAAAAAAAAAAAAAAAAAAAAAAAAAAAAAAAAAAAAAAAAAAAAAAATCACAATGTTGTCCATTACTTACTAATTACCTACCTTTCTGAGTCCATTTATAGACAGAGATACATTCTAAATAATCATGATTCAATTCAAGGCTTTTAAGCCTTCTGATCTGGTTGTTCTCTATTAGTTTATCAAGTGCATCAGGTTTTCTATGTTACAAGATAACAAGGATAACTTGAGTATTAGCAATACAATAACCATGCACCCTAACAGTTTCCTGAGATACTAATCTTTAAAATGGCAATATGATAATCTGACATTGTTTACCTAGCATTCTAAAATCCAATATTAATACACTTAATTTTAGCTTCAGATAAGAAAATCATGTCTCTAATGCTGAAAGAAAAGAGTAAACTAATGATTCCCATACCTGGATAAGACCAATGATAACAGCACAAGTGCTAAACATGAAAATACCAAAAGGTACACCAGGAAAGGAGGCCATTAAGGAAAACTAGAAGAAAAATACAAGTGGGTTAAATACTTTATCAAAATACAATTTCGGAAGGGAAACAGAAATGAAAGATAAAATTAGCAGGTCCCCCATTTATCACAAACCTTGACTATCCAAAAAAGACATAATTCTATTGACATTACCTTATAGCAGCAAGTAAATACAAATCACATAATCATGGCTTTCACAAATATGGGGTGTTTTTGGAGCTGATGTCATAAAGGTGGCCCAGTGCTAAGGATCATTCAGACTGGCGTTGGATCACAATCCTGAAATGTATTTGATGCCAACAGACCCCAGCACCTGCACAGCACTCACTGCTAGGACAGGCACCACAGTTCCTAGAATTCTCACTATGACTGCCATGTCAGCTCTATCATGTTGGGCTAGGTAGGCATATACGATGAGAAAAATACATTAAAGAAATTGAAAAAGTGTTAAGAAATGCCAGCAATAAGGTTGCCTGTGCAACTTTATTTCCTCATGTGTATGCATTGTGATAGATTTTCTATGAAAAGCTGCTCTTATTCTATGTACAGTGTTGGCACTGGATTTATGACCCAGATATCTTGTTCTGGGCAGACCCAAACCCTTAGACTGACCATGACCTTTCCATTCAATAATAAGCAAATTTATTGATACACAGTGACAACAGAAAAGAATAATGCAAGCAATCCTAGGGATGTCATCAGAGTCAAGATACATCACTCCGAGGTTCTCTCTTGAATGTCATATGTCAGCAGCCTGGAGGTTGGAGGCTGAGTTGTCGTTGTCATCCCTTCCCCTCCCCCCACCAGTGGGATGGATGAAACAAGCTGGTGGTATGCCCTGTGTCCATGGTGCCTTGGGCTCCCCTCTTGAGGACCCTTTATCATGGAACCCTTTTCAGAGATGGGGGACCCTGTGTTGCTCTAAAATCCCTTCTTTTGTATTCTTTTCCCCTCCTGATGAGTCTCCATCCGTGGCTATTGCTGATTGGTCTTTCTGTGGTTGTCATACTGTTCACATTCTGTCCTCGCAGCATATTCCTTGGTTTCACAAGCCTGCATCCTAATTTGGGCTTCCCAGGTCTTTTCCTAATTTGGTCTGTTCCCCCAAAACTGGAACTCTCAGGCCCCCCGCTCTGGACCCTTGTGAACTGGTGCCACCTTATCTCATGTTATGGAACAGTGTGGTACATGTCCAAACCTTTCCAGGCTATGTGTACAGTATATCTGTTGGCCTTGTTGCTTCCTTGGGTTAAACATCCTGTCTGCCTTGAAGGCTATGAAACTGAGTGACAACCAGGCCTTTAGAAATCAATTAACTCTTTCCGCCGCTCTGGACCATTATTCCAATCCATATATATTTTACCTACAAGCCAATTCCCCAAACCAATCCTCTAAATACCACGTTATAGCCATCGTACAGGAGAGGTGATGCTCACTTCTTTTGTTCTCATCAATATGACCTAGTCTGTGTCCAAAAACTTTATTTTCTGTCTAGCATTCAAACCCTGCCCTGAAAATAGAATAATTAATTTCCTTATCAGTATTTCTCGACAACTGAAACATAAGAATTGCCATACTTCAGCGCACCAAAGACTCATCTATCCAGTACTGTGATTCTGACAGTGGCCCATATCAGATGCTTCAGAGATCAAATAATATACTCTTACATTAGGTACCATACTTCTGCTCTAAGAAACTTGCTTAAATCCTGAAGCCCAATGCATAATATCCCTTCCACAACAATTAACCTAACTCTTAATATAAGACAACTATGCTCCTGGCCTCAGTGACTTCCTATGGCAGCTGGTTTAACAGGCTATATTACATGTTATGTGAAAAGTACCTAGGACCAAATTAAGATTGCATTTTAACCATGGCATTTTCTAACTTGAGTGCTCGCCTCTGCAAATATACTTTTTAATTTTTTTATTGTAGCAAATAATTATAATGCTAAAAAAATTAACTTAAGTTACACAGTGGAACTCTGCCAGCCTGCAAGGGAAAACATGTAGTTTCCCATGTTTTTCTCCTTTAAAGAAGAAAATTTGCGTTTTTCCATGGTAAATGGGAAACCCAGATCTCTGCTCATCAGACAGTCAGCCACACTTGCAACAACTGTTGCAGTACTAGAGTAGTCAACAGAGGGAATAACAATCTTCCATTAATATTTAACATGTCATGGGGAGTCAATCAGGAAGCAGTCTTTACAGGCTGCTGTGAGGCTCACGCTGCCATCTCCCACCTGTGGTGAAAAGGGCATCTGGATGTCCTAATTATGAAACTGTTTACAGCAAAACACCCTCACACTGAGTTCCCCAAAGTGTTTCCCACAAGAACTATGGGCTAGGACTCAGCTCACATAGCCTCTTAGGTCACACACACCTGCACCAATCTCTTATACACAGGATTGTTGAGACTCAGGATCCTAAATTCATCTCAGTGACTTGGAGGGAAGCATGATCCAGTTGTTACAAGCCCTTCTGCCTACCTGTATCTGTTATTCTCTTTTTCCCTCCTCTGACCTCAGTTAATCAGCTTGAGACAGACACTCACTCAGCATGTGAAGATTTTGGTTCAAAATGTTATAGGCTGGCAGAGTTTTAAACAACAAACTACAGGTTCTTATAACCCCCCAAAATGTTAGATTTTGTCAGCTAGGGGCACTAATACCAGATCTGCCTATGGTTAACATTAAAACAGAAGTTTCAGATATTCAATAGTTGAAAAATATCAGCACTGATGTTTCTTGTGCATTATAAACTTGAGTTTTAAAAGCCCTATTTCACTTATGCCAAGTTGTGGTAAGACAGCTTAAGCACTTCTAAAACAGCTTTGTTTAAAAAATACATATGATGTTACTTTCTAAGATTGCCTTTTTCTCCTGAAGAAAAATCATTTTTCATACATTGACCATTAAAGAGTATCAGAAATGTAATGCTTATACATGGCAATAGGGTCAGGCTTCATGATATTACAATGTTCTCTGGGGGTTCTGAATACTCCAGTTAAACGATATTTGTTTTAAATTAAAACAGTCTTGTTAAACATGAAAAAGAAATGCAAAGTTTACTTACTGTGTATGGCAAGAAAGTTATAAGCATCATACATGCCTAGAAAAAGGAAAAAAGAATAAAGCTGAAACACAAACTAAGCAGCATCCTACCAGTCCATCACTGCACCTCTTCCTAGACACTACATTAACGAATACTGTATTTAATTGAACATGAGTTAAGGTTTCCACCCCGCTCTCCCAGCCCCAGTCAACATGGTGGGGAACCCCACACCCCTTGGCTTAGATTTGAGTGTGAACCTGGAGCAAGAGGTGGCTCAGCTCCAGCTTTACCATCTGCCCTGGTCTGGGGTAGCTTGTGAGGTTGGAGAGGAGGCCTACAGTAGAGGAAACACAGTGTGCAGTTTGAGGGGAGTGCAGGGGGAGATTAATGCAGTATGCTCCCCTAGCCACCTATCCCCCTGCCACTTACCTTTAGCTCCAGCTCTGTTCCCAACCCCAGCTGGGCCCAGAGCTGCTACTGCTGCTTGTGCCTGGATGGAGCCAGAGCTGCTGTTGCTAACTGCCCTAGCACCAGAGCTGCCACAGAAGCTAAGCAGCAGCAGACTGCAGGCAGCAGGAGAATAGACACAGTGGGCATGGGAGGGGATAAGAAGATAGGCAAAGGGACAAGCATGGAGGAAGGGGGGAGGGTGGACAAGGGGTAAGGTCTAGCCCGGGGTGGGCAAAATGCAGCCCGGGGGCTGGATGCGGCCTGCCAGGCAATTCTATCTGGCCTGCACGACCCCTAAAAAATTTTAAAAATTAATATTTATCTGTCCTGGGCTGCCTGTCATGCGGCCCTCGATGACTTGCCAAAACTCAGTAAGCAGCCCTCTGCCCAAAATAATCGCCTGCCCCTGGTCTAGCCCCTTCCCCCTTGCTGATGCTTTCCCCAACATAATGGTGTGGGGGACAGGAAGGGTGGGAATAGAAATTCAAGATGACCTCCAGTAATTAGAGTCTATACATGGAAAATTTATAAATTTATACATTTTCTACATACAGAACCTAATTACTGGGGGTCATCTTAAATTCAGTCATTTTGGATCCACGTAAATACAGCAAGCATTTCTACTGCTCCAAAAACTTGTGTTTGAAAAACTTCTGATTGTTCCCAGCAGCCATCTGTCGACTATGTAGCAGATTTTAGTGCTTTCTAAGGGTGAGATTATGGTTTTGAGTTTACAAGTACCAATTGTAAGGAATGATAGTTGGTGTTAAGGTTACCTTACGAACATAAGGTTATAATGATCAATGACAAGTTAAAGGTTAATATCCTCTGTAACGTGCACTGCTCAGACTTGCCACTACAAGGCTGGTGAGTAAGGATGCATCTGAGCCCTGTCACTTGGGCTCACTGTGCTCTGGGTCTTGGGGGATCAGTGTTCCTAGAACTGGAGCAGTGTGCCAGGAGATGGAAAAACACAGACATGGGGCATAGATGTTTTTATGTAAAGGTTAGTTGTTTAAAAGCATTTTACTTGATTGAATTTAAATACAAGAAATGAAGAAAGATAAGACTAGACTCTCACTTGTTCCAATAAATTGTGGGTGGTGGGAGCCATTCCAGCCAGCTGCTGAGCTCCCTGCTGCCTCTGGAGAAACTGGGGACAGCTCCTGCCAGCAGGCTCCGAGGTGGGGGCTAAGGGGGAAACTAGGGCTGCCAACAGAAACTTCACCAGTTGCTGGCTGACAATCCCCATCCCAACCCAGGGAATAGGGCTCAAGCCTTGGCCAAGTCCAGTAGCACCTCCCTTCTCGTCATATTTCCAGATGCTGCTTCGAGTTTAAAGGGACACTGTCTTCCCTCACAGCAGGTGGGTGGCTGCAGTTTCTCAGGCAAGCGGGGGCATGCAGTACAGGCTGCTGGGGGTGGGTTGCTGAGGAGCCCCACAGCCTCCACAGTTCTCTGCTGGGGCTTGCTAGCTGCTGTACAGTTCAGGAAGATGGACCATTTGTTCTTGGAGCAGAAGAGTATACAGAAGGCTGGGAAGGGTGTATCCATCTTTTCTTATTTCTTGTATTTCAATGCTGGAGGACTCCAAAATGGTCATTTTAAGTCAGTGGAATGCTCAGAACTTTGCTTAAAACTAGCTAGTTAACACCAAACAATCCTAATCCTCCCCTGAAGTGGTATAACTTTAAAATGCCTTAGCACCAGTTAATGAGCCTGAACATGGAATCTTTCATATTTTAAGCAATCTTAACAAGAGCAAATTGCAAATGTACTCTCATAAGAGTTTACAAAGCCACACTACTGACCTTTCAGCCTTGACACTTTCACACCTGATCATATAGTTTGCTTTTAGAAGTGTTAGCATGCTTCCCATTATTACATTAGTTTTGACACATAAATTTTTAACTTTATCACAGATACACATTTCATTCATGTCTTTTACTTCCCTTCTTAGCCACTTTTAAAAGGAGTAATGCTAAAAGATTGGCATGTTCCCCTTTTGCAAATACAGCAAAAGCTGTTAACCGGCACTTTATTAGCCGGAAAACTCTATTAACCGGCATCCAAGGGACGCGGCAAAAGCGAAACCCAGAAGTGATACTTCCGGTTTTGCTGTCAAGAGCAGAGTTTTTCTTTCCCACTTCTTTGGCCCACAGCCCAGGGCAAAGAAGACTGCGCAGGGCCCCCCTCCCTGTCCCCCTGCACACTGACACCAGGGAGTGCACCAGATGGTGCACATTTGATTAACTGGAATATTTGATTAACCAGCATCCCCTGTTCCCCAGGATAACAGCTTTTACTGTATCTCTCATTTGGGTTAGACTAGTGGGTATGCATACCCCTAGGGGCACTTGAAAAGGTCGTAGGGGGTACGCAGACCTAATGTGGCCAATAAATGCCGCGTGCGTGTATGCAGCTGCAGCGCAGCACACAGGCAGCCAGGAGAGGAGCCGGGTCCAGCTAGTAAGTGTGCTGTGAGGGAAGGGGCCTGGGGGGTGGAGATTGAGGGTGGGGAAAGGG
>NW_017729024.1:61159142-61178958 GCF_001723915.1 Gavialis gangeticus | reverse complement strand
AGCCGGGGCAGGGTGCCAGACTGAAATCTGTGGGTGGGGCGGCTCCTGCTGCCAGGAGGGCATGGGGATGCATGCCCCTGGATTTGCGCACATAGGGCAGAGCGAGCTGCAGCTGCGGGTTGGGGCCAGGGCTGAACCAGGCACTTCCTGGCAGGGGCTGAGCCAGGCTATGCTCGGGGCAGGTAGTGGCGGCAGTGAGAGGGGACTATGGGAGGGGCTGCAGCCACTCCAGAAATGCCGTAACCCCTCCCGCCCCCCACTGCTCCGCTCAGGGCAGGTAGTGGCAGAGGTGGAAGGGGGTTATGGGATTGACTGCAGCCACTCCAGAATTCACCGTAGGGCCCCCCCACCATAATCCTCCTCCCAGTGCTGCCACCACCCACCCCGAGTGCAGTCTGGCCCAGCCCCCTGCTCGGAACAGCTTGGTGCCAGCACCAGTCTGCAGTGGCAGCCCGCACTGCCCCATGTGCAGATCTGGGGACACACGCCCCCATGCCCACCCAGGGTACATGCAATGGCAGGAGCTGCCACTCCCTCCCCGTGCCCCCCAAACGAGCCATTCATGGTCTCGATGGAGGCCCCCATGGTGAGGGAGGGAGTGGTGTTGGGGCTGGACCAGGGGCTGTACAACTGGGGCAGAGTTCAGGACAAAGCCATGAGCAGCTTCTCCAGCAGGCACTGGGAAGGGGGGGGTGGGGAGGGGGACCTGGGAAGAGCCCAGCACTGGCCCCAGCCCACAGCAGCAGCCCACCTTGTACCATGCACAGATCTGAGGGCACATGCTGTCCATGCTCTCCCAGGGGTATGCATAGCTGTGGGAGCTTCCCCCCATGCAACTCAGTCCCATGCCCTGCCCCAGCTGGGCACACCCCGCCTAGGCAGCCCCTGCCCCAGCACCACTCCCTCCCCCACCAATGGGCCAGCCTGCCCCACCCTGAGCACAGATACAGGGGCACCCCCCCCCACCCAATGCCCTCCCAGGTTGCGTGCACTGGCAGGAGCTGCCCCCCTCACCCTCTGCACCTCCTGGACAAGCTGCTCATGGCTCTGTCCTGCACTCTGCCCTGGCTGTGCGGCTCCAGCCCCAATCCCACCCTCACCGTGGGGGCCTTGATCTGCCCTCCCCTCCTTAAAAAAAAAATATATATGTATAAAGGGGTACATGAGCTGGAACTTTGAGAGAGAAGGGGCACACTTGTTAAAAACCCTTGACTTAATCTAAAGATTGGACTTGTCTGAACTGGGGCTGTCAAGTGATTAAAAAATGCAATTAGTTGCATGTCTAAATAAATTAGTTGCAATTAATCTCAATTTTAAACACACAGATAAAAACTCGAAATTATGCACAGAAAAACTCAAAATTATGCATTTACTTTGCATGACTGGAGGGGGTAAATGTGTGGGCTGTGGGGGGTGTGGGGTTTGGAGCCTGGGGAGGGGGGGATCCCCTCATGCCATGGCAGGATGCAGGGTACAGTGGGTCAGGAGTAAGGGGCAGCAGCAAGGCTGAGGGGTGCTGTGGCTTGGGAGTGAGGGGCAGGGTCCAGGCATATCACTGCCCCCCCCCCCCCCAATCATATTACCACCCCAGCAGGTGTCCTCTTTTTAGAAACTGGAAATATGGTAACCCTTCAGGAATGCAGCCGAGGTATGTAGCTCAGTGCCCAGCACATAAGTCTGTGGAGGGGAAGGGGGGCAGATTGAGGCCCCTGTGGTGAGGGAGCGAGTGGGGGCTAGGGCACAGGCTGGGATGGATGGGGCTCCAGGCCAGGGCAGGTCATGAAAATGGAGCTGTGGGAGGCTTGTCCAGGGGTGCAGAGAGGACAGCTCCCCACTGCTCATGCATCCCTGGGAGACATGAGGTGGAGGTGGGCTGCCTGCTGCAAGCTGGGGCTCTGAGCCCTGCTGCCCGCCCCCCGAACTCCTGGGCAAGGCTCCTATGGCTCCATGACCCACCTCGTCCCCATTCACCCCAGCCCCTGCCCCATTCCCTCCCTTATCATGGGGAGCTGGATCTGCCCCCACATTCCGTCTCCCCCCACCCCTTCCCCTCCGCAGACTTACCTGCTGGGTGCTGCTCTACATGCTGTCCGGCTGTGTTTCTGGCCACATGCATGTAGCTGCTTGTGTATGTCTGTCTGTCCCTGTGTGTGTGCCCCCCTCCCCCACCTTTCTGCTGCAGCTTCCCAGAGCTCGTGTCCAGGCTGCCCTGAGGTCCTGCACGCCCCTTGAGCATATTTTTACATCCTAGTTGGTGAAGGGGTCAGGGGGAGCTCTAATTTTTCTACAACAAGAAAACCAAAAGCAAACATCAAAGCATATAGATATTTAGAATGTATTTTATTATGATGATAGAGGCACTGATAGGCTTCCAAATTCCTTTAAAATTGTAAATACATCAGTAAAACATTACCCAACTGATTGGGGGGGGCCTGGTGTGCGTGCTTCCAAATTGCTTTAAAATTGTAAATATATCAATAAAACATTACCCAAGTGATTGAGAGGGGTGGTGTATGTGTGTGTACTGCCCCAAATGGCCAGGAGGTCAGCCACCTAACTTGCCCACCAGCTGGGTCCTTGGTGCCAGTCCTGAGCAGGCTCCTCTGCCTGGGTCCTGCCACTTGCCTCACCAGCAGGAATCCTGGTGCTCCCTATATAAAAACTACAATTTCTCTGTTAAAATCCCAAATTCACACTGAGGTTAGGCTCAGAGAAAAGTTGAAATAGTCTGTTTACCTGAGCCTGCATAAAATGAACTGTTCCAAACAGGAGATTTTACCACAACTTTAATTCTCCTATGAAATATGAACTTTCATTCCTACCTAGGAGAACTTTACAATCTTTTCTCCTATGCCTGAAGAAGGGTGCTTGTGCCCAAAAGCTTGCAATTAAAGAACTTTTTTTGCAAAAATCTAGTTCATCTAGTAAAAGGTATCATCTCTACCACGAGTTCTGATTCCTTTTGCCTCTGGACCAATACAGCTAAAACCTGGATACCTGACAACTGCCAGGCTCCCCAGCCTGCCTGCATGGCCCAGGAAGCAGAGGGTGGGGCTCAGGGGTGGGGAGCTGCAGGGTGCCACTCACCTGAGCAGCAGCAGCAAGGAGCCTCACCTGCCTGCCTGCAGACCTGCCTGCAAGACAGGAGCTGTGGGGCTGCATGGGGCAGGCCCGCCCCCACCCTTCCTCAGGACTTGCCTCAGCCCTGGGGAACTGAGGCAGATCCTCCCCGCTCTGGGCCACACTGGGCAGACCCCCTGAAACCTGCTGATGCCCCCCCAGGGGGCTGTGGCCCTCTGGTTGAGAATTAATGTTTTACAACACACTCTAGGCATAGTCCCTCTTGATCATGGCTTCAAACTGTAGCAGAGGAAATTTAGGCTGGAGATTAGGAGGAACTTTCTGGCTATGACGGCAGTGAAACACTGAAACAGGCCACCTAGAGAAGCTGCAGAATGTCCTTTCCTAAAAATTTTCAAGAGAAGGTAAGACAGACATTTGGCCAGATGGGTTTGGTCAGGGATGTTCCTTCCTTGACAGGAGGCTGGACTGACTGGATGACCTAATGAGGTTATTTCCAGCCCTACTTTCCTATGATCCCCAACCAACGCTTATCCAACCTTGTCTTGAAAACCTCCAATGAAGAGATTTCACAAGTTCTCTGGACTCTATCCTACTATCTAACTGTTCTAACAGTGAAGAATTTACCACTTCTGCCATTAGAGGGCCAAATTATTATACGTATTTACCATGGTAATATACCTATTAGAGCAAAATTTTAAAAATAAAACTCTTTGAACATGCTACAACATGAACCAATAATTTTTAAAGTATTTTTAAAATTGAAACTAAGGCTTAGGATGATAAACGTAAGGCTCATGAAAATGATTCTGGGACAGGTTATATCACTGGTAGTTTTTAAAACATTATACAATTAACCTTATGTTTCAAGTACATTATAATACTTGATTTTGAAAATACTAATTATGAATACAGCTGAAGCCATAAACTGCAATCCAAAATGAGCCTCCAGGCTTGGGACAAAATGAAATCACAAATTTGCATTCTGGACTCATTTCTTTCACTTGGAACAAGTCCAGCCAGTACACAGACCCTTTCTTTCAGAACTGCTACAAGAACTACCTCAGATGAATGAACTTTTATTAGTAAATTTTTCTTCAGCTTATGACTGGACAAATTGAATCTACTTTCAGTTGATAGTTTACCTTAGCAAAAAAGGGGAAAAAAAATCAAGCTGTAAGATTCTTTGTTGCCCTGCTTAATCAAGTTAGACCACTCAAATTAAGAGTTAAAGACTCTATTCTTACTGTGTGGATAAAAACATAACAAGAATTGTAGTTGCATCAGGCAGTGGCAATGTGTAGGGAGTGCACAGAGGGCAGCCCTAAGAGCACTGGTGCACCCCCTGACAGGCTGCACTTCCTGCTTAGGCGATGGGTGGGGGGTGAGGAGGGGGGGCAGACAGGCGTGCCAGCGTCCCCCCTGTGAGCACTGGCCAGGGAGTGGGGGTACCAGGTGAAGCACCACTGGCACCAACCCCCCCCACCCCCGGTTGGCGTGATCGGCCCTGGGGGGTCCCCCTGCTCCCCCAGTCAGCAAGATTGGTTGCTGGGGGGGACATGTGCCCCCCCTGACTTGGGTGGCACCAGTCACCCATAGTATCAGCAATCTTTGTTAAATCAGTACCAACTCTGCATGATGGACTCACCAAATTTAGAAGAGCCACGACATCATCTATGAGTTCAATCACCTGAAAAAGTCTGCAAAAACAAGACAAAAAGGCAAACTGACACCCAAAAAAGTGAACTTATAATACTGTATAGCAAATTTATTTCCTCTGCTTAGCAATTTATACCAGTAGTGTAAGGGTGAATAAGCAAGTAAAGCACAAGCATCAGGCACTTTCTAAAAGAAGGTGGGGATGTGCTAGAATAGAGCTACAAGCATGCCTCACTCTGGTCCTTGTCCTTCTCTGAAATGGCTCTAGCTCTGGCAGCAGGGAGGGAAAGAGTTTTGCTGATGCTGAGAGAAATGCCACCCTTTTTGTTGCTTAAAACCAGTATTTTTTTGACTGGTCGACACACAACCTATGGCCCACAGACTGCATCCAGCCCCAAAGAAATCCAGTCCAGCACAAGGGTGGCATGGAGTATCTGACTTTAAACTTGCTGCAGAGTGGCCAAGGATCTGCAGCAAGGGAAGTACAGTGGAACAGAGTGAGTGCAGACAGGTGCCTGCTGGGGGGTAAGGGAGAGGACCTTTGTCCTGCAGCTACAGCAGGTCACAAACTCCAGCTCATGCTGGCAAAAGGCTGCCAACCCGGGTACTAGATAAAGAGAACTTAGAAAAACAAGAAGTTGAATTAAATTCTCTATCAAACTGCTGTTTAGTTACTGGATGTACGTATAGTATGTCATTGAGAATTAGCAAAATACCTCAGCAGAAAAAAGTAACAGAGCTACTTTCATTGCACAGCAATAAGTCAATTATGACTCTCTGTCCTCAGCAGTACTCAACCAAAACAAACAGGTTTTGATATAACAGACTTGGAAGTAGCCCAAATAGCCCTCAGTAGGTAAGGCAATACAAACATTCAACAGAAGTCTGCTTGTTCATTTCCTTTTAGCAAAGCATGTTGTGAAGGGAGGTGTGTGCATACTGAAATCCATGGCTCTATAAAATGCACTCTCTACAATCACATGCTTACTTTCGGGGAAATACAACTGGAGAAGGAAGCGTTACTAATCAGAAAAGGCAAGCTTGGGATCAGTTTTGCTATGTAAACTCTGTAAGTGCGTGGGGTAGAATTTTAGGTATTACATTAAGTATTCCAAGTGAAAAGCATGTGTATCTTTCAGTATACTAACAGTGGGATTTTACCTATGTGTACAATACTTGTTTTTATTTATTTCACTGATCCTGTGTGCTGAGCACTAGGGTTGTGCGAAACAGCAGTGTTCTGTTTTGACCAGCATTTTGTTTCAAGTTTTGTTTTGATTTGAAACAGCTGTTCCATCAAAACGGTGAAAATGTTTCGACATTTTGCCTATAGGAGATAATGGGGAAGGTCAAAACATCCTATAACTTTGTCATTTCTGGCCTGATTTAGATGAAACTTGCAGGAATGGTAGCCCCTTCTGAGGGCATGAAGCCTGCCAAGGTTCAAGGAGATAAGTGCAGGGGGTTTGGGGAAACTGCACCCCAAATTCTTGAAAATAAAACTCATGTCACATGTGTGTTAAGCCACAGTGGGGTCAAACCTGCAGACATGCTAGCCCCTGTGGAGGCCATGAAGCCTGACAAGTTTCAAGGAGACAGGTGCAGGGGTTTGGGGGAAACTGTACCTCAAGCTTTGGACAAGCAAAACTTGTGACATGGGTGACACTGTGTGTGTGTTAAGGTGCAGCAGGGTGAAAGCTGCAGGCCTGCTAGCCCGTGCTGCGGCCACAAAGCCTGCCAGCTGTCAAAGAGATAGGTGCAGGGGTTCTGGGGCCTGCACCTCTAGCTGCTGACAGGCAAAACTCATGTCATGGGTGCTTTTGCAACTGTGTCTATCTTGGGGCACATGGGGGAGGGGCTAGACTCTGCTGCAGCCACAAAGCCTGCCAGCTGTTAAGGAGATGGGTGCAGGGGGGTTCTGGGGCCCTGCAGCCCTAGCTGCTGACAGGCAGAACTCATGACGTGGGTGCTTGTGCAACTGCTGCCTCTCATCACGCAGCAGGACTGAAGATCCCCCATCACTTGCCACCACAGACCTGGGGGTAACAATTGACCACAGTATGAACATGAGCTGGCAGTGCAATGCTGTAGCCAGCAGGGCCAACAATAACCTGGCATGCAGCAATTGATGCATCTCCAGCAAAACCATAACAAAGAAGTGATTCTCCTGCTCTACTTGGCTGGAGTACTGTGTCCAGTTCTGGGCTCTGCACCTTAACAAGGATGTGGTAAAGCTTGAGAGAATCCAGAAAAGGGCTACCCATATGACCAGAGACTTGCACGGCAAGCCATATGAGGAAAGGCTGAGGGACCTGGGACTCTTCAGCCTGAAAAAGAGAAGGCTGAGAGGGGACTTGGTAGCAGCTTACCACTACATCAGAAGCATACATCTAGGGCTTGGTGAACAACTGTTCACCAGGGCACCCTTGGGGAAAACTAGGAGTAATGGTCAAAAACTTCTGGAAGATCATTTCAGGCTTGTTTCAGGCTCAACATTTGGAAAAACGACTTCAAAACTAGGATGTCCAGACTATGAAATAAGCTCCCTCCAGAAGTGGTGTGATCACCTACCCTGGAAATCTTCAAGAGGAGACTGAATGGTCACCTTGCTGGCATCACCTGACCCCCAATTGTCTTTCCTGCTTGGTGCAGGGGGCTGGACCCGATGATCTTCCAAGGTCCCTTCTGGCCTTACAATGTATGAATCTATTAGTGCCTGGAGCCTAAGTCTTAGGAAATATGGCTTTGAAACAGTTCTTCCAGGCCCCAGAACCCTGCTGCACCTATCTCCTTGACAGCTGGCAGGGTTTGTGGCCGCAGCAGGGCCTAGCAGCCAGGCCTGCAGTAGTTCCCCCCACCCCTGCCCCAAGACAGATACAGTCCCACAAGCACCCAAGACATGACTTTTGCCTGCCAGCAGCTCGGGGTACAGGGCCCCAGAACCCAGAACCCCTGCACCTATCTCCTTGAAAGCTGCCAGGCTTCATGGCCTCAGCAGGAGCTAGCAGGCCTGCAGTTTTCACCCCCCTCTGCCCCAAGACAGACACAGTCCCACAAGCACCCATGACATGAATTTTGCCTGTCAGCAGCTAGAGGCGCTGGGCCCCAGAATCCCTACACCTATCTCTTTGATAGCTGGCAGGCTTCGTGGCCACAGCAGGGGCTAGCAGGCCTGCAGCTTCCACCCTGCTGTGCCTTAACACACACACAGTGTCACCAACATCATGAGTTTTGCTTGCCCACAGCTTGAGGTACAGTTTCCCCCAAACCCCTGCACCTATCTCCTTAAAACTTGGCAGGCTTCATGGCCTCCACAGGGGCTAGCATGCCTGCAGGTTTGACCCCACTGTGGCTTAACATGTACACGTGACAAAAGTTGTTTTCAAGACTTTGGGGTGCAAAGTTTGCAATAACTTTAAAACCTTCAAAAGAGATGGATTATTGTAAATTTTAATTTTCTTTGGGGGTAATAAAGATGTTCTTTATATTGAGTCTCTTCATGTAATTGTTTAGAAAAAACTAGACTAAGGCTCTCTTGTCATTATTAGTAAAATATAACTCTCACTTTAACTTCTGAAAATAAAATAACTACTTTTGTGACAGAATGCAGTGCTACAGGTTTTCATACCTCACATGTGCTGTCCAGGCCACAGTTACTATTAAAAACGTCATCAGGTATACTGCAATTTTTGCTAGAAGCTGCTGCTGAACACTTTCACCCAGTTCCTGAAATAAAATATAATAACATTCATAGGAAAAAAAAAAAACCCAAAACATGTCATTTCAAATACTGAAATAAGAAATATTATTTTCTGAAATTACTAGCAATAACTGTAAATAGGTGGTAGCTGGTCACTACAGAATATATTTTTTGGAATGATACTTTGCACATGAAAATAAACATTTCTTCCAGCAATCCCTTTTCCCCTCAAATGTACTAGCTAGACATTATCAGATAACCAAATAAATAGTTTGCAAGCATTCTGGATTGTCTACATTAATTAGCTAAGCGATTGCATAAAATGTGTCACAATATACTATGCAAAATTAAGAATATGAACCATTGTGAAACAAGTATGTAAGCTATTTGTACTGCTGTTTTTTTTAAGAGCAAGAGAGATCATTTGTCTTCAAACATAAAAGCACAACTATGAATTAGGCTGGCACGTACAAGACCACAGGCAAATCAATGATTTTGTGCCTCCAATTCTATGCTATTAAATGAGGACAAATGTATTTTTTAAGTTTTCTGCAATCTAGAATGACAAGCACTACAATATTAACTCCACAGATGCAACCCTGTCAAATGTCCCAAGGAAACTAGAGACATCTTAAGTTTAACAAACAAAAGCCTATTTTGTAAGGACATTCCAGATTATTTAAGTAATGACTTCATAGTATACAGGAAATACTAGGAGTGCACTGATAGAGATTTTTGGGCCAATACCAACGACTGGTTTTTAAGGAGCTTTTAATGGATATCGGCCGATACCGATCCGATTGCAGATGTGTGGCCAGGAGCACAGCCTGGCAGTGTTTGGCTGGTAAGTCTGCTGTGGCAGAAGGGATAGAGAGAGGGAAGGGGCATGGGGGCAAGGGCAGATGGAGGCCCCTCCAGTGAGGGAGGGAGTGGGAATGAGGTCGGGGCTGGGGCAGAGCACAGGATGGAGCCACAAGAGGCTTGTCTGGAGGGTGCGGGCTGCTCCCACTAATGTATGCACACCAGGAGCGCATGGGGGCCGTTTGCTCCTGGATCTGCACATGGGGTGAGGGTGGGCTGCCACTGCGGGCTGAGGCCAGGGCTGCACCGAGCTGTGCTAGGGGTGGGTGATAGTGGCGCTGGGAGGGGGGCATTTATTGGTGACATTATCAGCCACATCAGCCAAAAAAAGCCAATTGCTGATACTGTCAATTTTCCTTATGGCAGCAGGGTTTGAGCAAGGGCTGTGCTAACACAATCCTGATCACCCTGTGGCCACTTGGCCTACCACTACTTGCCCCTCTGCTCTGCCACAGCAACCAATTTTCTGGTCCACAGCCACTTGCCCCACTGCTGCAGTTGCCGTTGCTGCCACAAGCTCTGTGATTATTACTGTCATCATTGTTACTACTGTGGTTACCACCACTGTTGCTGCCAGCCCCAGATCTAGCCCACCAAAGAGTTCTGCAGTTAGGATCCAGACCAGAGCATGGAGTGAATTTGACACCCCTGATCTAAGGTCCTGCAACATTGACCACAAAGGATAAATTTGAAACTGAAAGTAAAACTGATGTTTAATTCTGACTGAAACAGAAACAGGAGTAATGCATCCAAAATGCCAAACAGAATACCTGATCTGGATGTATCTTCGTGTGAGCCACAGGTAAAATCTGAAATAGGAAAGTCCCATTACTGGAATGGAGTATAAACCTTTTCCCCTTCTAGCCCCCGAGATTTATCATACAGAAAAGAAACAATAGACAGTGTTCATATATCATGATATTATGATTATGTATTCATTAACCACTAATGAATCACACTACAACAGTTCTTTCTTGTAAAATGGGGATAATACTTACCAATCTACAAACGCTCCCTGAGACTTGATGGAAAGTCAGTGTATTACTTGGATCTGAGAGAGGGTAACAAGCCCAACTTTCAAGTAGTGGCCTTAGTATATTTCAGATACTTAAAATGAACTTATGTCACTGAAAGCAATAAAGTTTGAAAAAGCTAAGATGCCAGATATTTTAAGTGCTACTACAAATTTAACTAAATTACTGCCTAGATGTTGTATGGGAGGCAAGGATTTTTAGTGATATCTAGGCAGACCTAGGTATTGGAGCAAGTGTAGAGTGATCCAATAAAATATATTATTGTTTTAACCAATCCTACTTGCAATGAAATGGGAAACATTTTCGTTTAATACAAACTTATTGCTTACACATTGCAAAAACAAATGCAACAGTTCCATAAACGCATGTATATATGCTATTTGGACAGCTGGTATTCCAGTATTAGTATTAATATTATAGCACCCTGAACTAACACGTTACATCATTTTCCATCTCTAGCAGAAGATCAATAATGTAAAATGCCTAAAGGATGGGCACCATACTAACCCTTAATAAAAGCAACTCCTGCTCCAAAGAGTTGACAATGGGTGTTACATTAAATGAAAGAAGACCAGTGTACGTATGGGAAAGAAGACATATTCATGGCTAATCTATGTGTTGGTATTAGTTAAAGCTATGTGAAACATGAAGTGGTGCAATAGATGGAGTTTGTACCTAAGAGGGAAGCACAGCCCTGCAGCCACTGCTGTTCCTCCAGGGACTCCCACACGAGGGTACAAAGCCACCTACTCCTGCAGTCCCTTCCAAACAGCCCTGGGAGCGTGCAAGGAACTTGGGGGATGAGCCTCGTTGAAAATCCAGCTCCGCATCCAACTGCCTGTCCATGGCAAAGCGTTCTACTCAGAGCACCCAGCACAGGGGCTGACAAAGGGTGGAAGAGAACAGCCATGGGTGTCCCTTATCCCTGGGGCTATGGGGTGGACTAGGGAGGAGCAAGCAGTGCACTTACTGCTTTGCCCAAAGGCCAGATATCACAGTACTCCTGACAGGGTCTCACGACACCTCAGGGTGTTTCAACCCCCAGTTGAGAATCATTGCTGTAAAGGAAAGAATAATTCTTCAATAAAAATGACTGTGGTTCCCATTCTTCAAAGTGCTGTACAATTTGCAACTTTATTCTTTCAAATCGGGGACCTGGTGACCGTCTATAAACTCACTAGGGGGGAGCAGAAGGGTTTGGGAGAGACCTTGTTTCCTCTAGCGCCCCGGCATAACAAGGAATAACGCCACAAGTTGCTGAAGAGTAGGTTTAGATTAGACATCCGTAAGAACTACTTCACAGTCAGGGCGGCTAGGATCTGGAACCAACTTCCAAGGGAAGTGGTGCTGGCTCCTACCCTGGGGGTCTTTAAGAGGAGGCTTGATGCCTACCTACCTGGATCATTTGAGCCCAGTTTTTTCTCTTGCCCAGGCAGGGGGCCGGATCTGAAGATCTGCAAGATCCCTTCCGACCCAACTTCTATGATTCTATGAAATCCATCTTCACTGGTCTCTGATATGGCTTCTAACACATTCTACCTGATTCTATAAGCTTACTCTTAATCAAGTTGCAGGCTTAGTTCCGTCATCACTTAGCACAACACTACAGTATACCTAACAGTCACAACTGGACAGCTTTGGCAACACTGTTCTCTCCTGGCTCTCTGTCTATTTCTTCAGCAACTTTTGGTGGCTCTTTTTCCTCCTCATTCTAAATTTCCAAGACTCCATCTGTTGCACCACTTCACATTTCACAGCTTTAACTATGCATGTTCTGTTGTCCCCGCAACCCCTTCAGCACCCCCCACCCCATGTACCATATACGTACAGCTTCATCACCCTACTTTTCAAAATGGTGTGGGGGTACTTTAATTAAAGCTCCTTGAATGAGCTTTAGTCCAAGCTTTAGTTAAACTAAAGTGCCCCCACCACCATTTTGAAATTTGGGATGCTGAATCCACAGCACACTGAGGCACGCTGGAGCCGTCTAATTAATCAATTAATTGAGACTGCTGCAACGTGTTCTAATCAGAACATCTCACAGCACGTGTATAGGCATCCTTTAAGGCTGCATGGCTCCTGCAGGTGGTGCCGGTGGGAGTGTGGTAAGTGGGGAGCTCCTGCAGGCAGTGCAGCGCTGTCAGTGGGGGGGGGCTGGCGAGTGCTGACCAGCGGTTGTGCGCCACCTGCAGCAGTGGTGGTGGCCAGTGGCGATTGTGGATCACCTGCAGATGCCACCAGTGGCAGGGGGGATTGCAAGCGGTGACCACTCGTGGGCACTGCTGGCACCTTTACGCAGGGGGTGAGTCGCCATGCTCAGGGGTTGCACATGCACCTGCTATGCCTCGCAATGGCGAGGTCCGAACTGGGGCTTTGGGGGTGCTAGTGAGATAATAATGAGCAAGCTTGTGAACAACTCGGAGTGATTACCCCTGTGTAAGGACCCCTCCGTGTGGTGTAGCTCCGGGGCCCAGGACGCGGGGGACGAGCGTGGGTGCGGGAGCACTGGAGGCCTGGGGAGCAAGCCCAGGAGGAAGCTGGGCCGGGCCGGAGGGAGGGGAAGACAAATCGCAGCGGGGCAGCCGCCGCCAGCAGGGAGCCGGGCGCGCGGGGCCGGGCCGCACTCACCATGACGGTGGCGATGATGGAGAGCAGCGCGTCGCTGTAGGCCAAGAGCCGGTGCGAGGCCTGGGTACTGCCGGGTCGCGCGGGTCCCGGGGCCGCCGCCTCCTCCAGGGACGGCGGCGCAGCCATGCGGGAGGCGGCGCGGGCACCTCCTTCCTGCGGCCGCCGGCGCGAGGCGCGAGAGCCCGGTCCCTGGCGGCGGCGACACCTCCTCCAGACACGGCCCAGCCCCCAGCAGACTCAGTGATGTCGCCCCGCCCCGCCCCGCAGCCTTCCTCACTGCTTCTGAGCCTCCCCCGCGGGGCGGCCCGGGCCGCGCTTGGCGCGGGGTCCCGGGAAAGGGTGCTAAAGCCCCGGCCGGCGGAGCGGGTCTGCAGGGGCACCGGCCGTTTGGGCCCCAGAGAAGACGTCGCCCCGCCCTGAGGCGTCAAACCCTAATTTTGCGCGGACACAAGGGAGCGTTGTCCAGCAAGCTACCCGGACACACGTGCGGGGCTGCAGAGTGCATTCAAAGTGCAACAAATTAACCTTTATTTGAGGAGGGGTCAGATAAAGGCATTCACTCCACTTTGGACCGGCTTATGCCCATGGTTCCCAGTCCATGGTAGGGACAGGGCCGTTGTGCTCTGGGGGGGGCGCCGTGGATCTAAGCAGAGTGGCTCTGGCTACTGTGCACCGCCACTGCTGGTTTCATGTCCAGCCACTCACTACCCCCCACCCCTGCCAATGACGGCAGTGGCTTCTTCGCATCCAGGGTGCATGAGATAGGAGTGGCGATGGGGCCCCGCATGAGCTGATTTGCCTGGGCTCTGCACCCTGTTCAGGTCAGCTCTGGGTACGGGTACCACCAGTGGTACGCAGATGCTCTGTCAGTGGTGCACATGTGCAGATTTATTACAATTACTTTATATGCCAAAAATTTGCTAGTGGTACTTAAGGCTGAACTGAAAATTTTGCTGGCGGTACTTTAAGTTGTGTTGTTTTTAAATTGGCGGCGCACAAATCTGTCCGAGTTTGGGAACCGCTGCCTTAAGTACCTTCTGTTCCCCAGGGTCAAGCTGCCTGGCCTCCCCTGCTCTGGTGCTGTCTGCAGGAAGAGAGGGGGGTGGGAGCTGCAGTTGGAGTTTGCAGGCCTGAGCTGGAGAGGGAGCAGAGGGATTTAAGCACCTGCTGTGCCTTGTGGTCCCCCAGCTTCAGTTCAGGCTGGACAAACTGCAGCGGGCAGCTCCCATTCTCTCTCTTCCTGTAAAGCACCATGAGTTAGAGCAAGGACAGCCTCTGCTGTCACAGCATGAGCATCCCCCACCAGCTCCTGCAGGCCCCTCCCCGCCTTTGCTGCCTTCCTACCCGCTGTGCTGTCTTCTTTGGGGAAGGAAGTGTGTCTTAAGGGAAGGAAGTAGCACTTAAGGGTTTTTGTGGGTGACCTCTGTTTTTTTACTGGACCAGCTGCATGGTCAGGATCTGGGGTTTTGAGGGGTGCAGATGGGGAGGTGCCTTATCACCCCCCTCCCCATGTTCCAATTTCTCATCATCTTAAAATTGTATTTGGTGGCTGATCCTCAATTCCTTTCACACACTATACTTTCAGGGGCATCCTTGGGTAGGGTGTGAAGGGTCATTCATGTCTCAGTTCATACTGCTTTGAAGTTTTCATATTATCTTGCATCAGTTGTTCACAGAATAGTGCCTTGGTAATTTCACTGTAAGTCAATGCCTGCCCCGTCTTTTACTTTACATTTTGGAATACTGAACCCAGCAAATTAAATGAGCTAATGAATTTTAGAACGCTGCTCTCATACTTACTAACTTTTGTTTAAAGTCCTCCTTTTATTGCTCTGATTCACGTACACTTGAAGAATCACTGCCCTACAAATCACAGCGGGGCACACTTGAATAATCACTGCCCTACAAATGTTTCTTAAGCTTCTTCAGTGCTGGGCCTTGAAAGTTTTTACTCCTCCAAGTTAAAAAGGAACAGGCAGAAATTACCAAACTGATATGGGTAGCATGTGCGTTCTTACTGGTGTTTTTATGAAAGCTGACTGGTCACATGGAACTGGTTCTTTTTCTAGGGTCCAGCTCGGAGGCTTTCTTGAATTATGAGTTGACTGATGCCCAAAAAGCAAATCCTATGCATCCACAAGTATGAAGATGCTTTTAACTTGAATTGGCTGGGCTGTGAGGTAACTGGAGCTGCAGCCCATGTATCGTGTTCCACATTCTCAGTCTGGGAATTTTTCAGGGCTTATCTTCCAAACATGAAAACCAGGATGGAATCAGGATAAAAGGAAGAAAAGTTAAAAAATCAGCTTAAATCAGGAAAAAATCAGTGGTGAAGGAGGGAGAGAGTAAAGCTGGGACTAGGGAAGGGGCGGGGGGAGGGGCACAGCGCAGCCTGTTGGCTGTTTCCGAGGCTGCAGCAGAGAGCAAAGCGGGGGGAGCTGCCAGTGGCTGCAGGGCAGAGGGGGCGTGACTCTTGCTGCTGTGCACACCCCAAGAGGGCTGTGGACTGGAGGGCCTGTGCCAGGCTCTTCTTGGGGGGCCTCAGATCAGTGGCAGAAAACACATGGCGCCGCACCCTGCCTTTCTTCCCAGGCTGCATTTGTGCCCCTTCCCTCTGCTGCAGCAGCCTGCTGTTGGGCTGCCCTGGCATTTGGGAGGAGGGGGGAGTAGTGCTCAGCCAGATGTTGTGGGGGGGACCCAGCACTGGCACCTCCTGCCTTGCCTGGGGTCAGAGCCAGAAGCCCTGTGCCCCCAGGCAGTGGCTGCAGCCCCATGGACCCATGTGGAGTAGCTAGATGCAGCACCTGCCACAAGGAGTAGGGCCAGGCTCTCCCGCCTGCCTGCCCCCGCCCCCCCCACCTCAGCAGGGCTCACAGGTCCCAGCGCCTGGGGCAGGGCTGAAGCCAGAGCTACTAGGGTGCAGCTCGGATCTGCCTGTCCCAGGAGCAATTCCCACAGCCTGGCCGGCCCACCTGGGACCAGAGCTGGGACCCCTGCATCCCCAGGCAGTGGCTCTAGCCACCCTCCTCCAGCCCCCATACCGCCACCACCACCCTGTTCCACATGCAGCTCCCACCTGTGCCCCCCACCCCTCCGGCTAGAAACCTGTGCCTCAGGTAACCAGCACAGTGGCACTTTTAGCTTACCAGCACAACCCATTTTTCTTTCCAAATTTCTGTTAACTGGCATGAGTGGGGAGACCCTCCCCGGTTGGCAAGATTCGTTGTGGGGGGATGCCCCCTTGTCGCTGAGGGGTCATGTGCGTGCCTGACTAAGGTGGCACCAGTCGCCCATGCTTACAACTCAGCTGTAATCCCACACTGGCTGCTGTTGCTTCTGTAGGGCAGCCAGGCTACACTCAAGTGTAAGTGTGTGGTTGATGCTACAGTAATTTTGTGTCATCTTCAGTCTTTGTCTTCACTGCTGAAAAAGGGGTATTATCATCATCATCTCCTGGTAGCTAATGCACATGAGGTATCCTGAGGTAATGAGGGAAAATAAGGCTCTTCAGATTTACTACAGGGTAAACTAGGGGAGTTTGGTCTCAAGTCAGGTAGAGGGCTGACCTTCCCTGTTTCACCTTATGGTAACACTGAAATGCTTTGTCCTCACCAGATACTCACCTTGGGTACATTAATTACTCTGAGACAGAAAACATCTCTCTCAGCAAGGAAGACAGGACCTGAGCTAGAACTACTGATGAGGGTTGGGGAGGTGAAAATTCTTCAAGTCTACTCTGAACTGATGCATATGAAGCATTTGACAGTGGCTTGGGAACAGGTATGTCGTCATGGTTCAGTAGTGCAAGGAGCAGCCATTACAGTATTGTGTGTCCTTCCCTATTTGTTTGTACCCACCTATTATCTGTATTGTGCACCAAAATTGTAGATTCTCAGAAGTTACTTGTGATTTTGGGTGCTGTAAATATTGGATTCTGAACTAACATACTTTATAAGCTTGTTTTGTTAGACTGAACACCTGCTTCCTGAAGCAGGCCTCTTTAAGATGTCCGATGTATTGCACCCAAAATTAGAGGCACCAGAAAGCACTGACTCCTAGAAAAATATTTTATTTAGCTTTGGGGTCTCTGAGCACAGACTCATTCTTCTGTTAAGTGCTGTTCAGATGTAATAAAAAGGCTACGGTAATACAAAGAGCGCCAGAGCAGTGTAATACTTTCAAAAAGAACAGCTTATCCAGGCATTTCTCCTTTCC
Source organism: Gavialis gangeticus (assembly GCF_001723915.1). NCBI lineage: Eukaryota > Metazoa > Chordata > Crocodylia > Gavialidae > Gavialis > Gavialis gangeticus. The sequence continues at coordinate 61,161,780 of NW_017729024.1, read as the reverse complement.
TAACAATATCTTTCTATACAAGTATAATAGGCCAGATGGTCTCACAGGTGGTTTGCTACTCCTGGGGCCTCACCTTGACTCGCTTCACATCTAAGTGTACAGTCAAGCTTCCCACCTCACCAGCCACATCTTGTTTTTAACTATCAATTTTGGGAGGTGGCCCTCAGATCACCAGTGATCTCTCAGGTTCCTTTCTCTGCCCTGCTTATCACAGGGCCACCTTGGTCTGGCTCACTGGGCTAAAATCAGTGCAACAGGGCTGTCTAGCCTTTTAAGAGGGAGCAGGCAGCTTTGCTGAAGAAGCTTAACTGTGGGCAGTTAGGTAATATCCCATTAGTAGGTTAAAACCCCAGATGGGAGAACAGGTGGAAGCAAACTGGATGAAGGAATAGTTTGCAGGCAGGAGGGAAACTAGACCCCTGATAAGTTTGCTACCAGGTAGGGGCCACACTACTGTACAGGGCCAAAAGGGCCCCCCCTCTTGCTACCCAGAAAAGAGCTAAAGGCTTTTGTTTGCTGGTTTATTTGTTCGTTTGGTGAAAGGACTGTGTTTTTGTATTTACAAGACTGACTGAGGAGCTCTTTAGGGAATAAAACCAGCCTACCAAACAGCACATTTACCAACCTGCTTATAATCGCTCTCTCCAGGGCCTGATGAGTCCATACTGAAGTCTCTTCCCCTCCAGGGGTGGGCTGCTCACAGCTACTTGCAAGCAAACAAAAAAAATCTCTGCTCACTCTTCCTCAAATGCCTTCCCTTCTCCCCAGTAGCTGTCCCTTGCCTTGCAGCATATTTACCCTAGGTTAGAAATGTAGCAAGTTACTTTTTCCTGCAGGCTTCTCTCTACTGACTACCCCAGCTACAGCTCTTCTGGGCTTACTCAGTTCCCAATCAAGGGAATTTTTTCCACTAGTACATCCTGAAACAGATTGCCTGAAGCCCAATTTGTATCTCTTGGCTCCTCCCTTTCTGGCTACAGCCTTCTTAGCCTTTGTGCCAGGGGTTCTCTATTATATTACATAATCAACCTTGCTGCTTTGCTGTCTGTAACTTACAGCCTTCAGTCTGTACCCCTGCAGCCTTGCAATTTGTACTTACCCTCTTTTAAGTAAAGGGGTTAGGGGCCCTGTTACAGTAAGCAAATGCCAAATTGCTATATAATTGTAAACAGGATGAGGAGTAATCTGTATTGATCAGGAGTGGGGAAAAAAAGATAGTCTACAATCAAAATTTTCAGAGATAGCCTAAACATTCAGGATGCTGTCTTTACTCATTTTGAAGGATAGCTTAGAACCAGCCAGGTGGCTTTCCCAGGGACAGTAAAGAACTCATTATATAGTGTCAGCTTTTAACTATAAAAGTTCTCATTCAGTTATAGACTCAATTATAGTGTTTCAGAAGAGGGATGTCCCTTACCATCTGTATATATTTATTCATGTCAGAATATTTTTCTGCAACTTGCATCACTGAAGCAAAATAGAGCTTTCAGATATTATATTGCTTAAAGAGAATGTGATGTTTCCCCCACATGCTTTCATGATAAGAGTCTGCAGGATGTTTTGTTACAATTCCCAAATGAATCAGTTTTACTTGATTTAAGAGAATCCTAGGAAGTGGTGGAAGGGACCTCAGGAGCTCACTTAGTCCAAGACAAGAATGGGATTTGGCAAAGAGGTTTGTAAAAGCACCAAGCATTGGTCTAGCCTTGTTCCCTTTCACTTTAGTGGGAACAAAGTACAAACGACTTAGAAATCCATTTGTGTTATCAGATGCAGTGCAGCGTATATTTTAGTAAAAGCAATCTTAAATCTGTTGAACTTCTGGGTAATAAACTTGCAGAATGGTTACATCAGCAGCTTGCATAGATAAATTAACCTTTCACCTCTCTTTTCTCTCTGCGCTTGCTCTGAAATCTAGCTGCTGGAGTTTCTCCTTGTCTGCTGGCTTTCTAAAACATGTCAAATAGTATTTTTAAAAAAGAAAAAAGATTTTTGTTTACCTCAGAGTCTGTTGCAGAAGGGCATTCTGGTAAGTAAAAACATTGATTGAATCTTTCCTTTTAACAGCTAGTTTTACAGAAGAATGTCTATTACAATTTGATAAAAACTCTTGTCTTTGCAGTGTGTATATTTTGGATGGGCTCCAGATTAATTGGTTTCTCATTTGAAAGTGTCACTTTTAGTTTAATATTCAGTTTAAATTAAAAAATGTTGGAACAAAACTGGACAGAAGCTAACTTTAGACTTTTACAAGGAAAAAAAAGGCATTTTGGGGTCTTCTGTAAAGATGTGAAGTTACTGACGGTACTGAGTATAAGTTTCATCCTATGCTGAAAGTACTCACGGTAGGTCTCCAATGCATGCGATTTTTTTTAAAACATTTAGTGCTCTGTTGATTTGCAGTTCCCAGAGCTATATTCTAGGCACTTCTGCAACATTTTCACATGCCTGTAATGTTGATTTTTTTTTTTTTGGAACAAGGCTGGACTTGCCTTGAGATTAGGAGTGTAATCAGAACCTCTTACACAATTTGGAATTGAAAAGCAAAATATTAACATAGTATTTCTTGTTCATTAAAGTTTAACTTTTTTCACAGGTGCCAATGATTATGACCTTGAGGGAACTGCACATACTGCTG
>NW_017729024.1:61146049-61154142 GCF_001723915.1 Gavialis gangeticus | reverse complement strand
GGATTTATGAAACACATTTATTTTGAAATGATGTAACTGACTGCAAAAAACTAGATCACTAGTAGAAGAAACGTTTCTTTGGCTCTCTGGGGAAGTTTGAGTCTAACAAGAGTTTTAGACCCTTAAAATTTATAGCAAAGCAGCTTAAAGAAATCCCAAGGTAATAACTGAATGTCTTCTGTCCACTTTTATGATAGAATGCAGAACTGTCCAGAATGCAAAGGGCACAGCTGAACACACATGTAGCTGGGGGGGGGGGGGGGGGGGGGCAGGATCTCTAGTGGGAGTGTACAAGTGTAAAACTGTTCCCTGCAGGCTTCTTTTTTTTTTTTTTTGGCTCCTCTTCACTTTTAAAGAGAGAGGAGACTGAGGTATATAGTGGTCTTACTGCATCCAGGTGAGCATGCATGTGTTTTCTCAGGGATAAACAGCAGCTACACATTTGTGCTGCTGCTTGTTGTCCCTGGGGAACACCCCTGCATACAAATTGCCCCAGGTGGGGTAGGGAGGTTTTTTTTTTTTTGTTTGTTTGTTTTGTTTTTTTACTTCAAGTTCCTGATATAGATTTTGTTCACCTGTTGAATCATAAATCCAAGCTTTGCTCCATTTAAAAAAAAAAATCCACTGCTGCTGTTCAATATCAGCAACAGTTTGTGAACAGACTAAAGCTTCATGTAGAGGTCATGTTGGCAGAAGAAAAAGCTGGGTTCAGAGCAGGGAGAAATACTATAGAGCAAGTCTTCAACATCTGAGCGCAATGATTTAGGTCCTGCACTGAGTAGCCACAACTATGAATGAGGAAGAGAACAGATTTTTGATAATACCACAGCACAGGGTTCCTCTAGTACAGAGGATGTGGTTGCCTCCATCTTAATTTCTCTTTACTCTTCAGGAATCATGTTCAAATTCCTTATGTGATAAGACAGTCCCTTATAAGGGACTGTCTCCAAAGTCTAACCCTTGTCGCTACATCTTCCCTTCAAAAATAAATGAATAACCATCAAAATATAACAACAAAAAAACTCCACAACAACAATACAAGACAAAACCACCACCACAGCAAACAATCCATAACTTACAGAGGAGAGGTTACCAGCACTTCAGTCTGGAGTGAGTCTTTACCACTCACTTTCCTATACTTCAGGTCCCTTTAATTTATTCACAGAACTCTATGAGCCTTTCTGGCCATTTCACCTGCCCCCTGGATCTCTGGAGTATCAGCTCCTCATGGGAGGTGAGGGCTCTCTGTTGCATCATTAGTATCTTCACCTTCTGAGGATGAGGAGGAAGAACTAGGAACCGTTAACTGAGGCTGATGCAAGCCTGTATCTCCTGCCAATGCCTGAGAGCTAAGTGGAAGCACTAGTAGGTCTTGTCACTTACATCGAAGCATGCCCCCTCGGTCTGTCTGAATTAGATAGGACCGTGGGTGCTCTAGCTGTTTCACCATATCCTGCTGGTCCTGTGTTCGACAAGTAATTCCTCAGATAAGCTTTATCACCTGGCTTTAGTAGTAAGAGCTCACAAGCTCTTGTACCAAAGTAGTATTTCTGTTTCTTCTTCTGATCTTTCATTCTCCGTATTGGAAAGTCCTAACACAGGAGCCATAATGTGTTAGTAATGGGCAGATTCGACTATATCCGCTGGCCCATTAACAACTGTGCTGAAGACCAGCCATTGTCCAGAGGTGTGCTACGATAAGCCATTAGTGCTTTATAAAAGTCCCCTCCACTGTCCAATGCATTTTTTATTAGGTTTTTCACTGTCTGAAGGGATTGCTCTGCAAGGCCATTCGATTGGAGAAAACTGGGACTTGACATGGTAACAAAAAATCCCAGTCCATGGCAAATTGCTTAAACTCTGCACTAGAGAACTGTGGCCCATTATCACTGAATATTTCATCTGGTATTTCATGCCTTGCAAATATGGCCTTCAAGCAAGCTATCACTGAGCGACTGCTGGTACACTGCAATGTACAACATTTCTGGATACAAGGAGTAATAACCAGTAACTATTAAATACACCTTGGAGTGCCATGTAAAGAGATCAGTGCCCACCTTCTCAGCGGCCCTGTGTGGAACAGGGTGAGGCTTTAGTGGTTCTGTCTGCTGGCAGGGTCTGAATTTCAAGAAGGTGGAACAGTTTTCAACTGTATTAGTAATGTCCTGATTGATCCTTGGCCAATATATCACCTTGCTTGCTCACTTCTTGCATTTCTCAATGCCCAAGTGTCCCTCATGGATCTTCTGTAGCATTCCTCCTTGAAAGGTCTGTGGTATTATGACTTTCTGTCATTGAAGGAGTTATTTTCAAGGGCAGTAAAGTTCATGTCGGCAATTCCAGTAGTCCCACACACCCAAGTCACAGGTACTCCTGTCCTCTGGAAACCTAAAGTTATAATTTCTTTCAGGATCTCCAATGAGTGATCCTTTTCAGTTCCTTCTTTTATTTGTTGTAGCCTCCTGTCCACAAGTGGAAGTGAACTGACAATCAAGCCAATACAGGCTTGCATCTCTGTCTCAGAGGTCTTTTCTGCTTGTCCAGTAGAGGCTATTGCCCTGAACAGTGCATCTGCTGCAAATGGAAACTTGCTAGGTGTGTAGTTCACAACTAAGTCATACTTCTGCTGCTTAATCATCATTCTTTGTATCCTTAAGGTAGAGTTGTTCAGAGGGTTGCTAAACAGTGCTAGCACGGGCTTCTGGTCTGTTTCTACATTCACTTTCTGCCCATAAATATATTGATTGGGCATCTCTGCCATGCAAACAAAATTCCTAACAACTCTCTCAATCTGTGCATACTTGCTTTCTGCCTCAGTGATTTAGATGCATATGCAACAGGTTGCCATCAGGTATCAAAATTCTGCAGTAGCACAGCACCTAATCCCCGACTGTGAAGCATCTGTTGATATTTGTATTGGTTTCCCAGGGGTATAGAATTTTAATACAGGTTCTTGTATTAATTGTTGCTTCAGTGCCTTCCATGCTTCCTCTTGTTCTGGATTCCAGCATCATTCATTTTTACTCTCAAGAAGTATCCTTAGAGATGCTGCTGTTGTAGACAGGTTTGGTATGAACCTTCCAACATAATTTACCATTCCCAAAAAGCATTGAAAGATTTTTTTTGCCTGGGGGCGTGGCATCATTTCAATAGCCTAAATTTTTTTCCTTGTCTGGTTTCACCCTCTCTCTAGAAATAACGTCTCCCACAATGTCAATTCTGTAGCTCCAAAAACACATTTCTGCCTATTGAGTTTCAAATTTACAGCCCTAGTTGCATCCAACACCTCACAGAGTCTATCTCACGCTCTTTCTTGGTGGAGCCCCAGATGATGATATCATCCATAGAGGTGTCTACACATAAAATATGCTCATAAATCATATGTATAGCTTTGTGACACCTCCAGAGGTGAAGCTATACTGAAAGGTAAAAGCAGAAATTGATACCTTCCAAATGGAGTATTGAAAGTATGTAATTTAGAGTTTTCTTCTCTTGACTTCAGCTGCCAGGATCCCAAAGAAGAATCTAATTTACTGAAGAACTGTGCATTTGCAAACTGAGCCATAATCTCTTCTTTGGTGAAGAACTTAAAATGTTCTCTTTTTATGGCCTTATTGAGATCCCTTGGATCCCAGCTGTCCATTATTCTTCTCCGCAATAACTAGGGAGTTCACCCATTTTGTTGGCTCCTCAATTTTCTGTATTACCTGGGCTTCCTCCATCATTTTTTAGCTGTCTTGTTTATCACAAAGGGCAAAAGGCACCTTTTTGCATGGGTGTATAACTGGGGGGACTTCTTTATTTATCTGAATTGTATGTTCCCCTTGTAAGCAACCAAGGCCTTGAAACAAATCTTGATATTCCAAGATAAGGTCCTCATAACCCAAGCCAGAGTGTTCTAATGCAAGCACCCGTTTTACCAAATTGAGCTTTTCACAAGCTGCTAGGCCCAAAATAGGTGTCACCTCCTTATGTACTACAATGAATACAAAGTTGTACACCACATTTTTATGTCCGAGGCAGGCTAGGCACTTTCTCTTGACCAGTATCTTCGCTCCTGAATTAGGCAGTTATGTTTACTTCTGTAGGTCTGTTTTGGTTTACTTTTCAGCCTTTATAATCTATAAAGTGTTCATCTGAGCTGCTGTATCCAGTTTGAATGGAATCTTTATCTCATGCACTTCCAGTGGCAGGATCCAGTCCTCAGTACCTCTGCTTGATTCTACTGTATCTATACACTATTCTCCTCTGGAGTATCTTCAGCCATATGCACCTGGACTTTAGAGGCTTGCACTTAGCAACATTTGGCAAAATGATTATTCTTCCCACAATTAAAACAGTTTTCTTAATGCACCACATTGTTTGGAGCCATGCTGAATTCCATACCGGCTGCATGCTTGCCTGTACTCCATCTGCCCGTGAGTAGCAGTTGTGTTAGCTGGGGCAACCTCCATTTGAAGTGGCCTTTTCTGTGCGTCTTTACTACATATTGGATGGACGATGCCCTCAGCTGCATTCAGTTTTTTCTAGGGATAGGTCTCCTTCCTGTATGAGCTTCTCTCAATCTATTGTCTATAATGCCACAAATGATTCTGTCCCTGATCAGAGAATCCATTACATCCCCAAAAAACACAGGTCTTGCTCAGCCTTTAACTCTGTGATATAATGCTCTATGCTTTCATCTGGTTTTTGCATGCACATAAAAAATTATGTCTTTCAAAAGTCTCATTGCATTTTGGCACACAATATTCTTCAAAATTTATTCAATATCTCATTTAACTTCATGTTTTGGCCTGGAGCAAATGTAAAGTTGTTGTACACCTCAAGCACTTCTTCCCCTACCACATGCAGGAAAATGGATGATTTAACCTTATCAGTTTTCTCTTCTGCTCCTATAGCAGCTAAATAGGACTCAAAACTTTGTCTAAATTTTTTCCAATTCTCAGCTATATTACCTGACAGCGAAAGGCAAGGAGGGGCTTGTAATGCATCCATGGTTAACTGTCTGAGCTGGTTACAGTTCTGCCTTGCAGGGAGGGTACTGTACTTGCAGATGTCTTTGTTCCTTGCTGAGTGTGCTGCAGATCCATCCAGTCTTCCCCATTCACCACTGTTCACACCATGTAATGATTTAGGTCCCACAGTGAATAACCACAACTACGAACGAGAAAGAGAACAGACCTTTAGTGATACCACAGCTTGGGGTTCCTCTAGCACAGAGCACATGGCTGCCTCCATTTTGATTTCCTTTTCTTCAGGGATCATGTTCAAATTCCTCATGTGATAAGACATTCCCTTGTAAGGGACTGTCTCCAAAATATAACCCTTATCATTACACCAAGTACTATGTGAAAAATACCATGATCATTGATGACCAAAAAGAACTTCATTTTAACTTCAAAGAGCTTCAAAACCTTTCTTGAAGTTTCTCCCCTCCCCGTCTGCTCCTTTCTCTCCCCACCCCTCGCCTCCTTTCCTCTGCCTGTCTTCCCCTTTGTCTAGAACCTGTCCAGAACTGTAGCTGGCTAGGGGCCCCAAGGCTTAGTCATGGACCCAGACAGTGGTGTCAGCTGTGGGTGCAGCCAGCAGGTTCTGGAGCCCCGATGTGGAACCCAATGGCATTGTCCACAGCTATGCAGCAGAAGCTCCTGCCTGGGTCTACAGCTGACACTGCCAGCAGGTTCGAGTCAAGGCTCCAGGAGCTTCCACTGCACTAGAAGGGTGCTTCACAGCATCAGCTGTGGATGCCACCAGCAGATTGTGTTGGGGCTTCTGAACCTCCCAGTGGTGTCCACAGCTGATGCTGCCACCCACCTGCCAGCCAGCTGCAGCAGAAGCCCCACCCAGGTCCACAGCTGATGCTGCCATATTAAGGGCTGATCTAGTGAGTTGGCAACCATCCACCCATGGGCTGGATCGAATCTGTTAGCAGGCCAGATCTGTACACTGCCCCCCACACTCATGCCCCGGATTATGGAGATGCCCAGCCCTTTGACATTTCCCCTTACTGGGGAATAATTTTACTAACTGATATTACCTATTACTAATATTACTGACTGATATTACTTAGTTCAATAGGTCTGGTAAGACAAAAGACCTTGAACTAAGAAAGTAATGACCCTGATCTGAGGGACAACAGGGACCATCTGTGAAACAAAGACCTGCTGGAGTCCCACATGGAAGATAGGTAATACTGTGTCTGTTGCCCCAAGGATTCCTTTTATCAGAGACCCCCAAGGATTGACATGGCCCCTTATCCAATTTGGTATCAAGTGAGCTTTATTTAGTAACCACTAAGGTCATTACAAGTATTCTTCCTTGTAAAAGGACCTGGCAAGTGGTTCCTTAGACGTTACAGCAGCGACCTTTGGTGGTACTGGCCTCAGATCCTCTGCTGGGTGTGTGGAATATTAGTTTCTAGATTCCTCATTGTTCGAACAGGAATTCCAAGGTTGCTCCTGTCTCCCAAGGATGGCAACACAAACACATGCCATCTCTTTGTTTGTCTACTATTTTTGTAACTTTCTCATCTCAAGCTGTCCAATCCTCAAGTTCCTTACCTCATCTTTTTAGATAAGGTACTCCAATCTTACTATGTTTCTGGTTTTCCTTCTTTTTAGGGAAACTACTGTACCCTATTAGCCTGCTGTACTAATCACAGCACTCAGTTTTCCCAGCGCCTTATAAGGCACTCTGTACAATTTAATTGCTTAGATCTGGGAAGGCCTAAAGTTCTGCTAAGAGCCTCAGCACAACTCAGTTTGCCCGTTACAGTGTCAGATTAGCATTATAGTTTTATTTTCTGTCATATTTTGTATGAAATAAACAGTGCTATGCTTAGCTGTTGATCTACAGTCAGACCTGCTGAGATAATCAGTTAATTGCAAAGGTACTTCAGTCTAAAACAGCAGTCTGGAGTTAGAAGAACCCAATTTCCCATCCTGAGAAAGGCAATTGGTAGAGGACAGAGATGTGAAGACACTGACATTGGGAGAGTACAGCTTCTTTGCCGCCACTACCACCCACACTGCTGCTGGTCACGTCTCCAGCCAGGCTGCAGCCCCACATCCCACCATCAGTGCAGAACTTGCACCACTACCGGGCCCTGGTTCTGGCTGGGCTGCAGCCTTATGCCCTACACCCTGCTGTTGGTGCAGAAGTCTTGGGGAGGCACATGTACCCTGTCACAGTTGCCTATGCCTGGGAGTGATCCCTTGTAAAGGCCACAAGAGAGTTGGAGATGCAGTTAATCCTAGACCTGTGGTAAGTAGAAGCTCCAGCTGGGTTAGTATCCCAGGGCCTTTGTACACGCCACAAAATTGGCCTTTAAAGTGGCTTAAGTGCCCTTATGCACTAAGCATAATGGTGTTGCTGTTTACACTGTTGGGGATGTATTGTGCATTAAATGACTTTGAGACGTAGCAAAATAAAACACATCCAAGGTGTTTTAGTTTGCTACCTAATGAAGTACAACAGCCATGGAGGGAAGCACTGGGCCCCATGCAGCTCAGGGGCTGTACAGGCAGCCTGGTAGCAGCACATGCAGGCAGGCTCCACTGAAGAATGAATGAATGAATGAATGAATGAAGGCAAGCCTGATTTCCTCCCCCCACCAGAGCCAGCCTGCCTGCCTGAGTTGCACAAGGGCACAGTGCTTCCCTCCGTGGCTGTGGTGCCCCCTGGGACAGCCTGGGATGGGTGCCTATGAGTGGGTGCTGCCGTGGAGGGAATCACTGGCCCTCCCCACAGCTCAGGGAAAGCTCGACCCATTGGCAGCTTGCCCTCTCCACTCATCCCACCGCCAGAGAGGCAGGTAAGGATTGGGCCCTACCCTTGTGTGCATGCTATGGAGGTTTACTTCGGTTTAATTCTCCCTAAATTGAAGTGGTGTTTTTAAAAACCTACCACTTCAATTTAGGGAGAAGTGAACCAAAGCAAACCCCTGTGGTATATACAAGCAGCCCTAGTGTACCAAATTCTGCAGCCAGTTAAAAACCAATTACTGCCCCAGAGAATTTAGTAGTTTCATTACCATTACATTAAATAACATTTTTCCATTGGGTGCTGTAACAGGGTTTCCTTTCCGGCCAGGA
>NW_017729024.1:61140682-61141049 GCF_001723915.1 Gavialis gangeticus | reverse complement strand
GGGAGAAGTGAACCAAAGCAAACCCCTGTGGTATATACAAGCAGCCCTAGTGTACCAAATTCTGCAGCCAGTTAAAAACCAATTACTGCCCCAGAGAATTTAGTAGTTTCATTACCATTACATTAAATAACATTTTTCCATTGGGTGCTGTAACAGGGTTTCCTTTCCGGCCAGGACCCACCTCCAGTCTTCCCCTGTCTTTGGGAGTCTGCCTGCTCCACTCTCCTGCCATGCCTTGAGGAAAATAAAGTTCAGCTATTACTGGAGCAGGAGACTACATTTTGTATGCCTGGATGGCTGTGTGAGTTTGTGCTGAATTATATAAGCACTGAATTAAGCACAGATTCAGACCTGGAGGTTCAATTTA
>NW_017729024.1:61138997-61140671 GCF_001723915.1 Gavialis gangeticus | reverse complement strand
TGCATTGTTCATTATGCTAGGCCTTGCTTAGCATAAGCACTCTCTCACAATGGCTAGGGCCATAAGTGCACACTCCAGCCAACCCTGTACATGCCCCGTGCCTCGCAGATGTTCCACTGTGCGTTACCTCTCTAGCCTAGGTCCAGAGCAAACTGGGTACATAGTTGTAGCTCTACCACACTACCCCAGAGGGCCACTCTCATGCTATCCCTCTCTCACTGGGGTCCCATTCACTCTACCGGCTTCTTTCATGCTGCCCGCTCTCCTGGGCCACATTCATACCACCCAGCCTCTCTGGCTTCAGGCTTGTCTCTCCACACCTCAGTCAGCCCCAGGACAGTCTGTTGGGCATCTCCCACTGCCCTCACCTGAACATTTGCTGAGTGACTCTACAACTGTTAGCCTACTTTGCTCCTGGCCCCTCACCAGGCCTTCATGTTCTCCACTGGGCCTCTTCCCTATTCACTATGCCCCTCTCTCAAGGCCTCTACTCACTCACTGACTCACAGGGTGTCTGTGTTACCCCTCTCTCTCAGGGTCTCTACTCATGCCCCCAGGCTTTACCCTGCTGCCTGGGCATGGCTCCAGGTCCCTCCTCTGGCCTGGATTCTGCCTCAGGGCTCCTAATGAGCCTGGGCTTCCCCTGTTCTGCTGGAACACCACCACGGATGTGGGACTGGGGTTATAAGGTGCCCCTTCCCACCTTTCACCGGGGAGGTAACTGGCCTGGCATTTTCTGGGGGCTCCCATGCCACTAGGATCTCCACCAGGCCACCCTTCCCCAGCAGGGTGCAGTTTCACATCATGCCCAGGACCACAGTAACCTGCACTGCCCCATAACCCCTTTCCTTACCTCCAGGTCCCCAAACAGGAGCTCAGTCAGTTGATGTTGCTGCCTCCCTTGCTAGCAGCCAACTGCCCTCTCTATATAGCTGGCCTGCATTTAAAAATGGCTGCTGCAATCAGCCACCTGGTGGCTGCCTGCTCCAGTCCTTAAAGTGGCAGGCACCAAAGGTGTGCTGCCAGAGGTACAACATTTTGTAGCTTGCCTTTCACTGAAACTAATTCTCCAAGCCATTTGAAGAGATTTTTTTTTCCTTTTTGATGACTGCACCGTAACTTGGGAGACATCAGGTATTTGGAAATGACTCTGATACACCAAGAAGGTGGTGCAGTCCCCAACCTTGGAAGTCTTGAAGACACCTTGCTGGGATCATTTGATCTGAGCACTATTCCTGCCCAGAGCAGGGGGGTAGATTTTATGATTTTTCAAGGTCCCTTTCAGCCCTTAATTTCTAGGATTCTGTGATCTGATTTGTTTGCTGTTTTGCACTTGAGGTGGGAGATGGAAGCAGTCAAGGACAGAGGTGACCCAAGCAGGGTGCGGGGCCCGGGGCAAATCAGCCCATGCGGGGTCCTGCCCCCCCCCCTCGACACCATGGGCCCAGGGCCCGAAGAGTCCAGTTCAAATTTGCTGATGACACTAAGATGTGGAGGGATGTGGGCACGCTAGAAGGGAGGAATAGGCTGCAATTAGACCTAGACAGGTTACAAGGGTGGGCGGATGAGAATAGGTTGGGATTCAACACCGACAAGTGCAAAGTGATGCACTTGGGGAGGAACAACTGGCACCATACCTACAGGTTGGGGAACTCCCTTCTTGTCAGTACAGAG
>NW_017729024.1:61131432-61133997 GCF_001723915.1 Gavialis gangeticus | reverse complement strand
GCACTTGGGGAGGAACAACTGGCACCATACCTACAGGTTGGGGAACTCCCTTCTTGTCAGTACAGAGGCGGAAAAGGATCTTGGAGTCATCATTGACTCCAAGATGAACATGGGTCGGCAGTGTGGGGATGCAGTCAGGAAGGCCAACCATACCTTGTCATGCATCCACAGATGCATCTCAAGCAGGTCCAAGGAGGTGATACTCCCCTTCTGTGCAGCACTAGTCAGGCCGCAGCTGGAGTACTGCATCCAGTTCTGGGTGCCACACTTCAAGAGGGATGTGGACAACATGGAGAGGGTCCAGAGGAGGGCCACTTGCATGATCAGGGGGCAGCAGGGCAGGACCTACGAGGAGAGGCTACAGGACCTGAACCTGTTCAGCCTCCACAAGAGAAGGCTGAGGGGGGATCTAGTGGCCTGTTACAAACTAGTCAGAGGGCATCTGCAGCAGCAGTGTCTCCAGTGGTGGGGGAGAGGAGGAGGGGGCAGGTAGAGAGCGGCTGGACGCAGAGCCACCGCTCCGCCCAGCTCTGTACTGCCACTGCTTCACCCGGCTCCATGGGGACCCCCAAAGCGCAGGGCCTGGGGCAGTCACCCTGATTCACACCCCCCTAGGGACGGCCCCAGTCATGGATCCCTTCCAGCATTTTAGTTATCAAAATTGTATCTAGGGTTCCAGCCTGATGGCATATTGCACTGTCCACTCCTGTTGATCATGTTTATGCTTTCAGAAATGACTGTTACAGGGAGAAACTTTATACCATTCTACTTTTTCCCTAGATAAAATATGTGATCAGATCAGTGATGCTGTTCTTGATGCTCACATCAGCATTGATCCAGATGCAAAGGTTGCTTGTGGTAAGTACTGCTTATATACATTAACCAAAGAGAAAAAATATTCTGCATGTGTAAAATAGCATCCTGCATTCAAGGATTTGTTTATTAGACAGCCAAAGCTAAAAGCACATTCTGGAATAGTATTCAAGTGAAGACAGCAATAAGAAATAAGAAAGCAAAATATAATATATAGGGAAAGTGTTGCCCCCAGGATTCCTTTTACTAGAGACCCCCAAGGATTGACATGGCCCCTCGTCCGATTTGGTATCAAGTGAACTTTATTAGTAACCCCATGGCTTATTACAAGCTTATTATCCTTGTAATATGACCTGGCAAGCAGTTCCATCAGGTGTTGCAGCAGTGACCTTTGGTGGTACCGGCCTCAGATCCTCTGCTGGGTCTGTGGGATGTTAGTTTTTGGATTCCTTGTTACTCAAAACAAGAAGTCCAAAATTGCTCCTGTCTTCCCAGGGTGGCAACACAGAACACATGCTGTCTTTTTGTTTGTCCACTACTTTTGTAACTTTCTCATCTCAAATTGTCCAATCCTCAAGTTTCTTATCTCATCTTTTTAGATAAGGTATTCCAATCCTGTTCCATTTTTGGTTTCCTTTCCTTCTAGGGAAACTACTGTACCTGGTAGCCCACCATACCAATCACAGCACTCACTTTTCCTAGTGCCTTATAAGGCGCTCTGTACAATTTAATTGCTTAGTTCTGGGAAGGCCTAAAGTTATGCTAAGAGCCTGAGCATAACTCAGTTTGCCTGTCACAGAAAGGAAAACTGTTAGCAATCAATACAAATTAGAAGTTCTGAGATGTAGAAAATAGAAAAGGTAATCTGATGACATAAGGGAGAAATCATGGCTGGATAAACTAAGGTTGATGATGAATTTACAAACACTTAAGTAAAAAAGAGGATCCTATTCATGATAGTGACCAATTTCAAGATAGAAATAGTAAAACTCTTAGCAAGAAACAAAAGGCAAAAGTTTTCAATAACTATTTCTGTTCTGCATTTGAAGAAAAGCAGGATGATGTATTTGTATCATATTAGGATCTTGATGTACTTTCAAGACCATTTCATAGACATTAGCGCTGGAAGGGATCTCGTAAGATCATTGGTTTCAGCCCCCTGCCCAAGGGGCAGGAAGTCAGCTAGGATCAAAGTGTCCCAGCAAGGTAAGCATCCAAATGCTTCTTAAACGTGTCCAGAGTAGCTGTTTGCACCAGCTTTGAGGGGAGTCTGCTCCAAGCTTTGGGGGTTCGGACAGTGAAGAAGTTTTTCCTTATGTCCTGCATAAAATGGTCTTGCAGGAGTTTGTGACTGTTGGACCTTATCATCCCTTGGGGTGCTCTGGTGAATAGGTGTTCCCCCAGATCCTGATGCACAGCCCTTATGTACTTATAGGCTGCCACCAAGTCACCCCTGAGCCTGCACTTCTCCAGGCTGAAGAGTCCCATGGCTCTCAGCCTCTCCTTGTCAGTCCTGTTCTCTTGCCCTCTGATCATGCACGTGGCTCTCCTCTGGACTCTTTCAAGCTTTTCCATGTCCTTCCTAAATTGCGGAGCCCAGAATTGGATGCACTACTCCAGCTGTGGCCTCACCAAGGCCGAATATAGCAGGAGGATGACATCCTGGGTCTTGCTTGAGATGGATCGATAGATACAAGCCAGAGTTTTGTTCGCTTTACCAGCTGTGATATCACATTGGTGGCTTATGTTCAA
>NW_017729024.1:61100528-61131399 GCF_001723915.1 Gavialis gangeticus | reverse complement strand
GTAGAAAATAGAAAAGGTAATCTGATGACATAAGGGAGAAATCATGGCTGGATAAACTAAGGTTGATGATGAATTTACAAACACTTAAGTAAAAAAGAGGATCCTATTCATGATAGTGACCAATTTCAAGATAGAAATAGTAAAACTCTTAGCAAGAAACAAAAGGCAAAAGTTTTCAATAACTATTTCTGTTCTGCATTTGAAGAAAAGCAGGATGATGTATTTGTATCATATTAGGATCTTGATGTACTTTCAAGACCATTTCATAGACATTAGCGCTGGAAGGGATCTCGTAAGATCATTGGTTTCAGCCCCCTGCCCAAGGGGCAGGAAGTCAGCTAGGATCAAAGTGTCCCAGCAAGGTAAGCATCCAAATGCTTCTTAAACGTGTCCAGAGTAGCTGTTTGCACCAGCTTTGAGGGGAGTCTGCTCCAAGCTTTGGGGGTTCGGACAGTGAAGAAGTTTTTCCTTATGTCCTGCATAAAATGGTCTTGCAGGAGTTTGTGACTGTTGGACCTTATCATCCCTTGGGGTGCTCTGGTGAATAGGTGTTCCCCCAGATCCTGATGCACAGCCCTTATGTACTTATAGGCTGCCACCAAGTCACCCCTGAGCCTGCACTTCTCCAGGCTGAAGAGTCCCATGGCTCTCAGCCTCTCCTTGTCAGTCCTGTTCTCTTGCCCTCTGATCATGCACGTGGCTCTCCTCTGGACTCTTTCAAGCTTTTCCATGTCCTTCCTAAATTGCGGAGCCCAGAATTGGATGCACTACTCCAGCTGTGGCCTCACCAAGGCCGAATATAGCAGGAGGATGACATCCTGGGTCTTGCTTGAGATGGATCGATAGATACAAGCCAGAGTTTTGTTCGCTTTACCAGCTGTGATATCACATTGGTGGCTTATGTTCAACTTGTGGTCAGTCATGACCCCCAAGTCTCTTTCAGTCACGGTGCTAGTGAGTGTAGCATTGCTAAGCCTATAAGTGTGATACGGGTTTTTTTTCCTCCGAGGTGGAGCACCTTCCATTGCTCCATATTGAATGCCATCAGGTTTTCATCCGCTCACCTTGCAAGCCTATCAAGGTCGGCCTGGATCACCAGCCTATCCTCAAGTGTGGACACTTTCCCCCAAAGTATGGTGTCATCAGCGAACTTAGCTAGTCCACTTCTGACACCAGTGTCCAGAAAACTGAGTGTCCAGATTGTTTATGAAGACATTAAAGAGTACAGATCTGAGAACAGAGCCTCGGGGGACACCACTTGTCACTGAGTGCCGTGTTGATTCGGTTCTGTCAACTAATACTTTCTGGGTCCAACCTCAGAGCCAGTTCCCCAGCTATCAGACTGTGGAGTAGTCGAGGCTACAGTTGCCCAATTTTTCCATGAGGGACATCATAGGACACCAGGTTAAAGGCTTTTTTAAAGTCCAAATATATGATATCAATCTCTTCGCTTTTGTGCAGGTGATACGTCACCTGGTCATAGAAGGAAATGAGATTTGTCAGGCAAGACTTACCTGCAACAAACCTGTGCTGGCTATCCCTCAGAACGTTGCCTTCTGTTAGCCTGTCAAGAATGGTTTCTTTGATTTTTTTTCCCCCCAAAATCTTCCCAGGGATTGATGTCAAACTGATTGCCCTGTAGTTTCCTGGGTCTTCTTTCCTCCCTTTCTTGAAGATGGGCACCACACTGGCCCACTTCCAATCTTCAGGTACTTTGCCTGAGCACCACGAGTTCTTGAATACCCTTGCCAGTGGCTGCGCTATCGTGTCTACCAATTCCTTTAGCACTCTTGGGTGCAATCTATCTGGACCAGCTGATTTGTGATGGTCCAGCCTCTCAAGATGCTCCCTTACAAGATCCATGCCAATGGTGGGCATATATTTACCCTCACCCTGGTCATCCCACATCATGCTAGGTAGGGTGATCCCTTTGGGCTAGTGAAAAACTGATACAAAGTAATCATTAAGCAGATTGGCTTTTTCCTGGGTGTCAGTAGTCAACTGCCCCAGCTGATTTAGCAGGGGTCCAATGTTGCCTTTATTTTCTTTCAAATCCCCACATACCTGAAGAAGGACTTTTTATTGTCCTTGATTCGTGTAGTCAGCTGGAATTTAGTTGCAGCCTTGGATTTCCTAGTTTACTCTCTGCAGGTGCGGGGCAGTGCAGAATACTCCTCCTTAGTGGTGTTTCCTGTTTTCCATTCTTTATAAGCCTCTCTTTTTAAATGTAGGAGGTCCATGAGTTCCCTGTTGAGCCAAGGGGGTTGTTGAGCCCCTTTACCACCTTTCCTATGGGTTGGGATGGACTCCCCTTGTGCATCTAGGATCAATTCCTTAAGGAGCAACCACTTATCACAAATTCCCCTCCCTGTGAAATCATGGTCTCTCAAGGCCTCAAGAACAAGCCTCCTAAGTTTATGAAAGTCAGCTTTCCTAAAGTCGAGGACTACTGCATTGCTGGCTGACTTGCCAGCTATGTGATGGATAGCGAAAGTGATAAACCCCATTGTATACTGAGGAGCATGTTGGACATCATCTATTAAAGATAAAATATTTTAAATCAGCAGGCTTGGAAACTTGTCCCCAAGAGTTCTAAGAGAGTTCACTGTGGAGATACCTGAGGTTTTGGTGTTATTTCTTAATAAATCTCAAAAAATACAGGGGAAACCCAAAACATTAAAAGATGAGTGTTATAGCTAGGACAGTTTTCAAAATGGGCAAGCAGAATGACTCAGGAAAGTATCAGCCTAACATCAGTCTTTGGCAATGTGAGAGCCCGGAGGGCACTCACTGAGGGCATATCCCCAGCCAGGGACATGGACCACCTCATGCTGCGACGTCCATGCTACAACAAAAGCTCCTGATCTGCACCAGCCCAGCTTTACCTCTGCACCAGGTGAAGCGAATCAGAGCCAATCCACAGTGCAGGCTATATCTGGAGGCCAGGGGGGTGGACCCGGAGGAGGAGGGACACCAAAGGAGCAGAGATGAGGAACCAAGGAGCCAGAAGTGTGGGTAAGCCCTTGGTCCGATTCAGAAGAGGCAGTGGCACCCTCACCACAGGAGTGAAGAGGAGGGTGGAAGAGGCCAGGGGCCATAAGGGGATCCAGGGAAGACCCTGGAAATGGTGGAGGCAAGGGGTCTGCCTGAACTGCTCACCGCAGCGGGGGTTTTTTCTGTACTTTTTTTTCGCTCTCTCCCGGGGACATCCCTTGGCCGGTTGAAGAGTCCAGACCAAGGCCAGGCATCTACCCAGGGTCCCCAAAAAGGCTCCACGGCTGAGATGGGGCAATAACCCTGAGCAGTGAGGGCGGTGCCCCGTCCCCAGCTGATCGCTCCGGAGGGAATCCTCAGCTACTTAAGCGGCTTTGCTGGCAATTAAGCCCTCTGTGGTTCGGCTTTAAAGTCCTGGGGAAGAAACCAGGGTGGGAAGGTGGACCGCTGAAGATCCTGGGGTAATGGCCCCAGGCACCAGGGCACCAGATCTTGAAGACACCCAGGAGAAGAAAAGGGCAAAATTCAAAGGACTTTAAAAAAAAAAAAGAAAAAAAAAAGAGGAATCGGAAAGTTGGCTCCAGGCTGGTCCTTCCTTTGTTTCTGGGCTCAGACTTCGGGCACCAGGCAACCCCTGCAATTGATCTGGGCATGAGATGGGCAGTCACCACCTCCCTTTTATGAATCTCTATATCATCAAAGTCATGGCAGGCAGGAAAAAAAGGGGCACCAGATCTCACCCAGCTCAACTGTAGGGGCACAGCCACCCCAAGGGGCCAGTGAATGTCAGCAGGACATCGGGGTATACGTCCTTACACGGTGACTGCCCGACAGGCACATTCTGATATAGGAATCAATAAAAGGACAGGAGTATAATTCATAAAAATCAAATGGCTTCATGGAAAACAGGGCTGGTCAAACAAACCTGATTTCATTATTTCTGATGAATAGCTTGATGAATAAAGGTAAATGTATTGATATAATATATGCAGCTCTTATGTAGCATTTCCCCAGCTGATCTCAAAGTGCTTTTCAGAGGATATCAGTATACTTGTCCCTGTCCTACAGATGGGAAAACTGAGGCACAAAGAAGGAAGTGGCTCATTCAAGGTCATCTAGCAGACCAGTGGCCAGGCCAAAAATGGAACCTGTATCTCCTGAGTCTCCTCTTTCTCTGTCTGTCTCTGTCTCTCCCCTTCCCTCTCTCCAGCTAGAGCTGTAGTTCACCAGGAGCCCCAGAGCTCAGCTGTGGACCCAGACCAGGATTTCCACTGTGGTGGACAGGCAGCAGTGTGAGCTGTGGGCAGAGCCAGCTGGTTCCAGAGCCCTGATGCGGAATCAGCCTCTGGTGACCACGGCTAACGCTGATGCCTGCTCGGTGAGGCAGAAGCTCAGTCTGGGTCCAGAACTGATTCTGCCAGCAGGCTCCAGATAAGGGCTTCAAGTGGGAGCTTCCACCATGCTGGGAGGACAACAGTGTCAGCTGCAGATGCCACTGGCAAATTCTATGTTGGGGCTCCTGAACCTGCTGGTGGTGTCTACAGTTGACCCTGCCGCCTGCCCACCTGCTGCAGTGGAAACCCCATGTAGGTCAGCAGATGATGCTGCTGCATCAAGGGCTGATGCTGCTGGGTGGAAGTCCTGCCCGCCTGCCTGACACCACATGGTGGCCGTAGCCTTCAGCTGCCTGCAGGACAGAGCCAGTGAGCTGGAGGCCGATTCCGCATCAGGGCTCTGGAACCAGCTGGCTCTGCCCACAGCTCTACCCATAGGCTGGATCAAATCTGTTATTAAGCCAGATCCAGGCTGCAGGCCATGTTTTACCCACCCCTGCACTAGCCCCTAAGGTCTTGGTCAAAAGGTGAGCACCCTTACCTTGGCACTTCATCAGTACTGAAGAAGTCAGTGTTGTAGACTGAGACCCAAGCTAGCTTATGTATCTAAATTGGTCTAGCTGCGGCAGCAAGGAGCCTAGTATGAGCCAAGAGATGGGATAAATTAGCCCGAGCTGGATTCAGGGCTGTTGAGGCTATGCTGCTTTTGATACCCAAGCTATCTTGTTTAAAGTTCACTTGGGGATGTCTATGCAATACTGTAGTCTGTAGTATAAACCAGCCCTTACAGTATCCCTAAACCAAATTAAGATACCCAGCGTGACTGTAACAGGCAGCTGGAGGGGAATGATGCTACAAACAGTCATGTTTGAAAAGCCTATAATCTATTTGGCTCCCCAGGAGCCCAAAGGGGTGTTATAGCAACTGGTGATAGCTGGAATGTAGGTCCATTCTGATGTGCCCCCTCTTGGCTGGCAGTTTATGCCAGAGGTCAGGCAGAGCAGTTTTGCTTGCCCTGCACCTTCAGGAATTCCAGTTCTACACAGGGACTCTCAGGCAGCAAGAATGGTCTCAAGTAGGTGGAGAAGACAGGAGATCCATCTCAAAGTGTCACAGTATACAAGAATCTATAAGAAGACAGTTTTAGAATTAGTCTAAACAGCAGACTTAATAATTGATGCAACTCCATAATGTGTTTTGTCTAGTCGGCCTCAATTTCTGTTCCATATTATTTGTAGAACCAAATACACTTTCAAAATGTATATATCAGTCATTTTCATTTTACTTCATTGATACTTTTTTTTTACAGAGTGCGTGGCAAAAACTGGAATGATTTTGCTATGTGGAGAGATCACTTCCAAAGCTGTAGTAGACTATCAGCAAATTGTGAGGGAGACTCTTAAGAGAATAGGCTATGATGACTCTTCCAAAGGTGAGAATAGGCTCCTATATTGTGGGCATGGCATGCATCAACATTTCCAACCACATACCGACAAATTCATCTCAGTAGTAATCTTCAGGAAAATAGCACCACAGATATATCTTGCCTTGTAAAATTTTTTTTAAAAATGATAATATAGACATGGATAGGTCACAGTTGTGTACAGGATGGGCCTTTTAAGATGGCAATAACACAAGAGGCTGATTTTTGGAAGTGCTGAACACTTTTCCAAGTGAAAGCAGTAGAACTGGAGCATTGAAAATGACATAATGAGGAGGTTCTGGAAGTCTGCAAGCAAATGACTAATATTATAACAGCATGAGAACTGATTTTGTTTGTACTTGGGTTTGACTAATCCTGAAGTTCATAAGCAAACAAATTATTTTGTGTTCCTAATGTAACAGCCACAATATGTCCCCATATGTATCCGAAATTTATATAATGCAGTAGCCACAATATTTTCTTAAATGTGACCATCCTACTTTAGCCTTCCATATATATGGCACAAGTATGTTTTCCTTGGTGTTACCGAATGGCCTTTCTATCTGCATTTCAGGGGAACATGAATAAGAGCCATTGATAAGTCTTTATATATTTTCTTCCAACTTTCATATTTAAATGGTTTTAGACAATGGGGTGTGTCTGTAAATAACTTAAAAATGCCTGTGGTTGGATGAACTATGGAATTAAATTTGACACGGCAGTTGAAAAACATGAGTTTTTTCTGCTTCCCTGAACAGTCAGAGCAGTGATTTCAACCTTTTTTTAGACTCAAGGAACCCCTCCAGAACTTTTCAAAATTTATGAGGAACCCTGTTTTAAAAATTAGTATGAATATCTTATGATTATTATTATAGCACAAACATAATTATATAGCTAATAATATTATGTTATTCTATAATTATGTCATTAATTGATTAGATTGCATAGCCAGCACGGTCCAACCCTGAGCAGTATTTTCTAGAAACAGGCCAATGGGGCAGGTAGAACTGCCCCATGCACCTGTTTTCAACAGGCAAGTCAGAACCAAACTGAGAAGCAGCTGCAACAGAAATGCGTGCTGCCTGCATTACATTGCATAGGCAGTTGTACTGTTTCTGCTGCAGATTTTCCCTATTCAGCTCTGACATGCCTCTTGCACATGGAGATACATGGTGCAGTTCCACCCCATGGCAACTGCAGCCTGAGATAAATACCACTGTCACCAGATAGAGCCTTACCCCATGCATCTCCATTTTCAAGAGGCACATTGGAGCTGAACTGGGGAGAGCTGCAACAGAAATGGTGTGCTTGCCTAAATGACATGCTAAGTATTTTTAATTCCTCGGCTGTATATTGTGTCCCATTGTCTGACTACAAGGTATTGGGTATGCCCTACCTGGCAAAGTGTGCCTTCAGCTTCCTGATTACTGTTCTTGGTTGTGCTTCCTGGCCCCTGTTCTTTGCCCTGGGCCAGGCCCATCTGCACTGCACACCACCACCCAGCTCAGGAGAAGGGAGTGCAAAGTGGTACCAGCCTGAGGGTAGCAGCTCTTGCATCAGAGGCTGGGCAGGGCAGCCCAGCCTGGCTCGGTGCAGCTGTCTCTGCTGCTGGCCAGGACTGTGTGGAAGGGCACTGACCTCCGCTCCCGGGTCATCCTAACCTGCAGAGCCCGGCTTCATCCCCTGGGGCTGCTTGTCTCCTCCCCCAGGTCAGACTTCTCCAGACTTTACCTGGCCTATCACCCTGCCCCGCCCCATCCCAGTGCACAGTGGCCTTTGCCTGCAGGAGGCTGTGGATCAGGTTGAGAGGCAGAGCTCTGTGTCCTGGCTGCACTGCGGGCAGGTGCGGGGCAAGTGGCTCAGGCCACACGAGCAACCCACTCCTGGCTGTGGCAGGCACCTGGCAGGTACTTTGGCCTCCCCTTGCTCCCACATTCCATCCTTTGGTGCCAAATGGGGGAGGCGAGGGCTCCAAGAACCGGCTGCACTGGGACCTGGGAGCTGGTCTGTGGCAAGCAGGCACCCCTGTCCTCCCTCTCACATCTGGGACATTAGCTCCGGCCCTGAGCTGCCCCCACCTGGGACAGCAGACGGCTGTGGGGTCTGTGTGCAGCTGAGGCATTTCTGTGGAGCATGCTGCTTGCCCTGCACCCCACTCCCAGAAGGCATGGGGGGGCATATACCCCCATATTTGTGTGTGTGGCAGATGTGGGCTGTTTGCTGTGGGCTCAGGGCTCTCCACCCTGCTGCCTTTGCCCTGGGACTCCCTCACTGGCCACATGTCCTCTGCCTGTCCAGCAGCAATGGGGGCAGCGAGTTGTGCCTCCCACTGCTGGGGAGGCAGGGGGTGCACAGCTGGTGGGGGCCTCCTGGGGCTAAGGCAGCAGGATTGGACAGCTCTGAGCCCACAGTCAGCAGCCTGCTTCTGCCCTTGCCCTGCTTGGCTTTGCCCTGCTCCAGCCATGGCAGGTAGAGGGAGGGGTGCAGCAAGCAGGGAGGAGAGATAAGCATGTGCCACCCTACCCCCAGCCTGGCTCAGTCCACCCAGCCTCCCCCACGAGGCATGAAGGCCTGCCCCACCCTTGACAGCAGCAGCACCAGGAGGGGAAGGCCCCCCACATTGGAGTCCCTGCTGGGCCTCCAATTTTCTATTTGCCCAGGCCCCCAATAAATCTTAAACTGCCACAGCTGACCTGTTGTGGTCTCCCTGAGTTCTTTGCACCAGAGGAATTGCTCTGTTATTTTTCTATAGTCAAGAAATGAGTGAAAGTTAAGAGTTGGCATTTTCCAAGGGATGTCTTGAGTCTCAAAAGGTTGAGAATCGGTGTTTTACATTTCATACTTGTTTCTCAAAAGCTTGGCATCTTTGCTAGTATATTCTGAGAATCTGAACCAACATACAGCGAAGCTTTTATAACAGTTTCTGAAAACAATAAAGGCATGTCTTTATTTTACTCAACTTTTCTTCACCAGGACTAGACTACAAGACGTGTACAGTGTTGGTAGCTCTAGAACAACAGTGTAAAGAAATTAAATATGCTGTTTACCATGGCAAGAATGAGGATGACATTGGAGCTGGGGATCAGGTAAGATGACTTAATTCTAAACATTTAGTTGAATCCAGTGTATGTTACAATCTGTTCCATTTGCTCTCATACAGCAAATGAGTTTGAATAAGCATGTGAGTTTGAACAACTAAACATTGCCCCTACTGTCTGCCAAAAAAGGTCAAGAAATAATGTCACATGCACTTATTTCAGTGAGACTTGGATGCACATCAAGTTGTCAGCACAAGCAAATACGAGCTCTTAAGATTTGCTGTGGTATTTTGAATTATGCAAGGCGTTGTAGAGGTCATTTGGGGAATGCAAGCTCTGCAGATACCGGGAGGTTGCTCTCTGTCATTGTCTCTAATTAGTCTGAATTCTTAAGGCAGAATTGCTCTTTGAGAATCAGGCACTGGCATTGCTGAAATTCTTAGAACAAAGGAATACCTTGAATACTGTCTGATAGTTTCACTTCAAGACTGATATATGTGTAACTAAGCAATTTGCCCTTAGAATATGGCAATATGCTATGGCACTGATATCTCTTCCTCTGCACAGAAAATGAAAATAAGTGCCTCTTTTTCATTTTTTAATGCAGGGTTTGATGTTTGGTTATGCCACTGATGAAACTGAAGAATGCATGCCCCTAACGATCCTGCTTGCGCACAAACTGAATGCAAAGATAAAAGCCATGGAACGGAGTGGAACATGGCCCTGGGTTAGGCCAGATGGGAAAACACAGGTTAGTAAATAATATACATAGTATGTCAGATACCTTATGAATATTAAGGATAAGAAATAGCCAAATTATTGATTTTTAGGCTCAAATTTTTTAAATAATGAAGAAACAACTGGGTTGATTGTGTCATGAAAGATGTGGATTTTACATCCTAGGAGACCATATTCTCTTATCTACTAGAAACAGTCAGCCTAGCCTGTCCTACCTGTGCCTCAGACATGACTGTTGGGACAAATAGCAGGAGTGAGAGAGATACATTAGCTTTTCTAGAAAGTAATGAGTCTAGTTTCTACCAACTTTTGTAGTTTTTCTGAAGATACATCTACATCCCCAAAACCTGGACTGAGACAACCCAGTCATTTCTTATAGGTCACCAGACAGAGAGTTACATTTGATTCCCTCTAATAAGACAATTAATGTCCACTTGTTTTCACAAGTTGGAAGAGAACCAGATAGTAATGGGAGTCAAAACTGTTGCAGGTACTGCTGGAAAGAAGGGCATTTTAAGCTTAATTCCTGTTTCACAGATGACAAATTGTACCAAATTGTCTCGCTGAACTTGACTTCCATTGGGGTATGCATGTAATTTTAGTCAAGGGTGTATAGAACAAATTCAGAACCTGTTTTGGGGAGCAATTTGTCTTTATGAGAACACATACAGTTGTGGTGGAAGGAAATGCTAGGCTCTAGGCATTCTTGTGCATATATACATAACTGGTAAGGGAAGGGCACATGTAGTAGTTGACAAAGAAATGATGCTTGGAACCTGTGTGTTATTTTCTGGTCAAAGTAATACAACGAAAGTCAGGCTTATCACAATGCCTTATTCCACTGTTAGAAAGTAGTAGTCAGTCACCATAGACAGCAGTAGCTACAGCTGAATTCAGATCAGATCATACTCTTCCCTATCATGAATTACCAGTAATTAGAATGTGTGAACTTCAGCTGGGTGAAACCATTTGAAATAAGACAGTAAAGAAATAAGACAGCTCTTGAATTGAATCCCAAAAGGTGTCAGGCATCTGCAAATTTTAATATTACTGACGTGTGAAATGCTAGTGCAAAGCGCCTTTTGGAATTTGATATACCATCCTGAGCATGCCTACATGAGATGCTTTACTGCACATTAGACTAATCTAATGTGCAGTAAAGTGTCACCATCTACCTGTGCGTGACATTTACTGTGCAGTAAATTTGTTTACTGTGCAGTTTGCTAGTACCTGTAGATACAGGTAGTAGGTTAACTGCACACATGTAGATGGTAACTTGGGCACAAATCTGCTCCCGGTCAGCCAGACCAGCAATGGGCTAGCCTCCTGCTTGGGGCAAAGCCACATGACTGGGACTTCTTGGCTGTCCCAGCCTGGCATTTAGACCCCTGGCCTGACCCCCTTGCCCTGTGCCAGCTGCTGCCTGCCCTTGGACATCGGGCCCAAGAAGTGTGGGCACGTGCCGGCCACAGCAGGCTCACAGACCCTAGCTCTGGCCCCAGGGTCTGTTCTGTCAGCTGCCTATCTCCTTGGCACTTTGCTTCTCTGCGGCGGGCACATGCCAAGCCCCATAGGTGCTGACTCCATGGGTCCTCTGGGGCTCAAGCACCCACTGAACAAATTATCAGGTGCTTAGCACCCACTAGCCACATAGCCACTGTCCGTGGCAATGTATAAGGGGTGCATGGTGGTGCATGTACACCCTCTGAGAGCGCTGGTGCATCCCCTGACAGCCGCACTTGCCGCATAGATGACTGGCAGGGGGGGCAGGCGGGAGCACCGATGCTCCCGCTGCGAGTGCCAGCTGGGGAGCAGGGCCACCAGGTGAAGCGGCCGTGGTCCCAGGTGATGCACAAGCACTGGCCAGGGAGTGGGGCCACCAGCAGAAGCGGCTGCGGGCATTTCTGGAAGCGCCGTGGCTGCTTTTTGGTAAGTGAGATCGGCCGTAGGGGCACCCCCCACAGTCGCTGACTGGTCGCTGAGGGGACACGTGCCCCCCTGACTCAAGAGGTACCAGTCACCCATTGCCACTGTTGCCCCAAGAAATGAGTCCAGAGGCAATCTGGGAGAGGGGTATTCTTCTGGAGGCCCAGGATGACATGCCAGGAGGAGCCTGCTTTCATTGGCCTGGGGCCAGTCAGGAAATTTAAGAACAAGCTAGAAGACAGACTGGCATTTAGCTTCCCCTGGAAAAGGGGAGAGCACCAGCAGCAAGGAACTATGCAATCTGTGTAAAGACATGGGACCAAGACAGCTGAATGAAGGAGCCTTGGAGGAGCCGGGACAAGACCCAGCAAGGACCAGGCTGACCTGGGGAAAGAGAAAGCTAAGTGAAGCAGGTGGCTGGGATCCTAAGGGCCAGGTAGTCAGGCCAGGGGCCGGGCAGAGAAGAGATCAGCACCTCAAGATCCTCGGGACTCACCAGCAAAAAACAAAGTTGGCCAAGCCCTTCTGGCACCTGGAATCTCTGCCTGTGCCCCTGAGGCAGAGATGACAGGGTGTGGGGCCTGGGGCAAATCAGCCTGTGCAGGGCCCAGGTGTGAAGCCAGTTAAGGAGGTGGGGTGGGGGGAGGCAGGGCAGGGTGGCAAGCGGCCAGACACGAAGCCAGCAGTGGCAGTACGGAGTCACCAGCACTAGGTGGGCCCTGCAGGAGAGGCCGTGGCTGATTTGCCCAGCTCTGTGGGGCCCTGCCAAAGTGCAGGGCCCTGGGCAGTCATCCTGATTTACCCCTTGCCAGGACGGCCCTGCCCCAAGGCCCTTGGAAGCAGCTGTGATGGCAGCCTCCCTGATGCCTCAGGAAGTGTCTTGGGGCCCCAACTGGTCCGAGGGAGAGATGACTGACCTCATAGTAGTCTGGACAACACCAAGGTGCAGAGGATGTTTGCCCACAGCAGCCAGTCAAATGCCCACATCTATGAGGATGTGGCAGCCCGTGTGTGGGAACGCAGCCACCAGTGATCTGGGTGGCAGTGCCACATTTAGGTCAAAGTCCTGTGGGCCCAGTGGGCCTGCATCGCAGACCACAACCAGTGGTTCGGGGCTGCCTGCAGGACCATACCCTTCATGTGGCAGCTGGATTGCATCTTGACTGCAATGTCTACTTGAGTACAGGTGGCCTGCTGGAGCCTCTGCCAGGGCCCAGCAGTGATAAGCAGTCTCCGTGGGAGGGCCCAAAGGCACCAGCTGCAGGTCCTGGCACGCTCCCTGCCCCAGGCCTCATCTGGCAGCTCAGGGAGTCCCCGCAACACATGCCCCACCAAGTCTGGACTCGCACCCCCAGCAGGGAGGACAGATTGGGGATGACTCCAGCACTGAGCAGCTCCAACTCCTCCCCGGAGAGGCCCGCTGTATGGGCAGCAAGATGCTGTGCTTTTACACCCCAGGACACTGCAAGCAGCTGTACCACCTCGCTGCTGGCAGGGACAGAGTTGGACCACGAGGGCTGCCGGCCACATCCATCCGGTAAGCCCTGCACTGGGACATAGGCTGGGGGAAAAGGGGGTGCTGCAGTCACCTGTGCCTGCACCAGCTCACCCGTACCCCACCCCACCCCACCCCACTCCAGACTGCATGCCTGAAGCCAGGGGCCCTCCCTTCCCCTGCCTGTGTGAGCTCCCCACTGCAGTTCCCCCCACAACATGCAGGGAAGTGGGAGGCAGAGCAGAACTTTGGGTGGCCAGAACCCCCCACAGCTAGGCAGCCAGGAGCTTGTCACATACAGAGAAACTCACCAATGACAGCAGAAATCTCCACCCCGGCCACAGGGGTCAGGCACCTGTAGCATAGGCAGAGATACCCCTCCAAGCAGCAGTGCATGTTGGGGCTGAAGTGTGAGATGGCCTGGGGCACTGTTGAAGCTCAGGACCCCAAGCTAGACACCATGGTGATCAGAAGCAGCAGGGCATAGTGGGTTGGGCACCCCTTAATCCTCTCTAACAGCTCATTGCAGCACACCCAGGGTGCTCTCAGCCGGAGCACACCTGGGATACAGGCTACACAAGACAGGGGACTTGGCTCAGGTTGCCTCTCTGGAGAAAGCTGCTGGAGGAAGGCAGGGGCATTAGGGTTACCATATGTCCAGGCTTTCCTGGACATGCCGTCTTTTTTAGCCCCCTGTGCTTTGTCTGGGCGGGTTTTTTAAACACAGGCAAAATGTCTGGGATTTCCTCCCTGTGTCTGTTTTCAGTATGGATGCCGCTAGGTAGAACTACAATTTCCAGAATGCCTAGTGTGTGCATTTGAGAGCTGAGTTTGCAATTTTGCTTTGCTCCGCTTGTGGGAGCAGTGGGAGGGTGATCTGAGGCAGCAGGGAGCAGAGCACAGAGGTTTGGGAGTGAGGGGTACTGGCAGGGCTGAAGAGGCAGGGGGCTGTGGGCCAGAACGAGTGGCACTGGCAGGGCTGGGGGTGTAGGAGGCTGTGGGTCAGGAGTGAGGGGCACCAGCAGGGCTAGAAGGGGGCATGGGGCTGCAGATCAGGATTGAGGGGCATGGGGTTGGGCAGGTAACTGTGGGTTGGGTGTGTGGGGCACTGGCAGCACCAGAGAGCTGCAGGTCGGGGGTGGGGGGCAGGGTACTGCTTTTGGGGCGTGAGGTGCACTGACAGGGCTGGGGTCAGTGGGTCAGGAGTGAGGGACAGCAGAGTTGAGGCGGGGCTGGGGCTTGTCAGTGAGGGGCAACAGAATGGGCAGGGGCAGGGCACTAGCATGTCACTGCCCCCCACCATCATATTCCCCCTGCCCCCCTCCGGTGTCTTCTTTTTTGGACCTGAAAACATGGTAAGCCTTACCAGCTCTATGTCCCGGCTGGGCAGGAGCCCCTCACTTCCTGATCCTGGGCAGTGTGGGCCTGGTGCCACGGGACTAAACTGCCTGGCCCATAGGAGGAGAGGGAGGGAAGTTGGCCCAAAGCTGCTGTGACAAGTGCTGGCTGGAACCAGCCCTGGTCTGGGTAGGAGATCAGGAAGACAGGCGGCTTGTGGCAAGTGCCAAATAGGCAACCTGCCCCTGCAGAGGGAGTGGGGACAGAGGGCTCACCCAGCCAACTTACCATGGTCCCTAGGTACCTGTTTCATGCATGACCCCTGATCTGAGGCTGGGCTGCTAGCACACAGCTGCTCAGTGCAGTTCATGTTTTCAATGAAATATTGCAAACTCTCACAAAGAGCCTCTCTGTACTTGCTCTGCAGGTCCAGCAGCTGCACTCAGGGAAGAACCACCAGCTGCTGGTGAGGATGTGCCTGCAAGGATGCCATCACCATCTGCCAGCAACCTCTGCATGCGCTGCCTTCACCAACAGTGCACACAGGGCCACACCCTCCTGCTGGCCTGGTTGGTCACAGTGGTAGAGGAGCAGCTGGCAGACTCACAGGCCTGGCGAACCCTGGACTTAGAGCAGGAGTGGAGAGGAACTGAGGACTGTGCCTCCTAGGACAGGCTCTTCACCCTCAAGAACAGGCACATTGTCCTCCTTGAGAGGATGCTTGAGGCCCAGGAGTGGCAGGCTGCCATGGTGGCCTGGGCAATGGAGGCAACGGTGGGGGACTGTCAGTCACCTTTGTGCCAGCTGCAGCCCAGCCCCCGGCTCCACTTAGCACCCGCCCATGGCCCAGCTCAAGCCCCCCCAGTGGGCCTGGGACAAGGTCCAGCACTACATACAGCAGCCAGGGCTTCCTGCCTCTGCTTCTGAGCTGGGTCCCCCAGCAACTTGGGCCCCCACCTGGCCATTCCCTGCTACTCTCTCGGGCACCATGCAGCCCCTGTGTGAAAGCTGCCTGCAGTAGGGCCACCTCTGTACAAGGGCCTTGCTGGCCCTGGCCCTTTGATGGAGGAGGAACAGGCTGAACAGCCTTGACAGTGGCCTCCCACACCCGTGGCCAAGCCCCCAACCCACTGGTCTCACCATTGGGTCTGTACCTGTAGTGGTGTGGGCAGAGGCTGGGGTGCTGGGCACCTCTCCCTGGGATCCGCCCCATAGGCACCTCCCACTGTTCCTGCCCGCCCCCCCCAAGAGGTCATAGACCACATTGTACATAGTTGCATGGGAAAGATGCTTTATTGTTGGTGGGTGCTGGGGTTAGAGGTGGGGTCTGTTGCTGAGAAGAAAGGGTGAGAGGGAGTCTGTAGTTGGGAGTCTGTTGCTTGAAACTGTCCTCAGCATGCGTGGTGTTGGGGGTGCATTGTGGGCCTGGGCTCTGTGGCTGGCCACCCAGGTGCCCTATTGCAGGGGGTGCAGTAGGAGATTGTCTGCCAGAGCTGCATGCACATGGTGCCCTGGCCCCCACTGCCAGGTGTGTGGCTTACTCAGGGCCTCGGGTGGTGGTGGGGGGGCACAGGGTGTTGTTGCTGTTGCCACAGCTGGCACTCCTACTGCCAGGCATCCTCCACCTGCCATACCTTCCACATCCACACCTCATGGAAGAGCTCCCCCCGGCCCTTGCAGATGTTATGCAACACACAGACTACAGCAATGACCTGGGGGATGTTGGCTTTGGCGAACTCAAGGTGGGTGGTGAGGGTGCGGTAGTGTCCCCTTCTGGCGGCCGAAGATGCACTTCACCAATGCACGGCTCTGGCCCAGACACCTGTTGGAGTGTACCAGATGTGGGTCAAGCTGGCCAGTGTAAGGCCACATAAGCCATGGCAGCAGCAGGTAGGCAGGGTCCCTGATGAGGGGTGCTGGGATGCTCGTTGTCCAGCTGCAGGTCTGGGACACCTGGCGCAATGCACTCACTCCCTACCAGGGCTGGCAAGGGAGAATTCTGGAAGATCCAGGCATTGTGAGCCCTGCCAGCCCAGTCGGTGGCAATGCTTATGAAGGTGCCTCAGTGGTTCACCACAGCCTGAATCATGACTGAGTGGAAACCCCACTAGCTGTAGTATGGGCAGTCTCCCTGGGGCGGGCAGGTGATGGGGATGTGTCTCTCATCTAGGGCCCTGATGCACTGCAGAAAGCCCAGGGCTCAGAAGCCCACCACTACCTCCAGGGGGTTGGTGACCCAGAGCATGGTCTGGCTCAGCACATCCTGGAGGGCATTGCAGACTTCCAGGATGGCTTCCCCAGCAGGCGCCTTGCCCACCCTGAACAGGTGGCCAATATACTGCAGGCTGGCAGGTGTGGTGAGCCTGAGGATGATGAAGGCCACTGGGGTCACTGTGGGGAGGGGCAGGTGCATGGAGGTGGGCTGGCGCTCCAGGTGTGGGCTGAGCTGGTGGAATAGCTCCTAAAACATGGCTCGGGTCATCCAGAAGGAGTCCAACCACTGGTTGTAATCCCAGGTACACTGGATGATGCAGAGCCATAAATCCCGGCTGGCAGGGCAGGCCCATTTGGTGGGGCCAGAGCCCCAGGAGCTCATGGACAGCACTTATGGTGACATCCATGTGGGGGTTGGTGTCCCTGCCAGGGTCTGGGAGGTGGCCCAGGGGCTGGTATTTGATGGCCCAGGGGTGGTGGCCCATAGGCAGAGCCATGAGTCTGGCCATACAGCACAAGGGGGTAGACAGGGTTGAGGCCCACCTGAGCCAGACAGCAGTCATTGGTCACTGAGGCTGCAGAGCATAGCAAGCACAGTGGGAAGCAGAAGCCTGCACTGCTGGTTGTCATGGTCAGGGCCAGGATGTGGAGCAGGCATGGTGTGCTGGGCACAAGCTCTGGGGACAGTGTCCTAGAGCATTGTGCCAGCAAGCTGCAGACTGCTCTAGGCCAGAAAAGCATGTGGCCAGGAAGCGAGGCACGGGGCAGCCTTTTAAAGAGTGCACCTACCACCCAGGCAGCTTCAGCCAGGATTGTAGGGGGGCAGAGCAGGGCAGGGGTAGAAGCAAATCTGCACCTGATGGCTCATGTGTAAACACATTCCCTGGGAAAGCTTCCTGTGACTTATTTTATTGCATAGTATTCTTAAGGCACATTAATAGCACGTGTAGATGCCCCCCTTTCCCCCCCTTGTTCATAATTAACTTCTTTCAAAGATTAATTTAGCTCTATCTGAAACTTGAGCATTTTAAATTATCTTACCTCACTAGTTTACCTGTGAATTATCTTAATACTTGCCAGTTGAAATCTCAAGCTCTTGCTTTTTCATTAAAGCTATTTGCTCCTTGGTAGCCAATTACAGGTAAGTATTTGCAGTGACCCTTCTGTAAAACCATTTCATAGTGGTAATTTTGGTGTCTCAGTCAGTTATAGCTACATGATATTTGTGATAATCCGGTATCCTGTACCTTTTGTAATTAATTTAATTTTGCCTACTACTTCTGCCACACAAAGGAAATATGACGCTGGACATTTGGATTTGATGAGGGGCTGCTGGATTTGCATTTCCATTTGTGGATTTTTTCAGGTCACAATGGAATATAAGGAAAACAATGGAGCAGTGGAGCCAGTCCGTGTCCACACAGTAGTGATTTCTGTACATCATGCTCCTGACGTGTCTTTGCAACAAATACGGAATGAGCTAATGGAAAAAGTCATCAAAGAAGTTATTCCAGGAAAGTATCTTGATGAAAACACAATCTACCATCTTCTTCCAAGTGAAAAGTTTATAGAAGGTGGTCCCAAGGTACATTTTTATTGAAAAGTTTATAATTTAAATGAACTGAGATGATCTATGTCTTTCCAACTGCTCTCCTTTAAAAATTGAATGAACTTTTTTCCATAAAACAGTACAAGTATGAACTACAAGGAGGCTTTGCTTACTTTTGCTTATCATTTGTCATTAAGAAGCTGTGAAGAGGTTAGCATTCCATAAAACAGTTTGGCCAATCAGCAGTTGCAATGGAGGGGATTACTGGATTATTTTATCTATGACAAAATATACTTTAATAATTACAAAATAGTCAAACTATTAAACAAATAGGCTCCTAAATTATTTACCAGAATTCTAAACTTGAAGCCCTTACATTTGTTTTAAAATACCTGTAACATAAGCACAAAGATTTACAAGTAACTAGCTTGTCAAGTTAAAGCTATTCAGATAGCTTTAACGATCTACAATCTGAGATTAAGATGGAATGTACCATGCATCAGTGTTCCAGGTGTCAACATGGTGCCAGATTGTGACAGGCTCTTACATGAGGGCAATTAGGCAAAAAGAGATGAATAAACACATCCTCCTGAGTGGGCATACAAGTGATGTAAGGAATGGTCAGAATAGCAGGCCCTGTGTCCTGGAGCACACAGAGGTGCTATAGATTCTATCCAAGGAGATCACAGTTCCTTACGGGGGCTGAGTGGTGAGCAATGTCCCTGTTCTGTCTCAGAGCAAGAAGGCCTCTGTTCCCCCAAGCAGTGCAGTCTCCCTTCCTCTGCAACGTACAATCTTGTCCATCAGATGTATGTTGTGCTATATATAATCAATGAGTCTGTTAATTTCCTTAGGAAGGTTGTGATTTCCCACTGCTCTCTGCCTTCAAGAGGTTAAGTAATCTCATAATTTCCAAAAATCAGTACTAGACATGGTCAGTGACCAGCAGTTTGAAAATTAGGATCACTCTTAGATGGTGCAAAATGACTTACAAAGAAAACAGGTTATATTGCAACCTTCAGAAGAACTGGGCCATGATCACATCAATACTGTATTTTAAAAGTTATTGAAACACAAGCTTCTAGGTACATCTCAGTCCATATAAGATCCCATGTGGATTGCATCAAGGAGTTGTCTATGAAGAGGTGCACAGTAACATATCAATTGTATTTGTGACAAAGATGAAATAGACCCAAGTCAGTACCTCACCAGGGTAATGAAATTAGTTTAAATATAGAGCCTTTTTCTATCAAGTTAGTGTATAATGGTTTGTCCTACAGAGTGATGCCGGATTGACTGGCAGGAAGATCATTGTTGATACTTACGGAGGCTGGGGAGCCCATGGAGGAGGTGCATTCTCAGGGAAGGATCCTTCCAAAGTTGATCGTTCGGCAGCATATGCAGCTCGCTGGGTTGCAAAATCCCTAGTAAAAGCTGGTCTCTGTAAAAGAGTATTAGTCCAGGTAAGAGAATAAGAGCAAAATTAGCAACCTGTATGAAACATGTGATATATGGTTTCTATTACCAAGAGCTATACTTCAAGTTGCTTAACACTTTGCCTTACAAGACCATGCCTTCAGTTGCTTGTGGCTTTGTCAGGCTTGAACAACTTGGTTGGCCTTTTTTGTGCTAAGTATCTGCCTAAGGCTGTTTTTCTTTTCTTTTCTTTTTCTTTCTTTTTTAAGCTTCAGCAAAAATGTTTTAGGCTCCTTTTTGACAATGTCTGAAGAAAAAGAGATTTTGTCCATTTGAAATTCCTAGGTTTTTTCACACTTTGGTTCAGCTATACTTTGGCGTAGAAGTTGGAAATTTGACACCAGGTTATCACACCTTACTGTCAATGACTCTTGACTGTCATGAAAGCCCACACAAATTTGGACAAGTTACACACCTTTGAAAACAACTTTGAAAAATACCACTGTGCACATGCTCAGTGGAAGTGTTTGCAGCTCTCAGCTAAATTCTGAAGATTGTTTGCAGTGAGCATGCTGCACCAGGCACATAGTTCCTGCTGTCCCCAATGATTGAGCATGCTTTATTTCACAGCTGTAGTAGCTGAGCACGACTTGCATTGGCTGGTAGTGGCCACTATAGGAAGAACAAGTGCTTAAGGTAGGAATAACCTTTCCAGTGCTCTGTTGTTTCCAGCTGTTACCCAGGCAATTCAGAGGAGGAGAAGGCAGCCTGATTGGAATGCGAAAGTAGTAGGAGCAGAGAAAGGATGGGTAGAGTGAAAGCAACATCTCTGAAGCTGAGAGATGATGATAGAAAAATGGACTTGGGACAAGAGCTTGTAGAAACCTGCTTGGAACTTGGAGAGGGGAGATTGAGAGAAGTGCCAGGAACTTGATCTGTTGTTCTTGAAAGCTAGTAGTAGCACTTTTGTGAATAACCCTCTACATAAAGAGCTAGTGTAGGGCTACAAGTGTGCAGTAAGGCAATATGTAGAAAGGTGCTGCAAAACAGACTGACAAGCAACATGTTGGGTATTCAGGGATAGATGATGTGATCTCTAGAGCAGGGGTTCCCAAAGTTGTTATACTGTGGCCTGGCAAACTGCAGCCTGGAAGTGGCCGTGGCCTGGCAAACCATGGCCCAGCAGTCACAGCCAACCGTGGCCGGAATTTCTGGCTGGAAGACAGGTAAGGATACCCCCAGTCCCTGGGTGTGGGGGGCGGGCCAATCCCTGCGCTGCCATGGGCCCTGTGGAAGAAGCCTCAGCCTCTCCACCCGGCTCTGGGGGGCCGCGGTTTGCCAGTCCACGGCCACTTCCGGTCCGGCAGCTGACTCGTCTGCAGACCAGCAGCCAACTTGCCATGGCCCGGTACTGGGCCGTAGCGCAGGGATTAAGAACTCCTGCTCTAGAGAATACCTTCCTGTAGTACCTCTAATTCACTGATTCTTAACCAGTGTGCCATGGCAATGCCTTCAGATTCTTTCAAGCATGCCGCAGGGCATCACAAGATGTTAGTACTGTTAAGTGTGAAAACATAATTCACAAGATAAACCCAGACATTTCAAACAGGAATCCATAGTGTTAATACCTTTCTGATCTGTTATGATCTTTCCAAATTATTTGCAACAGAAGAATTACTCTATTCTTTTTTCTGTAACCAAACAAATGCCAGATCTTAGTTTGAACTCCTTTTCTGAGGGGTGCCTTGAGTCTAAAAAGGTTGAGAACAATTGCTCTAACTGAACATGAATTTCCTGATTCTCTGCTGTCTAGCAAATACTGTAAACCCCAATAGCACAAGGTCTCTTGCTGTCAGTAATGATTGGTCCACAAAGAAGAAATTCTTTGAATCCTACTAGTAATTTGTTACATTGTGGCAAGTCTGTTTATCTAAATGTCCTGTGGGTCTCTAAGAATCAATATGTTGCCATGTGATAAAATCTGTTTTTCAGATAAAAAAAATAACAACCTGTCACATCAGAAGGATATTAGGAGAGCAAAGTCAAGCATTAAGAAATTAGGAAATGCCAGAATTAAGATTGTCCCTACAACCTTGATTCAACTCCATTGTGCAAATTCATTATCACGGTTTTTAATTATATGATTTTGTTCTATTTTCCCCCACAGGATCCCAACCTCATTCATTGGTGAGTCTGGATAATGTTCACTTAGTGGATATTTCTTTTGTCTCATTATTTGGTGTGGGGCCCAAGGCCTTATCTCTTACACACCATACAAGTTCTGCAATAATTACAGAATCATTAGTGTCCTCATGAGCTGTATTATGACACTGAAACTGTGGACAAACGTAACACTAAACCATTTTAAAACCATTTTACTATTTGGAAGCATGCATCAGCTGAACTGATGTAACTGTTTCATTTCTTTTCTTGAGGTGTGTACATAAGTTCCTTTTTTTGCCATTTAAAATGCTTTATTGCTGTGACTTATCAGAAGTGCATGGCTTTACAGCACTTTAAAAAGGATACAGTGCTTTAAATTAAATGAGGTATTATTACATTTGGAGTACTGTATTTTACAGCACTTCAGCAACCTACAGTGCTTTAAATAACTTCTGTACACTGGTCAAATTTCTGACCAGTGGAGAAGCCCCAGGAGACTGCAGAGTACCTCCTAGCCTGGAAAGTGCAGGGAGGCTTAGAGACCACCCCCCTCCCAACACTGCACTTCGGTCATGTTTAAGAGCACTGTAACTTTATAGTGCTATAAAAAGTGCTCTAAATTAGTGTAGTAAAACATGCATGGAGCACTGCTGTACACACCTTACTAAACTGATACTATTTTAAGCCTGAAGGAAACAAGTTTTACATTACAGTGGTTTAACTTCTACTTACAGTGAACAGATGAAACAGTTACAGCAGATCTGCTTTAAAGCATTATCACTTTAAAGTGCTTTAACAGTTCATTTGCCCACACCCTCATATAGTATCAGAGGACTTCACCAACATTAATAAACTGTTTTCACAACATCACTCAGAAATGAAGTAAAGCTATCCCCATTTTAAAGCTAGGTAACTGAGAAGATTAAGGTCAGCCTTCTCAAAAGTAATGATTTTTTGCGTGTCTAATTAGAAGTGTCCAAGGTTTAGTTTTTCAGAGTAACTAGCATCATTGTAGCACTTTGTTTAGCACAGTGCTCCTGCTGACATCAGTGGCACCAGTAGTGCTTAGTACTATAAATCCGACCACAAGTGGTGCAACCTGAAAAATAAGGAACTAAGTTAGCACCTGACTACCAGTCACAGCAATTCAGTTTTAAGAGGCAGGGATAGAATCCAGTTTTCCATGGGGAAATTCAGCTGTCTTAGCTGTGAAATTTCCTTTCTCTTCATGTGAGCCCCTGCCTTAGCCATTATGCACATTCCAGCTTTACTAGTACATGAGACCAAAGTCCTTCTGACAATTCCCTCACTTGCTACACAATTCTGATTCCTTTTCCAAGCACCATGATTTCTGTGCACTGAAGGAGAGATCCTATAGGGAAAAATAATATGTGATCATGTAATTTAAAGTTGGAATGTAATGCAAAGGAGTTGATTTTAGGTTGTATAGGGAGCAATAATTCTGCCATTTCTTAATTTTTGATTTTCTGATTTTAACTTCTAAATAATTTTTATATGATCAGATTTCATTGCAGTGGCCCATAATACTAAGGAGCAGAGTTCAGCAGTCTATGGCCCACAGCCCAAATCTGGCCCACAGAGATTTTCTCCAGTCCGCCAAGTTTGCCAAAAAACCCTTTATATAGCTTGCTTTTCGGGTGGTGTCACTCCTGCAACTTGATACTTGCAAAGTGCAGTTAAAACTCAAACAGCAGCATATTCAAGGAGTTTAGCATGTGTTAAGTGCCCTCTTAGTGTTGCAGTGTTGTTCCCTTTCAGGTGAGGATTATCTCCTTAAGGCATCCTACCTTTAATAGGTCACTACATCCCAATGATTCATAACTGTTGCCAGTGAATGTGTGACACCAACTTAACACATAACAAACAAACCTGTGACAAGGCCCTTATTAAGTTTTCCATGAGAATATGCCACCCAGTAGCAGAATATCTAATAACTGCTGCCTCCGGGCCACATTAGAATCAAGCTGCATTAGTTCAACTTGCTATTAGTGAAATGTTGCTGACCTCTGTTTGTAGAAGGCCATGCAAATTATCCAGGGATTGTAAAAAACAAGCGTTATATCCTATAAGTCTTATTTATTCAGCTCAGGAAAGAGAAGGTTGAAAGGCAATTTGATCACTTTGTGCTGCTGGGTTTAGACAATGCAGATTGGATTCTGGAGAGATTTTCAATTTTGCTGTCAATAAAAGGATCTGACGGTTGGAAGCTGAAGTTAGATAAATTCAACCTTGAAATAAGATGCAGTTTTCTATTGGGGGGGGTGTAATTAAAGATTTGAACTGCTTGCCTAGGGAGGTGGTACATCATCACTTGAAGTTTTTAAAATAATATTAGGTATCTTTTAAAAAAATGCATTTTAAATGAGCTTCTGGGGAATATTATGCAGGCTGTGTGGGGTAGGGGCAGAGGGGTCTGCTGGTAATTCCTACTGGCTTGGAAATCTATGGATATACGTTTTCATTGCCTTCCTTTATGGGTCATGAGGACAACAGCGTAGCCTGAATACAGGATTGCCAACCCAAGACATTTTTTTTTAACTCACAAACTGCAAACTTTTTATCAACAACCACTTTTTTTACTGACACATTTTTATTGATATATATTTTACATAATGCAAATGTAGCTATTTTGCCAAGCCCCAGTTAGAAGGGCTAGGCTCAAATTTAGGGATTTAACATCAGCATAGTAAAAAAGTATACTTCGGTTGTCAGTAAAATGTTTCCAGTGTAAAAAAAAAAAAAAGTCTTGGTTTGGTTTAAGAGGGGTGATGGAAAGCCTGTGGTAGAGAATTTATATATATAAACTTTCTCTCTATATAAATATATTTTATTAAAAATATGCAAGCATTGTAATAATCTGAACAGTAAGCACTTCTCTTAATATTTAGGCTTCACTTGCATGGCATTTCACTTAAAGAAAATGGGGTAATCAAGAGTTATGTAAAACAAAAGCAGAAACAACAAATTCATAGATTCATAGACATTAGGGCTGGAAGGGACCTCGGAAGATCATCAAGTCCAGCCCCTTGCCCCAGGGGCAGGAAGTCAGCTAGGGCCAAAGGATCCCAGCAAGATGGATCCCAAATGTTTATTAAAAGAGTCCAGAGCAGGTGCTTGTACCACCTCTGGAGGCAGTCTATTCTAGGCCTTGGGGGCTCAGACAATAAAGAAGTTTTTCCTTATGTCCAGCCTGAAATGGTCTTGGAGGAGTTTGTGACCATTTGATCTCGTCATCCCTTGGGGCGCTCTGGTGAACAGGCTTTCCCCTAGATCCTGATGTACACCCCTTATACACTTATAGGCAGCTACTGGGTCACCCCTGAGCCTGCACTTTTCCAGGCTGAAGAGCCTGCACTTTTCCCATGGCTCTCAGCCTCTCATAAGGGCTGTTTTCCTGACTCTTGATCATGTGCATTGCTCTCCTCTGCACTCTCTCAAGCTTCTCCACATCCTTCTTGAATTGTGGAGCCCAAAACTGGATGCAGTACTCCAGCTGCAGCCTCACCAAGGCCGAGTACAATGGGAGAAGGACATCCTGGGGTTTGCTAGAGAAGCATCTATGGATGCAAGCCAGAGTTTTGGTCGTTTTACCAGCGGCAACATTGCATTGGTGGCTCATATTCATCTTGTGGTCAGTCATGCCCTCTGATTGTGCACGTGGCTCTCCTCTGGGCTCTCTCAAGTTTTTCCACATCCTTGTTAAATTGTGGAGCCCAGAATTGGATGTAGTACTCCAGCTGCGGCTTCACCAAGGCCGAGTACAGCAGGAGGATGACATCCTGGGATTTGCTAGAGAAGCTTCTATGGTTGCAAGCCAGAGTGTTGCTCACTTTACCAGCCGCAATATCACATTGGTGGCTCATATTCATCTTGTGGTCAATTATGACCCCCAAATCCCTTTCAGCCATGGTGCTAGCAGCACTGTAGAGCCTATAAGCATGATGTGCGAATCTTCCCTCCGTTTTTTATACATCATAAGTATACAAAAGATATATACCTAGTTATACCCACTGTAAATCCCCTTCAGAGTCCTGGTTTGTGGACAATGAATCTTCACTTTATTATGATAGTATCTAGGGACCTTACTAAGAGTGGCAGATGTTTTAGCTGGGAGGCAGAAACCAGGCCAAAACATAGCAAGAGCATGCAGGAATGGAATATCAAAACAAATGTCTTAAAGGGAAATTTCTGTATTGCAAATAAGACTACAGCTAGACAGATCTCTGTGTAAAAATCCCAATCTGTATTAACTTTTCTTGATGGGGATGTCTTACAGCTGTCCTATGCTATTGGTCTGAGCCATCCTTTAGCCATCTCAGTGTTCCACTATGGTACTTCAGATAGATCAGAAGAAGAACTGCTTGACATTGTGCAGAAAAACTTTGATCTACGTCTTGGCGTCATCATAAGGTTTGTCTTCTGTTGAAACAATATACCAGAGGGAATGGCCTTTAAAAAAGTCCAGTAGTGTTGTCTTTGTATCTCCACTTAATACTGACTGTGCAACAAACTTGTCCTCAAATCATATTCCTCTGCGACCTAAAACAGATGTCGAACTCACCTGGCCCTGCTAGCCAGATAGGAGAAACATCTAAAACCCAAAAGCACATGTTATTTGTAGAGTGGTCAAACTAGGTGAACGAAATTATATGCATCTCTGCTTTGTGGTAGAGGATATATAAAATTATTTTTTTACTACGATCAAGCAATGAATTCCTATACTTGTACTGCTCATTTACGTGTGTTTCTACTAATAGCTGCATCAGTAGCATAGCAAAGAGGGAAGGCACCTGTGGCACCAGCCCCAGGTGCTGAGTTGGAGGGCGCATAAATAGCAGCTGTTGCACTGCTGGCAGCAAAATCACTGACATGGGTCCAGAAAGGTATAGCCTCCCCCCCACCCCAATGCACAAAAGTACCAAGATATACCTCTTAGCTACCTATCAATGCTTAGATCAGAAGGCTATACCGTCTGATAGCCTTTTAGACAACTTATTTGTCTGCTTTCAGGACGTGTAAATGGTCTTTGAAACTATTAACTGACTGTTGCTCTCATTGCAAATATGAACAGTTTTAGTTAGAAGAGGGGTTAGTCTGCATCATGGGCAGATCTAGGATTTTGAAAAGGTGGGTACAATCATATATAACAACACATTTTCTCCACTTAAACAGAAAGCAGAAACTTTACTTATATGCTGGTGGGTTACCACTATTCAGTTTAAGATCAAAGCAAAACCAAATATAAATGTATTGCAATATGTCCTAGATTTATTGGAATTTGTTAGCTAGATGATATATCAAGTTTAAAAAATACAGCAAACAAAGCAAAAATAATCAAAATATATTGTTTTATTAGTCCTATAGTCATTATTGTTAAATGTACATGGCTAATTCAGATTTGTAAAACAAAAATTTATCCTTTTTGAGCATCTTTGGGAATGCTTCCAATACTTCACTAACAGTCATTTCTACATCTTAGTTCATACTAGCACACGTGAGTTCAGGTTTTTAGCTGGAGCTAAAACAGTACAGACTGCAAAACTGCAGAAGAAAGGATAGTCTGAATAGTGGAACATCATGACTATTAAAAAGGTGAGAGGATCATTAATAGGGGTGGAGTAGAGAGAGATTAGCAGGAATCAGGGAAATGATAATAAGCCATGAAGTCAGCTGATTCCCTCACTGGTTGCTAGTTAGGATGCTGTTGTCACTGCCAAAAGCAGTTTGTTTCAAAGTTAGAGTGGAGTAAGAAAAGGTGAAGGGCTGGTACAGCTGCACCCTGGCATCCCCCTGGATCTACTCCTGGTCCGCAGGGTCAACTAAAATCTGCCCCTTGATTAAGGGGTGTAATTGTAAACGTATTACTCCACAAAGACAGACAATGCATTACACATGGGCCTAGACTTGAAAATAAATCTTCTTTTTCCTTTTTTAAAGGGAACTGGATTTGAAGAGGCCAATCTATCAACAGACTGCATGTTATGGACACTTTGGAAGAGAAGAATTTACATGGGAAAGGCCAAAAAAACTCATTTATTAAATTTTTCAGAATCTGTCTTTTGTAATAATACAGAATGAGAACGTATGACTTCTAAACTGCCCAAGTGGAAATATTTTTTTCATTTTTTAATAAAATGACATTCTGTAACTGAAGAATATATGCATTGAACATAACTGCATTTACATTGTAAAAAACAATGACATTTTCTGCTGGATTTTAATACACGCTTATTAGATTTTGCATCTCTTCACTTTTTTCCTTCAGAAAAAGCAAAAATTCCTTACACATTTAACCACTTGTGGTGATTCAGAGGAATTAAGAAAAATACCTACTATATGATATTGCCTGTTGTTACCTATATATGACTTAGCTATGAGACAACAGCTACTTAAGACTCATGTTACAAACAAACTTATGTTTTATACAAAGAAATGCAAAACTCTAGAACTCTTGGTTCAGAGATGATACCTTTTATTGGACCAACTAAGAAATCACAAAACAAATTATCTTTCTCTGCAAGCTTTTGGGCATGCATGCCCTTCTCCTCAGGCTTAGGGAAAATTAAAGATGATAAAAAGTTCCCATAGGTAGAAAATAACTTGATTTTTGCACAGAGGAAGTTGAAGGTGGAAGTCTGTTCCTCTGGGTCCATCAGAGTGTCTTTGAGTTGCTCTTTGATGTGCAGGTAAGGCAAGATTCTTTCCTTGGTGGTGTCAGATGGCAGACAGGTAGGGAGGTGTAGAAATCTCTCTTATTGTTTAGCAATGAAGTTTAAATCCAAAATTGGCTAAAATTCGGCATCTTCCATGTTTCAGGGATGTATTTGGTAGCCATGTTGGTCTGAGACAAAAAGAAATGCAAAATTCTAGAACTCTTGGTTCAGAGATGATATCTTTTTTTAGACCGACAAAGGAATTGTAAAAAAAAAAAAAAATATTTTTCTGCAAGTTTTACACATACACTTCTGTGACAAGCTGATAAGTGACTTACTTTCCAACCCCAGTCTTCACTCCCTTAAACC
This sequence comes from Gavialis gangeticus, assembly GCF_001723915.1. Classification (NCBI taxonomy): domain Eukaryota; kingdom Metazoa; phylum Chordata; order Crocodylia; family Gavialidae; genus Gavialis; species Gavialis gangeticus. The sequence continues at coordinate 61,102,728 of NW_017729024.1, read as the reverse complement.
TTTTCTCTTTTGGGCTGGAACGGTTCAGGTTTGGTCTATGTAAATTTTAGTTGACTGTAAAAATTGAACTAAATTAGTTTAATCTAATCACGTCTTAAAACATGAAGGTTTTCCTATTATAAAAAAATATTCTGAAGACTTAGTACTATTCTAGGGCAAGTGGCTGAAAACAAAAATCAAAGTTAATTTATAAAGCAAAAGTTTAATTTTCATTTAAGGGCTACTAAGAGATTAAGTTTTATTCATGTGAAATAACATTTTTTTCTTTTTCACCAATTATCACCATGTTGTAAGCTAATACAGAAGATTTTCCCTGAACAATATAGAAACCACTTTTAATCAGTGCAAAGGCAATTAACTGGCTGAGAATTAACCAATTTTGCAACCCAAGGCACGGAAAAACAGTGGAGCAAGTACATCCCCTTTGACACTGAGCCAAGTACTGGTGCATGGTGTCACCAGTTCCAAGTGAGTTGGAGGTGAGCTGCTTCACTGCATGTAATGACGGGCCTGCTCTTCCTGTTCACTGACCAGATGTAAAAGTAAAATAGCTTTGCACATCTGGTTCATGTATGTCTTATCATGGACATTGCCTAGACAGAACCTTCAGTTTTTGAGCATCTTTGGGAATGCTTCCAATACTTCACTGAGTCATTTCAGTGGGCATTTTAAAGGTGCTCATCACTATTGTTGAGCTGCTACAGCATAAAAAAACAGTTCATCTTCAAAACACCTCTATGATGTGAAACAGTATCATCCTCATTTTACTGATGGGAAACTGAGGCACAGATTAATGTCAACAGTGACCTCTAACTCTGAGATACCTACAGCCTAATTGTTCATAGAGGTTTGCATATTATAGCAATTATATATAATACAGTTTATATTGATTGGCTGTAGTTCTGAGTGCATTTTTGGCAACTGGATATGACAGCTGTAAGTTGAGCATCTAGAAAATGAGAGAGATGGGCACATATTGTCTCTTCCTGCTGATCCCTGCCTCATCCACTAAAGACTATCACATTTTTGCAACAGAACATTTTGTCCACTCTACCTTCAAGCCAAGCCAAATTCTCCTTTTCATCAGCTGAGTGCTAGCAGAGGGGCACAGAAGGCACAAACGTGATATTCTCCCTAAATCAGTTTTGGTGCTCTTGTGCCACAGAAGCCTGCAGCCACCCTAAGCATCAGTTGTAAAGAGAATCTTGCTTATTCCCAGGCTGCAGCAGGCACAGTTCCTATGTAGTCTTTAAATAATTTAGATGTCAAGCTCCAACAAGCTGTTTAATTACGGGTGACAGGGAGGATGGGGGGGTGGTTCCTGGGTCTGCATGGGGCAAGATGGGTGGGCTGCAGCTGCGGGCTGGAGCCGGGGTTGTCCCAGGCTCTTCTTAGCAGGGGCTGGGCTTGGGGCAGGTGGTGGCAGTGCTGGGAAGGGGATTACGGGGGGCTGCAGCCCCCCAAATTTTGCTGTAGACCCCTCATAGACCTCCCTTCCAGTGCTGCTGCCACCTGCCTGGTGCAGCCCTGGCTCTTCCTGGTGCATGGGTGGAGGCGGGGTGTTGAGCCGGGGCTGCTCTCTGGGCCGCTGGTGACAGCACTGGGAGGTGGGGTTGGAGGGGCTATGGCAAAATTTGGGGTTGCTGAAGCCCCCCATCCTCGCTCCCAGTGCTGCTGCTGCCCACCCCAAGTCCAGCCACTGCTGAGAAGAGCCTGGCACAGCCCGCAGCTGCAGCTCACCAGCCCTGCGCAGATCCGGGGGGTACTTTCCCCCCTCCTCCCTCAATGAGTCACGGCTCCGTCCTGCATTCCACCCCACCCCACCCGGGCAGCACCTGCCCCAGCCCCTGCCCACTCCTTCTCTCACCATGGGGGGCATTGATCTGCCCCCAACACCCCTTTTCCCTCCCCTTCTACCACAACAGACTTACCAGCTGCGCGCACTTCTCCAAGCTGCTGGGCCCTGCTCTTCACTGCCCTCATGCTGCGCTGTGGCTGCACGCATGCATGGGAATTTATCTGCCAACTTACTGGCTGCATCAGGCTGATTTCTGATACAGCCAATTCTATATATAAAGGGCTTAGTCGGTATGTTTGTCTGTCCACAGCACTCTTTAAAAGTGAATAGCTTGAAAACTGTGAGAGAGAGAACATCTGTGTCTTCTGAGAAATTTCTTTGCTAAACCCTAGCTTTTGTTTA
>NW_017729024.1:61085530-61095528 GCF_001723915.1 Gavialis gangeticus | reverse complement strand
TGTCCACAACACTCTTTAAAAGTGAATAGCTTGAAAACTGTGAGAGAGAGAACATCTGTGTCTTCTGAGAAATTTCTTTGCTAAACCCTAGCTTTTGTTTAGTGACCATGTCAGGATGATCCCAACTTCCAGAATTGGGGAAAAAGTCAGGGGCCAGGGCTGTTTCTATTGAGCTCCTCCCAGAAGGGTGGCAGGAGCCCGGCACGGTGGGGAAGGCAGAGGTCAGGGCAGCTGAGGAAAACTGGGAACTGGGCAGAGGCATGAGGCAGTGGGCAAGCAGTGGCAGCTCCATCCTGAACCCTGAGCAGGGAAGGAGGCACCTGGGGTGAACCCAGCATGGTGGGAGGGGCAGAAGGAGGGGCCAGTTGAGGAAAAGTGGGAGCTGGGCAGAGGTGAGAGGCAGTGGGTAAGCCATGATGGTCCTGTCCCAAGCCCTGAGCAGAGAAGGAGGTGCTTGGGGGTAGTGCAGAGGAAGCCCAGGGGCTTGGGCAGCTGTTGTGAGGCATGGAGCTCACTTGCCCTTGCCCAGCAAAGAGGCATGCAGGTGGCGGCTGGATGGCAGCATGGACAGGTGCAAATACAGGAAGGGATTGGTATCTTCAAATGTTCAGCCTATTTTATTTAAGTTTTATAAATATTTAATTTGTATAATATAAAAAGTAAAATCTATCCATTTGTTTTTGTTAATTGAAATTCATCTGTCATTCTTGATGGGCAATTCTTTGGTTTTCTTTATATTGGTGCCGATCTGATATCAGACTGATGTACCAGTGCACCTCTAATGGGTGAACTCATTTTCCTTTGCCAAATATGAATAATTCCCTCCTGCTTCAGGAAGAGCAAAAAAGCATGTCCCTCATACAAAGGCTACCAAGCTGCTCTGTCAAATTTCAAATCCCTGGTCCAAAGCCCAGAGATTACAGATTTTTTCCAGAAAACATTTTTTAGTATGCAGGGAAACAGTCCATTTTCCTGTTATTTTAAAAATGATTACACCTCTGGCTGAAAGAAAAACTGCACTGAAGCAGACATCTGCCATTCACATTTTCATACATGGCTGAACTTTCTCTAAGCAACTGCAACAAAATCTTATAAAAAAGTTGGGGGCAATTTTACTTATAGGCTACACAGGGATACCATATTTATTCAAATAAGATGAGGTTTTTCCTCTTCTTCAGCATGGGGGAAATAACCTCTCATATTATATTAAAGTACAGGCTAGCCAAGCAGCTGCTACAGCGCTGGGAGGAGCCAAAGTGGCTAATGTGGCAAGCAGTGGGTGCATGGGAAAGCATGGGGAAGGAACTTGTGGTGTAAGGGGAGCACAGCAGAAGGGGGGAGGGCAGAATGTGGGGGAAAGGATGCAGCTTGGCAGGCACAGGGAAGGGACATGTGGAGTGCTCCTTTTCCCATGTCCTTTCCCTGCACTCTCCTCACTCCTTGTGTCCCTTCACCCACACAGTGCATGCCCTCCTCCGTGCTCTCCAATGCAAAGCGTGCCTCTCCACCTGTGTTCCCCCCACACCACAGGTCCCTTCACCGATGTTCCGCCCACACTGCATGTCCCTTCTCTGTGTTTCCCCCTGGACTGTGTGCCATTTCCCCCACATGGGGAAAGGGCATATGGTACAAAGGGGAACATGGGCAAAGGGTTGGTGGGGGGTCAGGCCCAGCTCTGAAACAGTGGCAAGGAGGTGGGGTGGTGGGGGCAGGCCCAGACCTGCAATGGTGGCGAGAAGGGTGGGTAGGCCAGGCCTGGTCCCATGGCAGAGTCAGGGAAAGGGGGAGCAGGCCTGGCCCTGAAGGTGCTGGGGGCGGGGTGTTAACTGGACGCAGGTCTCTGTCCCTGCCCACACTCTCTGCCCGTCATTCTTGACTAGTTGTGAATATGGGCTCAGGTTAGAAGTCGGTGCCCATTCGCTTTCAGAGGGCAGCCATCTCACTGAGCCATGTGGAATGATCATAGGTAGTGACCTAATGAAATCACGGTTTTGTAGTTCTCCTGGAAACTATGATCGCAGCCAGGCTCCGTGCTTTTGACAGGCTCCCCAAAAACAAAAAACTTCCCAAGAATAAAATGCTGGGTCTTTCTGGGGAACCAGCAGTCCTTGGAAGGACAGCTGCGTGGCAAGATGGCTGTCATCCCCACTCCTCACCACTGACTGGCTGCCAGGGCTATGCATCATTAGCCTCACCACCCCTAGCAATCCATGGGAAGGGGGCAGGGTGGCATGACAGATAGGCCTCACAGCTGTTCAGTGGCAAGGGGAGGGGCCACATGACAGACCACCCTCACAGACAATCAGCAGTGAGGGCTAGGGCCACTGTGGCTGTTGTTCCATCAGAGGCTTGGGAGGGGCTTGCTGTGCTTGGCCTGCCAAAATGGCTGCCATGATCTGCACGCAAAATTGGCCAACACCTGCCTCAAGTTCATTAGGCCCCTAATCATAGAGTTGTGGTCCTCCACTCCCTCTATTACAGAGGACTAGCAGTAATAACACTAGATGGATGCTAGTACAAGAAGCCCCCAGAGGAGCTGGGGTAAATAATGCTATATTAGAAGTTTCTGGTTAGTTCAAAGGGATATTGGAAAAAAGAAGGAAAACTGCCACAACCTATGATGTGATACAAGGCTTAACACTTCCCCTACTGGAGCTGCCAGCAATTCAAGGTCTCAGCCTACTTGTGTGAGGCAGTCAGGCAAACAGACACTGGCACCATCATCAACTCTGTTTATTTGGACAGCTCCTGCATGCATCCCCATTTGTTTGCCAAAAAAAAAAGTCAAGGAAGAATTAAAGAGGATGGAGAAGATGGGAGCCATTTCCCAAACTCATCAACTCGCAGACTAGTACTGAAACCTAATGGAAAAATCCACATTTGTGCGGATGTTACCCAACTTAACAAAAGTGCGTAGAGGAAGAAAGATAAGTGCTTTCTGCAATTAAGACATACAAAAAACTAGAACTCTTGGTTCCAAAATGATACCTTTTATTAGACCAATTGGAAAATGGCAAGAAAACTGTCCTTTTCTGCAAGCTTTCGAGATCAAAGTCCCTTCATCTGCAATTAAATGTACGTTGGCTCAGTTGTCAGAAGATAAAGCAAATAAATGAGATGCTACCATGGGGCTTTGGCAAGTCCAGCTCACTCAAGCGTCTAGACCAGTGGTGCTCAAGCTTTTGGCCAGCTGAGCAGCGCAGGGCCCACCTGCAGATAGGACTGAAGCTTGCGCACGAGGATTGAGCCTGGGGGCCCCGCGCTGCAGTCTCCGGCCCCTCAAAATCGACCCCTTGGGCTCATCTCGCTCCCAGACCCAGTTTTGTACCCAGCTGCACTTACTGTCGCGGCTTGCACATGCGGGCTCTGCCTGCACGGAACGAGGCTGGAAAACTGCCAGCTGGGCCCCCGCAGCGTGACAGGATCTTCCGGGTGCGGTCTGCGTCGGGGACTGATTTCGGAACTCTTTCTTCTGAGCAAATTCCTACCGCGACCAAGGAGGCAGATGCGTCAGAGGCCTCAAGCCCCTTCCCTGGGCGGGCACGGCGGCGCAGGGGGCGGGCAAGAGACGCAGGTGCCCCGCCCCCAATGCGCGGGTGGGAACCCAGCGCAGCGGCGGCATCGGGCTCAGCCCAGCCCGCGTTCTGGCCCCTTGCGTACAGGGCGGGGCTTGGCTGCTGGGCGGTGCGGTGAGGTCAGGTCATAAATGACGCCACTCTCCCGGAAGTGGCTGAGACTAACTACGGTGGCCGGCAGGGCTCGGTACAGTCGGTGGTTCGCGGAAGAGGCGGCGGCAGCGGCCCGGCGCTAGCCCCGCTTCCCGGCGCGGTGCGGCGCGACCATGTCGCTGCTGCAGTCTGCCTTGGACTTCCTGGCGGGGCCCGGCTCCCTGGGCGCTGCCAGCCGCGACCAGAACGACTTCGTGGGGCAGACGGTGGAGCTGGGGGACATGAAGCTGCGGATCAAGCGAGTCATCGCCGAGGGTGAGAGCGGCCGCGCCCGGCCCGACCCAGTCCCGGCGTGTGTGCGCGCGGGGGGGGGCTGTCCCTCCCCGCCTCAGGCTGGGCCGGGAGGTGACCGGCCAGGGAGTGATCGCTCCGCGTCCGTTGGGCCGGGGCAGGCGCCGGTGGAGGGGCTCGTTGGCTGGGCTGAAGCGAGCTGCTGTCTGCTGCCGCCGGCCAGCGAGAGCCTGGCTCGCCCTGCTTCTGTGAAGAGTTAAAATTAAAATACGGTTGAAATGCTTTATTTCTACCCCAGCTCTTCTGTTCCGGCTGCAGGGAGGACTGGATTCATAGATTGTTAGGGACCTCGCAGATCATCCGGCCCAAGCCACCTCCCTCCTCTCACCCCCCCCTCCCCCCCGCAGGAAGATAACTGGGGTTAGGTGACCCCAGGGAAGTGACTGTCCAGTCTCTTCATGAAAACCTCCAGGGTGGGTGACTGCACCACCTCTGGAGGGAGTTTATTCCACAGTCTGGACGCCCTGGCTAAGGGTGGCTGCAGAGTTGTAGGGACAGGGCTGTGTACGAGAGATGCATAAAAATGTAGCTCACTATGAAAACCTCCAAGGTCCTGAACTGGCAACCAGATACACTGCTTTTGGTGCCAGCTGTTTCAGCTGTTCACCGCATCTGTGCCTTGATGTCTGTCTTATCAAGTAGGAATGATATCAAATTTGTCTTAAAGTCTGGTATAATGGGGAGGATTGAGAAGAGACACTTGTTTATCTGCTGATCTAACAACCAGGGCAGTATATATCATAAGAAAACTGTCAGCAATGCTGCTTCATGCCTTGTTACTTGCCAGAGGTCAGATACAGAAATACCTTCTTGATTTGACTCTACAATAACTTGACTCTAGGAACTAATTTGCCTGGAATGCCCGGTGAAGATTAGCAGTGCTATTGTCTGCAATTTCCTTTTGAGTCAGAGGGAGTCACACATGCGTATCTGCTTTGAAATGCACCTGTTTGATATCAAATACTGCACTTTTTGTAATAGCAGTAAGGTTGCCTATATTTAATGCGCGGGAGTTAATGGAGCTCATGGAGCTTTAACTCTTGTAGTCTAGTATTAACATTCATGTTTCTTTTTTTCCTCTTTTGAAGAGAAGGTTAAAATGCTAATGTGAACACTTGTGATTATATTTCTATAGCTGCAGGGTGAGTTTATGCACATTGTTGCTGCTGTTAAGTGGTGTTTCAGTAGTACCTTGCTGTCTTATTTAGTGTTAGGTCTCCTTTTTTCACAATGAAGAAGTTCCCAAGCTGTAGCTTTTTTTTCATTTACTTTGTTCTATAGTTTTCTAGCACCTTAGACATTTAGCCATTCGTATATAATTCTCTCTCTGTCTCTCTCGTGGATTGTTTTAATCATGTGGGCAAAGGGGTTTCTAATGCCCTACCCCCCCCCCAAAGAAAGTGGAAAGTGTTTTTTGTTGCTAACTTATTATTCAAAGGCAAATTAGATCTTCTTATAACTTTTAATTGCTGTTAGCTTTGGACCAAGCATGGAAAATTTATCCAAAAAGGATAATTTTTCAGGTTGTGATCAGTAACTGAAAAGAGCTAAAATGAAAGTTCCAGTTTTGTCTTGCATTGGTATTTGCAACTCCATTTCAAACAATACTGCCATCATTTTGTCACAGAGCATAACATGTGTAAAATATTTTCAAAGGGCTTAGTTGAATGGCAAGTTATATAGCTGTTATGGCTTATTCTGTAAAGTTCCAGTCAAGGGATTATTATACTAATGTCTAGGGAACAGTAAGGAAGAAGAAAGGGCAGGAAGCTACTTTGAAAAATAAATCTTTTGGTGTTTAGTTCTAGTTCAGGAAGAAAGGTTTCATATTTAAACAGTTCTGGCACTGGCCTCTTTTTTTTGTCTTGGGGACAAAATGCTAATTGGATTACTGAGCACTTTCCTATTTGTGCTAGCTTTTCTTAGAGGTTTAGTTTTTTGTAACTGCAGCTTAAAATTCAGTGTGTTCAGGTCAATGGCTTGGGTTTATCTTGCTTTCACCATATATTATGGTATCTTAATTAAACTTGGGGCCTAGGGACTTACCTGTGGTTTATTTCTGCTAACAATGTATCTAAATTAATGCTGACCCTGATTCATGCAGTATTTGCATTGCTGCAGCTAGAAAAAAACAGCATGAATAAAACATAGGCTTGCCCCTCAAATGGTTCTCATTCCAGCTTTTTTTTTTTCCTTTTGGAAAGGGGGGAAAAAAAACTTGCCAGAGTTGAGTTTTACATGAATGTGTTCTTTGCATCTGACATCAGATGCAAAGTAACAAGGTATAAAGCAACCTTGCTGAAAGTCTTCTTTTGAAAGCTCTTACTCTAATCTTTCTAAACTTGTCCAAAAGCCATTTGCTTGCAGAAGCATCAAATACATCCCTGACACCAGAAGATGTTTGGCATTTTTCTGATGAGTGTGCAGATTTCTCCTGGGTAAAATATTCATGCTGGAATATCCTTTTTGTAGATGCACTGAGGATTGTAAGTAGTTTCTTCCTCCTGCTCTTGCCAGGCTTTAAGTTAGGAGTTATTTTCTGACCTTTGAACATCTTTCCTATTTTGTTACTGAGAGAAGAATTGATCTCTCAGCTCTGAAACCATTTTTAAGAAGCCTTTTGGTTAGTGCTGAAATAACCATGATCAGTAAGCCTTATTTTAAATTCTAAAAAATATAGAACCTGATCTTATTTTCTTTTAAACCTATCCTCTTAAACTATCCTTCCTACTGAGACACTGAAATCCAAGTGACCATTGACTGTATTTGAAGTCCCAGGTCACCTGACTAGCTTTCTTCAATGGCAGTGAGATCAGGTATCATTTTGCTACAGCTTTTGGTCTGTTCTGTTTGTATTCATTGGGAATTGAGATGACTCAGTGCCTTGTGGGAAAGGGTGAGCATTTATGAAAATCATGCCCAGTATTTTCCTTTTTACAATCAGCTATTTTAATGGCAAATAAAAGAAATTGCAGGTGAGATTCAGGTAGAGCACTTGGATTGTGTAGCTATTTCTTAGCTCACCTCCTTGGCCATATTTGTACTGACAACAGTTACTGTATATGATAGCTTTATCCCTTGCCAGTTTGGTGGGGGGAAGTTGGCACCCTGTTGTGCAAGTAAACAGTTCTGTGAATTAAGTCTTTAAAAAGAAAAAAAAAAAGAGCTATTCCTGGTCTGGACAATTGCAACAACTGTTAAAGCATTTTTCCTCATAGGTTATGTTTATATTGATAACTTTAGTAACTTCTACTGATGGTGGCAGTAGGGAAAAATTGACCTGTGGGAAAATCTAACAAATTCTTAACATGTACAAGGCCATGGAGGTGAGGGGTGGAACCCAATCACTGTACTGTTGGTTTTTTTTTTTTTTTCCTAAAGAGAGGCATCCAAATTTAAAAGCTTGTCAGTTACAAAAATGGCTTCCTATTATAGCACCCAGAGGCAGAAAGTATTTTACAATCACTGACTTGTGCCTCAAACCTGCAACTTGGTGCTTTGAGAACTGAATGCCCCACTCAGGCTCCCACGGATATCAGCAGTACTCATAAGAACGTGTGTGCCATACTAGATCAGACTGGTGGTCCATCTAGTTCAGTATCCTGTCTCTGATAGTGGGTAGATCCCTCTGTCTTGTTGGTCTGGATCATGGAGCTACCAATGCTGTGTGTGCCATGCCACTTAGAATCATAGAAAATTAGGGTTAGAAGAGACCTCAGGAGATTATCTAGTCCAACCCTCTCATTCCAAGAAGTTAAGGCTTCCCTGTTGGACACTGCTCTTACCTACATCCAGTAAGTCCTGTGCAAAGGCACTGCCTCTCTTCCCTTCTGCCTTCCAATACCTCTGTTGTGGGGCCCTTATCTTGGCAAGCCCTGTGGCACTTCCCACTGTACCACGTCAGGAGGATGGGGTCCAAATCCATTGCTGCCAGCTCTACTTGTTTTTGGTCTGCATGCTGTACAACTTCATCTGTGTGTCCTACCCAGACACCAAGTGGCAAGACACCCTTGGTCCCTAGTGGGTCAGTCTGTATTCCACCCTTATCCTGCAAGCTACTGGGGACCTCAGCTGGTGGCTCCTCCACAGAGCCATCACCATGGGCATATCTCTCACTCTTCACAGGCACTCTCCATACTTGCCCCTTTCTCCATTAGAAGGAGACCTTGCACATGTCTACCATATGCCAGGCTGCAGTCCCTCCACTGCTTCTTCAGGAACCTTCTTCTGAGGTCTGGTTACATTTCTCCCTGCACCTTTTTTGTTATGTACTCCCCATCTGTGGTCCCACCAAGTCCTGGGACCTCCTGACCCATCTCCTCCTGGCTCTGTCTAGGCTTGCCTCTTGTCTAATCAGGAGGGAGGTTCTGGTTAGGAGGGCCTCTGTGACTGTGCATGTCTTCAGCCAGAGTTGCACTGGATGGTGTCCTTTTGCTCTTTGGACTTATTCAAGTGCTTGTGGGCACTGGCTGGTGTGATTTGCTAAGCGTTTCCCCTTGGAACCCTTGTTATTAATCTATGACCACCACTCTCATTCCTGTCTTCCTCTTTAGTTATCTCAAGAATTCTGTTAGTATACACTTAATTGCCCCCTCTAACAACAGAAGGGGCCCAATCACACTGTCTCTGCAGGCCCAGGCCCACAGTCCCCCTGTGTATAACAAATAGGCTTGTATCTGACAGTGCCAGGAGTGAATGCTTTGCAGGGACAGTATTGAACCAGATATATTTAGAGTAATCCATCCCTGTTTGTTACCTCCCTGGCATCTACTATCATTGGTTTGGAGAGGCCAGAGGAAATATTTCCAATTGTTCTGTTTTAATAGCTATTAACACATGTGTTGGCTGTGTATTTGTCTAGTCCCTATCTTCAGTAGGTGCTCCCTAGTTCTAGTATTCTGGAACTTGATGAATAGCTGTTATTGATTGACTTTGTTCACACTGTTCATGATTTTATAGACCTCTGTCTAGAGGTGCACTGATACATTGGTCCATATCATATCAGCACCAGTAAAAGGAAAACAGACATTATTGGCAATTGGCTTTTTTTGGCTGATGTGGCTGATAATGTCTCTGATAAATGCTGCATGCATGTGAAATCGCATACTGATCCATATGAACACAGCCAGCCCGGCAGCTTGGAGAGCGGCATCCAGCTGGTAAGTCTGTTGGTGTGAGGGTGGGGAGGGAAGGGAAGGGGCATGGGGGGTGCAGATTAAGGCCCCTGTGGTGAGGGAGGGGCTGGAGCTGCTCTGGCGGGGTAAGGTATGAGACGGACGCATGAGTGGCTTGTCCAGGGGGGGTGGGGAGGGAGGGGGGGGGATCCAGCCTCTGGGGCATTTGCTCCCTGAATCTGTGCGTGAGCGGAGGGTAGGCTGCCTCTGGGCTGGGGGTGGCGCTTGGCTCTTCCCAGTGTGTGGGGCTGGGTCAGGGCTGAGCTTGGGGTGGGCAGCAATGATGCTGGGAGGTGGGGCTACAGGGTGGGCTATGGTGGATTCTGGAGTGGCCACAGGCCATGTTGTAGCCCCCCTTCCCAGTGCCGTTACCCACCCTGAGCACAGCCCCAGCCAGCAGTGGCAGCCTGCCCTTGCCCTGTGCACAGATCTGGGGGGTACCCCCCATGCCTCCCCTGGGGGTGCATGCAGGGACAGGATCTGCTGCATGCCCCCCCCCCGGCCTTCTCTGGACGAACCACTTGGCTCCATTCTGCACTCCACCCTGCCCCAAGCTGGGCAGTGCCTGTGCTAGCCCCAGCCCCACTCACTGGCTTACCACAGGAGCCTCTCTCTGCCCCCGCATTCCCTTTTCCCCTGCTACAGATTTAACAGCCGGAAGCTGTTCTCTAAGCTGCTGGACTGCATATTGGCAATTATATCGGTATTGGTCAATATGGCTGGTAATAACCAGCCATTAATATTGGCCCAAAAAATCTTTATCGGTGCAACCCCTACCTCTGTTATCCACCCCCCCCCCCCCCCC
>NW_017729024.1:61078429-61080530 GCF_001723915.1 Gavialis gangeticus | reverse complement strand
CCCCCCCCCCCCCGATAACCTTCTCTTTTCCAAGCTGAAGAGTCCTAGTCTTTGTAGTCTCTCTTGGTGTGGCAGTTGCTCTATGCCTCTGATCATTTTGGTTGCCCTTCTATGTACCTTTTCCAATTCTGCTACATCTTTTTTGAGATTGTATGCAATTCTGGTCTTCAGTATTTGGGATGAGCATGCCATGGGTTTGTATAGTGGTCTGATGTTTTCGGTTTTATTTTTAATGATTCCCTAAAACTTTATCAGCTTTTTTGGTTGCCACTGCATATTGGTCTGATGGCCTTTAGAGAACTGTCTATAGTGATGCCAAAGTCTTTCCTGAGTTGTAACAGCTAGATTAGAACCCAGCATTGTGTACTTTGTGGGGCCAGCTGTACTGTGTGAGAATTACTTGTAGTATTGGGACCTTTTTTTTTCAGGTTTTGAAGAATTCTTGTCCCTGTTTATTTTTGAATCCGTACAGCAAAAAAGATTAACTAGGAATGGGGGGGGGGGTAGGGAATTAAGTAATAGAGCATGGTCATATGCCCCCCAAAATTAGTTACTTCTCATGCTCTTTCTTGGTGCTAGTAGTATTAAAGATGATAACAAAATATAATTTGTGGCTGTTGATCAGAGGGCAGAAGTCTTGACAGGATAACTTTCATTTGTTAACTGTTGCAAGATGTAGTAAACAAGACTTTACCATTGCATTAAAAAATTGGGTACTAATGTGATGCTTATGTTTTGTCTGTTAAACTATATCCTAAGCATTTAGGATAATAATTATGCAATTGTTAAATATTAACACATTCTTCTTTTGAATGAGTTAATTAAGTTTTCCATGGCAGTGGCTGGTTTGCCTCTCTGTCAAAGCACTACTAGCAATTGCATCTTTTATCAGCAATTTTGGGTCTTTTTATGACCCCCCCCCCCCCCAAAAGATAGAAACTTACTACATGCTAATGAACGTAGTAAATAGAAGGTTAAGATGGTTCTTGTGATTTTTAAAAACCGATAGCTTTTCTGTTTTGTTTTTGTTTTTATAGAGTACCTGGGATAGGACAAGATGCTCTTTTGTCAGTTTTGTGAATGTTAATTTTGTTGAATTAAGTAAGATTATTCTTTAAAGCCATTAAATGAGAGATCAGTTGGCAGGTTTATGTATTGAGCTACATTAAGGAAACTATTAGGGTATGCCTCTTGCACACATTTATTTCATTGCTGGTAAGTGAGACTAATAAATTAGTTGAACCAGTACAGATTATTATCTTAAGTTGGTGAAACGAGTATGTAATTAACTGATGATAAGCAATGAAGAGAGCAGTAATTTAGTGGTGTTTGTTTGAAGTTGGGCAGAAGGCAGGGTAGAGAAACAGGGTAACAATGTACTTTCATAGACTAAATTTAGTTGGTCTATATCGGGGATGGGCAATTATTTGGGTCCATAGGCCACATGGGGAGTTCTGGGGAGCTGTTCTGGACTGGGTCAGCATCCCCCCCCTCCTCCCCTGCCTCCCACCAGACCACCCTATCCTTGTGTTGGATGGGACCATGGGTAGGTGGGGTGCTGGCAGGGGGAAGCTTTAGCAGGGGCAGCTCAGCCAGGGCCCCTGCCATCACCAGCGCTGCCTCTGGACTGCTCTTCAACCTTTGAGGAAGGGTTGAGCTGCAGCCGAGCTCCAGGGTTGGTGGCCCAGGCACAGAGGCATCAGTGGCTGGACAGAAGCTCCTGCTGGGTGCTGGGGAAAAAGCAGGACTTGGTGATGAGTGTGGCCGCCTTGCCCTTGCTCCTGCCAGGTCCCTTCTTGCTGCAGCTCCCCAGAGCCTGTGCTGGGACTGTCCCTGCAGCTCCTCCCTGGCACTGTCTCGCCAGGCAAGGGGGCCTGGGCCATCCTGGAGGCAACACTGGTGGTGGTGGCAAGGAGCCACAGGGCAACCCTTGTGTGGGCTCTGGGCAGCTGCAGCAAGAAGGGCTGCGGTAGAGGCCAAGGGGAGGCAGCTGCTTCTGCTGTCAGATTCCACTTTTTCTTGGTGCCTAGTAGCAGCCTCTGCCTGGCTACTATCATTGCTGCTCACCATGGGGAGGGGGTGGGCGGGGCTGCATCTCTCT
>NW_017729024.1:61073029-61073429 GCF_001723915.1 Gavialis gangeticus | reverse complement strand
ACTACATTCATCCCCCTTCTCCCCCACCCCTCCAACCTCTCTCTCCCCCACTGACTCCTCAATTCACATCTTCACTGACTGGCTTTCTTGCATGCAGACCAGCCTCTGGCTTCTTTACTATTCCTTTCATCTGGGAAGACCGCAGACCAACTGTAAATGCTTCCTTAGCCCAACAAAGGGTATTTATACCCAAAAGTCTGCAAAGAAGGGTTTTTTCCAACTATGTGAGTTGGTCTAATTAAAGATATCAGAATTACCCTGTCCCATGCTAGAAGGTGCCAATCTAGTTATGATAAGGTTCTTTGGGTATGTTGAGATGCTGATAAAATAACATTTCTCTACTTTTTCTTGTATAGGTTTGCCAATTTGATTTCAGTGCAGTCATGGGGTTTCCATTTCT
>NW_017729024.1:61065955-61068029 GCF_001723915.1 Gavialis gangeticus | reverse complement strand
GTTTGCAAATATGCCTTTCGAGAGCCGGGGGGTGGGGAGAGGTAAATTTACTGTATTTGGTGTGGTTGGTCCAGCATTAGATTTAAAAAAATGAAAATCTAAGTTCTATTGACATCATTGTGATGTACTGGGTTTTTATCACTCTGGACAATCAAGCAGGCTTATAACTAGACTTGCAAGCCTAACATAATGCTCTTAACACTAGTTACGTGTGTGTGTGGCATAAAGAGATGACAATTTCTGTTGTTCAAGAGGACAGTCTTGCATATTGTCACTTAAGAAATATCAAGTGTAATTTTTCATTTGGCATTTCTGCTCAGGCCATCAACAGATGTCTTTTTTCCCCTGACTTGTTGTGCTATAATTTGTCCCGGAATGGATAAGTTGCAGAATTAGCTTGTCCACACATCTCTCTTCCAGTTGGGTTTATAGAGTAGCTGAATGTACTGCCACTGTTCTGCTAGCAGGTGGCCAGAGATACGTGTACATCCCAGCATGCCTTGTGTTGGTCAAGTGTCAGTAAGTTCCCGACTGTCAGTTCTGAGCAAAGCGCCTGTTGGACATTTAAATTGTAGGGGGGCAAAATTTGTGGGAGGGATTTTGGTAAAACTCAGTGCACAGCTTGTACCTCTGAACACCCACCCACCCATATTTCTAGTGCATTTGTGCTGCCACTACTGACTGACCCCAAGTTTCCAGTACCATTGACTGGTATGGATCCATATGTGGTAGGGATGTGAAAGGAATTATCAGGTGGCAGCAGGGCAGGCCCTACGAGGAGAGGCTAGGGGACCTGAACCTGTTCAGCCTCTACAAGAGAAGGCTGAGGGGGGATTTAGTGGCCTGTTACAAACTAGTCAGAGGGGACCAGCAGAGTCCCTGTTCCCCAGTGCACTACCAGGAGTGACCAGGAATAATGGTCACAAGCTGGCAGAGGGTAAATTCAGGTTAGACATTAGGAGGCGCAACTTCATGGTCAGGGCAGCTAGGATCTGGAACCAACTTCCGAGCGAAGTGGTGCTAGCTCCTACCCTGGGGGTCTTTAAGACAAGGCTAGACAATCACCTTGCTGGGGTCATTTGACCCCAGTACTCTTTCCTGCCATGGCAGGAGGTCAGACTTGATCTGCTCAGATTCCTTCTGACCCTACTAACTATGAAACTATTAATTGTTTAACCAATACATGCAGTGATACCTGGTTAGCTTACTGGTTATGCCTGGGCTCCAGGAGGTTGCAGTCTGGCAGGGAAGTTCGGGGGAAGGGAAGCTGTACCTTGTCCCAGCAGGAATCAGAAGACAACAGGGCATGAAGGAGGAGCAAGGAAGAAGGAAGGGAGGGGCGAGGGAGACTAGTACCCATAGCCTAAGAGGAAAACAGCAAGCAATGTAATGACTCGTCAATTAGTTGCTGGTTCATAGATGCTCCCTACCTCCCAATGCAGGGCTTCACCTGGGCTGTGTATATACATTTCATAGACATTTGGGCTGGAAGGGACCTCAGAAGATCATCAAGTCCAGCCCCCCCCGCCCAAAGGGCAGGAAGTCAGCTGGGGTCATAGGATCCTGGCAAGATAAGCATCCAGTTTGCTCTTGAAGGTGTTCAGTGTAGGTGCTTGAACCACCTCCGATGGCAGGCTGTTCCAGACCTTGGGGGCTTGGACAGTAAAGAAATTCTTCCTTATGTCCAGCCTGAAATGGTCTCGCAGTAGTTTATGACCGTTCGACCTCATCATCCCTTGGGGCTCCCCGGTGAACAAACGTTCCCCCAGGTACTGGTGGTCACCCCGATAGACTTATAGGTGGCCATCAGATCACCCCTGAGCCTGCGCTTTTCCAGGCTAAAGAGCCCCATGGCGCTCAGCCTGTTGTCATAAGGTCTGTTTTCCTGACCCCTGATCATGCGCATGGCTCTCCTCTGGACTCTTGCAAGCTTCTCCACATCCTTTTTGAGTTGTGGAGGCCAAAACTGGATGCAGTACTCCAGCTGCCGCCTCACCAAGGCTGAGTACAAGGGGAGAATGATGTCCCGGGATTTGCTTGGGAAGCATCTATGGATGCAAGCCAGCGTTTTGGT
>NW_017729024.1:61065320-61065901 GCF_001723915.1 Gavialis gangeticus | reverse complement strand
CTACCCTATGGGTCTGACCACAAAGCCAATTTCCTAGCCAGCGTATTATGGTGGACCCAAGACCACGATTGGTCAGTTTTGCCAAGAGGTGGTCATGGGATACCAGATCGAAGGCTTTTTTGCAATCAAGACATATGACATCAATTTCTTCTCCCTCATCCAGATGATGGGTCACCTGGTCGTAGACGGAAATGAGATTGGTCAAGCAAGACCTACCTGCAATAAACCCGTGCTGGCTATCCCTTAGGATGTTGATGTCAGCCAGTCCATTAAGGATGGCCTCTTTAATAAACTTTTCTAAGATCTTCCCTGGGATAGAAGTCAGGCTGATGGGCCCATAGTTAGCCGGATCCACTTTCCTCCCTTTCTTGAAGATTGGCACCACGTTGGCCTTCTTCCAGTCTTCAGGCACTACACCAGAGCACCAGGAGTTTTCAAAGATCCGTGCCGGGGCCTGGTCTATGATGCTTGCCAGCTCCTTGAGTAGCCTGGGATATAGATTGTCAGAGCCAGCTGACTTGAAGGTATCCAGCCTCTCAACGTGTTCCTTAATGAGGTCAGCATTAATGGAGGGCAGGGGA
>NW_017729024.1:61060206-61064845 GCF_001723915.1 Gavialis gangeticus | reverse complement strand
AGCCTCCTGAGCTTGTCAAAGTCAGCTTTCCTGAAGTCAAGGACTTCCGTGTTGCTGACTGGCTTGCCAGCTTTATGGCGGATGGTGAAGGTGATCAGCTCATGGTCGCTGTCACCCAACTTCCCATCGATTACTAGGTTGCCGATTAGGTCATCCCCTGTAGCCAGTACCAGGTCGAGCAGGGCTTTGCCTCTCATTGGCCCATAGACTTCTTGAGTCAGGTAGAGGTCATCCACGCACGAGAGGAAGCTTTGCGACCACTCGGATTTTGCTGAGTGGTCCTCACACGAGATGTCTGGGTAATTGAAGTCACCCATGACAACCATGGTCCTGGAGCATGTGGCCCCAGCCAGTTCCTGGATGAACTCCTGGTCAAGCTCAGGCCTTTGGGTGGGAGATCTGTAGTAGACTCCCACCATTGTGTCCCCTGTGCTGTGTTCCCCACGGATTTTAACCCAGAGGGTCTCCAGTCATCCACCCTGGTCGCCAATATCAGCTTGCAGGGACATGTAGCTTTCCTTAACATAGAGAGCTACACCCCTGCCCCTTTTATCTACAAGATCCCTCCTGTGCAGGGTATAGCCATCTATACCCAAGGTCCAGTCATGGGTGGAGTCCCACCAGGTCTCTGTTATCCCTATGACAATTATTTGCATTGAGCAAGAGGATGAGCTCCTCCTGCTTATTCCCCAAGCTCCTGGCACTTGTGTTGTCTGTCTGGGCTTGCCTTCTCCCCCCCAGTCAAAGGGCCCTGGGAATCTGGAGTGGCTCCCAGCAGCAGCTGCTGGAGCTGCTATCTTATTGATTAATAATTTAATTGATATAATTAGAGGAGGTTAAACAAAAATATTTTTAAATGATATGTATATCCCTAGTATGTAATTGTTACCTTGTTGACCTTTCTGGTCCCGTGTTGTGAACTCGTAAGTGAGATTGGGCTCTGGGTATCATGACTATTTCCATTTGGGCCAAGAGCAAGAGATCCATATGTGTAGAAGAGTACTTGCAGGATTGGTGCTTGCTGCCAAACAGGCAGTTTTGTGTCTACCTTAGGCTCCCAATGTGCAGCAGCAGATGTTTTGACATGTAGCTGAGCTGATGTGGGGGCAACTCCAAGCCATACAGGAGCATTTCTAGGTCAGCAAGATGAACAGCAACTGGTGAGAACAGATGGTCTTTTCCACCTGGGATGGCAAAGCAGTGGTGCACATGCTTCGGTATGTCCTGGGGCACCTTTAATGGAAATCTATACCAAGCTTGTCCCCATACGTACAGTGGTGATGCAGATACCATTATTTATGGAGAAACATGTTACCATCTCTGTGTGAAAGCTCATGACCCTGGGCAGTCTCTGGTCCCTGGCAAACTTTTGGCATTGGCAGGTTGATGTCTGCCAGATACCTCCCACATTGCCTCCCAATCCAGTGGATGATGGCCCCATATGTCATATATGCCTTGCTGACCAACAGGAAGAAGTGGGTGGGTTTGTCACCCTTGAGGTTAACCAACTGTGTTTGGGCCATCAGGAGTATACTCATTGCCATCCTTTCCATACTATTTTTGTGAATTGGTCAACTGGATGGGCTACTTCTTGATCATGCTGCAGGTAGTTATGGGCTAGCAAGGCCATTTTCAACAGGTAAATATTAGCTGGTTGAGCAGGGTGCATGACTCCAGGATACTTGGGTACTTCCTCTGAACTGATGGAGCTGAGAGCTTTCTTGACTTCCAGGTTAGGAGTGACTGTACCCTGGCTACTGACTGGGGGGAGTAGAAGGTAACAGCCTTCACATGGCCCACTCTATTAAGTGAGAAATCATGAGTAATGCCATCAACTCGGCTACCAAACATGGATGAACAATCGCCTGGTCTTTCAGAGCTGCAACTCAACAGCTCTTTTTGGGGCCTTCTATCAAGCCAGTGATCCATGATGATGATGATCTTTGTGTAGGTGTGGGAATTCCTTTGCTTGCAGGCTTTGAGTACTGGTTGCTGACTCTGTCCTTGGCCGGTTACCTAGTCCTGTGATGCCATCACTGCCTTTAACATGCATCAAGCCTGAAAGTAGAGGAGGGATCAACAAGAAGAGTTCATTCTTTTCCTCTCTGTTGCTCTGATAGCATGAAGAATTCCCCAATACAAGCTGGAACTAGTGAAGCCACCCAGCTAGCAGGCAGGCTGGACTCCAAGCAGCAGGAGGTAAAGGGGGAGCAGGCCTGGACTGGGGGTGAGGGGGAAAAGGAGAGGCGCACGAGGCTCTGCCCCTGCCCCTGCTTCCCTCCACTCTTGTCATTTTTGATGGGCAGTTGGCTAGTACTTAAATAACACAACATTCCTGCAGCCACTCCTACATGCTTGAGACTTAGTGACTGTCTGCAGTAATGACAGGGTCTCTCTACCAATCAGTGGCAAGGGGCAGGGCTGCCAGGAAATGCCTGTGAAATAGGCCCTTTGTGCCATGAGTAAGCTGCAAGTATGGGTTTGTCTCACTGACTTAAGTAGTTCCCTAGCTATGACCATCATGCATGGTCAGCCTTAGAGTTTGATTGATTAGTTTAGCTTAATTGTCTGTCAGTAACTCTCAAAGGCTGCTAACAGGAGGCTGCTGCACTGCTCAGAACACAGCTTGAGAATGCAAGGGGAAGAAGCATCCTCCCATGCCCTTTTCTGCCTTGAGGGGATTGGCTAGCTGGTATTGTGAGAGCCCACAACTAGAAGCTCTATGTGGTTATGCTGAAGAAGCATGTTGGGGGTCCCAAAAACCTCTTGGGACTGTGGGTCTGCCATTGCTTACAAGTTGGGCTACCCACTCTCTGCCTCCAACTCATCCTGCATGGATGCAGGGCTCCCTTGTCTCACCCCACCCCATGACCTGTCATCCCTTGCTGTAAAACAGCCCTGGGTTGCCCAGAGGAAGTTTGCTAAGATGGGGACTAGAGGGAGCTCAGACTGACATTTGAGGCTGACTTCCACATTTTAGAAGAGTCTGGAAGAGGTGCAGCTGATGCGATGGCTGCTTAGAGGGGAACCCAACCTGCCCTGGTGGCCTGCACCAACCAACCAAGCAGCTAACCTGATTTAAACCCTGCTTGTTTTCTCCTATCCATTAAAACCAGAGCAAGAACTGCTTGTAATAAAGTGCCTTTTATCTATCCCTGATGAATTATTTGTGTGAGACTGAAGGTCATCACAGCTACTTTGTTTGGACCCAATTTAAGGTGAAAAGCTGAAGTTGTTGGC
Source organism: Gavialis gangeticus (assembly GCF_001723915.1). NCBI lineage: Eukaryota > Metazoa > Chordata > Crocodylia > Gavialidae > Gavialis > Gavialis gangeticus. The sequence continues at coordinate 61,061,605 of NW_017729024.1, read as the reverse complement.
AAAGGTAGTGGTGGGGGGTAGCAGTGCCTTGCCATAACATCTGGGTGTGAAGCCAGGACTAGTGCCTTTTCTTGAGGCAAGAGGGCAGGTGCAGCAGGGAGGGTCCCTTTAGTTGTGCACTAATGTGATTGTGGTTTTGGTAGGGGGATGGATGAGGTTAAGTGGGACACTACTTTGGTGGTTTTTAAGACCCAGCTATACAAACCTTTGGCTGGGATGATCTAGTTAGGAATGGTCTTGCTTTGAGCAGGGGGGTGGACTAGCTGACCTCCTGAGCTCCCTTCCAACCCTAATTGTCTATGATTCTATGACTACCTTGAATGGTCACTACATACTGAACTGGGACTTGCATCACAATGACTGTTTGGTGCCTGTTATGGATTTGCCTCTGAAAATCGGTGCAGGTACAATTAATCACTTGCTTTTGACTAAAATAATACTTGTTAGTATACCACACTCATGCAGGGGATGGGGTGAGGGGGCATAGTGGGGAAGTCTGAGTGCAGTCACTGGTTCTGCACTGGAACCCCAACTGCAGGTCTGCAGGGGTCTGGTGAAAGGGGCCAAGGCTTAACCACCCACTGAGCCATTTGAGGCTCCACTGGGAGAGCTTGGGCATCTGCCCCCCTCCCTCGACCCCCACCACTTACATTTGTTGCTTGACCTCTTCTTACCCAACTATGATGCTGGACTGCCACTTACAATTCTGAGAAGTGGGATTTGTCCTGTTGTGGGCTGGCTGGGTCTTCTGGGGCACTGGCTCCCTGTTGGGGGATGCCTAGCAGAGATGCAAGGTGGCCAAAGCAGGAGGACAAGGAATTCCAGAGCCTCTCTGTCTGAGCCCAGATTTATTACAGATCCCACATGGCTTGGCTGGATGGCCAGGGTTGCGATGCTGTCCTGTAAGGATTGCAGTTTTTTTTTTTTTTTACCCTGGTTGTACTGGCATCCTCATTGCTCTTGGGTGGTATGAGCTGCTGTGTCCACCACGTTTTTGGATGCAATTGTCATTGGCTGCAAAGATGTGGGACAGTTCCTTGTAGAGGGTGTGTGTAATCTGAGCACACCTGGCATATGTCCTTGTGAACTGTTACCTCAGTACCTTGTGGTTGGACCAGCACTGGGCCCAATCATGCTTTTGTCCCCAGGCCACCACTTGCTTTACCATGCTTTTATAGACTACCTTGTTTCACTGATTTTGATTAGAGAAGCAGTGGGCTCTCCATCTCATTCTCAGATGGTGTTAAGATCCACAATGTCTTCTGTGATCTAGTTGCTACCACACTTATTTATGTGGCACTTGAGTGGCCATGGTGGAGGAAGGATGAATGGATGTGCAGGGGTATGGAAGTCCCAACTTGCCTTGGTGTGTGGTGGATGGGTCCAGTGATTTTTCCCC
>NW_017729024.1:61058063-61059993 GCF_001723915.1 Gavialis gangeticus | reverse complement strand
TCTCCCCCCCCCCCCCCCAACAGCCAGATGGTTAGGTGGCTGGAGGTCCCTGGTGGTTGGTATTTGCAGCTGGTTCAGTGGATGCCGACATTGATTGTGATCTCAGGTGGCAAACATGAAGTGTCTGGCAAGCTGCCATGCAGAACAGTTAACAAGTGGGGGTGGCAATCTGGGCAGGACAGTTTTGTGATTAGGACCAGAATAGCTGCCCAGAACTCAGAGAGGTCAGGAATAAAGCTGAAGCAGTGCTCAGCAAAGGGGCGGATGAGAACCTGATGGTGTTTAACACTGAAAAATGCAAGGTTCTCCACCGTGGGAGGCAAAACCTGCAGCATCCTTATAGGCTCAGCAGTAATACTTTGCCTAGCACTATGGAAGAAAGAGACTTGGGGGTCATCATTGACCACAAGATGAACATGAGCCTGCAATGCGATGCTGCGGCTAGTAAAGCAACCAAAACGCTGGCTTGCATCCATAGATGCTTCTCAAGCAAATCCTGGGACGTCATTCTCCCCTTGTACTCGGCCTTGGTGAGGCCGCAGCTGGAGTACTGCGTCCAGTTTTGGGCTCCACAATTCAAAAAGGATGTGGAGAAGCTTGAGAGAGTCCAGAGAAGAGCCACGTGCATGATCAGAGGTCAGGAAAACAGACCCTACAACGACAGGCTGAGAGCCATGGGGCTCTTTAGCCTGGAAAAGCGCAGGCTCAGGGGTGATCTGATGGCCACCTATAAGTCTATCAGGGGTGACCACCAGTACCTGGGGTAATGTTTGTTCACCAGAGCGCCCTGAGGGATGATGAGGTCGAACGGTCATAAACTACTGCAAGACCATTTCAGGCTGGACATAAGGAAGAATTTCTTTACTGTCTGAGCCCCCAAGATCTGGAACAGCTTGCCATCGGAGGTGGTTCAAGCACCTACATTGAACATCTTCAAGAGCAAATTGGATGCTTATCTTGCTGGGATCCTATGACCCCAGCTCACTTCCTGCCCAGCACCACTCTGAGCCTGCAGCAGCAGACTGCTCTCACCCTGTGCACAGATCTGGGGGGAACATGCCCCCCATGCTTCCCCTGGGACTGCATGCAGCAGCAGGAGCTGCCCTCTTGTTTGAGTGCCATGCACAACACAACAAAACAGTTCCTCCCAAACTTCCCCAGAGTTAAAGTAGTGAACAATATTATTGCAAGACAGGGGATATCATTTATGTCCTTGGTCCTGTTTCCCTGTCCCCTGGCTTTAAATTGCCCCATGTGCAGCCTAGGTGACTTGAAATGGGGGGTTGGGGTGGGGGGAGCAGCCTGTTGACAGCCTGCTCCCTTCCTAGGAGGTGGGAGAGAGGACAGACTGTCAAACAGCAGGCTTCCTGTAAGGGCAGGAGTGACCCAGAGAACAGACCTCTAGTGTCCACTGCTGTCTAGCTCTCCAGCTAGGGGGCTGAAACGCATGTACATTCCAGCTGCCATTCTAATGTTTCTACTAGCAAGAATTTCAAAGAAACTTACTGGTAGAAATGAATGTCTGTCTGTGTGCCCGTGGAATATTACTGCATTTCATCAGTTGCATATAAATGAGGCTGCCCTCCTCCCCCCTCCCCCCAATTAGCATGGTGGAGAAAAGCCCCTTACCTTATCCTTGCAGATGAAGTGTTGGGGGGTGGGAGGGGTGGAGCAGGTGGCTACTGCCGTTCTCACACTGGCCCTGATCCTGGGTGGGGGCAATAGTCAGTTAGACCCACAACCAGCATCGTAACCCCCAACTCTGCTTCCCTCCCCCTTACTGTCAGACACAGTTTGGTGCTGGGGTTTCTCAGCCATGGAGGATGTGGCAACTCCTTCCCCTGCCCAGCCAATCAGCAGTGCTAACGTGGCTGCATTTCCAGTCAAGGGCTGTGCTTCCACTTAATATGGACCAGCCCAAGTAGCATCT
>NW_017729024.1:61055666-61057773 GCF_001723915.1 Gavialis gangeticus | reverse complement strand
GGCAGAGGGTGGGGGCACCTGAGTGCCCCCCAGCCACTGTTTTCTTTGCTGTAGGGGTGGGGGCGGGGGAGATACAAGACAACCCTCCAATACTTAAACTTTCTACCTGGAAAATTATAACATTAATAATTTTTTTTTCATATATAGAATCTAAGTATTTGGGTGTCATCTTGTATTCAGAATGGTCTTATTCAAGTAAATATTGTAATTGCTCAGTGTTGCCCATGCATGACAGAAGATTGGGGGCCACTGCTGTAGAGCAGTGATTCTCAGCAAGGGTGCTATGGCATCCTAGGGTGCCTTGAGATCCTTTCAGTGGTGCCATGGAACTTAACATCAAGTGTCCAAACATGGCTTGCAAAGCAAACCCTGAGGTTCCAACTAGAAATCTGTAGGGTTGAAAACATTCTGATGTGATCTTTGAGTTCTCTGTGACAGAAGAATTGCTCTGTTTTTCTGCAGTCAAAAACTGAGTGAAAACCTAAAAGCTGGCATTTTCTGAAAGGCATGGGATGCGTGCAGCGGTGGGAGCTGCCGTCCCCTCCCTGTGCCCTCTGGATGAGCCATGGCTTTGTCCTGCGTCTCGCCCTGACTTGGGGTGGGTGCGGGGGTCCTGGGGCTTCTGTCCCCTCTGGCTTGGCAGCGCAGTTGAGGCTGGCTCTGCTCTGGCCCCCCTGGCTGGTGCGGGGAGGCAGCTGGGGCTGGTGGAGGCTGGGGGGCAGCAGACTTGTTGGTGCAGGGGGGTGCTGGGCAATGACCCCAGGCACAGGACAAGGGGCTGCTGTATGGGTGCAGCAGGCCCCAGCCCCAATCCTGGGCCTGGCTTGTCTCCCCTCCCTCCTGGTTAGTCCCTGCCCATCCCCACTCCCTTCCCCCAACAGACTTTCCTACCTGAGGGGGCACAAGGGCTCAGCTTCCCTGCCCCCAACTATTTTTTTATCTGTGGGCTGCAAAATGCAGCCCACAGGCCAGATGCAGTCTGCCAGGCCATTCTACCCACCCCACGGGGCCCCTAAAAAATGTAGAAAATGAATATTTATCTGCCCCTGGTTGCCTGTCATGTGGCCCTCAATGGCTTGCCGAAATTCAGTAAGCAGCCTTCTGCCCAAAATAACTGTCCACCCTTGGGTTAGAGGTATCTCTTGCAGAGGGAGACTTAAGCAGTTCACATCTCACTTGATTTCTATTGTTGGCACTGCAAACAAAGCCAGCAGGATAAGAGGGAGCATAGTGCTAGTTCTAGATTGTTTGCACAGCAAATTGTATGGTAGAAAGAATGAAATACTTTCACAGTGTTCCTTATCTGCAGGGATCCTAGTTTTCTCCGATTAAAAAAAAAAAAATAAATAAATTTTTTTTTTTTGGATTCTTTAAACAAATATCTGAATTAAGAAACACATCTGCATTTTTCCATCATTGAAATGAAATGCCACTATATATAGGTATCAATTGAACACACTATTTTACCAGTATATCTACAATTTTAAAGCTCTTTGGAAGCCTACCAATGCCTCAATCAATCATTATAATAAAATAAATTTTCAATACTTATATATTTTTAAGTGTTTCATTTTGGCTTTTTTATTGTGGAAAATCAGAGCTCCCCCTGCCCCTTTGTTCACCAGGATGTGGGTCCAGTTGCTCCATTGTTCACCAGGATGTGGGTCCAGCTGCAGCTGTTTCCCTCCGCTCCTTTTTATGGTGCTATGCAGCCCTGAGATGTTGGTGCCCTGCCCATGCTGGTGCCCCTCGCTCCTGACGCACAGCTTTTTTGTTGAGTATGTTGCAATGAGAGGGAAAAAGAGAGACAAATAAGAGAGAGAGGAGAGAGAGACCCAGACATGCATACAGAGAACCAGAACACGCCCAGAAAAGATGCATGCACACACATCTGGAATCAGACACATGTGTGCACACAGACATACAGAACCAGACGGAGGCAGACAAATGTACAGAACCAGATGCGTGGGCACACGGAGCCAGACTCCTGGGCCACTGGACAAAGTCTGACCCAACAATGCCCTGGTCCCACCAGACCCCTCTGCTTCCCTGGGGAGCCAGTCCCTGGGCTGCTGCGCAGCTGGCCGAGGTCCCAGCCCAGAGCCTG
>NW_017729024.1:61040075-61045482 GCF_001723915.1 Gavialis gangeticus | reverse complement strand
TTCTGTCCCCTCTGGCTTGGCAGCGCAGTTGAGGCTGGCTCTGCTCTGGCCCCCCTGGCTGGTGCGGGGAGGCAGCTGGGGCTGGTGGAGGCTGGGGGGCAGCAGACTTGTTGGTGCAGGGGGGTGCTGGGCAATGACCCCAGGCACAGGACAAGGGGCTGCTGTATGGGTGCAGCAGGCCCCAGCCCCAATCCTGGGCCTGGCTTGTCTCCCCTCCCTCCTGGTTAGTCCCTGCCCATCCCCACTCCCTTCCCCCAACAGACTTTCCTACCTGAGGGGGCACAAGGGCTCAGCTTCCCTGCCCCCAACTATTTTTTTATCTGTGGGCTGCAAAATGCAGCCCACAGGCCAGATGCAGTCTGCCAGGCCATTCTACCCACCCCACGGGGCCCCTAAAAAATGTAGAAAATGAATATTTATCTGCCCCTGGTTGCCTGTCATGTGGCCCTCAATGGCTTGCCGAAATTCAGTAAGCAGCCTTCTGCCCAAAATAACTGTCCACCCTTGGGTTAGAGGTATCTCTTGCAGAGGGAGACTTAAGCAGTTCACATCTCACTTGATTTCTATTGTTGGCACTGCAAACAAAGCCAGCAGGATAAGAGGGAGCATAGTGCTAGTTCTAGATTGTTTGCACAGCAAATTGTATGGTAGAAAGAATGAAATACTTTCACAGTGTTCCTTATCTGCAGGGATCCTAGTTTTCTCCGATTAAAAAAAAAAAAATAAATAAATTTTTTTTTTTTGGATTCTTTAAACAAATATCTGAATTAAGAAACACATCTGCATTTTTCCATCATTGAAATGAAATGCCACTATATATAGGTATCAATTGAACACACTATTTTACCAGTATATCTACAATTTTAAAGCTCTTTGGAAGCCTACCAATGCCTCAATCAATCATTATAATAAAATAAATTTTCAATACTTATATATTTTTAAGTGTTTCATTTTGGCTTTTTTATTGTGGAAAATCAGAGCTCCCCCTGCCCCTTTGTTCACCAGGATGTGGGTCCAGTTGCTCCATTGTTCACCAGGATGTGGGTCCAGCTGCAGCTGTTTCCCTCCGCTCCTTTTTATGGTGCTATGCAGCCCTGAGATGTTGGTGCCCTGCCCATGCTGGTGCCCCTCGCTCCTGACGCACAGCTTTTTTGTTGAGTATGTTGCAATGAGAGGGAAAAAGAGAGACAAATAAGAGAGAGAGGAGAGAGAGACCCAGACATGCATACAGAGAACCAGAACACGCCCAGAAAAGATGCATGCACACACATCTGGAATCAGACACATGTGTGCACACAGACATACAGAACCAGACGGAGGCAGACAAATGTACAGAACCAGATGCGTGGGCACACGGAGCCAGACTCCTGGGCCACTGGACAAAGTCTGACCCAACAATGCCCTGGTCCCACCAGACCCCTCTGCTTCCCTGGGGAGCCAGTCCCTGGGCTGCTGCGCAGCTGGCCGAGGTCCCAGCCCAGAGCCTGCCCATCAGCCCAACCACCCACCCACCCTGCACAGCTAAGTTTGGAAAAAGTGTGGTGCTCCTGGCAAGAGGCAGTGCCAGCCTCATCCTGGTGCAGGGGCCAGGGCTGGGCTCGGAGCAGCTGAGAGTCAGGCAGGCTCAGCTGTAAGCCCTGCTGCAAGCAGCCTGGGTTCTGTGGTTAGCAGCAGCTACCAGAGCCTGGGCTGGCTGCAGCTGGGAGGCTGTAAACAGCTGCTTCTGGCTCTGGCATCAGCTCCATATTGGTGGGTCCATGTGCACCTTGGAGCAGATGCTGGGGATAGGGCCTGAGGCAACACAGCTCTCCCACTGTCTGCTGTGAGGTGCCCATGCAGTTGGTGCCAGCATGGAGCTGATGCCGGGGCTGTTTGCAGCCTGGCACAGCTGTTCACAGCCCAGCACAGAGCCCAAGCTGGCTACAAACAGCTGCACTGGGCTCTGGAGCCCAGTCATCAGGTCTGTGCCAGTAGCGGGGGAGAGGCCAGGGTTGCGCTGCCTCAGGGCCCTCCCCCACTGTCTGCTCTGAGGTGGACGTGCACCTGCCAGTATGGAGCTGATGCTAGAGCCCAGAACAGCTGTTTGCAGCCTTCTGGCTGCAACTGGCCCAGGGTCTGGGTAGCTGCTGCCAACCACGGAGCTTGGGCAGTTTAAAGTAGGGCTTGCAGCTTCCCAGCTGCCTGCTGGGAGCAGCCTAGGCTTTATGGCTGGCAGCAGCTGCCTAGAGCCCAGGCTGGCAGTGGCGTGCCAAGCAAAATGGCCTTGCGTGCCATGCTTGGCACACATGCCGGGGGTTGCTGACCCCTGATCTATATTTTTGGCTGCTGGGGTATCCATGGAAGGCACAGACACTGTACAAATTCTCCCAAAGTAGATTAGATGAGTACAGATAACTTGGTATTGGTGCATGTGTACATAAGTGTCAGGTAACAAATAAGGAAACTAGGCAGGCTCCTGACTCTCACTTATGTCATTTCCTATTAATTTAAAAGCTGTTTCTGTTCAGAGCTCTGAAGCACTTTCATAACTGCAACTGGCTTTTAACCTCAAATTTCTGTGTTTATCAGTGATGACATGGCATCCTGATAACCAACTATTATTGCTTGTGCAACTTTTATAAAGGTTTCAGTACTTCAAAAAATGAGTATTTTAACATGGGAACTGCTGCTAGAAAACTTGTTTTAAAAGCTCGTAATATGCCAAGTCATTAAGAGTTTTATTTATTAAATGTTAACAAAATGCTTACTTGGGTTTTCTTAATGTATGTTCAGTCATCTATCCTATATATCTAAAAATATCATCATTTCCTTGGAAGCAAATACACAATATAAAAGCACTTAGTCATGAGTTGAGTGGAATTAGTTGCAATAACCTTGAAAATAGTAATGAATATTGTGTCTGCAGTACTGAATTCTAGGCTTAAGGTCTATATTACAGATATAAAAGATACACATGTAAGTGACAAAATGGCTTGGGGGCTGGGGGAGCAGTCAGCAGTGCCTTTTAAGTTGGGCTGTTTATAAAAGTAAATAAATGCCTTGTTTCAAGAGTTCATTGTAGTCCTGGTAACGCTTCATATTTCAGCCCCCAGGCATTCCTTCTCATTGTGTATCCTAAAAGAATCTTTCTGATGGAAAGATAGGAAATGGTTATTAGGTCACTCTACAACAGCACTGATCAAAATATTTTCAAAAGACAGCAGTCTCATTTTGTAGACTATTTTTATTTAAAGCTATTTTTTGCTAAAAGCTATTTTAAAATGGACATTCCAATGAACACAGTGATTTTTTTTCTGTGAACTTCCTTGGGGTATCTTAGTTCTGTCAATTTCAGCTTCCCGAAACTTACAATTCTAGGAAGTGTTCACTTTGTGTCTCTATTGAAAAGGACAGCCTGCCAATGCTGTAGCTTTTCAGATTTTGGTATGGTAGCCAATAGGCCTGTACGAATAGGGAAGTTATTCAATTCAGATTTGGCCTTTTTTGGAGGACGGTGATTCTGTTCAGATCACTGCCTTGAATTGATTCGGTGGAATTGGCTTCAGAAGATTTGGTGTTTTGATTCAGTAATTCGGATCAGCCAGGCAGCTGCAGGTTCTCCTGTGGCTCCTCCAGCTGTCAGTCTGTCCCCAGGTTGGGTGAGCCATGGGAGAAGCCCCCATGGCTCCCCTGCCTGACCCCAGCCTCCCAGCTCTTAAAAGCCCCGCACTCACCAGCTGCAGTGGTGGTGATCAGGGCCTCTGGGTGCTTGTGGCAGAGCCCCCCTCACATAGTGGGGGGCAGCAGGGGTTGCCCCCCCCAGCTTGGCACCTGCGCAGCAGCTGCCCCATAGTGTGGGTGCTGCGCAGCTTGGCAGGGTGCTGTGCGCTGTGTGGAAGCTGGGGCTGCTGGGACTGAGCGCTGCCAGGCTCTGGCTGATGCGTGGAGCTGCCCCAGCTCCCAGGTGAATTGAATGGGGGGCTGGGGGAATGTTCAGGTCCCAGAACATTTCTCCCCAGCTCCCCGATCTTCTCCCCTCCCCAGCTCTTCCTGGGGGTGTGAGCCCCCAGATGATGTGGGATGACAGCAAGGTGTTGCTGCCAGCTCTGCTGAAACCCCATGTGCAGATCCAGGGGCTGTGCCTTCCCTACTCTTTGTCCGGAAGAGCTGGAGGAATGATCAGAGAGCTGGGGATCAAATCAGGAGCTCTGGGGCAGTGCACCGTGCCCTGCTGAGCCATGCTGCACCTGTGCCATGGGGCATCTGTCGTGCAAGTGCTAGGGGGTGGTGATCTCTGCTGTTCCCCACAGCCCTACGCTGTGCGGGAGAGATCTGCCATGAGTGTCCAGAGGCCCCGATTACAGTTCCTGCAGCCTGTGAGTACAGGGCGTTTTTGGTTTTGGTGTTTTTATTTCAAGTGCCAGGAGGCTGGGGATGGGCAGTGCAGCCATGGGGGCTTCTCGTGTGACTCCTGCAGCTGTGCCTGCCTGTACCTCTCACTCCGGGCAGCAGCAGGGCATAGCCCCTGCTCCCAGTGCTGCTGTGCCTGCATCAGGGCTGGGAGCAGGGCCTATGCTCTGCTGCTGCTTGCCAGCCATTCTAGGGGTGATGGGAGTGGGAGGGCATGGCATGCAGGCATGGCAGTACTGGGAGCAGGAGGTATGTGCTGCCACTGCTTGCCCCCCTCTGCCTGGAGTGAGCCTTGCCTGCATCCCACCAATCCGTCCCTCCCCCAACCCTAACAGATTTACCAGCTGGAGGCCTCTGACCGCTGCCTGTTTAGTCTATGGCCAAGTCTCCAAATTGGCCTAATCTTTTCTGAATTGATTTGGATGCTTCGAATCGATTCGGAGCTTCTACTTGGTCTTCTGATTCAATTTGGATTTGGTCCCCAAATCAGGCCAAATCTCCGGTAGCCAATTTGATTCTAAGCTTCGCACAGCCCTAGTAGCCAACCCATCTATATTTATGCTGTACAGGGAGGAGCTGCTAATGCAACAAGCAGTTGGAGAGAATTAATCTTCTCTAATCCATCTGTGGGGATCCTGGGAAGTTTGGAGTGAGCGTCTCAAACTACAGTAAAGCTATTGTTTATATTTATTGCTAACAGGGAAATAAAAAATAATCATGCACTCATTTACTTGGTTGAAATAGTACATTTTAACTAGCATTCATGTCTGTTCTTGCAGGTGGGTTTGCTTTTGTTTATGAAGCTCAAGATCTTGGGAGTGGCAAAGATTATGCTTTGAAGGTAACTTTTGGTTTATATCATTCTAATGATAGAAATATTTGCTTTATCACCTAATACATTGGTATGCAGCAAAATGTCAGTTACTGGGAATCACAAACTTTGAATGACTTTATCCATTGCTCATTGGCCCAGTTGACTTTTTTTTTTTTTTTTTATTGACTTTCTCTGCCATGTAAA
>NW_017729024.1:61038827-61040010 GCF_001723915.1 Gavialis gangeticus | reverse complement strand
TTTTTTTTTTTTTTATTGACTTTCTCTGCCATGTAAATGAATATTTGAATATTATGATGAAGATGGTTAACAAGTGTGTTGGCACTTTATGGCAGTTTGCCTAGTTGTGATAGAGTTTCCTGAGCTGAGTGCTGTGAAATAGTCCTGGTAACTTGATAGCAAAAACATATGATGACATATCACTTGTCTGTATATAGTGGGCTATGATAGCACATAATGATGCTTCTAAAAGTCAGCTTTCTTTTGTGATGGCTAATGCTGTATGGCAGCCCATTTCAGTTTGTAAATATTGTGACTAAATTAGAACAAGGCCATGCTAGGATTTTCTAGATGACTCTTTTGATGCTGTCCCTGTATATCTACCTGGGTATCCTTCAGAAAAAAATTGAGACTGAGACTGATACCATACCTGAGGAAAATGATGAAGCACAGCTTGAAATTATATGCATTTTCCCTTACTTTGCAACCTGCACAAGACCTGTAAGAGAAACTGTTTGGACTTGGAGCTAGATCTGGCAAATGTAATGTAGGGATTAGAGCCAAGTTCCTCTGTATCAAGAGTAAGACTAAGTACTTAGGAGTAACTTAGGTTGGGGCCTTGATATACAGCAAGTTTGGGCAGCTCTTGGAACTCTTAATACTTGGATTGCCTGTACTTTAACACCTTAAACTCGTTTTAAGCACACATTATGCAGCTCAAAGTTTTTAAGCCACTCCCATTCTGATTCATCCAGCTTGTGTTTACACTAAGGTGCAGCTATGCTAGGCTTGTGGCTGCCTGTGCTCTCTGTCCTGCAGAGTAGGCAAGGAAGGGTTAAGCTGCATGCCCAGAAGAGGTGGCAGTGGGGGCTGCTGCTGCTCTAAGCCAGCACAGCAGCCCGGCAACAGCACAGACCAGGCAGGCACTTTAACCCTTCTCTGCTTGCTCCCCTGAGACAATGCCAGCAGCTTCAAGTAATGCCCTGGTAGTGAGGAGGCAGGGGGAGCCCCAGGGGTGGAGCAGGGAAACATGGTGGGGAATCCAGGAGGGCAGAGGAGAAGCCTAGAATGTGGGTTGGGTTTCTTAACTTTCAGTCCTCTAGGCCCATGTTAGCCTAAAGTGATTGCTCCAAGGTTGAGCTGGCACTGACACTCATCAGTAGGGACCTAGTGAAATTTTGTAGTGTTTTTTTTTTTTTTTTTT
>NW_017729024.1:61035327-61038697 GCF_001723915.1 Gavialis gangeticus | reverse complement strand
CGCCCCCCCAAAACCATGGGTTTGGGCGGACTCTGTACTTCTAGCAGACTCCTGGGCGGGGGTGGGGAGATTTCCAAAAATTAAAATAAAATTTTGGCTCCCTTTGCAAGTCCTCATGGCTACTGTCCTGGAGGGTAATGGAGCTGCTAGCATGGCAAAATGGCTGCTCCCTCCACCCCTCTCTGCTGATAGGCTGCAAAGGCTGGCTGTCATATGGCACAGTCGTATGATGGACAGCCCTCAGCCAATCAGCGGCAAGGGCCAGAGCTATATGACAGCTCTCCGCCAAATAGGTAGTCAGGAGTGGGACAACCGGGGCCCCTCTGCCAATCAGGTGTAGGGGGTTCTCCGTGCTCAGCCCATGAAAAGGGCTGCCAGCCCTGCTGTCTGCCCACAAAATTGGCCAGCAGCTGTGTTTGAGTTCCCTACCCATCAACATTACTGCAGCTCACAACATAAGATGCAACAAGGCCCTAACTCCAAACAATAATGTCATGAGCACTTGAAGGTAAGGAAGCAAACTATGACCTGGCTGTGCTAGAAGACGGTTGTGGCCTGGTTCCAATCTGCCCAATGGGGCTTGGGATTTTGGCAGCAGGGAGGGGGTGGCCACTGTTCCCTGCCACCAAATTTCCTGGTGTTTGGGGAGCCCTGTGGACCAGATTCAAAGGCTCCACAAGCTACACTTGACCCATGGGCCAGATCCTGAGCACCCTTGCAGTAGACCAGGTGTTCCCAAACTGGTACATGTACCCCTGGGGATACACAAGACATTTCTGTGGGGTATGCAGGAGAAATTGTGCAATGGAGGATTTACTTTTCATTATGATCAGCATTTAAGGGGTTAAAATATAAAATGTGTGCTCGCAACTGGTAAATCCAGAAGGGGGTACACCATAAGAAAAAGTTTGGGAACCTCCACAGTAGACCAAGTACAATCCTGCAGTGTTCAAAAGTTATGCTTGTGAAGAAAGGGTATGGATGAACCTAAAGATGGGTGCCAAAAATGCTGCCACTTGTGTTAGTGGTAATGTTTCCAGTCTGCTGACCCAAGCCAGCCTTGACCATTGCTCACTGATCTCTAGTCTTCAGGCTTTTTTAGTAGTGGTTTATGTAGTGCACTATCCCTGCAATATTGCAAGTATCATTTGTTTCTTGTCAAATCCATTTACAGTGTTCTTTTTTTGTCAGAGACTGTTGTCCAATGAAGAAGAAAAGAACAAAGCCATCATCCAAGAAGTTTGTTTTATGGTATCCTTTTTAATGGGATAAATTTCAGTAATTTAAAATATGATTAATATTAAAACATCTTCAAGGATTAAAATGACTACACTGTAATTTTAGGTCTCTATGAACCATTTCTAAAAGATTGAAAAGAACTTTGAAAATCTCAGTTTCTGGCTTTTCTTTAAAAAATTCCTGCTATTTAATTTTGTTCCAAGGAAGTAGAATTTACTGTAGGGTTTGAGTGCCAGTTTGCCTCTTTAAAAATCATTTTAGTATTTACATGGCTTCTTTTCTGTTTGCTGTGCCTGGCAAGAATGACAACTCTGGTTCTTAAAATGAGAATTGGGTTTCTAAGCACATTGAGTGACTTTCTCTCCCTCCCTCCCTTTCGCAAAAGACTTCTGGAAATTGCCCTGACTATCTGATTGACTATTAAGTCTAGCAGGAGCAGTTTACATTGTTCCTTTCCAGCCCTTCTATCTCCTTAGCAGTCCCCTGTGGCAGTGAGGTTGTAGCTCAGTCTCCATGCCAGTTTGGCTCTGGGCTATGTGACTGGAGTGGTATAAATTCCAGAGTACAAGCAGACTCCAGGTAACTTTATGCAAATGGCTAAACAGCTGATAAATGCTAGTGTGTTTTACTCTACCAATCCAGAGCTTAAACGTGAGTTGTGAGCAACAAGATGAAGGTTCTTGTCTCTGATATCTCAGCTACTCGGTTCCTTTTTTTTTTTATTTATTATTTAAGTATAGGTTAACCTCTTAGCAACTTTATCTTGGCATCAGTTTAAGTTGGAGTAAAAAAAAAAAGAAAAGATGCAAGTTTCAAACTGGTTTTTAGAACACTACTTGCCTCTGTTTACTACTCCTCTCTATGACATACTGGAAGTACTTTTGCCAAGAGTGGCAGAATAGTCTCACGGTTAGCCTTCTGTGGCCCATCTACATTTTAATGCATGTGCCTAAAGGAACAGATTATAGATTGAATGTTGCTTCTTGCCTGAACAGTAACAGTGACTAAACTAAAATGCTATGATGTATGGAATGAAAAACAGTGGTTTGTTAAATTACTCCACTGAAATTCCATAATCCCCATCTTGTCCTTCTCAAGTTTCATAATTGATTTTGGTCTCTTAAACTAGTTCCTTCCCCCATTCTCATCCCTTTGCCAATACTTACAACTCCTAACACCTATGGACTAGTTTTAGACCACATCTGCACAGTACTAGTTACTGTACAAGCACAAAAAGGCAGATTGCAAACTCCACAGTGGGGCTAAATTAATATATTTGCTTTTGGCCTTGTGCTCTACCTGAACCTTAAGCCTTAAAAAAAACAAAAAAAAAAAACAAAAAAAAAAAACAAAAAAAAACAAAAAAAAAAAAAACAAAAAAAAAACTGATTATCTCATTAAGCATTTGTTTGTAGTTTGTAGCTTCACTTGTGGCTCAAATAAATAAATAAGTAACCAAAACAGCTCATAACTTCAGTTGTGAGCCTTTTTTTCTACCTGGTAAAGGAAGTAGTGAAGGTGGGACCCTAACAGAATGGTGTATACACTGACTGTAAGACAGTTGGGCAAAATGATCCTCTTAATTACCTGGTAAGGCCACTTGTACATGTGATGGGGGTTTAGTCCCCTAAATAGAAATGGTGGGTTTTTAATTGTGATGATCAAAAATAAATAAAATCCACCACTTCAATTTAGGGGCTTCTGTCACCATTGCTGCCCAGGGGGTGTTGCTGCTGTGGATGGAAGGTCTGGGGCACCCTGCAGCTCAGGGCTTACTGGCAGCTTGTCCCCTGACCATGGGAGAGGTAGGTGGGCTCCACAAGGGGTGGCAGGGGGGGAGGATTGGACCCCTTGCCATGGGCTTGGGGAAGAGTTGGATCTGGTGAGTCCTGTGTGGTGAGCTGGGGCAGCACCTGTGCAGCTAGCCCCCCTCCCCAAGAGGTGCTGCCACCATGAAGGGAAGGACTGCCCCACCCCACCCCTGCAGCTCAGGGGCTGTATGGCCCAGTGGTAGCTCCTTCAGGCAGGCTTCGCTGGGGGAATGGGGTGGGTGAGGGGTGGCAAGGGGCCTGATTTTTTTTTATTTTTTTTTTTCCCTGCAGAGCCTGCCCACCTTTCCTGCATCTGGTGG
>NW_017729024.1:61034436-61035042 GCF_001723915.1 Gavialis gangeticus | reverse complement strand
CACCCCCTGGGGCTACCTGGGCAGGTGGCTAGCTGGTGGGTGCTGCCCCAGCTCACAGGCAGCATTCAATCTGATCCAACTGTTCCCTGAGCCCAAGCTGGGGCAGCACCTGCCCACTAGCAACCTGCCTGGGTGGCTCCAGGGGATACTACCACCATGGAAGGAGGGATTGGGGCCTGCCACACCTCTGGGGCAGCCTGCCCCCCAACCATGGGAGACGTGGGCAAGCTCCGGGGGCACTGGGGGGGGGACACCAACCTGCTTCTCTGACAGTGGGGTGGAGAGGGGCAAGCTATCGCAGGCTAGAACATTACAAATAGCTATGTTGCAAAATAAACTACATGTGGATGTGGCTTAGTTTGCATGGTAGCAACCTCATTTAAATTGTAAAAAACAAAACAAAACCCTGCACGTGTACAGTAGGATGCAATTAAACTGCAAAAATGGCCAGTTTTTTTTTTGTCACGTGTACAAGCACTCCCTAAACAAGTTAGTCTAACTTTAACTTTAAATGCTTCATCTAATATGCTATACTTGTCAAGAGAGAAGCTGTATCTATCTAAATTGGGATTTGGATCTGATTTTCCACCCCCCCCCCCCCCCCCC
>NW_017729024.1:61020119-61029436 GCF_001723915.1 Gavialis gangeticus | reverse complement strand
GCCCAGTCTCCCTGCCCCACCCCCCGTAGTCATAGTTTTCATTTATTTTTACTCTCGGTGACTTGCCTTTATCTCAACTTCTGTTCAAATGAGATGCTGATTCATCTCTTTGCATTACATACAAATTACTTTGTCTTCATGTATGAGCTAACATTTAAAATCCATGAAAGCTGCAAGTTGCTTGTGCCTGATTTGCATGAAGGAGCTCTCTAACAAGTTTTTTCCTTCAACAAATTTTCCTCAGAAAAAGCTTTCAGGTCATCCCAACATTGTCCAGTTCTGTTCTGCTGCATCTATAGGAAAAGAAGAATCGGATACTGGGCAGGCTGAATTTCTTCTGCTCACGGAGCTATGTAAAGGTAAAACTTCTGTTTTTGACTACTATGGATTATCCTAAAAACTTGTTCATTTATTTTTGTATATACCAAGTACTGAACAAAAAAAATAGTGTGAAGCTTTAGTTTTCAAGGAACAGCAAAACAACACTTAATTTTGCTCACAAAATGGTGGTGTAGAACAGGCTCCAGTTAATGAAGGAGCAGTTCTTGCAAACTTCTTACTTTGGAGGCTTTCATAGCTTTTTGACCTGTAAGAGCATTGAAGACCATCTTGTGCCTTTTTCCTGTAGGGGTAAGTGTTAAAAATCAGCCTGGAATTTATCTATATAAAATCTGTTAAAATGTAGGGTTTAAAATGGAACTTAATAAACCTTTGTCACATTTACTCTCCTAATATTCTATATGGTAACTTTTCAGAACTTGAAATATCTATATGCTAATATGAATTGGTTTTTCTCTTCTACAGGGCAGCTGGTAGACTTCTTAAAGAAAGCAGAATGCAAAGGGCTTATTTCATGTGATACTGTTCTGAAGATATTTTATCAGACCTGCAGAGCAGTGCAGCATATGCATAAACAAAAACCTCCTATTATTCATAGGGATTTAAAGGTACAGTATAGAATTTAAATGATTACTTTTTTCGAGTATAGTAGGAGCATGCCAGCTTGGATTTATGCATAATATGAAACATCTTGAAATGCAGCACATGCTATTTTGTCAAGAATACTGTTTGAGAATGAAGGCTTGCTTTATATGGCTTACTACTTAGGCAGCATCTGTTATTAATATTTTGTGCTAAAATTCTTGTTGACATTCCTGTTTAGACTGCTAAAAAGCAGTTGAAACCTTGTGGTTTGCTTTTCTTCTCAAGTTAACTGGAGCTTTTTTTTTTTTACGGAGTTGGTACATGTTCCTGAAATTTAATTCAGTTTAGTTCTGGTGGTAAGCAGAGGAAGGCATTGGCATGTACCATATTCACTCAAATATTGGGCAACTTCCCAATAATTAGATTCTATATATGGAACATTTGTAAATTTGTTATCATATTCCAGGTTTAAAATCTAATTATTGGAGGTTTGCTTTGAATTTGTCCCCCTCCCACTACTATAGCAGGGAAGACCAATCTGGGAGAGATCAGGTGGCCCTTTTGCTCCCCTGCCAATTTCTGCTGCAACCCCTTTCCACCCCTTACAGTAAGACCCTGTTCTCCCTGGGCACATGGAAGTAAGGCAAATCTGAAAACAGAGTTGGAAATAAACATTCCTGTAGTAATGTGCTAGTTCATCCAGAATTGATTTAATTTTACCTTTGCTAAAATTTGGAGCAATTTCAAAAAGAGGCACTCCATAAACACACTTAAACAGCAGTTTTGTACCTACTTGCATCTAGTACAAACTATCCAACTATGCATGATATTAGTCCAACTATATAGTAAATCATAAGCTTTTTGGCTTTGATTGGGCTGGGCCCCAGCAGAGTCAGTGTTTTAAGTCATAGTGAACCCCATAGCTCAGCACTGCTCTGTGTGGTATATGTGGGTGCGCATGTGCACATGCTCCTGATTACATTCCCCCCTTTCCAGGGAAAGGCCAGTGTTCATAACTATGGCAATCTGTAGTGTAAAAATCTTGTAACAGGATCCCTCTTTCTTTAAATGAAATTCATAAGCTTTTATATCAGAGTTTCCTATAAGTGTGTGTGTGTTTTGTTTTTTTTTTCCCTTTCATGTGTATGTGAAAGAGAATATCACATCCTCCTACTTGAACATGGAATGTGCTTTTCTTGGGAAGAAACAAACTGAACGTGTATTTGCAGTATAGGCTATGTGGAGCATCTTAACAGGTTATCAAAGGCTTTGATTTTTAGTGGTGCATCACAGATTGCATGTCAGTACAATCTAGTTGACTTAAGTCATGCTGAGAGAAGAGCATGGTCAGATCCAGGATTTTGGAAGGGAGAGTGTGGAAGCAGTGAACTGTGCTGCAAGGGCTGCTGTACCCAGGCTTGCAGCCTCTCCACAACAAGTGGAGGAGCAGCAGTAGGGGACTTTAAATCTCTGAATCAGGTAAGAATCTTCTCTGCTCCTTCCCTTCTCTGTGCTCAGTGGTACATTTCCTCCCCTCCAATTCTTCCCCTTTCCTGGCTGCTGCCCAGAAGAGCCAGGGGCTGGGGAGGCTCCAGAGCCAGTTCTGCCCAACTGCAGCTAGTCTGCATGTGGAGCTAGGTTTGGCAAAGATGGTGGTGGCAGTGGGTGGATTTTCCTTCCCCTGCACCTGCTCTTTGGCTGTAATGGACCTGGGCAGGAAGGTGAGACCTGCCCACTGCTGATACTGTCCCTGATTGAGCCTGCCTCTGCTTGGAGCTGGGCTAGAGCAGGCAAGAGCAGTTCTAGAGCCCCTGCCCCCAGGACATTTGGAGAGTGCAGCAGCAGTTTGCAGGAAGGGAAGGGGCTGCTGAGCGAAGGGAAGGGGAGGTGGGAATTTTTTACTTGTTTTTGAGACTTAAAGTTCCTGGCTACTACTCCTGATGTATGGTAGACTTAAAGGGAGAGGGTGTCCAGGCCGTTGCAGAGCACCACTCCCTCTTCCTCTTCCCCCACCCTCTCAGTCCTCACAGAGAAAAAGATGTGTTTTATTCAACCTGAGGTAAATTTTCCCGGTGCAAATTGTCTAGAGTAACTTTTTTGCACCAGTAGCTAAAACCTCAGTGTACAGAAGCTTGTGGAACATAAGGTAACAAAATAGGAAAGGTCTCCTCTAACAGTCAGCTGTAAAAGTGTTTCCAGCACCCACCCTTTTTGAATAACCCTTTTCACAAAATTGTTCTAGACTAAGTTGAAATGAATACTGTAATCTGATTAAAAGTCAGTCTGAGGGAAATGTCTCTGGCACAGATTCAGTCAGAGGGGGAAAAAGCTGGTTTCATGTTACTGTAGCTGCAGAAGGGGAGAGGACTTTCACATAGCCTGAGAGGGCAAGATCCTGATCTCTGTGCTGCAAGAGACAGTGACTTCATTATAGTGATGTGGGAAGGTGTGTTCCTTGATGATTTCACTCATCTCCCTGCCTTTTTCCACAAAGCTTTATTTAGATCAACAGAGGAGAAGACTTACCAGTGTGCATATAGCTTCTGAGCCAAATCATTTTATTGTTTTTTAGTTTAAACTCATATACAGTGAAATTTTGTCCAAGAGGAAATTGCAGCAGATCGGAAAAAGGTCTGGTTTAGACAGGTTTCTTTTTCATATGGGAAGCAGAGGCACCTGCTTTCCCTGGCTCCATGATGCCTTTCTGCTGGGCAGGCTCTCAAGAAACATTGTCCCCTGCTTGGTATAGTTGACTTAGCAGGACTGGGGGGATGTTTGTTAGGGTGTCAGGGCCAGTGGCACTGCAGTTTTGCTGACTGTGCTGCTACCCGCTGCTTGCTATTTTGGCTGGGGACCAGGGCATCCATAGTGCTACCTAGACTGCTAGAGCACAGGAAAGAGGACCCCCCCCACACTCCCCAGTGGCTCTGCTTGCTACTCCCTTGCTTGCTAGGATGCCTGGGGATGGTCTCCATTGGGTAGCAAGGGTAAGGGGGCTCCCTGAAAAGTGGTAGCACTCCCTCATCCATTTACAACTCGAGTAGCAGTGGGAACAGGGCAACAGGACTGCCTTTTCCAATTTATGCTGCTGCCTGCAAGTCTTTAAAGGCTGTGCTAGAAGCTGTAGGAGTAAGAAGCTGCTGTTTGGTCCTGGGGCTGCTGGCATGCCCTTTAAATTTCCTGGTATGCTAATATTTTGAGACTGGGGAAGTGCTTCTTAGTCTAGCAAGCAGGAGCAGCTTTTCAGAGTGCCCTGCAGGACAGTGAAACCTGTTTAAGAAGTGGGGGTGGTGCTGCTGAAAACACTTACAGCTGATTTGTTAGAGGAGACGCTTCCTATTTTGCTACCTGTAAAAGCTGGTAGCCTGTCAAATTTCCTTTCTGTTTCAATGTTAATTTTTGGTTTAGACTGGCTAAAAACACTTCATTCCCTGTTAGCCATGCCAGGACCACAGACATCTTTTTGGCTTGAGTAGGTTTCCTGACTTAATGGTTTTTAATCTTAGACAAATTTTAACTGTACATTTTTTTGTTTTTTGCTTTTTTAAAATGTTGATTTGCCTTTAAGTGTAGCTTCTTTAGAGAAGAGGATAATCCAAAGACTTCCTGCTTTTTTTAAAGATACAGGGGTGCCTAAACTCTTTAGTATATTGCAGCTTTTAGTAGGCTGAACTTTGCACAGTGACTGTCAGTTGTTTCCTTCTCCTTGTCAGGAATGATTAGGTTAATTTTCTTTCCCTTTGAATCTTTTTGTCAATGGCTAATGGTTATGTGAGTATTAAAGAACTTGATGATGAAGAACTAATTACGGAGTGCCTTGTAAATAGTCCTGTGGTTTTGATGCTTGAAGCCTATCTGAAACATACTTGCAACATCTCCAAAACTGGGGAGGGGAGCTGCTGCTCAGGAGTGTGCAGCAGCTATTGCATTGTTACATGTGCATGATCCCATAGCAATACAAGTGAGCTAAATTACCCTGTTTTGAACCTGGATGAAGCAGGGTTAAAGTTTGTTTGTTTGTTTGTTTTTGTTTGTTACAAGCCCAGCAAAGGTCTTGCAGGTGTGACAGTACAGCATATAACAGCTTCTGCTTGCTCTCAATAGCAGCAGCTCCCCATCCCATTTTGAAGCCTTTACAATAACTGTATGCTTAACCTTGCACTGAGTTTAGTTTGTCCTTTGTCACATGGAGACAAATGAGTCAGTTTTCTTGGGAATTAAATTTGAGTTTTTAAAATTTCCTTTGAATTAGTTTTTAAAGGCATAGGACAAATCCCCTCAATTTGCTGGGTCTATAAATCTTCAGAAGATCAGGGCTGCTTTGGTCATCCTTTTCCATGAGGCTTTGGAGATCATTCATGATATATCTGAAGTATTCAAGATGGGGGCTGAACCAGAGGAATTACTGCGTTTGTCCTGGGGTTGGTGTTGTAGCAGGTTAAAGCAAGCAAGGTCTGTGTCTGGCTTTGAGTACTAAAGTTTTGGGACTATATTGCAGCTGTAGGAATCCTTGTTTCAGATCCTTAAGGTATGCATTCCAGTTAGTGGGATCAGAGGAGATGTGGTTGTAACGGAGAACTTGACTGTAGATGATGGATCTAGCTGTTTGTTTAGGATGAAGACTGGTGGAATGAAAGTAGCTGCAGTGACTGGTGGATTTCTGATGCACTGTGGTGGTGATGATGTGGTCACTGCAGACCGTCACCATGGTATCTAGGAAGTTCGATGGTTGTGGGGGTGGAGTTGATAAAATCTTGTTGAAATTTCTCTAGAGATTCTTTCCCATGTCATCAGTGTAACTTGAGTATTTCAGGGGGTTGAGAGGGCAGCTGCTGAGGAAATGGGCTTCAAGGTCTATCATAAATATATTGGCATGTTGGGGAGCTATATGTATGCCCATGGCAATGTCTTCTGTGGATATAGGGAGTCCTCAAATCTGAAATCCTCCTTGCACAACTAAGGAGGAGAGTGCAGTGGAGAAAAGTGGTATCCTTGCTGGGGAATAATGTTCTTTAAGGCTTATATTATAATTCATCCTTATTTAGGGGGGGGATACTGGTGTGCAGAGATGTGACATCCATGGTAGCTAATATGGTGTTTGCTGGAAGCTTGTCAACTAACAAATGTGTCCTTCAACAATATAAGAGCTATTAATGAGATGAGGGTTGTAGCTCAGGAATGCAACTTCCATCACCCTACTTCTGTTGCATCAACAGATACAACTCCACATGGTACAAGATACAGTGATAAAGATGCTCACGCTTTTGAGGCTAATTCCAATGCAGGAAGATGAGACGCAATGGGAGATGTGCAACATTTAATATTTTGAATAAATATTTGTGGCACTTGCAGTTAGCATAGGCTGCCCTTGAGGTTTTCTCTAGCTTTTAAGTGATGTTGCTGATGAGACTAAATGTTAAATGCATTTTCTTTCAGGGCAAGTAGTGAGAACTCTGTTTCATGGCACTCTAATTTTGTTTAGTCCAACTTTCTTCTAATATGTTTTGTGTGACTTTCTAGTTCTTTGCCCAGGTATTTTGCATTGAATTCCAGAAAATACCAAAATTTTTAACCTTTACAAAATTGAATATAATGCAGGAAAAACTATAGCAATAAGTTACCTAGCTGGTTTTCATTTAGTTTTTTATTCTCTGCTGTGCCTTAGACTTGGTCCTTAAGTCAGTCATGTATACTTGCACTGCTTTTAGGGTTCCTCTTCCACAAGATGAGGATGCCACCTATTATGCATTCATAAATTTTCAGATACTTGAGATCTTTGTTTCTGTAAACACAAATGTTCCTTAAAGATTTGCCATTTAATCATTTTATGAATCTGTGCCCTTCTGAGGCATGGAATAGGCTTTTATAAATGTAACATCTTATCAATTTACCTTCACTGCAGGTGGAAAACTTGCTGATTAGTAACCAAGGAACAATTAAGCTGTGTGACTTTGGCAGTGCTACAACAGTAGCATATTATCCTGACTACAGTTGGTCTGCACAAAAGAGAGCAATAGTTGAAGAAGAGGTGAGAAACTTAACATGTACAGGCATACCTCGGAGATGTTGCAGGTTCGGTTCCAGACCACCGCAATAAAGCGAGTCGCACGAATTTTTTGGTTTCCCAGTGCATATAAAAGTTATGTTTATACTATACTGTAGTCTATTAAGTGTGCAATAGCATTAAGTCTAAAAAAACAATGTACATACCTTAATTAAAAAAATACTTTATTGCTAAAAAATGCTAACCATCATCTGAGCCTTCAGCAAGTTGTAATCTTTTTGCTGGTGGAGGGTCTTGCCTCAATGTTGATGGCTGCTGACTGATCAGGGCGGTGGTTGCTGAAGGCTGGGGTAGCTGTGGCAATTGCTTAAAATAAGACAACAATGAAGGTTGCCACAAACCTTCAACTTGTAAAAAACAAACAAAAACAAAAAAAACCCCGCAATATCTGCAAAGCGCAATAAAGCAAAACGCAATAAAACGAGGTATGCCTGTAATTGCTTTTACAATGTTGGGTTTACTGTTGCATACTTGCTTTTGTCACTAATCCTGAGTAGATGTTTTATAATGGCTCTAAGACAACCAAAGGTCATTTGGATTTCAAATTTGATTAAAACGACTCACTTGTTAGCTTAGGTTGTACCTACTGCTTTTTCCCCTACCTGAAGAAAAATGTACTTTGTGCCCAAAAGCTTGTATAAGATCTCCTCTACCCATACAGTGTCTGCTGTTCTAATGCAGGTAAGTATGCAACTTGGAAGTTCTGATCTCTCATTAAAAGAGAGAAAGTATTGACTCATTTCCTGCTTGTATGTTAATTTATAATCTCTGAAAAAAGGCATAAAGTTGTTTTGTACTGGAGTGATTTTTTTTTCCTTTTTTATTGCATAATCTGCTAAACTAAAGTAAGGCCCCTAACATTGATTTGGGTGATTGTGTGAAAAGCAGTAAGGTCTGCTTCATTGTCTTGGGACTGTGCTATATTTCTGTACTCCCAGGACAGCTATAATTAGTGATAGTACTTTTCCCCACTTCTGTAAAATGTGTTTTTGTAATTTTGTCTGATATAGCACATGGTTTACCAGGCTGACAGATGGTATCATTTTGCCTTGGGAAGGATGTAGGATAAATCACCTGGAGCCATTTGGGTTGTTAGAAGTACAAGATGAAGTTTAAAATCCATAGGCTTATCAGTGGACATTCAGGTTGACAGCATTAAATTCTTTATCTGGCCCTGAAAACAAGTAGAATGATCTTTCTTTATATCCATTCCTCCCCCTCCCCCTTTGGAATTCAGGACTTAGAGCCACCTGCCAACTTTCTGAGAACAAATGTTCGTGCACTGCAGTTGGGTAATGTTTCTTGCTTAAGGTAGTGACAAGAGGTACAAAGAGTCCCTTTTCCAGGAGGGTTTTCAGGGTATGATTATGGGCTTATTTGTTCTACACTTACACCCTGTATAAACACTTAGTGAATACTAAAGAGTGTCTTTTGAGAGAAGTTACTCTGCTTTGTAATTGGAATAAGCTACTAAGTGTCCACACCAGGAGTTAATACAAAGTGACTAGTGCTCAGTAAATCCAATGTCTACTAACTTCCCCATGTAGACAAGTAAAAATGTGAATCCCAGAGTCTTTACACCAAGGTACAAAGGTCTTGTACCAATATTGTGAGATTCAAAGCAAAGGGTCCTATGCTGGTAAATATTTACCAGACTGTCTTTAGAAGTTAAATGGACTCCCGTTCTTTGCATTTGTTGTAGCAAAATGTAATTTGAAAGCTATTTTCTTAGTTATAAAGCTCTAGTGCACTATTTCAGGCTCTTCCTCAAGAAGCTGTATTTTGTGTTTGCAGATTACGAGGAACACAACCCCAATGTACAGGACTCCAGAAATGATCGACTTGTATTCAAACTTTCCAATTGGTGAAAAACAGGATATATGGGTAGGGACTTTCATTTATCTTTGATTTTAATACTGTCTGCTAGAGACTGCATATTTGAATAGTTGGTATATTTAGTCTCACATTATATTTGAATGTGTTAGTCACTGCTGTACTGTGAAGTGCAGACTGCAGCTTAATTGGTTGCATTATTCTAATATTATAAAAATGGCTGGCTTTATTTGCACTCTGGCTGACAAACAGCCAATCAGTGTGTGAAGAAGTGTTTGGACAGGAGGCGGTGGAGCACCGCCATGATGGCGGGGACATGGGATGGAGGTGGGGGGGTGAGGCCAGCAGTACTCGAATTGCCTGTTTTTCCCTTTCCTTTGTTGCCACCTGCGGGGCTGACGTGGCCTGATGTGGGGAGGGGGAGGAGTGGGCCTGGGCCTCATGCTGGGTTGGGGAGGGGGAGGAGGAGTGAGCCCAAGCTGGGGGAGAAGCCAGG
>NW_017729024.1:61019627-61019960 GCF_001723915.1 Gavialis gangeticus | reverse complement strand
GACCCAATGTGGCAGTGGTGGGGGGAGGGGAGGAGCAGGCCGCCTCCCCTCCTTGGGGCCTGAGCCCACTCCACTGCCATGGCCTGGCTTTTTTTCCACCCTGGGGCCCAGGCCCACTCCTCCCTTCCACCCCACCTCACCTTGGCAATGGTGGCACAATGCTCCCTCCTGTCCCAGGTCCCACCTGCTGGGCTGCACAGGCAGCTCATGACCAGAGCTGGTCTTGCCAGGCTGCAGGCCCGTACTCTGTGGACCAAGAAATCTGGGGGGTATAGAATCATAGAAGTCGGGTCCCAAGGGACCCCGTAGATCCTCAAGTCTGACCCCCCCCCC
>NW_017729024.1:61017827-61019054 GCF_001723915.1 Gavialis gangeticus | reverse complement strand
CCCTGGCTCTACTTGAGATGTATGTACCCCCCTCCTTCTGTTCTGCGCCCCCCCCATCTGTCCCCATAGACTTACCCTGAGGGAGCTGCTGTTCACCATACTGCCTGGGTGGCATGTGCGTGCGTGCGTGCGTGCGTGCATGCGCGCACACACACACACACGGCACCCCTGTATCGTACTTTTCTCTCCCCCCCCCCCTTGCAGACTGGAACTCTGCCAGCCTGCAAAGGGAAACCTACAGTTTCTTGTGGGTTTTTTGTTTGTTTTTTTCCTCTCCTTTAAAGGAGAAAATCCATATTTTGCTGCATTTTTCTGCAGCAAACAGAAAACCATGATCCCTGATTATCAGATATCCTCTAATTCCTGCTGTGTGTTCTCAAACTTTATTTTATTTGCTTTATTCATTTTTCTCTTTTTTTTTTTTTCCCCCCTACATGTAAAGACACTGCAAAATATTTAGGAAACCTGACAATAAAACCTCCAGTTCAGTGTTTAAACTTTCCAAGTGATAGGCTTCCTCAAACTTGGAATCTTTAATTGTATTGTATTGTATAGACTCCTTTCCATTTTAATGTTATATCTACCCTTTTATAGACCCCCACTGTTTCCCTAAATTCTGATGAAATAATGACCGTACCAACATGTTAGAATGGCAGGGGGGCATATGCAGCAGAAGGCTGGGGCTAACAGGGTTTAGTCCCCTTAAATGTGGGCCAGCAGGGGTTGCTGGGCAGCCTGGGTGTGGGCTCCCAGCAGCTGCAGTGGTGGGGGGAGGGGCATACACAGACATGTAGCCACAGCATGCAGCAGCCCAGTAGCGTGTAGAGCATGCCTTAGGGCTGGGGGTGCAGATTGAGGCCCCTGCGGTGAATGAGGCCACAAGTTGGGTTGTGGGATGCTTGGAGTCTGGGCAGCTCGTCCAGGGGCATGGAGGGGGAGGGCTCCTGCCACTGTGCAGGCAGAGGCCTGGAGGAGCATGTGCCTCCTGGATCTGTGTGCAGGGTGGAGGCTGGCTGCTGCTGGAGGCCTGGCTCTGTGCCTCAGTGTCTCAGGAGCAGTGTGATGCCACGTGCCTTCCACATGCTGACTGCACCATGTCCTCTGTCTGCCCAGTGGCGGCAGGCACATAGCGTTGTACTGCTCCTGAAGGCAGCAAGACACATGGCCCAGCCTGCAGTAGCATCCTACCTAAACCCTGCACTCACATCAAGGAGGTCATCCATCCCC
>NW_017729024.1:61013504-61017590 GCF_001723915.1 Gavialis gangeticus | reverse complement strand
TGGACTTTAGCCACCCGGGCTCCAAGCATCCCATGCCCCTCACCTGTTCCACCCCAACAGACTTACCTGCCTGGGGGGAAAGGAGGGGGTTGTGTGCATGGGGGGAGGGGGGTTGTGCACATGTGCTAAGTCCTGACTCTTCTTTCCCCACCCCCCAGTAATATTTTCTCCCTCCACTTATGCAAGAGGGTGAGGGGGGAGTGAAGTGAATTGAGGGTTAAGAATATACCACAATGCCTTACCTGCTTCTCTTTAGCTTGATTGTCCTCTGGTCCAACTGGCTGTTTAGTGGATGGGGTGAAGAGTGGTCTCAAAAGTAAATATATGCTGAACAATTGAAGTTTATCTAAAACCAACTTCTAGGAGTCTATCTGGAAGTTTGCCTGCAGCTAATGCAGTCAGAGTTGTGATGCTGTAAGCACTCTGAGAGGAAAAAGCTCTTCTGCCCTAGGTTCAATATCTTGCATGGGCACTGCATGACATCATGGCCACAGTGGAACTCCAGTTCTAATGTGACATGACATTTCAGATTTCTGCATGTTACATTCTCCTTTATGATGCTTCTTCCCCTTTGTAGGTCAGCATGATGTAGCTGATCTATGAAGGATGGAAATTTAAACACGGGCTTTATCAGAACTGCTCTTGAATCCTAATTGAAACGGAGGCCGGCCTGCCTGGCAGCACTCAAGAGTTGATTAGAATTAAAGAAGTAAATGTAAAGGAGTCACTGTGTCCATATGCTCTGCATTCAAGTAGGATTTAATTCAGTTTGGCTTAATACATTTACAAAATCAGGTCACTGTAATTCTAAAACAAACATTCTGCGCAAGAATTTAATGCAGACTAATTTGCTTTAAAAGCTACACTAGATTAATTTTCCCTAATGTATATGATGAGACTTGGATACCTGCCAAAATTTGTTACCATTATCAGACTTCTTCACAGCAACATGACTGCAACAGTCCTAAGCAATACCTTGGAAATAGACCCGTTCACTTTCAGAACTGGAGTAAATGTGTGATTGCACCAACAGTGTTTTCCATCTATACCAGAGCTATTGTAACTCTCATTGCTTATAAACTTCTGGAGTCAGCATTCAGTATCACATGGATGGGAATCTCTTTAATACCAACTAGTTATGTTCCAAAACCAAGATAACCAACACCTCCCATTACTAATCTTCAGTATGCTGACACTTGTCATATGTACCCACTTAGTTGAAGAGTTCAGTGTCATTTTTGATTGCTTTGTTGAAGTGTATGAAATGGTTCAACTCACTGTCAACTTCATGAAAACTAAGGTTCTTTACCAATCTATTCCAAACCAACTAGCTGTTCCTCCACACGCTAAAGTTAGAGGGCAATTTTTGGAGAACATTGAGCATTTTCCCTACCTGGGTAACTACTTTACTTTTTCCAAGAAGTAATAGATGATAATATTCAACACTAGATAAAATTTGCTGGGACTGCTTTTTGGTGTCTTCAAAACAGTGTCTTTAATCATAACATCTACCATTATTGTAATAATGTAAATCCTTGTATAGCTGAAGCTTTGCGGTGAAGAAATTCAGCCACTAGGAAACTCTAAAATTTTAAAACTTGAAGGTTTTAATTGGGAGGAAAAGTTCTAGCAAACCTTAAATTGAAAAAGCAGTCATAGCACAATAAGAAAATAGGGCTGGCAGGGACCTCACAAGGTACAGGTTTCTCTCAATTTTATGTAGGTTCTTTATATGTGAATTCACTCTTATGCAATGAGCATATTTAGACCCATAATTTGTTATGTGTGAGGTAAATCCACTCTGTGGGGGGAGGGGAAAGGGCCATGGCCCCACTCCAGCCCTGGCTGCCTGCAGCTGCTGGGCTGCACCGTGCTCTGCCTGTCCTCGCTCACCTCTGCTCCTGGGCCGCGCCATGCCCTGGTGCAGGCAGCTGGTGTCAGCTGCTCCTGGAGCTGCTTCAGCAGGGGCATTTTGTGTGCATCCAACCTGGTCTTGAAAATTTATCCGGGGTGGAGATTCTCTAAGTAGCCTTTTCCAAATGCTTTGTCAGAAATTTCCTCCTAATCTCCAATCTAAACTTCATTTCCTGCAGCTTAAACCCATTTTCCCTAGTCCTGCCCCTTGTTGACACAGGTGTGTGTCTCTCTCTCTCTCTCTAATCACCCTTCAGGTATTTAAAGACTTAGTAAATTCCCCCTGGCCATTCCTCAGTAAGCTCAAGAAGAAACTCTTGTTCTTTCAGCCTGTCCTTGTAAATCATGCTTCCCAGGCTTCCAGTCACTTTTTTTTTTTTGTTCTTTTGTGCTGGACGTCCCAATCTGTCCACATTCTCCTTGAAGTGTGGGGCCTAACACTGGATACAGTCCGTCAGGTGAGGCCTCAGCACTGCTGAGGCTAAGTGGACGAATCACTTCCCTTAATTTGAAAATGACATTCTTGTTAGTACAGCCCAGTGTACGGTTAGCTTTTATTGCAAGAGCATACCCATTGTAACACAAGTCCTTCACTGTGATACTGTAGCGTAGCCAGTTGTTTCCTGTTTGTATTTGTGCATGTGCATATAATTATTCTGTCCCACGTGTAGGACTTTGCACTTGTCCTTGAATTTCATTTAGTTTATTGCAGACAGTTTCTCCAGTGTATCCAGGTCATTCTGGATCCTAGCCTTGCCCTCCATAGTGTTTGCAAGTCCACCCAGCTTGGTGTCATCTACTCTATCACATCCAAATCATCAATGACAATGTTAAACAATACTGGACCCAGGGTAGACTCTTAGGGAACCCCACTTTATACCTCACAACATGTATGCTGCTAAAATCTCTTAAACACTTTTTGTTTGTATGCTAGCTCGGCTGGTTGCTGATAAGCTTCCATCTTATAGAGAACCTGGAAAATTTAAATATTTTACAAAACAGGGAGTTATGCATCTTTTATATCTAAAGCCCTGAAGTTATTTGTAAAGTTCCAAGATAAAGCAATGTACAGTTGAACGAAGTCATTTTAGCTTTGTAACAACTCTGCCTATCATCTAATCAGCTTCATGTTTAAAATTCAGCTAAGTCTTCAGTGCCTGAATGAACCATTTTTTGTTTTCTTGCTGTGTAGGCCTTGGGCTGTATCCTGTACTTGTTGTGCTTTAGGCAACATCCATTTGAAGATGCAGCCAAGCTTCGCATAGTCAATGGGAAATACTCCATTCCTCAGACTGATACTCGATACACTGTGTTCCATGAACTCATTTGTAAGTCTTTACATTTTTTTTAACTTCATTTTGAATGGTTTTGTGGGCACTTGTTCAGAAAACTGTTAGGCATCTAGAAATAAAGCAGTAAGGACTTCCCTGTTGAATGCAGGTGGGCTTCATACATCATATGGTTGTGTTTGAAAATTTTTTAACTATTTGAATTGTTTTCATCTGAGTCTAAAACTTGGTGGTGGTGGGTTTTTTGTTTTAGGAATTGGCTGTTGGAATCTTGGAGAAGAGGAGCTTCCAGTGCCATCAATGAATATGATTTAAGATGTGGATGAATTGACTAGAAACACTTAATGCTTTCATTCATTCAAGTTTCTTAAATAGACTTTTAAACCTTTTGTTTAAAATTTCAATATGTGATTAATTCACTGCAAGTAATGGTCACAATTCTGATGATCCTTTATTTAGATCAAAGGACCTTATTGTCTTGTTTTCCTCTTTTTTTAAATTCTTGTGTACAATGGAGAAATTAGTTTCTTGGGAGAATGACAGTTGGGCATAGACTGGATTTCCCCACAGGTTCCCTGTGTAATAGATCATGCTGAACTTAAGACCTCTATGGTACAGGTCTTGGCAGCTAATACAACATACCTTTTTGGTGCTTAGAATGTCTAAATTGTTGCTGTTGTTGTGTAGGTTCAGCTTTGAAGGTAAATCCAGAGGAGAGGTTGTCAATCACTGAGCTGGTGAATCAATTGCAAGAAATAGCAGCTGCTAGGAATGTAAATCCAAAATCTCCAATTACAGAGGTAAGGGGGTACCATTGGGAGATGGACACTTTTTTCCCCCCCCCCCCCCCCCCTCCGCCGTCGGAGGTGGCAACAGAAGGTCA
>NW_017729024.1:61007740-61013415 GCF_001723915.1 Gavialis gangeticus | reverse complement strand
TTTTTCCCCCCCCCCCCCCCCGTTTAGATCAGTGAAGGCTTAAAAACAGTTCTCAAAGCAGTTAGCTGACACAACTTTAGGGATTTTAGGTGTGTTAAGTACAGTTGGAAATTCAATAGGGTTTGGATGTAAAACTCACTTAAACTCCTTGAAAATCTCAGCCTCAGTATTCAGATACTTTAAAAGTAAACTGATAGTGGTTTTTCCTTGTTATCAGACTCTCAAAAGGTGCTTAATTTCAAATCACTTTTTCAGTAGCAACATGTTCGGTTTGAGACATTCAGTTGACTCTGATTTTGAGTTGAGGAAGGAAACATGTAGTGTGTGGGTGTGAATTGAGGTTCTGTCTCTGCAAACCTCCGTAGGTACGTAATAGAGCATTTAAGCTAAAACCCCTGTTGCAAGCCTTGCTTGTTTTAGTGTCTTAAATTGGTGCAAAAGGATGATCTTACTTTCATTTAGCTTAAATGAATGAGGAGGAGGTTTTAAGAAATCCCCTTTAATTTTGCACTTCAAGTGAAATTAGTGCGACTTGGCATCCCCTGGATTGTTGAATTTTCTGCTGTTGCTTGTAAGGTTTAGCAAAAGCATAACTTCCAGCCAGTCTTTTTGGCAGATGTACCACTCTAATCCCCCTCCACTGCCTGATCTGCTGCTCTTTTTGTGCTGCTTTTCCTGTGCTCCCTACCCAGTTTTGCTCCTGTGCTGTCTGCCCTATCTGTCCCTGTCCTTTTCCAGTCTCGCAAGCCAAACACTAAGGCTGCCTGTGTTGAAGGTTAGCCACCCCCTCATTTATACAACTTAGGCTGCAAACAGATGTCACCTTTGTGCTACCATAAAAATTGTGCCACAAAACTTAAGTGAACAGATGTTTTGGCCCTTTGTCATGCTGCAGACAATGACTCTAGTCCATAATTTGTACTGCCTTTTTGTGGCTGACCTCTGTTTATTGTGGAAACTCCTGGGGCTTCAGGAGCCCAGTCCTGTTGGGCAATGTCCCCAGGTGCATAAGCATGATATGCACACCATGGGAATCCCCTGCAGGGGATTCCAGGGACCTTTGTCTACAAATGAGGAGGGGGAATCTTCCATTGGCAGCGTTTCTTGTTGTTGTGCCCTAGGAATCCTTTGCAGACGGAATCCCCTAACGTGTATATCATGCTGCTGCACTCTGGGTTGGAATATGGTCTTTGAACACGGAAGGGGAAATCCCTATGGGAGGTCACCTCTCTGTTCTTGCAGATATGTACTGGGGTATCCTCTGAAGGGCTGGGTTCCCCTATACTGTAACTGAGGGAGGAGGGGTATACCTGCAAGTGGACCATTTTCCCCCCACGGTTGTGGCACAGTTGGTTTGTGCTCCAAAGATGATGTCTGTTTCCAGCTTTGGTCTTCCTTTTATATTCTGCATGAATGTCATTCATGCCTACTCTAACATAAAATAACTTACTTTAAATTAAAATTTGATTTTATTACTGTTGCCCTGAGGAGCAACTGTTCCTCCTCATTTTAAAGCCTCATTTTAAAGGAATGTATGGTTTTGTGTTTTTCCATATCCTGATGCATTGCTTTTTATTTCTCAAATCTTTTGCTGGAATTTTTGCTGTCATCAGGATCTTGCTAGATGGCTGGGTCACTTGCCTGCCTACCTACAGGTTAAAGGAATTTTTCTGAATGGACAGTTTACAGCTTATATAAGCTGTAATGGACAGCTTAAAATGAAGAGTCGTTGATGGAGATGTTTTGGAGACCTAGACAAGTGCCTAGTGTAGTAGCATATGGAATGTGGGCGATACGTTTCTGCAGGAGAAAAAAAGTAGTCTTGCTAATAGAACTACAAGGAGTAACAGGATATACCTGGAACTATGTGAAATAATAACAGGATATACCTAAACAGTGACAAATACAGTCATAATTCAAAAGCCATAGAATATTGCCTCTCTTTGTGATGCAAAGAATGCATCTCCAATTTCTTTTAGTAGTTTAAATGGCAACATTAGACTCAGTGATGAACAATATTCAGCTACCATTTTGCAAAAGTGTTCTTAAATAATGCAGTTTGTATGTAAAAGTTCAAAAAATATTCTAATGGATATGAATCTCTGCAGCTCTTAGAGCAAAATGGAGGCTATGGAAACAATGCTCAACCTCGACTGTCTACAAACTCAGTGTTGCAGAGCTCTAAACCTGCAGGACAACTCAATAATGTGTACAATGCAGGTATGTACTAGAGAGGCTGCCTCTTTCAGATGCCCTAAAATGCATACTCTTTGTTGCATGTGAAAACAAACTTTGAGTTGATGAAGCATGAAATAGTTTTTAGCAGACATGTGAACCTCTGAGTGATCTGCTGTTAAATATCTTGCTTCATAAAAATTTAAAAGAATTAACTTAGCCTAAGTTTCTAGCAAGTTTGACTAGTGCTTGTAAAGAGTGTAATTTTCTGAATTTATTCCTTTTTTAGACTTTTTTTTTAAAAGCTGACAATATGAATTTTCTCCTAAATTCTTCTTAGGTAAGAGAAGACTTGACTTAGTTTGTCAATTTTTATGCAGTAGTTGACATTTGGGTGCATCTACACGTGTGCTTTAATGTGCATTAGTCTATTTTACTGTGCATTAAAGCATCACTAAAAATATGGGGCATTTTTACATGTGCTTTGAGATGTGGTGCCAGGCACTTTAATTACCAAGCTGTGCTAATTAAAAGTGTCCGCACGTCACACGCATCAGTGTCCCCCATACTGAAAAAATGCCGGTGGAGTGATTTGAAATAAAACACATTTGATGAGCTGTAGTTCAAAGTGCCCTACTGCCATTTTTCAGCATGGGGATGCATGTGGATGCCGATGCACGTGATGTGAAAGGCTGCTGGAGCACATCGATTTCCATGCTCCAACAGACTTAATCAAGTGTGCTCCAACGCACTGGATTTCTAGTGCATTGGAGCAGGCTCCCCACATGTCTGTAGGAGCCCGTGCTTTTAGTTGATGTGCATTAAAATAGGCTGATGTGCATTAAGCGTCTCTTAAAAACCATGCTCTTTAGTTTAATGTGTGTTTAGACAGACTAATGCTCATTTTCCTAGTACCTCAGAATGGAAGTACTAGATTTAATGTTAATTAACTGAAGCATGTTAATGCACGTGTAGACATTCCCACTGAGTATCAGTTGCTGACATATGGAAGAAAACAATTTGAATAAGTCATTTTCATAAAACTGCAGTTTATTTGTGTATACAAAGAACATCAGAGCTTTTAAACGATACCCATTACAGCAAAATTTAATAAAATAATCAACTGGAATATACAGTAAACACAAACATAGATTGTGTTGAGGGTAATCTTACCCAAACTCAAATGGAAACTTCTATTTTAAAAGTATTCTACGAGTACTAGTACTCTATGCGGCACTGGTCAGGCCGCAGCTGGAATACTTCATCCAGTTCTGGGCGCTGCACTTCAAGAGGGATGTGGACAACATGGAGAGGGTCCAGAGGAGGCCACTCGCATGATCAGGGGGCAGCAAGGCAGGCCCTATGAGGAGAGGCTACGGGACCTGAACATGTTCAGCCTCCACAAGAGAAGGCTGAGGGGGGATCTAGTTGTCTGTTACAAACTAGTAACAGGGGGTCAGACTCGATCTGCTCGGGTCCCTTCCGACCTTAGAAACTATAAAACTATAAGAGGAAAAGAGCTTATTTGAACTTCAGTTGTTGTAAATAGTCTTTGTCCTGTGTGTTGATTTGAAATCTAAATTTGTGATAAAGCCCCCCAAAGTCCATAGATAACAGATTTATGGTAGAAATTCAGGTTGAGTGGGAGGGTGACATTTTTCACTGGTGATTCAGAATATAATCATGCTATCAGATTTTGCATTATAAGAGTACAGCCCTTGTGTATGTATGTTGGTTTGTCATTGTCATCCCCCCAACTTGTATTTTGCAGCTAAATTGATCTGCATTTCATAAGCATGAACCCTTTTAAAAAAACAAACAAACAAAAAAAAACTTAGTTTACCTGTAATAGATACTGTCTTACAGCATTTCAGTTCTTTCTTCTGAGTTACTTTTACCCATTTGGTAGGCAGCTTATGGGGAACAAAATTTAAAATAATGTATGTGATGGGAAAATTCTTAAATGAGGCAAATTAGTGTACTAGTTTGGTAGTATAATGTTGTCCACACACTTATGTTTCTAGGATGACTCCAGTCCTCTAAGTGGAATGCTGTGGTCATTTGGCCCATGCAGGTTTAAAGTTGTTTGTTTTTTTTATAAATTGTATTAAGCTGGTTACCAGCAGATTTTGTTGAAAAGAGACTTTTAGTATTCCAGATAACAAATTTAGCTTTCTGGAGTGCAAACCGGTGTTTCCAAGAAACTGTACAAGATAGTGAAGTAGGCTTTCAAATGGTATGGTGCATATGAGAAAGATGATAGTAAATGAAGAGGCATTTGCAACTTAAACACTGATACAACAAAGGTACATGGGCCCAGTCATTTGATTTAATCTTTCTTTTCAGAAAGGAGTACAAAATGCTTAAGTAGTGAGATGGCTTGTAGAAACCATCTTGGTTTACTACACAGAGAAATTGCATTGTACAGTTCAATCTCCAGAAGATGGAGGCTTTGTTCCGGCCCCATAAATGCTAGGTGGATTCTGTTGGTGTGTTCACCTTAAGCTGTGTGGTCACTTCACTTCTGGCTTTGTCACTTGAAGAGATCTGGAAGCACAGTTCTCTTAAAATGTGGGCTTTTATTTTAAATTGTGATATTATGATTTTGCTTTATAATTTCAGGCCTGACAGTTGCAGAATGTGACCAGTCATATGGAGGGTTCTTTGATATTCTTAAGGGTGGAACAGAGAGATTTTTCACTAATATCAAGGATACTTCTTCTAAAGTCATCCAATCTGTGGCCAAGTAAGTAGGCAAAAAAAAATCTTTTGAAGTTTTAATGTGGGGAAAACAAGAAGTCTCTCTTGTTTGATGCATTTAGTAATAAACAGGTACAAATAAATGAGATGGAATATATTGATACTTGTTATTGCACTTGGGGAGTTGTTTGTGTCTTGCATTTAGAATGTATTGGCTTATGGTGATTTGTATCAGAAATTAGAATCAGAAGAAATTTAGAATAGATTTCCTAGGCCAATGGTAGAATCATTCACCATAAAAGATCAGAGCTGCCTGATGAAGACCCTTGAACAGGGTGTTCCCCTTTGCTAATCTTAAGGGTTCTCACTGGCATTTCTAGTGCAGCCAGTCTCATGGTGGGTAGATAGTCCATAGCTCTGTCTTCCCTTTCCTGTTTCTCTCCCACTCCCTCCCCTTTCACGTGTATAGAAATAAAATGAAGAATGGCATGTTGCTTGGAGAGTTGGGAGGAATGACATGAATAATGAGGGAGTTATGAAGCAGAGACAAGAATGAAACGAGGAGCAGGAACAGAGGAATAAATGGGGAAGGGAATCAAAGTGGGAGGAATTTTTTTTGATCTCTGGGAGGCAATGGTATTCTGCAAAGAAAAAACTTGGAGAAAAAGCTGGAGAGAGTCTTTCTCGAGACCAGGGAATCCCAACACCCCTTGGAAGACTCTTCAAGTCTGTTGATCCTGACCAATTTTTAAGAGAAAAATGAAGCTTGAGTATCAGGAAAAGATTCTTCTCCCCCCCCC
>NW_017729024.1:61004849-61007700 GCF_001723915.1 Gavialis gangeticus | reverse complement strand
CCCCCCCCCCCCATCCAACCCAGTCATGTATTCTGCAGAAAATTCTTTCCTGCTCCAGTGTTTACTCATTGATACAATTGCCATATATTATAATAGCCCTTATTGGTAGTTCAGTCGAGCAGTATTTCACTTCGGCATTTTGTAACACCTACCCTTTCCCCCACCCCCTTTTTTTTTCAGAGCCATTTCTATTTTGTTTTTCAGCATTTTTTTTCAGTGCATCTTTATCTTTGAAACTCAGATGTTTAAGGCTTGTTTACATTTATAGTTTCATTCTATTTCATTGGGTAGTTTACCCAACCCAAGAAAAAAAGTTTCCTGCTTTCTCTGTAGTCTGTATTTCACCAAGTTCCCCACCCCCTTCCCTCCTTGGCCACATTTCATGACAAGACCATACATTTGTTTAATGTTCACATTTTAAGCTGTTACAACACTATTGCTTCAGAAATGTCTCGTTTGTTAAGGTCTATATGAGGTTATTTATCCAAGTACCATATATTATTAACTGACTCTTAGAGCAGACAGAATTTCATTTTATTTTCTTGTATCTAGTTTCTCCGGGTTCCTTCTAGTTTTCATTTCTGTAGGTATTGGCAAAACTTACTTTTTGTTTTTGTTTCATAAACTTGAAAGGGCAAATGCAAAGCAAAATTCCTTTTTCCTCTTTATAAACCTCTTTTTAAAGAGGAGGTATTTTTTCTAATTGGATGGTCTTTTCCCTCTTTGGGTGGTCTGGGCGGAGATGTCATGCCTAGCTGCAATTCAACTGATGGCTGTAGCTGATAAAGCTTCCTTAATGATTTATCACTTTCATTTTCTATCCCATCAGGAAAAATTGCCAATTTCTGGGTTGGTGTCCTGGACCTTTTTTTAAATGCAGGGTTAAGTAAACAAAATACTTACTTGACTGGCTTCTCTGGGACCAACTCAAAAGTACAAAAGGTGAAGTACAGAGTATCATAATTCCCAAACTTTAGGTACCAGTGAGGTAATAAGGCAAGACTTGCACCATATGAAGATTGCCAAACTGTTTGTCTGTTTTGTTTATTTTGCCTACCTGCCCCCCTCCTTTTCAGAAGTGGGGGGGGAACTGCTGCAGCTCAGATTACAGCCTTGCATAATGTCATTGTCTGGATTCTCATAAAATGCTGATGACTGTTCTCAGTGGTGCAGATTAAAAGCTATATTTGGATCTCCCCCCCACCCCCAAGGATGTTAAGGGCTACAGGAAAGTGATGCGAGGATAAGGAAAGAAGTTGGTCTTAAGACACTGGATTGAGACAGATAGATAGGTTCAGTTTGTCATGCTGGATAAGTCTTAGGACCAGACCTTAAAAAATGAATGCCTAGATAGAACTCTTAAGTCTGCATTTTAACTTGATTTCCACCCCCCCCCCCTTCTGATACCTTTTTCCCTAAGAGTGTTTCAGATTGAGGAGACTTCCTTCCTTCAGTGTGTAGGAAAAACGATTATATATGAAGCACCCATGATGAGTGACATGTACAAGCCCCAGAGCTTTTTTTATTTAAATTGTACTGTTATAGGTACATACAAAAGAAGAGTAAAGCACACAGGCTGTCTTGTATTTTGCCTTGCAGTTCTTGCAAAAAACACTGGGCAGCTTTTGTCCTAAAATACAGCTTCAAGGACTTATTAATATTGAATGTATAACGTTAGGTACTGCCTTCCAGTTTTGTCACACATAGTAGCTCTGTGGCAATGTTTCTTTTA
The DNA here is from genome assembly GCF_001723915.1 of Gavialis gangeticus. NCBI lineage: Eukaryota > Metazoa > Chordata > Crocodylia > Gavialidae > Gavialis > Gavialis gangeticus. The sequence continues at coordinate 61,005,968 of NW_017729024.1, read as the reverse complement.
CTTTCTCTTCTGATTTAACTGATAAAAGCTAGAGCAAGAAAAGATCTCTGAATGCTATGCTGAATGCCTTTCCCCCTTGGATGCAGTATGTTGGTACAGATGGTGTTTATTTAATCATTCAACAAGTATTCAGCCTTGCCCACATTCCTGGGCATATCAGTTTCTATGAGAATTTTGTGGGACTTCTATAAAATCCTTAATTTTTTTTGTTAGCTGCTCATCCTTAAAATTCTGTAGCATATTAATAGTGCTTTGGGTTAAGCACTCCCAGTCAGTAACAGGGTCCTACTTAAGAGGTGTGCTATGCAAGTACAAAGAATTCCTGCCTCAGTTCAGAAGTCAGCTTTGACTTGATGAAACTTTTTTCCAGTTTTGTCTGGCACTGGATAAAATTGAATTAAACATCCAGGTATGAAACCAGACTAGGTGGTGTAAGACTTATGTGAATTTCAGCACTAATGACTTCCTTTAAAATTTATGTTGCAAGGATGGTGACTTTTTAATGGATATTTGTTAATGTTGAGTCCTTCTGAATACGGGTAAACTAGAACAAGAAAAGCTACTTGAAGTACTGGAACATGATTTGGTTTAGATTGGAGATGACATGAATACTGATCATTTCTGTGATTTTATTTTTTCTTTATCTGTGCTAACTGCTTCTATTACTTATGTGCCTTTCATTTCATACACATGTCTGTTAGCACCCCAAGGTAACTTATGTGCAATTCTATTAGTAACAAGTGTACTGTTACTCAGTTTGCTTTTATGAACAAGTTTTTAATTTTAAATTATTTCTGAGTGCCATTTTCTTGAAGTTCACTCTATATCTAGGCACTCTTTTTTGCAAGCTCTGCTTATAAACCAGCTTTTATTTACATAGGTGACTTGTTAAACAAGTGTTTCAGCTAAAGCGTGTGGCTTTGTTCAAATATTTACACTGCTGAATAAAAATCCAAACCACTTTTTAACTTCCTGCTTTTCCTAACAAGTTGAGGGGAAAAAAATCTTAATGTGGTGAGGGTACTTTCCTTTATTTGTAGGATTAAAAGTGCCCTTCATTCTTGTGTTTTTTTTTCTGAGAAACAAAGCCAGAAGCTCTAAACATAATTTACTCATTTG
>NW_017729024.1:60987636-60999849 GCF_001723915.1 Gavialis gangeticus | reverse complement strand
GTGTTTTTTTTCTGAGAAACAAAGCCAGAAGCTCTAAACATAATTTACTCATTTGCTTTGTGATTTTTCCTTTTGCCCTTTCTTAATTTTCTTCATTGTACCTTGCTTCTCATTTCTTAGCAACATTAATTCAGTATAAATAAAATGTATGCTTTCTTCTGTTAATGGCTTGGCTAGGAAGGCCCTAGTCTAGCAATCCACCCAGTGTAGATGGACTGTGAAGTCAAGGCATCCCTGTAAAGATGTGAAAGTCCTTTCAGCCTTAATTACAGGATTGGGGCCTGTGGTTTTTTTTTTTTAATGGACTGTAATTAATTGTGAGGAATGTGTGTGTATACTATTTATGACTTCTTTTTTAAGCAGCCATGCCAAAGGGAAGCTCATGAAAGTCTCACAGTATGCTCAAGTAATGAAATAGTGCTTTACATTATTGTTGAAATGACCATGATATCATCACGTTGGAGTTCAGGGAAAATTATGGAGAGATTACAAAATTAACCTCTAATCCTTTTTTTAAGGAAGGTGTATTAAAACGGAATAGTTTGTAGCAACCACACACATTGATAGAGTATCATGTACATTTTTGGGGTTGGGTAAGTAAAGTAGCTTGCTGAGGAGTATTCAGATTTTTTTCTGCAAAACTACCCTTCCTGCTTCCATTACCTATTAGCTGCCTTTAGTATATGAGACTCGGAATTGTTTATATAATAAAATCTGCTAAGTATGCATGGAGCTTTTTATAAATGCCTGAGATTTGAAATCTCTGCTTCAAAGATTTTGGTGTTTAATTCAGATGCATGCAAAAGTGAAGTTTGAGTATAACAGTTAAGGGGAGTATGTCTAAGGCAGGTATCAACCTTGGAAAACTATTGGTGAGGAATGGGTTTGAATTTCTTGGAGAGGGAAACAAGAAATACCAACTCCAGGAAATCCTTGGCCTTCCTTTTTACTGCTCTGATTTGTGTGTACTTATTTGAGGTTGCAGACTTGCCTAATAAGTTCCTTTTGATCAGAGGAGCTAAAAAAAATCTTTCATTAGTTTTTCCTTATGAATAAAAGTTCATGTATATGGAAGTAGTACATATGGTTCAACAGCTGAAATTTTAAAGGTACAGCAAGCACTGTGGATTGATCAGTACCATTAACTTTCCACTGTGCTTGTTCTAGATGAAAATTTCTCTTACCCACGCTTTTACCACAGCACTTAGCCAGCACTTAGTACAACCTCAGCTCCACATTTTATTGTTCCTTGTCTGGTTTAATTTTCAGCCACCCGTGTTGATAGAGCTTCCTCTATTTCCCTTGAGAGAGAACGTCCCAACTTCACACAACATATTTAGGAAGCCTTTCCTGATACTCAGCTTGTTTTCCTTAGGTGCATGCCTGCCATTACTTCCCATTATACTTTCTTTAACTGATATATGTAGTCTTCATTTGTTTCTGGGTTGGTGTCATTTGCTCTTTCAGTGACTGCTTAGATAAAAATGACTCCGAGTAGTGCCTACTCAATTCTTTCAGCTTCTGAACACTCATGCTACTCTTTTTTGAACTCCTTGCAGTTTGCCAATATTTTCTGCTTACATGGTCTTTAGAGCTTGAATGTAATATCCCAGCTCTTTTTTTTCCTTTGGCATTCTCTCAGTTTTTATAGGATTCATCTCACTTAGGTTAGAGACATCTGAACCCAGTTCTGTGACTACAATCTTGACTGTGGTTTTGCCACTGTGGGTTGGATGAGAGTCAAGACAACTGTAAATGGTAAAGGTAGGAAAAGGTGTTGGAAGAAAACAGATAAGGTTTTGGTAATTTCTGGGAAATTGATGGTAGGGCCAAACAACAGGTTTTCATTTTCAAGGGAAAGGTCAGGGAGCTGAAAGGGCTTGAGTGAGGGGGGAGAAGTGAGAATCATGAACATTTCTCATCCAACTCTCTAAACTCAGGAGGCCAGCTAGTCCATCCCCCTGCTCAAAGCAGGACCATCCCCAACTAGATCAGCCCACCCGAGGCTTTGTCTAGCTGGGTCTTAAACTTACAAGAATAGAGATTCCACAGCTGCTCTGGGTAACCTATTCCAGTGCTTTACTCCCCTCCTGGTGAGAGTTGATGATCCAGCCAGTTTTCTGTCCACCTTACAGTCTATTCATCCAACCTGTACTACTTTAGCTTGCTTGCAAGAATGTTGTGGAAGACTATCAGAAGCTTTACTAAAGTGAGGGTAGTATATAAAAAGGTAGCAGCCAGGAAGGGGTGGGATCAAGGAGGAGGCTAGGTAGAAAGTTTAAGGGACCAAGAGTGATCAATACTAAAGGAGAAAGTGGTGAGCAAAGAGGAGGTGGAGGAAGTCATGATGAGGTACCTCCCTCTTTTACAGTAGGAGTGGTCCTTTTGTGGAGTAGTAGTTTTTGGTGGGAAGTCAACAAGCAACAGGTACTAAATGTTTAGAAAGGACATTGGCAGAATAGTAGGAGTGTTACAGTTGTCCAAGTTAGTTTGTAGTCTTCAGATTTGCTTTAGGGGCATTCAGTGGTGCAGGAGCAGAAAGGGAGCTGTTTGGAGAGAGGAACCCAAGTTTGTGTCGTTAGGAGTTACATTGACCCAAAGGAGAGCAAGAGTGGAAGGAAATGAAGTAGCTTTGACTGAACTATTGTAGAGCCTACAAGAAAGGAATGAACAGCAGAGAGGACCTGAGTGCACCTGGATCTGGGGGCTCTGGAAAGGCCAGGAGAAGGAAGGACAGTGTTGACTTTAAGCTTAAATTCAAATCAGCTTTGTATGCACCTTAACAGGATCTAAATGGAATCTAGGTGCACCCTAGATGGTGCCACTTGAGCAGCTGGAAAACTGATTAGATGCCTGGATTTGTTAGATGCCTCAACTTTAGTCTTAAAAGAGGCATTTTAGCTTATGCGTTCCCCTTGGAGCCAAACTTCTGCCTGAACTCTGTTATGATCCAGATTTGGCTCTGGGAGACCTGAAAGGAACCAAGGATTCATACAGTCTTAGGCCACTGCATAGTGCATCCAGTGACTTTCAGATTGCATGAATACAGTTTATTACAACCACCCATGGTGGTGCCCACCTTTTTGTTTAGTTGGTTACCAGCCTGGGTGTGTTTAATTCCCATCCAGGAGGTGGGAGAGCCCAGCATGGTCAGGCCACTTTTTTTTTTCCTGGGAAATAGGAGATGTGAGTTCCTTCTGGCTTGAGGAAGGTCCAGAATGCAGCTGTTCTGCATCCTGGGTCCAAGCTCTAACCTAGGCTACTTGGCAAAAAGTGGCTGGGAACATTTGTCATTCAAAGTGAATGACGTGCCCTGTGCTTCACACTGAACTTGGTGTTGCTGTCACTTAAGCATCCTGGTTCAGGTAGAAGACTCCAGCTGGCTGCTGAGTCAGGGATGACCAACTAATCTAACATGCAGCCTTGTCAGATGCTTTAGCTCTGAGGATGAGGAAGGGGAAGCTTAGATGCACCCCTGTACCTTGCATTTCCACATGACTACCTGTAGGTGTGTCCATGTTCAGTATACATGCGCTATGGCTTGACCGTGACCTATATATTCACTGTATAGACATCTAAACTTGTCTATTTAGGTTACCCTCCTGAGGCAGTGGGCTTAAAGTTTAGGAATGAAATGCCTACATGGCAGTACCTAAGAGAATGTGGCAATTGGTCTTTGTGGGTCAGTTCCCCACTGCAAAAATAGGCACAGAAATACTTCTCTTTCTCGAAGTGTGAAGATAAATATGGTGAAGCTTATGGTATGCTTGTAATCAAGGCTATAGACATAGCTCATCTGGGTTGCTATTCAAAGGTCTGAATAGCTGGAAATTCTAGTAAACGTGGATGAGAAAGTTCAGCTATAAGTCCTAACTCTTTTAGTAGATGTTTATCAGAGCACTTGCACCCAAGGAAGATCTCTTTGCAATGAATTGCTATTTGAAAGTCTAATCTCCATTCCACAACATCTGTCATTCTCTTAGTTAAATATATAGGGTCTTGAACTATTTCGCTATCACTCTGATAAACTGAGTACTTCCTATGATTTCCCAGCAGGAAAAAAATCTCCATGGTAGCCTGTTACTTGAATAAACTATTTATTTACATATTTCTATTTACCTTTGAATAAAATCATTTTTACATATTAACTCAGACATGTGTTTTATTTCAGTTATGCAAAGGGAGATTTGGATATATCGTTTATCACTTCCAGAATTGCTGGTATGGTTAGTTGCATCTTTTTAAAATCATGATTTCAATTATATTTTCATAAAAGTTAATACCTCAAATGGCAATGTTCTGTTTTCAGTGATGTCCTTTCCAGCAGAAGGTGTAGAATCTGCCATCAAAAATAACATAGAAGATGTGCGATTATTTTTAGACTCTAAACACCCTGGACACTATGCTGTTTACAATGTATCTCCAAGAACATACAGGTCTTCAAGATTTCATAATAGGGTGTGTATGTATTTGTCTTTTGATTTATTTTCCTGTAGTAAGACTGGGTAGACCTAGCGCATCTTTTGTTAGATGCCAGCGTTTTTATTCAGTTAAGATGTACAGCTCAAATCACAAACGGACCATTTCAAAGGTAAGGTCCACTACCAATATTAATTCTAGCATAATTTGCCACTGATTTGGATGAAAGGGAAAGATGGCATTGCTTTCTGGAGTGGTAGCTTTGCTGAAGAAAGACCCAGGCATTCAGCACCTCCCTACCTAGGAAACAAATGTGTTACTGGAACAGCTGTGTTCTCTGTTTTGTCCAGAGGTCTTTCCCTGTGTCTTTCCCTGCTTTGCACTATTTGGGAGGGCTTCACTTACTGGCCTTCTTTAATATCTTTGCTCCCTTTTTATCTCGCTGGTTTTTTGTTTTTTTTTTTTTGTCTCCTCTCTGAGCCAGCTGCACTTAGTGAATTGTCTAGGCATGTCCACTCCTTACTGCTGCCTGAAATGAGCAGTATATAAAAGCAGGGACATGGCACATATCCTTGTTGTAGGTAACCAAAGATGGCTATCTGGCAGGTCCTTAAGTGTAAATATCTTTTTGGTTCCTTTTCTTCAGTGCAGTCTTGCAACCAGAAATCATGACTGGCAGCACACTGGAGTCTCGGGCTTTCAAATCCCAGCTTTCTAATGAAAACATCCTGGCGGTGTCTGAAGATGTACTTGCACCATCCCCACTGGACCTCAGTTAGATCTTTATACAACCAGGACTCAATGTGTCCCTTTTTTGTCTTTTAAGCTGTGTGGTGTAAGCTGTCCATTATCATCCCTTCAAAACCATATTTTTAAAATAATATTCCTCTGTTTGACACAGTTCAGTTTACAGTGTATTCTTACTCTTTCCTTTCATAAGTCTCCTTCAAGCAGGAGGAGGAGGGAAAACATTGGACCTAAAACTTTCTTCTTCCTCCAAGTGCAAACTAATGGAATGGAATTCAGATAGGATAAACTGCTATATATATTTACTTGCCTAAATTTGATTTAAACTTTTAAGGATTATCAACCCTTGAGACTGAACCCCAGAAATGGTTAACTTAAGACCCTAGGCTTACCTAAATTTCAGTGGAGACCCACAGATCCTTTGGAACAGAAAAAAATGCACTGAATTTTTAAAGAAGTCTTCCAGATGCGTTGCTCTTTTTCTAAAAGTACGTACTCTGTATCCATGTTCTCCAAATTTTGTCTCACATTAGGGAACCTTATTCCTTGGACAGAAAACTCAACTTTACTCTGAAGATGTCCAGTTTATTGACCTATATTCCCCTTGTATATAGCACTCCTGCAGTGATGTCTCTAACTTGCTTGACAAGGGAAAATTACTGCAGTAACTGCCAATCCTCCAACAGGCTCAAGTTTTTCAGGCCTTATTGTTTATTTAGCTTGTCAATTAGCATCATCCATTTAATCCTGACCCAAGTCTTTTTTTCCTGTATAGCCAGAAGGGATCAATGGATCTGAGCTTGTCAAAAAAGCATTGTACAATTTCACTTTTTGTTTAGGTTGCCTTTAAGGACTAAAGCTTTTTTGAGTCCCCAGTTAAACTGAAATGGAGTTTATTTTCATCTTGTTTTTCTAAGAAACCTTCCCCTTTTTCCACCTGTAAAACCCAGGTGCTGAAAAGCTGTTTCGTAATCCTGTGGGTATAAAGAGGACAAAATGTTCGTCTCCAGTGAAGTCATTCTACAACTTGAACTCCATATTTAATTTGGAATAGTAGACAAAAGAAAAGGGTAACTTCTAAATGTAGGGTATTCTACTTAGTGCAAGTGAAGAAAATTCAAGACTTCTCCATTGTCTCTTGTGCCATAAAATGTATACTAATCTAAGACCTTGTAAAGTGGTAAGACCCTCAATATCTGAGGTGAATATTTATAACTTTGATGTACTTTCTAGTCCTTACTAAATGGATGCATCATTGTGAATATTTTAGATCTTCCAGGCTACCCTTTCTCTAACTCGCTCTAAATTTTTTTGCTCTATATTCCTTTCACCAATACAGAATTTTCTGTGAACTTTGTTTGTTCATATTAGGTAAAAATGTAAAGTTTTTGGAATTCTCTCTAGGCTTTTCTTGATTCCACTCCTACATAGCTTTTGGGTGCCCAAAACCTCCCTAAGGCAGCAGAGCTGCTTCTGTTGAGCAGTTTTGTGGATTCCTCCAGTAATAATCCATCACTAGTAGTTGAGTATATTTCAAGAAAATGAATGCGCTGATAGGGAACAAAAGCCTGTCTTTTTGTATAGCATTTGTTTTTTGTGCCAAAATCCATTCCACTTTAAACTAAGAAAGCTAGAATAAAATAACCAGAGAGATGCCATATGGTTGTCAGCATTAGTTCAGGAGCTAAGACTTTTTTTTGCTTTTCAGTTTGTGTCCATGAAGTAGCATTAGGAATTTTTGGCTCTTTTAATATTAAGACTCAAGTGGTTCAATTTTTGTATACCTTGCCTACAGTCTTTGTGGTTCTCAATTTTGTTAGAGTTGGGGCACCCCTCCTCAACTTGTTTGAATTTGGTGGCATCCCTAGTTGACTTGCCACAGTGGTTCTCAATCGGGTGTTGTCACCACTGTTATCTGGTAAAACTGTTTGTACTGCTCCTGCACAATAAACCTGAGAAGGGCTGCAGCACACAGTGCTGTTCTGCGTTGTTAGTATGCTTTTAAGGTTAAAGCAGGCAGGAAAGCCGGCCCATTCTGTAGCTTTTCCTGGTCCAACTTTACACAGCATCTCCTGGAAACAGGCCAGTGGGATAAGTGGAACTGTCCTGCATATTTCAGTAGTGGGGGGAGGCTGGACAGGGAAGGGCTACTTTAGAAGCTGGCCCTCTTCCCTGCTTTAGGCTTATCAGATCCCTAATGAGGCAGAAGAGCACATGGTTGCCACAGTCCTTCCTGGTGTGGCTGTGCAGTAGGCACGTGGGACAATTTAACCTGGTTGTGGTAGTAATGCTCATGTTGTGGGGTGCTGTGGCATCCCAGCTGAGAAGCACTGCTCTATTTAAATTTTAATCTGGTGGAAAGAAGAGGTGGCATTTCTTTGCTACAGTTAGTTAATATGGAATGTTATTTTAGGCTTATTTAACGTGGTTAGGAGTTATTGATCAGTTTTGTTGGTTTTATCTTTCCAATGGGAAAAGCTTACTTCTTCAAAATGAAATTGTGGAAATGACAGAATACTACAGAATGCAACAAAAACGTGGGGCAAAAGATTGAATAATATTAATTCTCTTACATCTGTCACTTTTTTTTTTTTTCTGACTCTGACAGTTTCTTGAGGAAGAGCTAATTTGATATTAAAAATCTTAGCTTTTCCCAGAAACAATCTCTTTTTACATTTCAGCCTGGGGAAAAAAGTGAGGTTAGATGAACAGATTATACTTATTTATACCAGCAGGGGAGAGGGGTTTATTTTACCTTTGTCAGCTGTACCACCCTAACTGTTTTGTTTGTTTACTCCTATTCTGTAGTTAGTGGAAACTAATCTAGGGAAGCTGCCCAGCTTTCACTCTTCTTAGGATAGAAGCAGCCCAGGGAATAGATACTGTGGAATAGCTAATACCTTCTTAAGTTACCCTTTTAACTTGGTGCAATTCGTTCATCTGTCCATACCCTCAACTTACTTTGCGCAAGTCGTCAGGAGGCACTAAGCATGCTCACTGATTTTTAGATAGTTCCCTGAAGCTGACAAGGCATCCATTCCTATAAAAGCATTTGTCAGTGCCAACTGTTTTGTCATATTTTGAACCCTGTTTAAAAGTGTTGTGTAAAATTTATTTTTTTTTTACTGGTGGATGGTTTTTTCCTTTTGTTAATGTGAAAATTGCTGAGAGACTTTTAGATTGGTTTCTTTAAACAAACTTTTTTTCAGCCCATCAGGGGAAGCAGTTTTATATCATTAACTAATGTTGACTGCTTCAGTAGTAACAAATACTCTGCTAGCTTTGCATGTTGTAGCTATTTTTATTTCAGTAGTGTCCAGAGACCATGCTTAGGATGGAAGACTCATTTTGCTGGGTGCTGTGGAGGATATATCTAAACAGAAATCTTGTTTGATACCCTGCTTATTAAGCTTCCTTTTTAATTTGTTCTTAAATTTAGTTTTAAAATACAAATGCATCTGTTTGTGGTGTGGCTGTAGTCACTGTACTCACCTCTTATTCCATCCTCCAGGTTTCTGAATGCGGTTGGCCAGCGAGACGTGCTCCAAATCTTCACAACCTTTATAGCATTTGCAAGAACATGCATTTATGGCTAAAGCAAGATCAGAAGAATGTTTGCATTGTGCACTGCCTTGTAAGTAACTGTTACACCTGACATTTTAGCTGTTTGAGCCCAGCCATAACGGTTCAGTTCACACGTATACAAGTAACAAACTTCTCTATATTTAAGTTTTGGTGGTAGTATAAATTCTTTAGAGAAAGTCCTACATGTTTAAATGGTGTTAACTTGCGCCGATTTGCTATGAAGTCAGTCACGAAGATGACTTAGAAACCCTTCTAGCTCCCTCTGCAGATAGCAGATGAAACAGTAACAGGAGGAATTAAGGTAGCTTGGCATTTGTGTGATAGGCACTGCTTTCTTGCACTTATGTTAATTTCTTTGCTTGCTACAGATCTAGCTCCAAATTTTAGGCATATAAGGGGCTTGATTTGCATAGCTCCTAGCTGGTCAAGTAATGCCAACATTTAATGTTCAGTCAGTTGCTTAAAAACTAAATGTCTCCCTAAAGCCCTGCCAAAATTCAGCTATTCTGTTTACTGTTGGCAGGCCTTCACTAGAGAATAAAATGTTCAAATCTATCTTAGTGTGACACATCTGAGTATCATTGTGTCTAAATAAATATTTGATTTAAGGTAACAAGATCAGGCTTGAGAATGATTCAAGAAATATACACAGTTCACTCCTATAAACATACATAAGTTATTCCTTTCCTTATAGTGCTGCTATCTAACACTATATTATAATCTACCTGATAAGAAATTCCTATAGAAATATTGGCAAGCTCAATTTTCAGTCATAGAATCATAGTGAAGTTGGGCTGGAAGGGATCTCCAGAGGTCATATAATCCAACCCTCTGCCTGAGGCAAGATCATTGCTATCTAAACCTTCCTATACAAAATGTAATCCAACCTCTACATAAGGCTACCATCAATCCTAACATAACACAGACCTAACATCATCCCCTGCCACAAGTAAAGCAGGGGAACCATGACAGTCAATATCCTGCTTCTATGAAATGTTGTCAATGTGTGCTCAAGAGGTCCCAGGTAGAGGGTCATGACCCTCGCTGCAGAGGAAGGCAAAAAACCCTACAGTCCATACCAATCTGACCAGCAGGTAAAATTCCTTTCTTACCCCAAATATGGTGATTTGGTCTGACTCTGGGTGGAAGGGCAAGACCCTCTAGTCAGGAACCTCCCAGTTTGGTCCCAGCAGCAGCATTGGCACACCCCTGTCAAAATACCCAGCCTTGGCTGTAGCCAACACCCAGTGCCTCCTAAGGAAGGCTTGAAAACACCGACACATGCCAGATAAGGGGTGAAGGGGGCCTAACTAGCAAAGTCCCAGAAGCATACCCATAGTAGAATATAGGCATAGCTATGCCTGGATCATCCCCAACTAAATGCCTGTCCAGTCTCTTCTTGAAAACCCCAAGTGACTTAGTCTGGAACTTCTTTAGGCAATCTATTCCACTGCCTCCCTGTTCTAACAGTGAAGAAGTTTTTCCAGATATCTGGTCTAAACTTATTTTGCTGCAACTTCAAGCCATTGGTCCTCATCCTTCTCTGTGGAGCAAGAGAGAGAAAGTGCTTTCCCTCTTTTTATGGCAGCCCTTCAAGTAGCTGAAGACAGCTATCATGTCTCCTCTTAAGTGACTTTCACAAACTGAACATGACTAGCTCCTTTAGCCTCTCCTCATATGAGCTGCCTTCAAGCACTTTATCATCTTTGTTACCTGCCTCTGGACCCTCTCTAACTTCTCCATGTCCTCTTTTAAATGTGGAGCCCAGAACTACACACACTACTCCAAATGAAATCTAACCAGTGCCAAGTAGAGAGGTACCATCATCTCCCATGTCTTGTACCTAATGCTTCTGTTGATGAATCCCAAAATGACCTTCACCTTTCTGTGTAGCTACATTGCACTGTAAACTTGTATTAAGTCTTTGGCCTACCAAGACTCCCAAGCCCTCTTTCACAGAGCTGCCATTCAGCCAGGTGTCATTTATTTTTATTTGTTCTTGATTATTCCTCCTGAGGTGTAGCACCTTGTGCTTGTCCACATTGAACTTCATCCAGTTAGCTCCAACCAAACTTCCAGTATGTTAAGATCCTTCTGAAGTTGTGCTTCCATCCTCCAACAGGTTTGCAATCCTTTCCAGTTTTGTCATCTGAAAACTTACTCAAGAAGCTTTTTAATGATTTGGATACTGGCATAATAAACATGTTGAACAGCACCAGGCCCAGGATGGACTCTTGTGGGACTCCCCTTGAAGCCACCTTCCATTCTAACATGAACCCATTAATAATTACCCTTTGCTTGTGGTTCTTGAGCCAGGTATCTCTTCACCTCATTGTAGTTTTAGTCTAGTCCATGTTTTTGCAGTTGGTTTGTGAGAAGGTTGTGTGGCACCTTGTCAAAAACTTTACTAAAATTCAGATGCATTATCCATGGCATTCCCTTCAACCACCCAAGCAGTTTGTCAAAGAAAATCAAGTTTGACATGATTTGTTCCTAGTAAATTCATACTGATTGTTTGATCAGCCTTTCCTCCTCCAGATGCTTGTAATTGACCTTCCTTAGGATATGCTTCAGTAACTTCCTAGGTATTCATGTGAGGTTTACTGGTCTGTAGATGCCTGTGTCCTCGTTTTTGCCTTTCCTCTGTAAAAAGAAGAAATACTACATTGGCCCTTTTCCAGTCCTCTGATATCTGTCTGGCCTGTCTCCTACAACTTAATGAAGGTTACTGCCAAGGGCTCCAAGATCTCCTCTCAGTTCCTTCAGGACCCTGGAATGAAGTTCACCTGGCCCTGCTGACTTAAATTCATTCAGACCCAACAAAAACTCTGATCATCTCTTTTATCTCCTCCCTCAGCTTGCCCCTTCTATAACCAGATAATCTGTATTAGGTTTGACTGAAGCTTAATTTTTTTGTGAAGACTGAGACAAAGTAGATCTGTTGAGTAGATCCGCCTTCAGTTAGGAGTTCCCTGTGGCTTGTTAACAGAGAACAACAGCTTCATTGGTCCTTCTTGTTTGGCCAACATACTTCTAGAACCTCTTCTTGTTGTCCTTGACTTCCTTTCCTTGGTGCAGCTTGTTGTTTATCTTTGCCTTCCTGATTTTTGTCCCCACAGACTTGCTATTTCCTAGTATGCTTCCTTGATGACTTGCCCTTTCTTCTATTGCCTGTATGCTTTATTTTCCATTGGAGGTATTTTAGATGCTCTTAATGCAGCTATAGTGGCCTCTTGCCATTCTTCTTGTGCTTCCATTGTGTCAGAACAGTTTCTTGTTGGGCTTCCAATACTGTGGCCTTCAGAAGCTCCCAGCTGTCATGGATACCTTTTTATCTTTTAGTGTATTCTCATGACACCATGCCTATGAACTCCTTGAGTTGGATCAAATCTGACTCTTTGAAAACTCGCGATTTTACTGACCTCATAGTTTCATAGTTCCTAGGGTCGGAAGGGACCTGAG
>NW_017729024.1:60987165-60987625 GCF_001723915.1 Gavialis gangeticus | reverse complement strand
GCATGCCCCCCAGAGCTCGGTAATCTTCCATCAGGCGATCATGCTTTAAAAAAAAAAATAAATGGTGACATAAACCAGCTATATCAGCCAATACTGATCTGATAGCTGATATGCAGCCCAGCAGTGTAAAGACCAGCATCTGGCTGGTAAGTCTTGGGGGGGGGGGGGTGCAGATTGAGGCCCCCACCGTGAGGAAGGGAATTGGGGCAGGGCCAGGTGCTGCCCAACTGGGATTTGTGGGCAGGGTGAGGGTAGGCTGTCTGCTGCAAGCTTGGGGCCAGGGGCTGCACTGGCCTCTTCTGGGGGGTGGGGGGGCAACTGGGCTGGTGCTGTAGTTTAAGGTGGGTGGGGCAGGTGGCAGTAGCACTGGGAGTGGGGGCTACAGGAAACATTTTTGGGGTGGCTGTATCCATCCCATGGCCCCTCCCTCCCAGCACTGCCACTGCCCCCCCAACCCCCC
>NW_017729024.1:60983934-60986750 GCF_001723915.1 Gavialis gangeticus | reverse complement strand
TTTTTGGGGGGGCCTGTTCCCCCCCCTGTCCCCCCCCCCCCCACCCCTCCCCCGCCCCCCCCACCCCCCCCCCCCCAAATGCAGCCCCAGCCCAGCTGTCCTGCCAGGAAGAGGCCGGTGCAGCCCCTGGCCCTGAGCCTTCCCCTTCCCCAGATGAGCCACCCACGGCTTCCCCGCCCCCCCATGTCCCTTCCTTCCCCCACAGACTTTCCAAGCTGCCAGGCTGCATTCCTGGGTGCTTGCATGCTGTGGTTGCACTCATACATATGGCATTTATCGGTGACATTATTGGCTACACTGGCCAAAAACAGCTGATTGCTGATAGTGTCAATTTTCCTTTATTGGTGCCGATCCAATATGGACCGACTTTTTTTTTTTTTTTATCAGTGCACCTGTAGTGTTGCATCTTTCACCTTGCATCTTCCTTTCTACTCTGATGTTGTCTTCATCCTGAACACCACCACCTTGTTCTCCCAACCCTGTCCTTCTGAAACAGTGTAACCCTCCATGTTGGCATTCCAGTCACAAGAAATGTTCTGCCAGGTCTTGGCAATACTAGCCAGATCATGGATCTTTTTCACAGGCTGCAGCTTCCAGCACCTCCTTGTTTATTTCCCATACTTCTTGCATTTGTATGCATACATTGGATGTGTTTTGAGCTCCTTGAACCCCTTTTGTGCCACTTGGTGCAGTCCTGTAGCTCTCTTGCCCTTTCCCAGAGTTGAATTGCTTCTTTGAGTCCTTTGCATACTCTGTTGCTGGAGAGTTTTTTGATCACCATCCCACACAGAATCTATTTTAAAGCCCTCCTTACTAGATTGGCCAGGTGATGCCTAAAGATGCTTTTCCCTCTTCTCATCAAATGGATCCCATCTTTTGATGGCAGTCCTCATCCCAAGAACATCTGCCTGTTGTCAAAGAAGCTGAAGCCTTCACCTAGACACCACCATCTAGGTCATGTGTTCACTTCCAGAATACTATGTTCTCTGCCTGGACTCTTGCCAGGGGCTCTGTCTGAATGAAGGCCAGAACCATGGGTTCCATCTGGGTGGAGGCTCAGAAGTACCAGAGGGGAGGGATCCAGCTTCCCGGGGGGGGGTGGGCATGATGTGTCCCACCCACCATTGCACCAGTAGTAGTTTGGCTAGTACTGTGCCAACCACTCCCTTGAGGCTCACTGCCTAGGGCCTTGTGCCTCTCCTGCCCACCTTCCCATGCAAACTCCCACGCTAACTTGTGCACCGGGCCTGGAAGCAGACCTCTTTGCATGTTCTGTTTATGAGGCTCTGGTCACATGGCTCCCTAGGGGGCTGGGTGAATTAGGAGCTGGAGTGGGGTGACCTTCTTGACTTCTCAGCTGCCTCCCCACAGCTGTGTTAGGTCCCTCCTACCATGGGCCCTACTTACCTCTGGCTAGGCTCGGGATTGGGGGTCCTGGGGCTCACGGGGGCACGGTGGGCTTCCACCTGTGCATCTTGCTCTGGAGCCAAAGTGACTGAAATCCCTGCCTACTTCTACTTTGGTGACTGGCTGATCAGAGGTAGGTTCCATCCAGAGACTGAAGCGCTCCATCTACCTCTCTACTCACAAGGCAACCTAGCTGAGAGAATGCAGTGAAAATTCTCTTGGCAACAGAGTACAAAGGAGCCATGATTGCTTTCTGTTGCCAAGAACATCTGCCAGAAGGTGGTTTCCAGTCTCTTTAGTTACCGATAAACTACTTAAGATCAAACTTATCCATGACTGTACAAATATATCTGGAATTTTTAGGCCTTATGTCAACATTGCCAGCCTCACCTGTAGCTCTTAAAAATGTGCCTGAGGTCTGTGTGCTCCTTGTCCAGACATCACACAATCAAGAGACCTCAAGACCAGCAAGAGCTAACTTGGTGGTCAGACCCACTAAATGTATGAGGGAAGTGGGGGTGTGGGGATAGTTTTTGTCCCTTTTCCAATTATGACACTTTCTACACGTGCTTTAGACTGAGATGCTTATTTGAACTTTCTGTAGATTTCAGGAAGGCATGCAATACCAAGATGATCTGAGTTCAGAGTCCCTTGATCATAGGGAGAACATCAGTGATAGGGTAGGGCAACGCAGCAATGACTCTTGTCACCTCTTATTAGACTAGGCTTTTTTCACTTAGACCTATTGAAAATGACTACATGCTATCATATACTTCCTTATTCATCCAGGTATATCTGGAAATTAAGGTAATTTTATTTACCCCTTCAGCTGACATAATATGGATGTTGGCTATTGACTAAGATTCTCCTTAATGAGTGTAAGACTTTCCCTTATAAACTGAGAGACCTGAGCATTCCTGGATCTTACTGTTCAGTGTTTTAGCAACCTTGTCTTGTATTGCAATGGAACTGAAGGACAATTACAGTTGCCCTACCCTTATGTTCACATAATGGAGTAATATGGAGGCATAAGCTGTAGATACAATCCTAATAGATGATGCTATTAAATGTTTCTACCAGGAAAACTTTATTCTTCAGAATGGATAAAATTGCGCCAGCAGCTCAAAACAATAGATACCCTGTAGAGTCCATGGTACCAAAGAATCACTACAAGGTGCTGTTCCTGGAACATTTTGGGCTAGTGTTTTTAACTCTCTCAAGATTCATCATGGAATATTATTGGTGTACAATGCTTTTTAATTTTTTTAATCTTATCTAACTGTATCAGTAACAGATTCCACAGGGATCTCTTTCATACCCATTTTGTGATCAGAACTGTCTGCCATGTGGGACCTCTGTATTGACTTCCTTAATTTTTTTTTTTTTTTTTTTTGTTGTTGTTTTGTTGA
>NW_017729024.1:60983408-60983871 GCF_001723915.1 Gavialis gangeticus | reverse complement strand
TTTTTTTTTTTTTTTTTTTTTGTTGTTGTTTTGTTGAATCACTCACTTGATGCTCTCAATATCTAACTTTACTATCAAAGCAGTACTTACCGCAGCCAGTATTGCAACTCACTGAGCTTCAAACTTATGTGGCTGGGGTTGTCATATCCCTCCTTTTCCTAGGCAGTATTATAAAAGTTCATCCCTAGGAATATCAGAATTCAATCCTACGCTGGTGTTGCCTTACTAGGCTTCTTTCCAAGGTTGCATTTCATACCGAGAAATACAGCCTGCTTTGGATTTGTCTTGAGTGTTCTATATCTGCTTCTTCAACAGGCCAAGCCACCTCATATGAGAATCTTGAAATGGAAAACTACATAAAATTCTACCTGCCATCATATCACTGCAAGCCTCTTCCTCCAGTTGTCCAGGCACATTCTGTCATGGCACAGGTGGTGTCTTCTGGCTAGCTTGGGAATGTTCC
>NW_017729024.1:60981179-60982964 GCF_001723915.1 Gavialis gangeticus | reverse complement strand
CCTGGCCCCTATCTCTTACCTGTTTATTCACTTCGCTTGGTGGTCTGGGCTGGGCTGCAGTTGTGGTTGCTGTTAGGTCTGGCAGCCTGATGTTTCCTCCACCCTCATACCCCTTTAAACCAGCATGGAGCAGACCAGTCACAGACTTTGGTTAAATGTTGCAGATTGACCTAGCATTTAGGTCAGATGGCACAGTACTAATAAAAATGTCAAAGTGCTTCTCAAATGCCAGTATATGGTGTTGCATTCATACACTGATATTTGAATAAGAAGTATCACGGAAGGAAGCATGTTGGGAAGGGATTGCAGCTGATGTCTACTCTTATGTTTGTTTCCAGTTGCTTCTGGGCATCTTATGCCTACTCATAGTAGCTTGCCAGCCTGTGGACTGTCTCAAATGTATCGTCTACATAGCAACTAGAAAATGTGATTTAAAGCACAAGGGTCATGATGCTAAGAATTTGGTCCATGAAATACTGTGTAAAGCTAAAGTAATCAATAGTAATTTCTAGCATCCAAGCAGGAAACGAATTTTCTTTTCCCTGTCTGTTCTGTGCTTTTGTGAGCAGCTTTAATTCTAACAAGTCTAGTAGTTGTCTAATAACCACATGTGCCTTCTTTTTTTTGATTGTGCAAACAGTAATGTAGAGTAACTCCTGCCTCTTTATTTATTTAAACCAGGTTTAATAACATTAAGCTATCCTTTTTTTGTAGGATGGAAGAGCAGCTTCTGCTGTGGTAGTTTGTTCTTTCCTGTGCTTCTGTCATCTCTTCACTACTGCTGAGGCTGCAGTTTATATGTTCAGTATGAAACGCTGTCCACCTGGCATTTGGCCTTCTCACAAAAGGTACAGTATGTATTGGTTTTTCAAGAGATTGTTAAAGCAAATCTTTCAGAAATGAATATGCTTAACCCTATTTTGCAGGATGCTTGTAGAGAGGTAGGTTTAAGAATTGACCTGGTAGGACTGCATAACATTTACAAAACCAAACAGCATCACCTGTAGGGCTGTGTAGATTTGAATTGTGTAATGTTTTAATTGCTACACTTGTTTTTTATTTACCAGGCAAATCAAATGTAATCAGTGTTGTGTAAATACATTCAGTGGCTAGATTACAATTTCAGTTCTAGTTTTTTTTAACCCTTCACCTACCCCCCTCTTCCTTAAAGTCCCAGAAAAAAATGTAAGATGCAACAATTTACTTACCTTACTACATAAGCAAGAAGTTGTATGTCCTACTTTTTGAAAAGAGCAAACCTAGTACGTTAAAACGAGCTTTATTTAGTTTGGTAACAGAGTAAACTTAGTGCACTGTACTAGTTTTTGTAATGATAAAAACGTTTCAGTAATGAGATCCCAATATAGCATCTGTTAATAGATCTTTGCTCATTGCTTCATGGGCAGAAAAGGAATTTGTTTTCCGTCCTCCCAGCTGCTACATGTCAGGGGGTTTTTTTCCCCCACCTTCTTCTCTGAAGTGTTGGGTGTTGGCTGCAGCCAATGCTGCAGATTTTGACTGGGGTTTGCCAGTGCTTCTGTTTAGGAATAAAACCCTGAGGTTCTTGATCAGAGGATCATGCCTCTGCTTAGGGTTAGTCTGATTGCCACACTTGGGATCAGAAAACAATTTTACCCCACAGATTTGGTATGGGCTGTGGAGGTAGGGGTTTGCCTTCCTCTGTAGCAGGGGACATTGCCCTCTTCTATGGATCTCTTGAACACATTTTAATAATCCTTGCATCAGGTGCTGTCTTTAGTCAGGGACATACCCCCCCCCCCCCCA
>NW_017729024.1:60978962-60981056 GCF_001723915.1 Gavialis gangeticus | reverse complement strand
GTCAGGGCCATACCCCCCCCCCCCCCACCCCCCCGGTAACCAGTCAGCAACTGAGTGGGGTTCACCCCATGGCCAACTGCTTCAACTGAGGGTGGGGAGGTCCCTATGCCAGCTGAGAACCGGCTGTGGCACTCCCAGAAGTGGCCATGGCACTCCCGTTCCTCAGCCGGTGCTTGCAGGGCGGTACTGGCACTCCCACCTGCTCCCCCTGCCTGCCACCTGAGCGGGGCATGCAGCCTGTCCAGGGGTGCACCAGTGTTCTCAGGGGATGCACCCCCTGTGCGTTACCACTGAGCAGCACAGTGACAGCCGTCGTCCCTGTGCTTTACCTGTCATGAGTTAGTGTGCTTTTGGTATCTTTGGGCAATATCTCTTGTAGTTGTGTGACTGTAATAGTTTCTTGTTTAGATAGGGATGATCCTGCCTAAACTAGATGAGGGGTGGCCAACCTGCAGCACATGTGCCAAAGGTGGCATGAGCAACCTCTGTGGCACATGGCAGATGGGGGAATCGGAAAAGACAGCACAGCAGCAGATAGGACAGGAAACAGAAAGCAGATTGGGTGGGGGAACGGGTTTGGAGAAATACTTGAGGATGGTATTTTGTAGCATGCCTGCAAAAAGAGTTGTGTGCCCCCCCCTTGGATTAGATAACCTCCAGAGCTTTTCAGCCCTATTTTTCTTTGATTCAGTCAAGACACTAGTTTTGAAAAGGAAAAAAAAGGGGGGAGGAGGGGAGTACAGATTAGCAAATAGCAGAGGAACAAAATTATATACTGCTGTTTAGAAAGGTATTTAGATGTGGTTTGGTTAACTTAACTCCCTATCAGCCCACCACTGCTTATGTTCAGTGGATCCTGACCAGGATGAATGTAAGAATAGTCCAGGAATCTGAGCTGTCCTCTGCAGCTTTAGAGACCTAGGCTCATGTACTTTTATAACTTACAAGTTCTATATCCCTTTTCTGTGTGCCTCTGTTTCCCATCTGGAAAATGGAAGTAATGGCACTTTCCAGCCTCACCAGGATAAATGCACTGAATATTGTGAGTAGCTCAGCCGTACATGCAGTTCTTGCAGATACTTGTATCTGGTAGTTTTTATTTTTAAATTTTAAAAGACAGCATTTAAGAACCTGATCAAGTTTATTCCAGAGGTGAAGATGAATGCTTCAGCATTCCTACTTTTGACCAATGAGTATGCACTGGGTGCATCTACATCACTGGAGTGATGAGCTATAGCTATATAGCTCATTGCTATGGCAACATATAATGTCTGTAGGCACAAACCTTGATGCCAATGCTACTGCTCAGTAGCATCAGAAATGACCCATGAGGTGCCAGGACTGCATAAGTAGGTACTAAATGATTGTGCAGTAACTACTGCTCAGTTTGGCGTAATGTGTGGACGTACCACTGTGAGCAAAGCCAGCTAGAAATATACTCTACCCTTCAGAGCCGTGCATGTTATAAGGTCATCAATATGGTCTTGAGTAGGTTAGCTTTTATGGGAGGAATGGAAAGTTTGTAACAAGTAGAAAATGCTTCAAGCTATTTAAGTTGATACTCGGTGTGGAAGGTGGAGAACCTGCGTAAATAAGGTTACTGGCTTTTGTGCTGCCTTGTATTTAGTTCTGGGCAACTTAATTCTTTCAGTTGCGGCCAGATAACTGGCATGGGGCTGGGTCCATCGTGTGTCCCAGACGGCCCAGAATGGGCTCTGTGTACAGTGTAGGATGTCAACTTGGAGACCCATGGGTAGCACGGGGTGCTGGATGATAGGGCATCACAAGATGGATCCAGCCCACAGGTCATATCTTTTAACACCTCTGCTTTACATTGATAGAGTTCATGCAGGTTTAGAGTTGAAATAACTTCCTCCTTAGCCTTAAGTGGAATGACTGTAGAGGCCTACCATTCAAATTTAGAATACTTTTCTTTGTCCAGTTCTTTCAAGCTTTGGTTTGAGTCTTCAATAGAGAGATCATTTGGAGAAAGGCAGGCATACTTAAGTTTCCTAAAGTGATATTAAATATACAGTGTTGTGATAAGATGGGGGTGGGCTGGATGCAGCCTGCCAAGCTATTCTATCTGGCCCG
>NW_017729024.1:60977439-60978877 GCF_001723915.1 Gavialis gangeticus | reverse complement strand
TGGCTTGCTGAAACTCATTAAGTGGCCCTCTGCCCAAAATAATTGCCTGCCCCTGTGATAAGATCATGCCAGCATCCAGCCTGCTACTGAACTGATGGTTACAAAAGCTTTTTGCATTGTGAATTTTTAGGCTCTAGCTTTCTGCTGAACAAATGTTTCTTGTTTTGACAGATATATAGAGTACATGTGTGACATGATGGCAGAAGAACCCATTATTCCTCACAGCAAGCCGATCCTCATCAAATCAATTATCATGACTCCAGTACCTCTCTTCAGCAAGCAACGCAATGGCTGTCGGCCTTTTTGTGAAGTTTATGTTGGGGATGAAAGAGTGACTACTACCTCACAGGAATATGACAAAATGAAGTAAGTGCAGGTTGCAGCTTGGTCCCTAAACTGTAAGCCAACTTTTCTTTGTGCTGTTTTTAGTATTTGTTTGTGCTGTTTGCTATAGGCCTTTGAATTCAAAGTTTGTTGATGAAAAATCAAGTTGTGGTCCTTGTACAGTCTCACCATAGTTGTGGTCAACATCCTGCTTGCAAGCTGTAACCCTAAGCACAGTCTTGGAGTATTTGAAAGTTAGTATTCAGACTTTTATTTAAATCCAGAATGTTTTGCATCCTATGGAGTATAGTATGAGTTTTAAGGTTGTGCTTAAAGGAAATTCAAATATGTAAAATCAAAATGACACCTTTGGGAAAATAACCATTTAAAATTAATACTGGTTCACAGGAGTATAGCAGTTGTTTTTTCCAGCTTCCGCTCAACAAAAAAAGCATAATCTCAAGTTTTGAAGTAAGTTATACTGACATGTTTTAAAATGCTTGTGTTTTCCCCACACCCTCCTGGAAGAGTAAGGATATCTGCAATTTTTTTCCTAACACTAGCTGTAGACAGACTAGGTAGTATGGGTGTGTGAAACAACAGGCTGTATTCGATTCAGATTTGGCCCGAATTGGGACAGTGATTAAATTAGTTGATTCAGATCGCTGTCCCCAATTGGATTAGGCCGAATCCCAATCTGAAGATTTGATACTGACTTGGGGAATCAGTGGTTCAGCCACAGACACTGCTTTAAATGTTTTTTCTACATATCTAGAAGTAGCAGCACAGCTTGTGAATGCTGCGATGCTGGGGTGCATGGAGCATCCCATAGAACACTGCTCCCCCTTCCCCCCACATGCTCAGTACTTCCGGTCCACTTCCGGGACTGCTGCTGAGCACGCAAAGGCCCCCCCCATGCCCCCACCAGCTCGGCAGTAGGCTGAAGGGGGACCCCAGGTACCCCCTAGACCCAGGAGGCACTGGTCACTGAGCCATGGGGGGGCTCCAGCGCACTTCCCAGTGGACCGGAAGTGCTGCCGAGCACGCTGGGGAGGCCCCCGTGCTCCTGTTGGGTGCTCCATCCACCCCAGCATCACAGCATTCACGAGCCACC
>NW_017729024.1:60976058-60977428 GCF_001723915.1 Gavialis gangeticus | reverse complement strand
TTGGATTAGGCCGAATCCCAATCTGAAGATTTGATACTGACTTGGGGAATCAGTGGTTCAGCCACAGACACTGCTTTAAATGTTTTTTCTACATATCTAGAAGTAGCAGCACAGCTTGTGAATGCTGCGATGCTGGGGTGCATGGAGCATCCCATAGAACACTGCTCCCCCTTCCCCCCACATGCTCAGTACTTCCGGTCCACTTCCGGGACTGCTGCTGAGCACGCAAAGGCCCCCCCATGCCCCCACCAGCTCGGCAGTAGGCTGAAGGGGGACCCCAGGTACCCCCTAGACCCAGGAGGCACTGGTCACTGAGCCATGGGGGGGCTCCAGCGCACTTCCCAGTGGACCGGAAGTGCTGCCGAGCACGCTGGGGAGGCCCCCGTGCTCCTGTTGGGTGCTCCATCCACCCCAGCATCACAGCATTCACGAGCCACCTGCTACCTTGAGGTATGAAGAAAAAATGTTTACAGCTGCATCTATATCAAAATCTCTGTATCTCTCTGAATTGATTCGGAGGGTTCTGATTCGATTTGGAGAAATTAAAGGGTCTCCTGATTCGATTCAGATTTGGAGATTCGGCCACCAAATCAGGCTGAATCTCCGCTGTATTGAATTGGGGACCGAAGCTTTGCGCAGCCTTATTAGGCAGCACTCCTTATTGTTTGATCCTGCTGAATTGACTAGAATTTCTTGTCTTGGCATTTTTAGTGCTAAAATGTTATTGATGTACTTATGGGAGGAGTCTGGGATGTTGACAGGAAGAGAGTTATCACCAATAACAAAGTGCTCTAATAACCTAAAGTCCCAAACTGATATTCAGAGAGACTCCAATGACATTTTTGGGTTTTTGGCCTGCTTCTGGTAGTTAAAAATAAGGACAAAAATTGGGGCTCACCTAGCTGCAGTATATGGGGAGAGCTTTCCGAAGAGGCCAAGAGAAGAAGCAACTCACTCTTGTCACTGAACAGTAGTCTCAGAAGACAGGTTTTTGGGGGAAAATACGTAGTGATATTTGTGAGTTGACAGAATCACTTAAAGAAACCAAACTAAACAAAATAAAGGAACCAAAAGTTTTCAAAAAATATAAATTGTTGTTTTTCTTTAGAGAGTTTAAAACTGAAGATGGCAAAGTGGTAATCCCCTTGGGGATAACAGTGCAAGGAGATATTCTCATTGTGATCTATCATGCCAGGTCAACCTTAGGAGGCAGACTCCAAGCAAAGGTAATGATAAACTTAATCATGTCATGTGCTGGCTTTTCATGTTACAGATTGGTTGCTATGGTCTCTGTCTATCCTCACTGTTGAATCCTTAATGATAAAAACTTTAACTTAAATTGTTTAATTCATTTTTATCCTTCCTTCTTG
>NW_017729024.1:60970531-60971058 GCF_001723915.1 Gavialis gangeticus | reverse complement strand
AAAAAAGAAGAAAATGAAAAAAGGGGGGTTTGTGCAAGGCAATTCATCAGCCTGTCTCCTGCCAGGCAACTTCTGGACAGTGGCCTGTCAAGGGTTGTACAGTTTAGCAGGAATTTCATTAAGTAGGTATTTCAACAGAAGATAATTATCCCTGGTATTGTTACTGGGAACCCTTCCACCTAGTTTTTCCATGGAGTTTTACCATACTTTTTTTACTTTAGAAGGGAAAGAAAAATCAGAAGTACATGTTTAACAGAGGTCTTTATCTTACTCTTCCCCTTCCCACAAAATAAATTAATCAACTTTTTACTATTTTTCATGTTTAAAAGGCAAACTGCAATACATTAGACTCCTCTTAGTGCATCAAATTATCAGGAATAAATCCCTAAAATAGTATCTTTAACAGTGCCTTTTCTAACTGTCTAGCACTGGCTAACTAAGAGAGATCACAGGTCTATAAAGTATTGTCATGTCTTCAGAAACTGAGTTTATTTTTCCAAGACTTACACTGTGGTACTTCGCTTCTT
>NW_017729024.1:60960462-60965531 GCF_001723915.1 Gavialis gangeticus | reverse complement strand
AACTTTTTACTATTTTTCATGTTTAAAAGGCAAACTGCAATACATTAGACTCCTCTTAGTGCATCAAATTATCAGGAATAAATCCCTAAAATAGTATCTTTAACAGTGCCTTTTCTAACTGTCTAGCACTGGCTAACTAAGAGAGATCACAGGTCTATAAAGTATTGTCATGCCTTCAGAAACTGAGTTTATTTTTCCAAGACTTACACTGTGGTACTTTGCTTCCTTTTTTTTGGTTGAAAAGGAGAAACACTTTGTGGGCTATGAAAGCCAAGTTTGTTAGGACAATGTCACAGGTTCATAAGATCTTTCTTTGCTGCTGCATAAGGAGAGTAAGGTCTGGACAATAGAGAGTGAAGGAGATCTCTAAAATATAATGAAGTGTATTAATATGAAGTGTAACTTTTGGTATGCTTATTTACAATATATCAATAATTAATGATGAAGAGCTTTGAACCACTATTTTGGCAGGCAAATACAGAGGATAAAAGCCTGGCAGAAATTAACTTTCTGAAGTTTTTAATATTGTTTTATTCTACTGTGTGCTTAATTCAGTACCTGTGAAGTTTCTCTTTCTGGTTTCTTAGGTGTGGAATAGAATTCTTGCTTAGATGATATTTTCAGAAAGAGAAAATATATAAGCCAAGCTTGGTTTTATATGCTTCACTTTGGTAAATGGCAAGAAATTATGTCTGAGCATTAAGAAACTAAAAAGTTTAACCTTCTGGGGAAGGGATGAGAATCGGATATTAGGTTAATGACTAATACCTTTTTACCTGTGTTTTTCCATGTGTTCGTGGAACCTAAGTGTTTTCCAACCTAATCTAACCCCAAGCCAAGGCATGTTTGGATGCCAAATCTGAATCCCTTGTCTTAAGTAGCAGATCTGGATTTAGTTCAGTAACTTAATCAGACACCTCTACATAACACCTAATGTACTTTTTGCAAGAAAATTTAGGGTCACAGGGAAGTAGGGCTGGCAGGTTCATCTAGTCCAGCACTCTGCTCAAAGCATAATTGTCCCCAGCTTGGTGTCTGCCTAGCCTGCTCTTGAAAATGTTCAGGGGTAGAAAGTTCACGGTTTCTTTTGGTAGTGTTTGTGCTTGACCCCCCGCCCCCCTTATAGTCAGAAAGTTCCTTCTAATCTCCAATCTTAATTTCCTCTGCTGCAGCTTGAGACCACTGCTCCTGGTTCTATTGCTGATGGCCAAAGAGAAGTCTTTCTCTAAATCTTATTTGTAACCTCCCTTCAGGTATTTGAAGACTATCAAATCCCCCCCCCTTTTCTGCAGATGACTGAAAAACCCATGTTCTTTCAACCCATCGTAAGTCGCATTTTTTTCAGGCCTCTACTCATTTTTGTCACTCTGCTAGACTCTTTCCAATCTGTCCACCTCCTGCCTGAAGTGTGGTGACCAAAACTGGACATACTACTCCAGCTGAGGCCTCACCGGTGACAAATGAAGTGGAAGAATCACTTCCCTTGATTTGCAGGTGATATTCCTGTTAATATAGCTCAGCATGCTATTGGCTTTTATTGCAACAAGCATGGAATGTTGTCTCATTCAGTTTATGGACTACTATAACTCCCAGGTCCTTCTCTGCAATTCTGTGGCTTGGCCAGTCATTCTTCAATCTGCATTTGTGTATGCAGTTATGTCCCAAGGGCTGGACTTTGCACTTGTACTTCTTGCTTTTCATGTGATTGATTTTTGAGGACCACTTCTCCAGGCTATCCATGAAATTTTGGATCGTAGCCCTACCCTCCAGTGTCTGCAGCTCCACAAATTTGCAGATGGCAAGTTCAGTGAAGTGTACATTCAATCCATATAATTGAAGGCTATTTGAATAATACTGGACTTGGGGCAGACCCCCTTGATGCCATTTGACTACCTGTTGAGCATGATGCTCCAACCAATTATATATGCACCTTACAGTATTTTTTGTCTGTTTCCTTATCTTATTCATGAGATTTGTTGTGGAGGAAAGTGTCAAAAGCCTTGCTAAAGTCAAAGTGTTGCATCTACTTCTGCCCCATCCACAGATCCCATCATCTTTCTATCACAGAAAGATATCAGGTTGGTTAGGCATAACTTGCTCTCAGTGAATTCATACTGGCTGTTCCTAATCACCATGTTCCCCTCTAGGCTTTTTCCAATTTTTTTTAATTATTACTTTTTGGGGAAAACCTGCTTCATGATCTTTATAGGTATTGAGGTCAGGCTGACTAGCATGAAGGATTCCTCCTCCTTCCCTTTCTTTAAAGATAAATACTATATTTTGCCTTTTCCAATAATCCAGGACCTCACCCAACTTCTATGAGTCCTCAAAGAGGATAGCCAATGGCTCAGCAGTTTATCTTAGCCAATTCCTTCAGTACCCTTGGGTTCATCCCATATGGCCCTGCCAATTTGAACATATCTAGTTTCTCTAAGTAGTACTTAACCTGCTCTGACTCCTTCCCTGTCTCTGCTGCTGACTGTACTCATCATTTAGTAGCTACTTCTATTCATGAAAAACTGAAATAAAAAAAAAGGCATTAAATGATTCAGCACTTTCTGTATCATCCATAATAGATTGCCTTCTCCATTCCATGAGGAACCTATGGCTTGTTTGGTATTACTCTTACTCTTTATGTACTTGCAGAATCCCTTTTTATTGCCTTTTTAATGTCCCTTGCCAGTTAGAACACAAGTACTCAAATCATACCTTGGCCTTCCTAACTCTTCCCTGCACCCCTGTGTGATTTTAATTTTTGTATTTACTCTTTCTTAATATCACTGAGTTTCTCTTTTTTTTCTTAAGACCAGGCTGGTCTGCTGCATTTCTCATTCTTCCATTGCACTTTGGTAACTTCTTCCTGCACCTGTAACATGGCCTCCTTAAAGTACAGGCTAATTTAGGCTAATTTTTCCAGCATGCATAAAATATCGCTACCCTGGACGATGGATTGTTTTAACAATCTTTTCTGGTAACTACTAGAAATCAGAGCTATATATTTTTAGTTCAGCTCATTAGGGAGGAAACTACATAGTTAGAAATACTGAGCTTTGGCTAACTTTTGTTCTCCATCTAGTTGTTGGCAATCCTATTAAGTTTTTTTTCTACAATTTTAAAGCAGCATACATTTCCTTGAATTTTTAATTCTGCATTGTATTTGGTTAGTGAAAAATTATGGCAACTAATCCCCACCTCCAGTGGACCAAAAAAATCCACTTGGTATGTCAATATATAATTTTAGGGTACTTTTACATGTACTGCTACTAGAGGTGCACCGATGCATTGGTTCGCTATCAGATTGGTACTGATATAAAGAAAATTGGCTGTATCGGAAATCGACCCAATGCGGCTGATAATTTGGCTGACTTTAAATGCTCATGAATGTGCAGCTGCAGTGCAGTACTTGGGCAGCAAGGTACAGAGCCCAGCAGTGTGGAGAGCTGCATGCAGCTAGTAAGTCCATTGTGGTGGAAGGGGAGAGGGAAGAGAAGAGGTGTGGCGGGGAGCAGATCAATGCCTCCCAGGGTGAGGGAAGGGGCAGGTGCTGCCCAGCTAGAGTGGTGCAGGGTGCAGGACAGCTGAGGCTCATGGTAGGGAAGGGGGCTTCCATCACTGCTTGCACCCTGGGAAGGCAAGGGGGAAGATGTGCCCCCAGATCTGGGCAGGGTGGGCAGGTGGGCTGGAGCCGGGGCCGCGCAGAGCTCTTCTTAGTGAGAGCTGGGCTGGGGTGGGAGCTACCAAGGGGGCTGCAGCCAGCCCAAATTTTGTTGCATCTCTGCTTCCAGCATTGATGCTGCCCACCTGGCGCAGCCCCAGCTCAATGCCCCGCTTCCACCCACGCACCAAGAGCTAGGACTGTGCCAGGTGGGCGGTGTTGACACTGGGAACAGGGCTACAGCAAAATTTTTGGAGGGGCTGCAGTCCCTGCCCCAAACTTATCCCCCGCCGAGAAGAGCCCAGCGCAGCCCTGGCTCGCCCTCAGTTGCAGCTTGTCCAGCCTGCCCAGCACAGATCTGGGGGCATGCGCCCCCCCATGCCCTTCCAGAGTGCAAGCAGTGGTGGGAGCTGCCCCCCTCCAGAATTGTGGTTCTATCCCATGTCTGCCCCTTTCCCCTCCCTCACTGCAGGGGGCATTGATCTGCACCCCCCTTCCCCTTTCACCACAACTGACTTACCAGCTGCATGCAGCTGTGTTGGAAATTAGATCAGTATCGGCTGATATGCCTCCTTAAAAATCAGCTGTTATCAGCTCCCAAAATCTCTATCGGTGCACCCCTAGCTCCTACATATTCTAATTAGTATGCATTGGAACAGATTCAGTCTACTTGGAATGCTCCAGCATGCTGCAGCATCTCATGTATTCAGCATCCCCACATTTCAAAATGGCAGTGGGTATACTTTAAGGCTCATTGAACAAGCTTTAGTTAAAGCATCCCTACTGCCAATTTAAAACATGGAACACTGAATACACCAGAGGCTGCAGGTGTTTTAATTAGAGTGGCTCCTGATAGCTGCTCTAATTTAAAATGCTCCCCCCCCCCCAAGCATATGTATAGGTGCTCTTATTTAGGCCTCCAATATGGGTGCAGTGGGCCCTGTTGTAGTAAAAATATACTTTTGAGGTGGGGGGGAAATACAAGTTTGTCAGTTAATGTTAAGTACTCCTGTTTTTAAATTATATAATTTTTTTATCTCTTATCTGAAGGGGTAAATTGCTGTTTTGTTTCCCAGGCACTAGTCTGGTTATATGCAGAGTAAATATTGCTGTCACTTGGTCCAAATGTCCAAGTTAGTTCTATTTGGGGCCTAGGGAGTTTATTTTGGTGTAATTCCATACAGTAATAGAGCAAGCTTGTTGGCTTATCTTAGACACCTTGATGAAGTAGATTTTAGTGCTGCTAGAGTGTGCCACTCTAAACACTAAGAGTATAGACCAGGGGCGGGCAATTTTATATTGGGCAGAGAGGGCCTCTTAACAAGTTTTGGCAAGCTGTCAGGGCTGCATGGGTAGCTCTGCCCTTTGACGGGTGCCCTGCCCCCTGGTGGCCATCTTGGGGTTGGAAGTCCTG
>NW_017729024.1:60954509-60955462 GCF_001723915.1 Gavialis gangeticus | reverse complement strand
CTGGCACTGTGTGTGGGTTTGGGGGTCTGCATGTATGGCTTTGCAAGGTTGGGGGGTGATGTGTGTGGGACACCCTACAATTGATCGATTTATCTTTCTGCTGTTCCACAGCCCCGTGCTTCTGTTCCAAGGATGCAGCCATGTGGTGCTAGAGCAATGTGGGGGCAATGAAATGGCTGGGGACAGGGCTAGGCTCCTGCCTGCTGCTGCAGGATCCTACTGCTCCTGCTTCCTGTCATCTTTGACAGGCAGCCAGGAGCAGATAAATATTTTTCTAATCTTTTTATGGGTCCTGTTGGTTGCATAGAATGGCCTGGTGGATCGTATTTTGCTCACCTCGATGGCCTAGTGGATTGTATTTTGCCCACCTTGATATAGACAGACCTAATGATTGTAAATATATTGATGGATACTGATATAAGCTAGCTGACAACTCTTGTCTGAATAATTCTATAGTAAAAATGTTCCCACTTGAGCCCCAATTCACTCCGGGGTTTTTAGAGTGATTTAGCTAACTGGTACTTCATGCAGAAGTAACAGATTATAACATTCTCTGTTATCCCAAGCAGCAGTCCTCCCTCTCTTTTTTTTTTTTTTTTAAAGTAGCTGAAAAGTACATTTGTCTGTACCCTGTTGTATCACTCTTCATTACAGAGGTTGAGTTTTCTGCTCCCCATAGATGCATGGCAATTTAAGCCTCTGGGCATCAGACTTGTCGAATCACTGCTGTTGGCAGCATACACTACAAGAAGCTGTACTGATATCTTTTCTGCATTTCTGTGGTAGCATCTTCTGAAGTCTATGCTATGCCAACTGGGCTTGGAAAAGTAAAGCAGAAAAAAGAGTTGGAAAAATTGGGCAGACAGATGAATTAGTTTAAAACCACTATTATGTTGGCCAGCGTGACATGACCAAGAAAAAGATTGCAGAGGAAGCAGATAGAACCCCTTGCA
>NW_017729024.1:60953989-60954225 GCF_001723915.1 Gavialis gangeticus | reverse complement strand
TTTCAGCAAGGGGTTTTGCCATCTCGGAACCAGAAAAATACCAAAAGATACTCTAAAAAACAAACATTTAAAATATTCATTAATTTGATTTTTAAAAATTATTTTTGTACTGGTTTACATATGTACACTACAGAAACATAAAGGTGATTTGTATATAATAGCTTAAAATGAAGTCTTACTCTTGTATGTTGGGGGGAGCCTGTGGGGGTGTGGGTGTGTCTGGGGGGGGTGGATAG
>NW_017729024.1:60946595-60953680 GCF_001723915.1 Gavialis gangeticus | reverse complement strand
GGCTCCTGCCTGCTGCTGCAGGATCCTACTGCTCCTGCTTCCTGTCATCTTTGACAGGCAGCCAGGAGCAGATAAATATTTTTCTAATCTTTTTATGGGTCCTGTTGGTTGCATAGAATGGCCTGGTGGATCGTATTTTGCTCACCTCGATGGCCTAGTGGATTGTATTTTGCCCACCTTGATATAGACAGACCTAATGATTGTAAATATATTGATGGATACTGATATAAGCTAGCTGACAACTCTTGTCTGAATAATTCTATAGTAAAAATGTTCCCACTTGAGCCCCAATTCACTCCGGGGTTTTTAGAGTGATTTAGCTAACTGGTACTTCATGCAGAAGTAACAGATTATAACATTCTCTGTTATCCCAAGCAGCAGTCCTCCCTCTCTTTTTTTTTTTTTTTTAAAGTAGCTGAAAAGTACATTTGTCTGTACCCTGTTGTATCACTCTTCATTACAGAGGTTGAGTTTTCTGCTCCCCATAGATGCATGGCAATTTAAGCCTCTGGGCATCAGACTTGTCGAATCACTGCTGTTGGCAGCATACACTACAAGAAGCTGTACTGATATCTTTTCTGCATTTCTGTGGTAGCATCTTCTGAAGTCTATGCTATGCCAACTGGGCTTGGAAAAGTAAAGCAGAAAAAAGAGTTGGAAAAATTGGGCAGACAGATGAATTAGTTTAAAACCACTATTATGTTGGCCAGCGTGACATGACCAAGAAAAAGATTGCAGAGGAAGCAGATAGAACCCCTTGCATGCTACATGCATGGCGGACAAACTGGAGTGTGGGGGAGTTTTTTCTTTCCCAGTCATCCTTGTTGAACGCTAGAGCTGTGGCAGTCTTTCCTTTTTATGAGGATAAAACAGAAGCTGTCTAGCTCTGTTTAGACCGTTCTTCCTCAGCACTAGAAACAATTTTCTCAAGTGTTTACTATTCTGATAAATGTTTTGACACATCTTGGGATTGTACCGTTTAAAATTGGGTCTGAGAGCTCCAACAGCTCTTGATCAAGTTGTTCCCTATTTATACTGCCACAAATGAGATAAGAATCAAGTCTTGTACATATCTGTTATAACCACAAAGATACTTTATTTGAAATATAAAAATGGTCTGATTCTCTCCCCAGCTGCACCTGTCAACCCAGGAAAAAGTTACAATGAAAGTAAAATGGGCATGGTTCAATATGTAGAAGGTCTACTAAAAAGAATGTAAAATACTTTACTGTGTTTTAAGCCACTTACTTTCTTGTATTTTTTTCTGCTATAGATGGCTTCAATGAAGATGTTCCAGATTCAGTTCCATACAGGTTTTGTGCCTCGAAATGCCACCACAGTGAAATTTGCCAAGTAGGTTGATGCTCTGTTGAATACAACTAGCAAAAGTTTTTTACTTTCAGATTTATTTAATGTGCCAAATACCAGATTTAGATAGTGAAGGGACATGTTTGATTAATGTAGCAAATGAATAGCATTCATTTTAACAAAGTGAGTTCTACCTTTTGTGCTTTGTTTGAATTAACACCTCTTGATAATGTTGTCATTTTCCCTTCTAATAACCTGTGAAATGTCTTTGAACAAAATACCCCTTTAAAATTAGGAAGAAAAAAATGAGTGCAGTTGGTTTTCAGCTTTACCAACCAATCCCACAGAACTGCTAGTTACTTGAAATTATCTTTCTGAAGGCGGTGGGATTAACCAAACTGATTGAATAATTGCTCTGAAAGTTCTTTAACTTACATTTGCAGGCAAGGTACTTTGAGTAGATGTGATAACTTTTATTAGACCAACTGAGTAGTTGAAAAAATGTTCTTGGCAAGCTTTTGGATGCAATTGCCCTTTTTAAGGCATAGGGAGTCTCTGCTGGTTTGAGACTCCAAGGAAAGAGGAGCTAAAAATGTGGCAGGAAACCCAGTTAACCTACATTTTGTTTTACAGGTATGATTTGGATGCTTGTGACATTCAAGAGAAGTACCCAGACTTATTTCAAGTGAATCTGGAAGTGGAGGTGGAGCCTAAGGACAGACCTAGTAGTGAACGAGCACCATGGGATAACTTGAACATAAAGGGACTCAATCCAAAGATCCTTTTCTCCAGCCGGGAGGAACAACAAGAGATTTTATCGAAATTTGGTAAAGTGTACCTCTAAGCTATCCCTTGCTAATCATAGGAAAAACTTCCTTTCCCTCTACTAATTGGCTGAGCTTTTTCTCTTTTTTTTTATCGCTTCATTTTAATGGATTCTAGCATTTTACATAAATGGCCTGTTTTTACACATTATATTTATCAAGACTTTCCTTAGTTTAGGAGTGTCATGCTTAATTTTTCTTTCTTCTAATTCACTTAACTTCCATTGCTGTCTAAGGTATCTCTCTAAATTTGTTTCTTGCTTTGTTCCCTAATTTTCTTGTTCCTGACATTTGCAGGAGCAATGTCTGGTATTACTTATCTGTACTCTCTTTTTGTGTGCTATTTTCTGTGTGTTTCTTAATTTATTTCATACTTTCATCAGATGATCTTTTGAGGTCCCTTGCAGCCCTTAATTTCTGTGATTTGTAACTAGAGTCTTGCCAGCATTGCAGTTATAACAAAGCCAAATCCTCTTACATGGCTTTATTTATAGTGTGTAGGCATTTTTTGAGGCTTTTTTTTTTTTTTTAAAGAATTCTAAATCTGCCTTTTTCACGTTCGTGCTGAATCAAGGTCACTTCTGCCCTTTTCAGTTATCTTCTTAGATGGGCATATTTTTGCTATGCTTGTGTGTGATTTTTAATCCTTGTTGCTATGTCCTACCTTTTATATTGAACTCTAGTTTATGGCCTTAAGGTTTACTAATGTTACTTAGGGTCAAACTGAGTTTTGCAGATTGTTTCCCAACATATGTCAGTTGGAGCATAAAATACTTAACTTTAATCCCCAGGATGAACCCAGTTTTTTCTGATTTAGGGAAGAAATGACCATACTTTAAACTGAATTGCATTCCTACTCCTCCAGTTGGTGTAGAGTCCTTGTTTTATGAGAGGCTGTGTACCTGCTGTTAAGCCCATTCCAACTACTTCTATAAAATACCCTTTAGTTCAGTGTTTGCCATTAGTTAGTGAGACACTTGGAAGACGGTATCTCCAGCCGTCTTAGTACAGCATTGTTGTATACCTCCTTCCTGGATGGTGGTTCTCAGTAGTACCTTTATGCTCTAACAAACTAACAGGCAACTAACAAATTTTTATCCTGTGATGCATTTTTTTGGCTGTTGTATTATGGAAGGAGGAACACTGAGTGAATGAATTGTGCTCTGTAAATTAAATTTCCTTACTGTTTTTAATCTATTCAGTATAGTACCAGTATGCCTTTAATAACTAACTAATAACTTAAAACAAAAAGGAAATTACTTTAAAATTGATTTAAACCAGTTTAAATTATAAAATAAGACATAACTCTATGGGAATAAGCTTGATATCTGACTTACATTTTATTTCTTAATTGCTATGTAGGTTATTCCTGTGGCTATGTAGGTTATTGCCTCTAAATAGAGGCAATAGAGGTTATTGCCTCTAAAGAACAATCCTCTGAAGAATTGTTCTTTAGAGGCAAACAGTTACTTCATAGATGCTTGAGTCCATTGCCAAATATTGCATGCAAAGTTTGTCAGTCTAAGCTAATTTGATGTTGGCAGTCTGTCTGAGATTCTTGGCTTGAAATTCCACCTAATAGGTAAACCTGAGCTACCTAGACAACCAGGTTCAACAGCACAGTATGAAGCAGAAGTATCCAAATTGGAACAATCTTCAGAAAACATATCTACGGAGCCAGACTCTTCACACAGCAGCAGCGCTGAGACAAATAACTTCTTCCACACTTTGGACTGGCAAGGTAGTTAAAGCTACCTCTTTATTTCCTGTACAACACATCAACTGCTGTCCAAAGATTGTTCCCAGGTCCCTTACGAAGGATAGATTTTAATCGCTTAGGATTTGATCATAAAATAATCATTTTAAAATAAATGAGCTTTCCAGGCTTGTAAAAATCAATTGCTCAGCCTCATTTGAGATCACTAAATAAAGCAATGGTGGTCTGCTGTGTGTGACAGATAAGACATTCAAGGCACTCTCCTCTCTGCTGTATGGATGTTGATTCTAAAAGTCTTGGCTTTAGTCATTCTGCTGCAGCCTCTCTTGGAGCTGTCTTAAGAGTGGAGCAAGCAGGCAATGTCTAAAACTGGGACTGAAATGTTGCATTCATAGGGCCCTGGCAGGTGTTTATATTTGTCCCACCATATCAACTGTTCTAATGCCATAAAAAGGAACTGGTCATATGTTCATGTTTTGCTTTTTGTACTTAACTGACTGATTTGACATGCATGTTGGATGCATGACAAATTGCTGTTTTGAACAGCAACTTCATTTTCTTTCTGGGATAAATTTAGCATGTAATCAGGTGTAGAGACCCCCCACTATCCCAGAGTGCTTGGTTTGCCTGCCTGCCTTCCTCCCTGGCTTCTTCCCTGGGAGAGCAGCTGGCTGCCTGATGGCCTACCCAGTTGGGATCTGTCAAAGCCCTGTAGGGACAGCTTCTGGGCAACCCTGTCTTGTTTGCCACCTGGCAGTGTAGACAAGGCTGCAGCATCTCACTTCCATTCTTTTTTCCAACAGAGAAGTTTAACTTTTTTTTGTGTGGTGCTATTAGTTCTACATGTTGTAGATGATGGGGACTATCCTTTATAGCCATGCTTCTGATCCATCTATTCTTGGCAGTCAGTTTTGCTGCTACCTTAGGTTTGCTTATGGCAAAAGGAGTCTGTCTCTGACAGCTGAAGGAGGTGGATGGTTCAGGTGGCATTTGTGGCAGGTGTCCAGCAAGAGCAGTTATAGGGCAAAACTGAAAGAATTTGGTGTGTCCCATCTGTCCTTCCCTTTCTCCCCCAGCATCTTGTAGGCAAGGCTATCTAGTGTTTGTTCCCTTTCCATGTCTCTTCTGGTCTTTTTGTGAAAGGAATTTTGTTTGAAGTCTTAACTCTCACATTTGAGCCTAGTTATTTCTTGGCCAAGCAGAAGAGTTCTGCTTACTTAAAATGATTTTAAAAAATATCAGCCTCTTTTTTTTTTCTTCATCAGAAGGAAAAAGTCCAGAGACCGGAATCAAGGACCACTTATCCAAAGACAGTCATCTGGGACTAACAGATGACAGGGGTGAGAGTGAGCCTTCAGATGA
Source organism: Gavialis gangeticus (assembly GCF_001723915.1). Taxonomy (NCBI): domain Eukaryota; kingdom Metazoa; phylum Chordata; order Crocodylia; family Gavialidae; genus Gavialis; species Gavialis gangeticus. The sequence continues at coordinate 60,948,469 of NW_017729024.1, read as the reverse complement.
TGAGTTTGCTACAGTTTCTAATGAAGGGATGGTGGAGTTAGCTGAAGAAAAAGAAAAACCCACTTCAAGAGAAGATTTACTTTTTGAAGCCAGTTTTGAATCTCCACCTGCCCAACCACAAGAATCTCTTCCAGAAGAGAAAGTGGATTTATTAGGGCTAGACTCTGATGTTCCCCAAGAACAGAATCCTCCTACCTCGGAGATGAATTCTTCATCTAGCAATGCAGACCTACTGAACAATTTGTTGGTGGACAGCACATCTCAGGCTTCAGAAGAACCTACTGGAGATCTTCTGGGACAAGGGGAAGACTTCTTTTTCAGCAGTCAGTCTCATCCCTCTGTCAATGCCCAGACTACATCTTCAACAGTAGTGGCGTCTTCTGCAGGTATGTAATGTAACGCACACTTTTTTTAACCTCATAGATCTATGGCAGTCTGGCACCAGAATCTATAAGTGGAATTTGTTTAGCCTATTCATAGATTTCATAGATTTTTTTTTTTTTAGGGTCAGAAAGTACCTCAGTAGATCCAGTCTGAGCCCCTGTCCTGGGCAGGAAAGAGTGCTGGGGTCAGGTGACCTGATCTAGGTGCTTGTCTAGTCTCCTTTTTAAAGACCTCCCAGGTAGGGGAGAGCACTTCTTCTGTTGAAAGCCCATTTCAGATTTTGGCAACCCTCACCATAAAAATTTTTTTCCTAATGTCTAATCTAAATCTGGTGTCTGGCAGTTTATGGCTGTTGTTCCTAGTAACCCCAAGGGGTGCCCTTGTAAACAGAGTATCCCCTGTTCCTTGCTGTGGGCCCCCTCACCCCCATGAATTTGTAGACTGCCACAAGATCCCCTCTCCACCTTTTTGTGGAGGCTGAAGACATTCAGGTCCCTCAGTCTTTCCTCATAGGATCTTACCTGTAGGCCCATAACCATATGAGTAGCCCTCCTCTGGACCCTCTCAAGGCTATCTGCATTCTTCTTGAAGTGCGGTGCCCTGAACTAGACATGATATTTCAGCTGTGGTCTTACCAATGCTGCATAGAGGGGAAATACCTCCTTAGACTTGCTATTGATGCAACTTCTAATGCATGAGAGTGCAGTTGGCTTTACTTATCACTTTGTCACGTTGACTCATGTTCATTTTGGAGTCTACTATGATTCCAAGATCCCTTTCTGCTGGTGAGCTGCTAAGAAAGTCACCTCCCAGCCTGTAGGTGTGTTGGTGATTCTTTCTCCCTAGATGCAGCACTCAGCACTTATCTTTGTTAAACTGCAGCCTATTCTGGTTCTGCTCATATTCCCAACCTGTCCATATCTGCATGAATCTGCTCCCTGCCCTGCAGTGTATTTACTTTGCCCCATAATTTGGCATCATCTGCAAATTTGGACAGAGTGTTTTCCATGCCTTCACCCAAGTCACTGATTTAAGATATTGAACAGCAGTGGTCCAAGGACTGAACCCTGGGGATCTCCACTGCCAGGTTTTTCCAGGTCAAAAATGACCCGTCCACCACCACCACCCTCTGTGCATGCCCCATAAGCCAATTCTCCAAACACCTGACCATGTAGTAATCTACATCACAACCTCTTAATTTATTTATAAGAATGGGATGCAACACTGCATCAAAGGCCTTTTGAAAATCCAAGTAATAAATAAAAGTAGATGACATCTATCTCAACTCCTGTATCCAAGCATTTTGTGACCTGGTCATAAAAAGAAAAAAAGTTAGTCAGGCAGGATCTATGTGATATGAAGCCATGCAGGTTGCCCTTCAGCAGTGTTTTTCCTACTGGACTCCTACAGATGTGATCCTTAATTTTTTCAAAGGTTTTCCCAAGGATAGAAGTGAGGTTTAACTGGCCTATAGTTGCCTGGATCATCCT
>NW_017729024.1:60940128-60941595 GCF_001723915.1 Gavialis gangeticus | reverse complement strand
TGCAAAGTTTGTCAGTCTAAGCTAATTTGATGTTGGCAGTCTGTCTGAGATTCTTGGCTTGAAATTCCACCTAATAGGTAAACCTGAGCTACCTAGACAACCAGGTTCAACAGCACAGTATGAAGCAGAAGTATCCAAATTGGAACAATCTTCAGAAAACATATCTACGGAGCCAGACTCTTCACACAGCAGCAGCGCTGAGACAAATAACTTCTTCCACACTTTGGACTGGCAAGGTAGTTAAAGCTACCTCTTTATTTCCTGTACAACACATCAACTGCTGTCCAAAGATTGTTCCCAGGTCCCTTACGAAGGATAGATTTTAATCGCTTAGGATTTGATCATAAAATAATCATTTTAAAATAAATGAGCTTTCCAGGCTTGTAAAAATCAATTGCTCAGCCTCATTTGAGATCACTAAATAAAGCAATGGTGGTCTGCTGTGTGTGACAGATAAGACATTCAAGGCACTCTCCTCTCTGCTGTATGGATGTTGATTCTAAAAGTCTTGGCTTTAGTCATTCTGCTGCAGCCTCTCTTGGAGCTGTCTTAAGAGTGGAGCAAGCAGGCAATGTCTAAAACTGGGACTGAAATGTTGCATTCATAGGGCCCTGGCAGGTGTTTATATTTGTCCCACCATATCAACTGTTCTAATGCCATAAAAAGGAACTGGTCATATGTTCATGTTTTGCTTTTTGTACTTAACTGACTGATTTGACATGCATGTTGGATGCATGACAAATTGCTGTTTTGAACAGCAACTTCATTTTCTTTCTGGGATAAATTTAGCATGTAATCAGGTGTAGAGACCCCCCACTATCCCAGAGTGCTTGGTTTGCCTGCCTGCCTTCCTCCCTGGCTTCTTCCCTGGGAGAGCAGCTGGCTGCCTGATGGCCTACCCAGTTGGGATCTGTCAAAGCCCTGTAGGGACAGCTTCTGGGCAACCCTGTCTTGTTTGCCACCTGGCAGTGTAGACAAGGCTGCAGCATCTCACTTCCATTCTTTTTTCCAACAGAGAAGTTTAACTTTTTTTTGTGTGGTGCTATTAGTTCTACATGTTGTAGATGATGGGGACTATCCTTTATAGCCATGCTTCTGATCCATCTATTCTTGGCAGTCAGTTTTGCTGCTACCTTAGGTTTGCTTATGGCAAAAGGAGTCTGTCTCTGACAGCTGAAGGAGGTGGATGGTTCAGGTGGCATTTGTGGCAGGTGTCCAGCAAGAGCAGTTACAGGGCAAAACTGAAAGAATTTGGTGTGTCCCATCTGTCCTTCCCTTTCTCCCCCAGCATCTTGTAGGCAAGGCTATCTAGTGTTTGTTCCCTTTCCATGTCTCTTCTGGTCTTTTTGTGAAAGGAATTTTGTTTGAAGTCTTAACTCTCACATTTGAGCCTAGTTATTTCTTGGCCAAGCAGAAGAGTTCTGCTTACTTAAAATGATTTTAAAAAATATCAGCCTCTTTTTTTTT
>NW_017729024.1:60938971-60939376 GCF_001723915.1 Gavialis gangeticus | reverse complement strand
ATTGGCCCTTTTCCAGTCCTCTGGTACCCATCCTGAGCACCATGAGTGCTCATAGCAGGACCACTGACATGGTTGTTTGACATTGGTTAATTCCTTCCGCACCCTGGGTTGAAGATCATCTGGGCCTGCTGACTTAAACATGTCCAGCCCCTCCAAATGCCTCTTCGCTAGGTCAGTGCTAACTGTTGGTGGGTTGGAGTCCTTCCTGTACCTGTCTATAGCCCCTTTAGGTGATATGTCTTTATCTGTGTTCAGGAATACAGATGCAGAGAACTCGTTTAGGAGCTCAGCTTTGTCCCTCCTATCTGTTACAAATTGCCCTAGTCTGTTCTGGAGGGGTCTTATGTTGCCATGCACCTTGTTTTTGCTCTCTATGTACCTAAAGGACTTTTTGTTGTCTTTTTT
>NW_017729024.1:60936946-60938960 GCF_001723915.1 Gavialis gangeticus | reverse complement strand
AAGTCCCCTCCCCCCCCCCAACCCCCCTTGTATTCTGACCCGCAGTACCTCAATTTGCCCCTCTTCCAATTCCACCTTGATTATTGAAGATGTGTATTGCTCCTTAACATAGAGAGCGATGCCCCTTGCCACTTTTTCCCCACTCTGGCTCATCTGCACAGCCTATAACCCTATTGTGGGTAGGGTCCCACCAGGTTAGTGTTAACCCAACCAGGTCAAAGTCTGTTTGCAAGCAGGAGTGAGTTCCTCCTGCTTGTTCCCCATGCTCCTAGCATTAGTATGGAGACACCTAAGCCCTCCAGTGGGTGTCCTGGGTACCCCCCCTTGCATTGTTTCTTTTACCAATGTAGACAAACATTTTACTACATGTCTGTTTCCTGTGACTGGATTAGTTGCTTTGTATCATTTAATAGCTTTATAACATGGTTCAAGTTTTACAGGGAAGGGAGCTTTATTTATTTTTTTAAGCTATTAAAAATATGACACTGGCAGTGCTTTTTTCCATACAGTTAGAATTTGGAAATACAACTTTAGTTCGCAAAATTTTACTGTGCTTAAAATATTAATACCAAAAATGAAATCTCGCTGTCCCGTATGCAAGAATCAAAAGGGTTTTTTAAAGATATTATGCTTCTCTTGATCTATGCATCTAGAACTTGTATGTTGCCAGAAGAGATGCTTCCTTCCAGAGTATGGAGGAGTTTTGGTTAAAAACGGCTGACTTCTTACTGTGCGTCTTGCACTTGCTTAGTCATTCTTCCTTCTGACAAGATCCCCTGGCAGTGTCACTAACATAGCATTAAAAGGATGCTAGATGTTATTCATCTAAAACTTAAAATACTTTGACTGTGTATCTGGATGTGACTTTGGCTAGTTGTTACATGCTGATCTTTACCATTCAGCATCTATTAAAATCAAGCTGAACAGACATTATACTATCAGACTATGCAAAACATTGCCAGCTGGTGAGTTTTTTTTTGTAACCTGCTTTATTGTAGTAGATGTTCCATTCATCTTTTTCAAGAGGACTAGGATTTACTAAATCAGTGGTGACTTTTTAGTGCATGGGCCAGATTGGGGGATGCCACGCACCAGGATTGTCCCTGTGCTGCTGGATTGGGACCTTACACTATCTCTCTCAGCCCTCTGCCACTGGATCTGGGCCCTGTGTTGCCTCCAGCCAGCCCTTGTGTGCCTGGGTCAGACCCTGGGTCACCTCTACGTGCTGGTCTAGCATGCTATCTAGCCTATAGGGATCCCCGCAGGTCCTGCCACAGTTTTGGCAGCAGGGAAGTGGCAATTGTTGCTACTGCTTCCCTGTCGCCTACTTTTCGGACCCATGGGGACCCATGTGGGCCAAATCTGGCATGGCTTCACAAGCTGAATCTCGACCTGCAGGCTGGGGTTTGAGCACCTCTGTACTGAAAGGTTCCTGACGTGGAGTGTAGAATTTCTCCAACTTTGTTATAATGTTAGGTCTTCATTTCTGTATTCTTTCAGTTTCAGTAGTGAGTCAGTGTTGTTGCATGTTGATGATGGGACATTGATTAAAGCATTTGGTTTACATACCTAAAAGCCAGAAAATGTGGATGAAAAGCTGAATCCTTTGATGTTGATCTATTTAAGTATATGCTATATTCGGGTAACTTAAGCAATTGCTGAAATGTGTGTAACTTCTTCTTTATTGGTTTTATTTTATTGTGGTCACTGGAAAAAAAATCAAATTTAGTTTTAGCATGTTCTTGCATTGCTGTGTATCTATAAAAATGCAATCAGTGCAACTCACCCTTTGATTGTCTGCTAAGGATAAAAGTGAAAAATGCTAATAAATTCTTATGCTGATGTATTTAAGTTTATAGCTATTTCAGAAAAAGAAGGAAAGAGGAGTGTGGTGCCTCTGATCAGGTCCAGGAATGCTTCCACTGACTAACTTGCATGTTGTCCTCTTAAATCTGTTTTTAATATAGGAAATTCTGTGTCTGTGCTGAAGTGTAAATGGTGGCGGGGGGGGGGG
>NW_017729024.1:60929665-60931946 GCF_001723915.1 Gavialis gangeticus | reverse complement strand
AAAACACTCCCTGACAGTTGAGCATAACTTAGAGTTCCTTTTCTTAAAAACAGACCTCAAATTGAAAATGGTAAGTGATGATAAAGTAGGATGTAAGAGTTATACACCTTCTGTCTGGAGAGAAAATGCCACAGACATGTAAACATTCCTACTTCCTGTTGCTTCCTATAGGAATTGCCTTTGGTTCTATTCTTATCTAGCATGGTACTACGCAAACAATCATGTCCTACCTTCCATATTGTATACCATCTGAGCAAAGAGAGTTCTGTTTAGGTGCACGCACACACACACACACACACACGCACACGGGCACACACACACACGGGCACACTGATTCCAGGTTTATGGTGTTGTAAAGTGTTTTAGTATCCTGTGTGATATTTTTTTTTTTTATAATCATGTTACATAGAGACATCAGGGCAGGATTATTGCTTCTGGATTCTACCTGCGTCTCAGCTCTTGAAGCTTTGACCCATGAGGGCAGGAGTAATGGGGCAAAGCGTGAGCCGCAGTTGCTGCAGACCTGCACATGTAACCCCTTGTTGAGTGTAAATATTGTTCCGATTTAGTTCTTGATAGTGACCAGTAAAAGAGCTTCCTACTAGAAACTGTTTCTTTTTTTGCTCCAGGTTTTGCATTGATCTATCAAATTTTCTGTCTTCAAGAATGAGGAGCTGCTGTCTTGTCACTGATTTTTCTTTTTAGAATGGCCTCCTTATTTGAAGTTTTAGCCTTAAATAATGCTGTTCTGAAAGAAGTGATGCAAATTTGAGGGACTGGCTTACGTGGAGAAAAGTAGCAGTGTGTTTGACTTCATTCAGTGGCAGTAAGGATTTATGTTTAAAGGGATAATAGTTTCTTTGGGTTGTGATTGGATACAATCAGCTGCCTGTGTAATAGCATGTAAGTACCGTAGCATGTAAGTACCAGTGCGTGGGTTCAGGGACAGATTGAAATGTTGCCAGAAAATAAATACTCGAAGGCAGCTTCAACTGACACCCGTGACCTCACCTTTATTGCCTTTGCCTAAAAGGGTGTTAATTTTTATCCCATGCGAGTTATTTGCAATAACATTGGACATCAGGATAATCTTGTTTTCTGCCTTTTTTCCTTTAGCTGATCCGTTTGACCCATTCAAAATGTCATCAGGTTCTGAAAATCCAACCCTGACTGGCCCTGATCTCTTTGGCGACTTCCTTAATCCAAATGCAACATCCTCATCCCGTACGTTTCCCTCCACACACAGCGCACCACCTCCTTCTTCTAGTTCAGACTTCTTAAATTTAGGTAAGTGCACTTTTGACATTTTCTGTAACTGTTTCTGTAGCTTCCCTGTGTTTGGGGTATTAGTTTTCCAGCTCAGTCGAGGTGGATTAGATGCTAACAGATCTTCTTATCTGGTTGCTAAATTTAATAAGATGCATGTTCCTGGTGTATAAATACACATGTCCAAGTAGTGAGGATTCCTGTATAATGTCACTTCATTAAGCCTTGGTATCGGAGTTTTGCTTGCATTGGTAACCTTCTGCTAATCCTGTGATTTTTAATTTTTCTTTGGGAGATGATGGGATAGAGAATAAACAAAACTTTGTTTTTCTGTTTCATTAAATTGCCTAGATTGCTAAAGGTAAATGCAATTTATATTTATATTTTAATGAGGTTTTTGGCATCTTTAAAAGACCATAAGAGAGGAAGTAGGAGTGGTTCAGGAAATGATTGATTTGCTGAATGTATACTTAAATCAAAGAGTCAATGCTTTTGTCCCAAAAGAATAGTTGTAGAATGTATTACATAATACTTTGGAGATCATCTTGTCCAGCTGATGATTTTTTTTAATCCAAGTACTCTAGGTAAATATGGCAAACAAGACTGTAGGATTTAGAGTTGCTATGAAATTATAGCAGAGTGTTTCAAAATTTTGTCTAACTCTGGACCAACTGTGTAGTTGGAATAATAAAAGATATCACCCTAAGAAATCCTTGCCTTTTGAAATTAGAGTCAGAAGGCACATAATATTAATTGCAAATAAGGGGGCCGGGGGGGGATTGGAATGCTAACTATTAATGGCTCTTCAACTAACATTAAAAGTAATTTGTCTTTCTGAAACAAATTTAATAGCATTTTATAAATTTTAGATCCTTACCTTTGGTAACAAATTTAGATTTTTCTCTCTAGTGAATTTAGGTTCTTTAAAAATTATTTAAATGATTTTTTCATTAAGTAAAGATCTGAATCAACTCAAACTGCAGAAATAAGACCACCTTACCCTTGAAATTTGCTG
>NW_017729024.1:60918224-60924665 GCF_001723915.1 Gavialis gangeticus | reverse complement strand
TTAGAACCTTACCTTTGGTAACAAATTTAGATTTTTCTCTCTAGTGAATTTAGGTTCTTTAAAAATTATTTAAATGATTTTTTCATTAAGTAAAGATCTGAATCAACTCAAACTGCAGAAATAAGACCACCTTACCCTTGAAATTTGCTGGGTGTCAAACATGGCCTGCCATAGCCTCTCTATCCAGCTTGCTGAATTACTGGCAGGCCATTAGCAATGAGGGACGTGACTGGGCGGGGAGTAACGGGTTGCAGAATCTGGGACCTTTGGGCCCCTTGTAGAGATGGCGATTTAACAGCAAGGTGAGCAAGAACTGACACAGCCCCAGTTGCTTCCATCCACTTTGCCTGTTGCCATAGCCCTATTTCCCTGGCCTCTGGCCCCTGCTGCATACCCTGTTCTGGAACTGGAGCTGCTGCTATGGCATGGGACACACAGCAGTAGCTCCAGCTCCAGCATGGGGCACGAGGTGGAGGCCAGAGCCACTGCTACGTGCTCCAGGCCTGAGCTGGAGTCGATGGCACTGCTGCTGGCACTTCTTCATGTACCCCACAAGGAGCCCCCCAGATCAGATCTGGCCTGTGGCAGAAGGTGAATGCAATACTCATGGGCAAAATAAAGCTAAAAAGAATCTTTGGTTTGGTCACTACAGATGACATCCACATTCTTGGAATCTTGATGCAGATATATTTTCAGAGAATAGGATGAGAAATATACTGTGGGTAAATATACATATTTTTGCTTAAAAAAAAGAATGTGGAAGGTTATGGGGAATAAGTCTTTTGAATGATATTCTGTGTTAACTACCCTGCAAAATGTTCTAGCAGTTGCACCTTCAGATAAACTAAATCAGTGTTTCCCAAACCTTGTAGGTTTATGCCCTGCTATAGGAAAGTTGGGCAGTCTCGTGGTCCTCCTCCCCCACCTCGCTTCCCTCATTGATGATTGCCACAGATTTTCCTTGGCAAGGAGAATTCATGTCAGGAAAAGTGATTAGTGCTGGCTGAAGTAGGGGGCCACACAATTTGTAGTGAGGGAAGCAGTGGTTACGGCTGACGTAGGATGTGGTGCAAGAGTGGCTGAAGTAGAACAGTGCTGTTGATTTAGCCACTGATCTGCTTCCACTCAGGAACCTTTTACTCCCCCTCTGGACACAATATAGTGAACTAAACTGTATTATTGAAAAATATAAGTATCTGTATCATGTTCAAGCCTATAAATTACTGTGAACTCCATTTTAAATACGTGAACATCTCTGTTAGGTGGTGCCAGTCCAAGGAGCAGAATTCGGAAGACCTCAGTTTTTTGTTTCTGGGTCCAGGGCTGACTTTAATGACTTCAAGCTCTGTCCCAGTTTCTGTAGCCAGAGGCTAATGTACTTGGCCATCTTTTGTAAAGTAGTCTGATTCTTGTGCATGATGAGCTGTATAAAGAACTTGGCTCCTCCCATTTTAAATTATAATTGACAAGACTGAAGCAACCTGAATCTTTCCAGTTCAAGCTTTACTTTGACATCAGCTTTTGCCTGCTCTGTAGCAGCTGTGACAATTTAGAAGTTTTTTCCCATAAAGTTTCATTTAAGGGTATGTTGATTACACCGTTTTGCCTGTTGATTATAATTGCACATTGATTACACCAATGTGACCATTAAATCGGTAGGAAGAAAAAGGCACTGTGTAAAGCTGTAAACTTGGGTAACTTGGCCCAATTTAAAGGAAAATTACCTCCAAAACAAATGTGGGTGGAGTTTTTCCCAAGTTGAGTTTCATCCATCTGCTTCTATTCCTAGGTAGCAGTTCTTAACAGCTATTAGGTATTCCCTTCCTTCAAGTGTGCCTGCTAGGTAGAGATAGCTGACACCTATCCATTCTTTATTCTGGTATAACTTGCATCTGTACACAAACACCATTAAGATACCATGGTGAAATTTACATCCGTCTTTACCCTTAATGGAATTTTCAAAGATGCTACTTTCTGAAAGTGTCACTTTGTTTTAAGGATTTGTGGGGATAGCTTGCATTTTTCAGAACAGGAGCTAAGTATAGTAACTAGTGGTATCTGTAGAAGGTGGGGATATGAATAAAAAAAATAGATGGGTAGTTTACCTGGTGTCATTCTCTCCTGGGAAAGGTAGGAAATGGCAGTGCTTCAAGTTCATCAGATTGGACAGAGGGTTAGTCTTTATAATGAAATTGATTTCCACCCCCTCCCCCCACCTACTGTTTTTACTTGGCCTCTTTTTTTTCTTTTGGTTCACTTAATGCATCTTCTTTCCAAACAAATGTATAAGCCATTTGGGATAGGAACCAACTTATAGCTATGAATGTTTGTACAGTGCTCAGTATAGCAGGGCCCTACTCTTAAGTTGGGTCACTGTCAGTAATAGAGATACCTAAAAGCTTTTAAAGTCCTTCTTAGCTCTCAATTTTATCATGCTGATTAAACAGGAGCTTAATAAATTCACATCAAATTTTTTTTTCTGTGTACCAAGGTGTTGCAAACATGCAGTTGTTAGTTTTCTAATAAGCACTCAGTAGATTTTACTTCCTCAAAGATCATACTAGACAGTAGGGCTGTGCAAAGCTTTGGTAGCCGATTTGATTTGGAGGAGATTTGCCCAAATTTTTGGGGACAATGTCTGAATCCAAATCAAATTGGGACACCAAGTAAAAGCTCTGAATCAGTTTGGAAAAACTTCAGAACAAAATTCAGCTGATTCAGAGATTTGGCCGTAAACTAAACAGGCAGCTGCTACAGCTGCCTCTAGCTGGTAAGTCTGTTGGGGTTGGGAGCTGGGTGGGGGCAAGGGGTGGGAGGGAGGGAGGGATTGAGGCTGGGACAAGCTGGCCAGCCAGGGCAGGGGGGCACATTACTCAGGGAGGGGGTGCGGGAGCTGGGAGTGGGGCTCTGGCCTGCTACTGCTTGCCTGAGTGGGGCAGGATGTGGGCACGGCTCACTCTGGGCAGAAGAAGGCAACTGGCAGCAAGGCATAGCCTCTGTTCCTAGTGCTGATGTGGGCACAGCAGTGTGGGGACTATGCCCTGCTGCTGCCCAGAGTGAACTGCACCTGCATTGATGCATGTAGCCACCCCAACTCCCAGCTGAATTGAACTGGGGGCTGGAGAATTGAACTGGCTCGGTTCCCCAGCCCCTGGTTCAATTCATCTGGGCAACGTTCAGCCCCAGCTCCCAGATGGGTGAGTGCAGGGCTTTAAGTGCCGTGAGTCTGGGGATGGGGTCGGGCAGGGCCGTCATGGGGCTGTGCCTGCCTCGCCCCAGCTGATCCAAATAACCAAATCTCTCCAAATCAATGCTGAATCTTCTGAAGCTGATTTGGCTGAATCTCCGAATTGAATCGCTGTCCGCCAGATCCGAATCAAATACGTCCCTATTCACACAGGCCTACTAGACAGGTACCACAACATCGGTAGCCTGTTCCTCAAGTGAGGTGCATGAAGTTTTTTTTTGTCTAAGCAAGTTACAGGTACAAATGGCAGAGAGATCATTATTTTGAGAATTTTAATTTTATTTCATGCTGGAGTCAGCCTTGTGGTTTGGGATGAAGGAGGTCTTCTGCCCTTTGCTTTACTATCAAGAGCAAACCACAAGATCAGCTAATACCTGGACCTTGTGGTAGAGCCTCCTCTGCTCTACACTTAAGGATAAGCTTAGGAAATGTAGATAGTAAGGAGTGGGGGATAGTATCTCTTTCTTTGTCCTTTTTCTGACCTCTAAGGACACTTTTGGGGGGTGAACCAAGTAATTTGAGAGGCTGTATTTGAGGACTGTAAAATGGAATGTAATTTTTAAGTGAGTCTCCAAATCTGGAGACCAGATGATCTATTCTTTCTTATGTTTTTCTTTAATACAAGTTACATGTCTTATGGGGGGTGGGTATCAGGAAATAGACTGAAGAAACAACTTTTTTTTTTCCCCTTTAGTCTTCCCTGCCATAGCATGGGCTCTCCAGGGCTGAATGCTCATGACTGCACGTATTATTCATCCTCTCCTTCCAGCTCCAAAGCTGAGGCTTTAACCCGGTCACAGCCACTGCTAAATTGTCACAGCTGCTACAGAGCAGGCAAAAGCTGATGTCAAAGTAAAGCTTGAGCTGGAAAGAGGTGAGTGTTACCAAGTTTCCTGCCTGTGCTGAAAAAGCAGTCCAGCCCTGGCAGCCATTCCAGCACCCCATGCCTCCTCTGGTGTGGAAATCAGTCTCCTTACTTAAACATGCACCCTGATTTTTGGGTGGCTAATTTTTGGGGAAAAGGTGAATAGTATGCAAGTAAATACAGTAATCATATCTGAAAGTAGAATTAATGAATTAGTACAGGGACACACAGAGCTTGGTCAGTACTTAGCAACGAAGATTCCTTTTTTCTGTTAAAAGGAAGTTGCACAACAACATTTCTTCACAAAAATATAATGCCCAGTAGTAAATACCCAGCTGAGTTATTACTGGATAACACAAAGCTGTTGTGGTGATAAACTATCTTGTGGAACTACTGCACCTGTCTTTACTAGTTGCAGTCCCTGACCCCATAACAAGGTCTGCATTGGATCACTTGGCATGCTACCTATCCAAACAATTATAACTGTTGCAATTTTACTTAAAATACTTGGAAGTATGTTCAAGTTTCTATCCTATATCAACTGTCTTCCTTCACTTTTTTTTACTTATGAAAAAAAAATTTCAGATGTTTCTTTTTCTAGAACTAAGAGACAACATTCAGTTTAGTTTAGTATCAAAAACTACAGATTTTAGCTTGTGCTGTGAAGCTCGCCATGTTTAAACACAGCTGAGTCATGGTTTTGAAAGTCATGTAATACATGTGTTAAGGAGTTGTGTTTTGCAAACACTGTCAGACTGAATTGAAAAACAATAACTTCAACACTAGCTTCAAGTTGTCAGCTTGAGAATGACTTGAATCCTGGTAACCATTTGAACCTGTTATTGTAACATCATTTAAAAATGTTTCTATCCATGTGAAGAAAAATCCTATTTAGCAAGCATATAAAGCACCACTGATTCAGCATAATTTTAGACTTGTTTGGTTGCTTTATCACTCTTGCAAACCAAAAAAAGAGGATTTTCCCTTTTCTAATCTATGTTCTTCTCTTCAACGATTAAAATAGTGAAATTATTCTTTGGGACTCCTCCTGCTGTGTTTGGCAGCAAATCAGTACTATGCAAGCATTGAATATCCAGCACTAGTAGGATAAAGGGTTGTAGCTTGTCCTTCTTCAGACTTATCTTCTAAGAAAAAGCTTTTTAATACATTTATCTGAAGTGAAGCCAGTATTATCTGAAGCATGCATTTCTGGTCCTAGTTATGCATTTTTTTTTTATTTTTTTTACACTAAAAAAAAAGAGTACTAAAATTATTATGGTGCTGTTCTTCTAGGTGAAGTGAGAGGTGTGATTTAATGTAACAAGCAAAGCCCACTGTGCTAAGAAAGCATAGAGTGGCATACAAGTGATCTGAGATGGAAGTGTAAGGGAGGAGAATCTTTCTTAGCAAAAGGCATGGGGAAATCATGGTCAAGGCACTGTCACTGCAGAGCATGATGCAAGTCTAGTAAGCATTTTTAAACTGAGAAGCAATTTTAGGCTTACTGAGTTGATAGCAGGGTCAGTATTCGTTAAAAATAACCCACAGTTTTGAGATGAATGTGTTCCACCATTGGAGTGGCCGTGGGACATCAGCAGAAATGGTGAGCCAGGAGAACCTGAGTGAGAGAGAACAGCTTCGTATAGCGATGAGGAAGGTCCCAGACAAACTTCTCGCATCATCCTAAACAAATCTCTTGATTCACAGGAAAATGTTGTTGTCCTCTGTGGTTAAAGACTTCTTAAATGGATGACACAATTTAAGTAAACCTATATTGTGAGGCATTGTGCCTAGGCCTTAATAATAAATTAGTCTCATTTTAGGCTGTTGCATGGTATAATCTGTTTGCTGCCAATTTTTGTGATCTGACCTTCAGGCTCATTTGTAACAATGGGTATGAGGCACTGAATTATATCGAGTGATTATTTCCAGGGTCAAAAGATGTAAGGATGCTGTAATGGGCCATGGGCATACAGTTCAGACTGTCTTGAAATTCAGCAGCAGAGAGTGAATGGGGGTGTTTATATCTGGGGTTTTGGCTTGGGCCTATCTTTTTATAGAAGATAGTAGAACTGAATAATGTTTTGACATGTTTGCACTCCAATGTGCTAGACTGCAGATTCTGAAATTAAATGCATCTCTTCCAGACAAAAGGACATGAGGTAATTGCTTCCACGTAAGCTTTATAGTATAGCGTGTGGCTCCAAAACAGCAATACTTCAGGAAAGTAACCACCTCCAGCAAAGTGTTTAAATAAAACTCAGTTGCAGCTTAATGTCTTCAATGAGCAAAACCCTTCCAGGAAGTAACTGTCAGTAATCGAAACTAC
>NW_017729024.1:60916332-60918128 GCF_001723915.1 Gavialis gangeticus | reverse complement strand
TTTTTTTTTTATTTTTTTTACACTAAAAAAAAAGAGTACTAAAATTATTATGGTGCTGTTCTTCTAGGTGAAGTGAGAGGTGTGATTTAATGTAACAAGCAAAGCCCACTGTGCTAAGAAAGCATAGAGTGGCATACAAGTGATCTGAGATGGAAGTGTAAGGGAGGAGAATCTTTCTTAGCAAAAGGCATGGGGAAATCATGGTCAAGGCACTGTCACTGCAGAGCATGACGCAAGTCTAGTAAGCATTTTTAAACTGAGAAGCAATTTTAGGCTTATTGAGTTGATAGCAGGGTCAGTATTTGTTAAAAATAACCCACAGTTTTGAGATGAATGTGTTCCACCATTGGAGTGGCCGTGGGACATCAGCAGAAATGGTGAGCCAGGAGAACCTGAGTGAGAGAGAACAGCTTCGTATAGCGATGAGGAAGGTCCCAGACAAACTTCTCGCATCATCCTAAACAAATCTCTTGATTCACAGGAAAATGTTGTTGTCCTCTGTGGTTAAAGACTTCTTAAATGGATGACACAATTTAAGTAAACCTATATTGTGAGGCATTGTGCCTAGGCCTTAATAATAAATTAGTCTCATTTTAGGCTGTTGCATGGTATAATCTGTTTGCTGCCAATTTTTGTGATCTGACCTTCAGGCTCATTTGTAACAATGGGTATGAGGCACTGAATTATATCGAGTGATTATTTCCAGGGTCAAAAGATGTAAGGATGCTGTAATGGGCCATGGGCATACAGTTCAGACTGTCTTGAAATTCAGCAGCAGAGAGTGAATGGGGGTGTTTATATCTGGGGTTTTGGCTTGGGCCTATCTTTTTATAGAAGATAGTAGAACTGAATAATGTTTTGACATGTTTGCACTCCAATGTGCTAGACTGCAGATTCTGAAATTAAATGCATCTCTTCCAGACAAAAGGACATGAGGTAATTGCTTCCACGTAAGCTTTATAGTATAGCGTGTGGCTCCAAAACAGCAATACTTCAGGAAAGTAACCACCTCCAGCAAAGTGTTTAAATAAAACTCAGTTGCAGCTTAATGTCTTCAATGAGCAAAACCCTTCCAGGAAGTAACTGTCAGTAATCGAAACTACACAGCGATTCTTAAGCAGATTAAGATTTCCCCAACTGGAAATCCAAATAGTAGTCCTGTTAGTGCTCTTGCCATAAAATTATAATCATCCCTGTGTTTAGTTTTCCAATATGGATTATTTTCTAGGAAATCTGACACAAGAGCCAGCTAAAATAACTTCCTCTGCAAGTCACCCAGACCTTTTGGGTGGATGGGACTCCTGGGCTGATTCCTCAGCTGCTGCCAGTGTAGCATCACAACAACCAAAGAAGTCTGCATTTGAAGGTATTCTGAAACAAAACATACAGTGCATTTTTGGTACCCTGGAGAATGTGTTTTACTTGCTTGTTTATCATTCTAGCTTCTTGAAACTGTGGGGTCACTGTAAGCCTCTTGCTTATTAAGTAATGATATTCAGGGACTCACAACTTCAGCTGCTTTGGAAGGTGTGCTACATTATTATTATTTTTTTTTTTAATTTAAAGAAAAACAAAAGAATAAGGTAATGCAGATTTTTTTACACCACTTGATAGCCATGGATATGATAAAAAAAGAAGCAATGAAACATCAGAGATTTTGAAGATTTTTGGGTTGATGTACTTGGTCATGGAAATAGTACTTTTCTGTTATCCTTTTAAACCTGCCATCTCTACCGTGTATAAAACTTCCTCTCTGTTTTATTACACAGGCCAAGCTCTTACTACAGGAAGCCAAT
>NW_017729024.1:60910029-60911332 GCF_001723915.1 Gavialis gangeticus | reverse complement strand
ATGATAAAAAAAAGAAGCAATGAAACATCAGAGATTTTGAAGATTTTTGGGTTGATGTACTTGGTCATGGAAATAGTACTTTTCTGTTATCCTTTTAAACCTGCCATCTCTACCGTGTATAAAACTTCCTCTCTGTTTTATTACACAGGCCAAGCTCTTACTACAGGAAGCCAATCAAATGCGTCTTCAGGTCCATCTCTCACCCAAACACAATCTCAAAATTTTGACCCTTTTGCTGACCTGGCTAACCTTAGATCTGGTCTTCCAGGTAACTTTTTTTTCTTATTATACCTTTTGAGAAATTTTTGAATGCAACTCGTATTTCCCCCATTCCCCACTCTCCGTGCCCCTCCCCCCCATGACTTTAAATAACAGGATTGGAGGAAATACTTGCATGGATAACATGAACTTCCACAATTACTTTATAAAGAAATATGGTTTTAAAACAGTTTGAAAGTAATGTAAGTTTGTAATGCTTCAGTCTCTGAAGGAGGTTTTAAAATTAATGGTCTAGAGCTTAAGCCTAAGTGGCGCAGGGAGAATAGAGGTGTCTTAGAAATAAGTGTCTGTTCAGGGAGAAATCAATTGGATCTGGCCATATGAAATACCAGCTGTTTCAGAAGAATGCATGGAAGAGCCTTCGTATTCCTCAATCATCATGTATGTGGAAGAAAAGGAGGAAGCTGAGAGCTGTACGAACTCAGGATGGAGAAGTGAATGATTCTGATCAGGAGGGTCAGGCAGGGCCAAGATTGTTCTCCAACTCAGTTAAGAGGAGTCAATGGAGGGCAAGTGAGAGCTGGCAGAAGACAAAGGGTGCAGGCTCTGTAATAGGATGTTTGAATAAAAACAGGAGGAAAGGTCAAGCCAGTAAATGCATTCTTCTGTTTCAAGAGTTGTAGTGAAAGTAAGATAGATGGTAGTGGGAGAGTTCAAAGGTTGATCTTTGAGACCTGAGAATCTTGCTGCAGATTTGTGCGCTGCTGGAGAGGGGAGAACGACTGAAGGGTGCAAGGCTGGAAGTTGAGAGGTAAGAAGTCTGTTAGGAACAGTACTTAATTCATGGGGTGACCTCCTCCTCCTTTATTCCTGGATTGTCTGTATGTTCCATAACTCTTATCCCTTGGTACAATGTTTGCTAACTCACTTTTCTCTAAAGAAAACTCCAGTGTTCCTTTCCCATCTTGTACTGAATCAGCATCCAGTTATCAAGGGTTTCCATCCTGCTGGGTTACCTCAGCCTCCAGTGTGGACTCTTGTGTTGTGGCTTTTTTGGGGGGGGGGGGGGGGGGTTTTTTTTGGT
>NW_017729024.1:60904482-60909542 GCF_001723915.1 Gavialis gangeticus | reverse complement strand
GGGGGGAGGATTTTTTTGGCTGATTCTTGGTTTTTTCCTGAAGTCTCAGTAGCTCTGGATTACTCATGTGCAGTTCCCTTCATATCTTCCTAACAAGATTAGGGAGCCAACTCAAACTCCTGTAAGAATGCAGACATTTGTCTGTTGGCAACACAGCCTATTTTCAGAATGCTGTCTTTTCAAGAAGAGATGCAAGCAAGCTTTATTTTTCTCAGAAATTGATGGAGCTTGAAGTATTAGCTTGTTCTGGTATTTGTTTGTCCTCAGCTTTCACGGAAGATGTGACACCCCCCCCCCTTCTTTTGCATAATTAGCACCCCTGCCATAAAGTGAAAGTAAAGGTTTGGTTACAAGATCAGAATACAAAAGTTAGTCTGTGTTGCAGCTGATGTGCCCAGAGCCTTTTACCCATGTAAACTGGAGATGCTTCTGCTCTTATTTTGTTTCTGTTGGGGAAACAAGCTATTCTACAAATCTACCATGCCTGGTACTTCATCAGCTTTGCTCTAGACAGCTCCTGTGTTCACAGGAGCAAAAGGATTGGATGCATGTACATGCTGGAAAGTTGAGAAAATATTGCTGATTAACCACTAGATAATGCAGACGAGGCAGAAAATACCTGGAGTGGGGGGAACAGACTAATTTGGAATTGGGCTTACACGATTTTTACCTTTTACCTTGCTTCATTACCTTACCAGGTAATATTCAGTTAACATTTTTTGTTTTATTCCGTTAAACCATTCTCATTAAACTACCTGGGTGCCAAAAAACTGACTGAATTAGATTCCTACACACCTTCTCCTTCAGTTGCTTTGTCACTGAATCTGTTTTAGTGGTTCAGATTATGCCCTACTCCTCCCCCCCCCATGCCTCTGCACCAGTATAATTTTAGCAGCTTTAATAAGGATGCTTTTGTTTTGCACTGGTGTGTGAGATGCTATTCCATATATGCACCCAATTCTGAGATGGGGTTACTTTGCACTCAGTACAAGACTTAAAGGCAGGAGAATTGGTTGTGCTTTGCCTTTTTGCTGGGTGCGCAACTATCAGCTGCCAGAAGTTCCAAGAAGAAGTTGAAACACCTAGGGACTGCTTGAGCACACATGCGCTTTGGGCATACTTTGTACCATGGAGCCTGAAGAGTTGGCAACACAAAGTTGTCTCTTGCCTCAGAATTATCAATGTTGGGGAAATTCACAGCTCAGGTTTATGGCTGCTTTGTTACAGTAGAGTACCCCGAACAGATTCTTGGCCCCAATATCATTTATCAGCCCAATGGATCACAGCACTGGGGAGGGAAATGGAGTGATCAGGCTGAGTTCCCTTCCTCAACCTGATCGTAGCACTGGGAAGGGGAACTCAGCCGGGCTGCTTCGAAATTCTTGAAACGTTTCGACTACCCTCACTTTGTTTCGAAGCCCTTTGTTTTGTTTAAATTTCACTGGTTTCAAGCTCGAGGTGAGTTGAAACAGTGTAGAAACGAAACAGCCAGCGAAATTTCGCACAACCCTACTAATTAGTTGTAGCAGCCAAACTAATCGGTATCAAATTTTTCTATACAACTAATTTGCATAGTTGTCACTAGGTCTCTGGATGTTTGTCTCTCATTAGACTATTTGCATCAATATTTTTTTTGTCCCTTTATTGCCTTCACTGTGAATATTTGTCAACTGATTGAATATAGTGCGAGGAAAAATTAGCCTCGTTTAAACCGATAATAGAAAACTGCCTTCTCTTCCTTTTTTTTAAAATTTCTTAAATCTTTCATTTTGAAAACCTTGGTGTATGCACGTGTCAAGCACTAAGGTATTTCAAATAAATTGCTTAATGCAGGGCATCCTTACAAAATTCCACGGCTCACCTGCCCAGCAAAATATTTGCTCACTGACTCTATCTGGATGCTGCAGATGCAAAATGAATCTGAGGTTTCACACTCCTAATAAAAGGACCCAATGCAGTTAGGGTTTGGTGTTAGGATAATAACTATTTGTACCCTCAGGTCCTGATTCAACACCACTAGAGGTCTTTCATTGACTTCATTGGGATTTGGATGTAGTCCTTAGTGTCTCCTTTGGACAATCTTAAACTCTGTGATTCATTAGGCAATGGCCAATTGTCACTATAATGTTTAAACTTCTTGGCATTTTCAGGCTTAGAATTGATGATAGGAAAGAAAGTACAGGGCTTCAAGTCTTATCACACTGTTTCAGACACTTGATACCCTTTGTTCACAGTAATAAGTCCAGAAATATATAGTAGTAATTTGTTTGGTTTTTATTGGACTGAAAACTTTCCTTAATTTTGTAACTAATGGACCAACACTAGCATAATGGTAGCATTTAGTACTAGTGACAAAGAAATGACAGTTTTGGTTGAAAAGGGGAAATATAGGAGGAAGTTATTAGTGGAGTCCCTTAAAGTTCAATCTTGACAGTGATCTTATTTCATATTTTGTCTTGGCACAAAAAATAGTGTGCAGACTACACTTGGGGGAGGCCATAAATACAGAGGAGCATCCAGTTATCTGATCTTGAGGTTTAGAGGAATAGAAATGGAGTAAAATTAATACAATTTTTTTTACTATAAACTAGGAGGAGAGATTTTAGTTGATTGCAGGATGACTGTCACCAATGTGCTGGGCCATAAAAAGAGTAAATGCAACCCTTGGGTGCATCAGGAAAGGTATTTTCTGTTGATGTGAAGAAGCATTAATGCCATGTATGAAGCACTGGTGAGACCTCAACTGAAATACTCTATTCTTTTTTGGTCATCTGTGTTCAAGAAAGATGAATTCAAACTAAAACAGGTGAGGGGCAAGGATTTCTTAGGGTGATAACTTTTACTGAACCATCTGTGTAGTTGGGCTAAAGCTATACAAGCTTTTGAATATAAGGTCTGAGGAAGAATGCCTTAAATTTGAAAGCTTGTTTAACTTTAGCCCAACTACATAGTTGGTCCAGTGTGGTGTCTCATATAATTTCTGGACCACTATGGCTATACCATCACTCTGACACAACTAAAACAGGTACAAAGGAGAGTTGCTAGGAAGAGTAACAGAGCCTATTAAATGAGGAGAGGCTAGAAGACCTTGGCTTGTTCACCCTAGTAAAAGAAGGCTGAGACAGGATTGTTGACTATAAATACTTGTAAAGGGCTTAGCACCGGGAGGGGAGGAGGAATAAGTATTTAAACTAAAGGAAAAGGTTGGCACAAGAACAAATGGGTATAAATTGGCCATGAATAAATGCAGAGCCTTCTTTCATCTGATTTTTCTTTCTCCCTTCTCTTGTACTTGAATGTCCAAATTTTTCTGTAGAAGCAATATGCAAGGCAAATGTGGAGGAAAATGGGGCTTGCCCATGTTTCTACCTACAGTTGGCTCAAAACTTTCAGGAGGAAGTAGTTTCTTTTTTGCATATGTGTAAATGGGGTTTTCCTCCAGAGTAGATGGCCCCATGCACATTCTTATTTGTAGATGAGCTTAGCCCTAGGGCCTTTCACTGATTTTAGTTGTGGTCAGAAGCACAAGTGAGTGCTCATGTGGACAACACCTTCTGAAGAATTCCAGTTACTGGTAATTTCCTTCTTGTGGGGATGTTGCCTTTCAAAATAGTTAAGTTATCATGCTGCATTTAAATTCAGATAGGAAACTGCTTTTCAACAAAATGGGGATGAGCACACTTCTTCCCCTTCCTGCCCTCTCCCTCCTGGATTAAAATAGTCACTGGTCCACAGGCTGAATCAAGGACCTGATCTTGCTGCATGGTGCTCAGTCCCTGTGCATGGCACTGGCCTGGCTGGCTGGACCCCCATACCTGTGCACAGGGCCAGTGCAGCAGGAGTGCCAATCCAGCCTGTTTTCTTGCAGCATGTTAATATGTTGTGGCGCACACCCTTTGGAAATCACTGCTCTGGTGCCTGTTACATTGGTAATATGCCAGTTGCTGAAGCAACTTGCTTTCTACAAATCTTGAAGATTGAGTCCATGGAGGCAGTGCAGGAGAGGATTGGCTTCAGGTATAAATCCCTTGCTTGTCATCCTGACTGAAACAAAGGACCTGGTGCTTAATGTGAAGGTTCAGCCTCTCTCCAATATGCATGGTTTACACTGACAAAAGAGTGGGGAAGAGGGCTTTTACTTTCTCTACAAGGGAGTAAAAAGTAGATGAACCTAAGGGCCAGGGGTGACTGGTGCCTTCTGAGTCTAGGGGGGCACAACTTGTGGGCAGGCCCAGGGGTAGGCCAAAAGCCCCATATCCACTCCTGTTCTTCTGTGCAGTGGCTTAGTGCTCTTCCCCTCTTTCCCTCCCCCCGCCCCAACACACTGCTAGGCCGCACAGCAAAAAAAAACTGCACTGACCGGAGTGGTGCTTTTTAGGGGGTCAATCTTGGGGGGGGGGTGATTCCCCCCCACCAGTCACCTGTGCTAAGAGCTAGTTGTTTTTACCACAATTTCTCTTCCAGGCTTGGTTCAGTATATTTTTCCTCTATGTAGACCAGTGTTTCTTAACCAGAGTGCCTGGGTATCCTGGGCTGCTTTGAGATCCTTTTAAGGGTGCTGTGGGGTGCCATACAATATTAGCACTGTTTGGTGTGCAAACATAATTGATAAGATAAACCTAGAGATTTCAGATAGTCAGTAGTGTCAAAACATCCTCCCTGTTGTTATCTTTTTGATTTCTTTGCAATAGAAGAATTGCTCTCTTACTTTTTCCAGTCAAAAATCAAGTGAAAACTAAGAGCTGGTATTTTCCAAGGGATGCCTTCAGTCTAGTGTGGGTGAGAACCTCTGATTGACCCTCACTAATATTAGTCTTCAAAGCCATTTATTCACCTCTGAAAATTGTTTTTAATATAAAAACTGAAAAATGAAAGAAGGTTGGAGAGAATACTCTTTAATGTGACTGACTTCAAAGTGCACCTTTTCTTCAACATGAGTAGTTTCTTAGCATCCATCTTTAATTATTAGTGAGCATAAGTGTAATAAGTTGGTAGTGAAATCTGTTGCATCTCTGAATAGGTTTTCTAGACAGAATGTGCATTCAGTGGATCAGACAAGG
>NW_017729024.1:60898214-60899482 GCF_001723915.1 Gavialis gangeticus | reverse complement strand
TCTCAGCATCCATCTTTAATTATTAGTGAGCATAAGTGTAATGAGTTGGTAGTGAAATCTGTTGCATCTCTGACTAGGTTTTCTAGACAGAATGTGCATTCAGTGGATCAGACAAGGATTTAGCATTTGTCATAGAACTGAATGAGTGGCAAGGTTAGGGGAGCTGAAGAATTTGAAACAGTAATGAATTTCTAGACTTCCACATCCAAATTATCTGTGGTTCTTTGAAATTCTTGTCAAGAGATTTATTTTCAGATTTGTTTTACATATTCTTTAGATTGCAGAGTTGCTCACTAAACCCAAGTGGGCACATGTGGTTACCCTTATTAGTCTGAAAACACACAGAAGGTAGGGCAGGGTGGAACCAGTTAATCTTTAAGGTGCCACCCTGCCCTAAACCAAGTTGGGGGTTATCTAGAATAGAAATGGGTTGAATCTGTTACTAGAAATTAGGGTTGTAGGAGATGTGAAATGGTAATTGTTTATACTATTTAATGTTTACTGTTTAGCTCCCAGCCCGCTGTCAGGGGAAAAGCTCTGGCATGGGTTGACCAGGTGGCAGCACAGATCTGGGCTGCAGCATTGTGCAGCTGCTGTGACAGGGAGGTAACTAGAGGTTACCTGGAGGGGAGTGGAGCCAGGCAGAGTTGTGCAGCAGAACTGGCAGGACTTAAATAGGAGCAAGTGTAGTGGCAGGGCTGCCATCAGGTGCCACAGGGGTGGGCTGCATGCAGCCAGGCCCTCCCCTCCCCTTCCCCCCTCCATAGCAGGGGCTCCACAGGGGCTTCTGCCTGCCTGAACAGACATGATGCACCCAGGTGGTGCCTCTAGCCTGTAGGTACCTGGAGCCCAAGGTGGTGCCTCTCTCCTGCTTACCTGTCCCCAGGACTCTGGCAGCTAACACTGGGGAAGGACCTGTGGTGACTTTCTGAGCCTGGGGGCACTTAGTGGATGGGCATGCTGTACAGGATTGCACCCAAGGCATCCACCTGTGGGTTGAGCACCCTCTGCTAGGAGCTGTGGCACCAAGGCAAGGCCTCAGCTGAGTGGAAGGAACGCAGCCTGGCTGCATCTGGACAAGGAAGGGAAGGGACCGCACTGCCTCTATCAGCCGCTGCCCGGACACTGGGCAGCACCAAACTGGCGACCCTGCAAGACCCTACATCCTGTGTTGTTGCTGCTGCTGCTGCTGGCACCACTGCCTGCCCACTCCTGCACACTCGGTGTGAAGCCTGCTGTGGCCATGGGCTTCAGTCCCAGCTGGTGGC
>NW_017729024.1:60882008-60893214 GCF_001723915.1 Gavialis gangeticus | reverse complement strand
CTGTTGCTGCTGCTGCTGCTGGCACCACTGCCTGCCCACTCCTGCACACTCGGTGTGAAGCCTGCTGTGGCCATGGGCTTCAGTCCCAGCTGGTGGCAGCTCTCCTGCAAATCGCCCTCAGTCCTGGCTCCCTGTGTCACCCTGCCCTTCTGCTGTGGAACTGTTTAACTGATATAATTAGAAGAAGTTAAGTGGGTAATTCTTAAAATTTATAAAACATTTCTATTGGGGATTATATAAGATTCATGTCAACCGTTTTTAGGTCCTTCCAGTGGCAGTTTCTCACCTGGTGGATTTGCTCAAAAGTCTGCTCCTTCTCAGAAACCAGGCAGTGGTCAGTGGCAAAAGAACAAACCACAAACTACTGGTACTTCATGGCAGCCCCAGGCTAAACCACAGCAAACTAAACCCAGTGCCCAGGCTAAGCCCAACTATACAATGAACTTCAGTGTTATTGGAGGGCGAGAAGAAAGAGGTATTAGAACTCCTTGTTTTGGTAAGTGCTGTTCCCTGAAATTTTAGCTATCATTCATTGTGTATGAAATTGTTGGGCTATCTTCTACCTACCAGCTTGCCCTTATGGTTTTATGAAAACTGAAAAGATGACTGAAAGATGACTTTTAGTGCTGTTAAAAACTTTATAGTGGTATGTATTGAATTACCTCTTAATAGTAACACAAATTAAATAAGCAGTAGTTTTAAAACCCATTTTTTTGATTGTCCCTTGTCTCTCCAAACTTGCTAGCAGACATTAACACAGCATGGAAGCCAGCTTGTCAGAATGTGGCTCAGTAAGTAAGAGTGGGAAATACTCTGGCTCACCTAGTGAGGCAGCTTTATGCTTAAACCACTGACAATGTTGCTTGCTCTCAGGCAACCTGGATTCTTAGACTTATTAGACATTTCTTCACATCATTGTGGTTTGGATGGCTTGGAAGTGCAGTCCTAAGTGTTTAGACCAGGGTCGGGCAAAATATGGCCTACAGGCTGCATCTGGCCTGCCAGGCCATTCTACACAGTCTGTGGGGCTCCTACAAATTTTAGAGAATTTAATATTCATCTGCCCGGGCTGCCTATCAAAGATGACAAGGCACCAGGGGCAGTAGGACCCAGGGAAAGCTGGTGGCAGGACCCAGTAGCCACAGCAAAGCCAACCCAGCCTTGCCCTCACCCCCAGCCAGAAGCTTCTGCCTAACACAGGCTTCTGGCCTGGGGCTGTTCACACTTCCCTCCACTCAAGAGGGAAACTCAGAAGAACAGAGGGAGGGGAGGACCAAAGGTGATCACCGCAGTCCTTGCGGCTGGGCCAGCTCCTGCAGTCCTGGCACTGCAGCTGGGGAAACGCATGGTGTCAGAGCACATGTGGGGGTGAGGAGAATGGCAGCAGGCTGGGAAGAGGGGATTGGCAATGGCAGGTGGTGGACAAGTGGCCACAAGCAGGCATGTGGGACCTGTGCCAGTATACTGGGGCCAGTGCCAGCAGGGGCCCAGAGCGGGGCGGCAGGATTGCAGGGCCTGCACCGGCAGGAGCTCTGGAGCTGGGCCAGATTGTGCCAGCAGGGAAAGGGGGGAGCCGGCCTGGCTCTAGAGCCCCTGTGGACTCAAGCCCCACACTCCTGCCGCCTTGCTGTAGGCCCTGTTGGTGCTGGCCCCAGGCCACCAGCATGGACCTCATGCTCCTGCCTGCGCACCTGCTTGCTGCCAGTCCCCCACCTGCTGCTGCCTTACTTCCTGGCCTGCCACCACTCTTCCCACCCCCTGCCTGCTGTTCTGGCACCATGTGATTCCTGGCTGCAGCACTGGGCCACAGGACTCGGAAGGAGCCAGCCTGGCCGCTGTGATTCTTGACTGGTTTTGCTGTACTGGCTGCCCTGGGCTGGCTCCTGCTGCATCCTGTGGTCTCAGGCATGCAGCTGGGATGTGGTGCTGGAGTGGCAAGCTGGGGGAGATGGGGAAGGGGAAGCGGCAGGAGAAGGGCAATGGTAGCAGACGGGAGGGGGAAGTGGCGGCAAGTGGGAGCATAGGGCCTGGGCCAGTGCCAGGAGTGGTGGGAGCGTGGAGCCCAGGCTTAGAGGAGCGCTGGCAGGGCCTCTGCTTGCCACAGGGGGAGATCTGTGGGCAAACCCTCCCTCTCCACACATGCCACAATCCTCCCCAGCCACACTCCCCTCCCTCCCCCATACCTACCTACCTACCTACCTACCTACCTACCTACACCCTATATCTTCCCTCCCCCGCACGCACGCACAAAATACAAGAGTAAGACATAATTTTAAGCTATTATACAATTGCTTCTGTGTACACTACACAAACACGTAAATCAGGACAATATATATTTTTAAATTAAATTAATGTTGTAGTACACAATTGGTTTTTAGAATATAATTTGGTATTTTTTTCTGGTTCTGAGGTGGCAAACCCCCTTGCTGAAAGGAGTACTTCTGGGTGCAAAGGGAGGGATTTTGGTGACAAAGGTCAGGGGTTTGGGTGGGGGATGGGGACACAGGACTTCCAGTCCCAAGATGGTGACCAGGGGGTGGGGCACCTGTTAAGGGGTGGGGTTACCCTTGTGGCCCTTGATGGCTTGCCAGAATTTGGTAAGCGGCCCTCCACCCAAAATAATTGCCCACCCCTGGTTTAGACTGCATCTGTAAATCTGAAATATCGCTTTGAGGGGGAGAGAGGCAATGAGGTTATTTTCAGCTCACTTGTCCTGAAGACAGCCTGCAATACACCTTTGTCCTGTTTTTGTGTAGTATTAATTGCTAGGTTCAATGGCTCTTTCAGAAGGATGTCTTCCCTTTGGTAACAAATTTTATGGTATAGTGATATATCCTAGATTACCCTCCTAGCTTGGGGTCTAGCTGTGGCTGTATGGAGCTAATGTGTGAAGCTTACAGCAAGCTGATTTGCCCTTCTAGAAAGCCCGTGAGGGTCTTGGATGTCCTGTAAGAAAGGAACACAATTCAGGGAAATCTAATTCCATCACCTAATCTCTCCCCACTGCCCAAATTGGTTGGAGGTTTCTCTACCCATGAACATTGCTGTACTACTACGTTCCTCAAATTGTAGCTAAGGATTATGATCATGTTTGGAACTTTACTTTCAGAGGCACTTCATTTTCAGATGTGACTTCCATCTCAGGGCAGTATGTTGACCACCTCTGCCACAGTAGGATGCCTAGTAAATATCTTTATCACTTTTTTTTCCCCCCTTCTGTTGCATAGGACAAAAGCCAAAAGTTTCAGAAAATGATTTTGAGGATTTGTTGTCCAATCAAGGATTTTCAGCTAAATCAGACAGAAAAGGACCAAAGACCATTGCTGAAATGAGAAAGCAAGAAATGTCCAAAGATATGGATCCCCTGAAATTAAAGGTTTGATGTTTAATAGAGTAACTGTGATTCAAATGTACTTTTACCCCATTGTCTTAGCAATGTTGATAGTGGAGCAAGGGGGGGAATACACTGAAGGATAAAACCTTGAGTAGCAAACTAGTGGAAGAAACTAAGGAAAATTTTACATATATCTTTCAATGGTGGGAAAGAACTAAAAGGAATTTAATTTTTCATCACATCATTGTATATGCTGCTTGATTAGCCTGAGCAAGTATGCTCGAGTAAAATCTATGTAGGGGGGAGAGAAACTTGTTGAGGACAGAGGGTTTCAGATATCAGGGCTGGTAAAATCATCAAGTGTGGGTGAAAATTTTAAAGGAACAAAGAGAAATGTTGTGCAGTGGATGTTACTGCACAGGTCATTTCCACCAAAAGAGGTGGTCAGCACTCCTAGAAAGGACTCATTAGAAATGACTGTAAAAGGATTCCAAAAAGTCCAATTGACAGATGGATGAAAAAAAGAAAGCAGTGAGCAGAAATGCATGAACAAAGTCAAACATGGAATATAGAGCAAGAAGACTGAGGATAAGAAGGTACTGAGGAACAGAATTACCAATGTAACAACCAAAAACCAACTAAATAGAAGCAATAACCAGTTCCAACATGCTAGACTCTTACTTAAGTTTTATATCTAATGTAAGAGTTTCTTCCCTCACTAAGTAGTAGGAAAAGATCTTTTGGTTTCTGAATAAAAATTCACAAGCCAAAAAGTATCACTCCTGTTCCCTATGAGCATGAATGCTGTTGGTGCAGTATAGGATAGGGTCATGGGGCCCACTGGCCCTATACCCAATGGGACTATGTCATACAGACATGAGCTTACCCAGTCTTTACACATGGCTGTAGTTTCTCAGTTCTTGCCTGCCACATCTTGATGTCAAACTAGTTATTGTTGACAGAGATATAGCCAAAGTAAACTGTTAAGAAGTGGGTCTGGATCTTCTTTGGGGTTCCAACCTCCCTTACACCCCATCCTAGCACCACTCTGTTGGTAACATGACCTTTCCACCCTTGTTCTCTATGGGTGGTAGTCTTCAGTCCAATTTACAACGAAAAATGGTGTCTAACTTTATAGATGGAGCAGGACCCAAGGAAGTCTTGTCAAGTAGAGTCCTTGCTCCTACACGCTGAGCCTGCCAGTCAGGAAGTGGCTCAGTCTTGGGCTTGTGGGTCTTACTTCGCTGCCCAACCCTCGTGAAGAAGTTAGTTGGACTAAAAAAGAAAATGGGCCAGGCCCTCCAGGCCGCCTACTGCCTGCAGCTTGGGCACTTCTGTGTCTGTTCAGGGATGACCTTAGTGGCACCTACCGCCTTCCCTGGTGCATCAGGGTAGTCCTCCCACCCTCCACTACTACGTTTCTAGTGAGCCTGAAGCCTGACTCTCTTGCCAGCTATTTGTTGCTGGTAGTGAGCCCTCAGCTCCCCTTTCCCTCTGGTTTCCAGGGCTTTAAAGCAATAAAAGGAAAAAAACCAAAGTAAACAAACAATTGTGCAGGGTGCTGCCGGCAGTTCTGATGGCCAGTTCCTCTGGCCCATCTTCTTGTCGTGTTTACTGCCTTCCCCGTTGCCCCAGCTTCCTTAAACTGTTGGAGCCCCTCTGGGCTCCTGGGACTTAGCTTTCTCAGCCCCGCTGGCTCTGCAGCTGTCCAGCAAGCATCTGTGTCTCTCTCCCTCAGCGCTGGCAGCGGGCCAGCAAACCCCCATGCTGCCTTGGGCAAGGCCATACTTGATCCAGCAGCTGCTTGTGAACCAGGCTGGTCCCCTCTTGCTCCCCATCGTGGGTTCCAGCTGTGTCCGTGATTCTTCCCTCTCTGCAAATTTGGAGGGGTTTGTTTTTATTTCTTTATAAATGCCAGCTACTAATTTTAAGTTACCACCGCTAGTATTAGTAGAAGAAACGGATCATAATTTTGTAACATGAAGATTACCACACTACTTGGCGCTAACTCAAGATGGTATACCGACTGAAATCAAGTCGGTGAATTACTCAAATTGATTCAAATCTAGTGCAAAATGAGATCATTTGCACATAATTTTTAGTCACTTTGTTTTTTGAATAGTTTGCAATTCCTGTAATATCTAAATTAAGAACTACTTACAAGCCAGCTAGCTTTCCAGTGGCAGTTGTGAAAGCCAGAGATGACAACCCAACAACAAGGATTTCTAGCTACATGATCAGCTGATTTAAGAGCATATTTGCTAAGTTCTCTGAAGTTTTTTTCAAAACAATGCAGTTAGGCCAAACTTTATATCCTTGCACAAAGTAATGGGAGAAGAACATTATCTACAAGCAGATTTAAAGTGCCCTTTACCCCTAGTGTATTCAGTTAACATTTTTTTTTCTAATTTTCTTTCTAGATTCTAGAATGGATTGAGGGAAAGGAGAGAAATATAAGGGCTCTGATATCCACTCTTCACACTGTTCTTTGGGAAGGTGAGAATAGGTGGAAGCCAGTGAGCATAGCTGATCTAGTTACCCCTGAACAAGTAAAGAAGTACTACAGGAAAGCAGTACTTGTAGTTCATCCAGATAAGGTGAGTATATTGGGTATATTCAAGGCTATTTCTGAAATAGTTATTGACCATTGTAAATCTACAGTGTTAAAAGGAAAATCAGCAAAGCTTAGTGATTGGTGGCAAACCCATTCAAACACTGCAAACGCTAATGGGGAAAGGTTTTTATATGGTCTGAGACCAATAGGCTACATGTAGTAAAACCAAGTTTTAACTTCATGTCACTTTGATGTTTTGGAGAAGTACTTTTCCAGTAAACAACTATTTGTGCTGAATTCTGGGGATCTGTCAGATGACAGCATCCAACCATGGAGGTTAGATGAAAGGAAAAGGTCCCCAGTAGGTGAACTGAACAGTGGTGGCAGCAGTAGCTACATACCACTCTTTCTGTGGCCAGTCAGGATTGAAATAGCCTCTTCCCTTCACAAAGGAGAACTAAGAACTACGTTGACCATTGCTTCACATTATTTGTTGTTGGACTGTTATCTTGACAAACTGCTTTCACTCTTTTCTCCATATTCTGGGTCTTGTCTTCTGAATTTGGCACATTGGTATCCCTGGACAGTACACAGTCTCTCAAATTTACTTTCTGTTTGCACCTTCAGGACACAGGTGAAGTATCTCACTTCAACTGTCAGTAAGAATATGTACTGATGACTTTGGGCAGTTTGCACCTCTCAGGGCCTCAGTTCTAGGCTGTGTACATATACAGAAGGGTGAATGTATCTCTCATTGTTCACTCAGATTTTCAGATATTTTTTTTTAACATCCACAGAGGCTAGGATTAAGGAGGTTCCTTTTTAAATGAAACTTCAGATGTTGGCACATAATCCTGTAGCACATTTTGCTGTTGGAGGATATATAGGGCTCTATTTTTTTTTTAGGTGCAGCTGAACCAAATGAGTTAATTGGGAAGGTGTTCTGTCTGCAGTGTATCATTCCTGTGCAGAAGATTCCTCAGACCTATTTTAGACTGAACTCCTTATTGAGACACAACTTCTTATTTTTGTGCAATTAATACTGAAGTTTAGGGGCTTTCATAGTTGCAACTGAATGTTCTATCAGAAAAACTTGGCTCTAGTGTAAAAGGATTTAATGCCATTCTTGGAAATAACCCTTAACTTTTTTTTCCCTTTGTGCTAATGCAAGAGCTGCCATAAGTAGCTTCTAGAGCAGGGGTGTCAAACTTGATCCAGACTGTAGGAGCTACTCCCAGGCCAGTTTTGTACGGCCCTGTGGGTCTGGCCCTGGTGGCAGCTGGGTCCAGGGGTATGCTGCTGCATGGAGTTGTGCTCGTGCAGTGTGGAGCCATAGGCGTGTGTAAAAAAAGGAGTTAGGGCATGGGGAGGCACAGAGCTCTAGCCAGGCAGTGGCATGGAGCCATGGATGTGCAGTGGTACAGAGCCAGTGGCAGTATCAAGAGTGCACGGTAGTGCAGAGCTGAAGGGCAGGGAATTTCTAGTAGCCCACCAGACTACCAGGCCATTGTTTGATGCCCCTGTTCTACAGAGAATAAACTTTGAATTTTTAGGAGCTCCCAACTGAAAATGAAAATTATGTTGTCTGGCAATTCCTCTAAAATGAGAGACTTGTTTTAAGTACAACATCAATTACAGTGAGTAGATTAGATTTAAAGATTTGAAATAATACAAGCAAACTTACAAACTGTTGATGCTGTTTTAGAATATGACTTTTGAACATATGAAGACATTCATGGGAGGGGAGGAAGGGAGATGCTTTTCTGTTTGTTTGCAAAAAGCTACACATTTATAGCATACTAACAAAGGTAAACAAAGTTTCTGTTATATGAAGTGTGTATCCAATGCACTAGTCCTAAACCTGACAGGAGGGTGAGATTTTTTTATTATTGGTACAGCAACTACTTTCTTTCAAG
Source organism: Gavialis gangeticus (assembly GCF_001723915.1). Lineage (NCBI taxonomy): Eukaryota > Metazoa > Chordata > Crocodylia > Gavialidae > Gavialis > Gavialis gangeticus. The sequence continues at coordinate 60,885,410 of NW_017729024.1, read as the reverse complement.
CCCTGCTTTTAGTTCTTAGTGTCTTTTGTTTTCAGTCAGCCTCTCATACATTTCCTTGTTCACAGGCCACAGGACAGCCTTATGAGCAGTATGCCAAAATGATCTTCATGGAGTTGAATGATGCATGGTCAGAGTTTGAAAACCAAGGATCAAAATCGCTTTTCTAAAAATTCACCTTGCTGTGATTTTCAAAATGTATTTGCTACAGAATGGAGTCAAGCGCTGGTAGTCTGACCTTACTGTCTCTGGGATTTAGGAAAGATCTTGTTTTGTATGACTTCAGCAGTGTGTGAAATCATACACTTAAATATGGAGATGCGTTTTATAAGATGTAGAATTTAAAGCATTACACATATGCACTAAAAAACCCCCAGCTGTTCAGGTCTTCAAAATCATAGCCTAGAAGTAGAGATTTTCATTCAGTTTTAAATATGGTAAAACAAATTTTAATGATGCCCACTGAGATTTGATATGTTGGTATCCAAGAATAAGACATTCCAAACCCGGTGATTTTGTTTTGTTTGAAAATAAGAAACGACCTCAATTTATGGTTCTGTTACTTTCAGTAGTTGTGATTTGATTTTGATGTTTGCCTGTCGCCTTACTCCAAGTGCTTTAGCTCTATCACAGTGAATTTGCTAAGCATTTCTTTTCTTGAATCTATGTGAGGTGTACATTTTCATCTGTATTTTGTGTACTCAATTGGATAATCATTCTGTAAATAATTAAAATATTTTCTGATAATACCTGTGTTCCTTACAATGAATTGACAGTTACTTAGCCAAAAAGTTCCCAGTTATGGGAAAGCCCTCCAGGGTGGTTCTTGACTCTTTTTTCCATATCATGAATTTGGAAATATATCTTGGCTTTAATATAAGGACTGCATGTTCTGGATTTCTGTTATTTATTATGAACTTTTGGAAGGTAATACTGTGCGATTTAGTGCTTATTTTCCTAATCCTATGAATTGTATGGTTTGCTTGTCTTTTTTTTTTTCAATGGAATGTGCCTTCCATTGGTTTTATAAATACTATAATAGAAAAATAGTGTCATTTATTCTGAAACTTGAATTGTGAGCACAAAACAGTTTACTCTGATTTTGTCTGTTTTTTAACTGAGTAAATGTTACATCATTAGCTGTCCTTGGAAAGCATTTACTGTGCTTCCAGACTTCTTTTGTTGCATGTTGAGTAGTTCATTGATTTTTCTTTCTTTTTTTTAAGTGCATGGATATCTGTGTATACAAAAAACAAACAAACAAACACACACTCCATGGTGTATAGTGTATCTCATGCCTGATGTACACTTTACGCTGGCTAGTACAAGACTTGTAGAGAACCTAGCTTGGGAACAAAACTTGCTGCATTATTTATCATCCCTTTTATGAAACTTGGTTAAGTGTTAATTCTTCAATAATGTTGGGATAATCCATTACAAATTATTAACACCTATTATACAGCATTGTATAACTCCAGACAGCAAATCTCACCTCTGACACATTTGCAAAAGGTTTTCTGAATGTAATATGTAAGTTTGGTGGCAGTTCTTGAAACTAACACTGTTGCTTTTACCATCAAAGTAACTATAAAGGTATTTTTATCACTTTGCCATGGTCTTCCATTTTGGTGGTTAACTGAGAGAAGCTGTGTCAAAGTCAAAAGTTGTACTGTTTCACAGAGTAGTGTCCAAACAAAAAAAAACTAGTTGAACCCCCCAAAGTGAATGACATTACATAAAAATGAGCTCTTCCACTGCCAAATCCACATCGCAGCAAGAGGATGGAGATGACTTATGGACACTTCTTTTTTTTTTTCCACCTTGGATATAGCTCAGTTAGTTGTCACCTTTGTGTACATGTATACTCGGCTACTGTTAAATTTTTTAACTAGAGGAAAGGTCCAAGAGGGTTATTGGATTCTTACTTGTAGCACAACTCTAAAGTAGACTTCATTTAATTGAATTGCTAGCTTATTGCTAGGGGTACATCTGCCCCACCCTGTGGTCTGATACAAGCTAACATTTGGGTACTTCATAGTTCTAAATGGAAGGCCTGCTTTCATGATGGTTAAGGCCTCTACATAGGGCAGAAATGTTAACAATACAAGGACTCTTACACCACCTAATTGCAGGTTTGTAAAGTGCAGGACAAAAGGTAGGCAGATGCAAAGCTCTGCAATGATTGATATCTGGGTTGCACTTTGATATGAAATAAGGAGACATCGATCATAGGATTGATATGAAATAAGAAACAATGCAGTACCGAACAGTGCTGCTTTCTTAAGAGAAGGAAGGAATCCTTGCGTTCGGCATGCATTCCAGGGCATTCAGGGAATCTATGTATCTTTTTAAAGGGATGCAGAAAAATGTGGGGTATTTAAAAATGTTGATAGAAGTGAAAACTCAAATTGTGACAACTGGAAAACAGACTTTCACGAATTTCACTAATCTTTTTGTTTGTTTTAAATTAACTTTGAGTGTTTGATAGCACTTTATGTGAAGTTGGTTTCACCTGCTTTGCTCTCGCAGCATTTTGGAAAGGTGTTTGTGGCATTGAGAGTTAGCCCTCAGGTTTTCTTCCCTTTCAGAAAAATTGATACAGTAACTTGAACATGTACAGGAACAGAAGCACACATTTTGAAATGTACCTAGATTTCCAGTCTAGTGTTCCTGTAAAGTTACAGAGAATTGGGGAGTATAGTTGTGGATTTTATGAATGAGCAATTCTGAAACTGGAGATCTGGTAAAGCAAGGGAGAGGTGGGAAGTAAATAGTATTGGTTTTTCCACCTTCAACTGTTGTACTGTATTGCACAGAATTAATCACCGTAAGCATTGGATGAAACTTATTCTGGGGTAGGGAATGATCTAGCAAAATAAGGTACAGAACAGATAAAAATGAATCTGTGATTCTTACCAGGGAAAGTCGCTTTTTAATTATTATTGGATACAAGATATGTACAGAAGTTTTTAAATTTCACTTAAAACCCCCCAAAAACCTTCTAAGCTGCATCTCATAGGGTCTCGAGGAAGAAAATTTCAGATGACAGTTGCTCTGACCACTGACCTGAAACACTGATTGAAGTTGTTTGCTTCAGAAGAGAACGTGGTGATTTAAAACCATGTAAGGAAGAGTGCAGTGATGCTCAGATTTCATATGCAGTTATTTATCTGGAAAGGTTAAATGCTTGTATTAAACTCTCATTAGCAAATTACAGGTAGACATCTTAATAGAAGGGGAACATTTCAGCTACTTTTAATGAAAGGGACCAGCATGGCATAGCAAATCCAGTGAGTTTCTTAAGATGTAATGAAAGGCAGTTTGGCTGTTGAGCATGATCTGTAGCAATGCCTGTCTGACTATGGTTTTTCATCTCATCCAAACCATCACCTTTGTCTCAGCACC
>NW_017729024.1:60871036-60877008 GCF_001723915.1 Gavialis gangeticus | reverse complement strand
TGGCATAGCAAATCCAGTGACATTCTTAAGATGTAATGAAAGGCAGTTTGGCTGTTGAGCATGATCTGTAGCAATGCCTGTCTGACTATGGTTTTTCATCTCATCCAAACCATCACCTTTGTCTCAGCACCTCCCTATCCTGAATAACAAGAAGCTGAAAGAAATGTAGTATAGGGCAGGGTGCAAATTGGTTCATGTGCTAAGATTTACTGGATGTGAAGTGTGAGGGGAGTGGGGAGGAAGCGGGGTAGAGGGTCAAGTTTTATACTTTAGGCTGATTTTATTATTTTTTTTTTTAAATAAACTTTACCTATCTGTAATCCACATGGAAATGCAGTTGCCCAGGAGATCCATGGCAGCAGGGTCAGGAAGAGCATCTGGTGGATACAGGTTCGTAGAGGTTACATTAGCATGGTCCAGCTGTGCTCTTGGCCTATACACTTTTTTTTTTTTTTAAAGTGAAGCAATTCAGTAAGTGGCCTTCCTCTTCACAGACCTCCATTCCTTTGGTTCTGAAGGAGGCTAGCAGGGTTTGGTAGGTTGTCTTTAATGTCAGGCTATGTTCACTTTGCTGGCTAGTTTTGAGGTGGCTTTGCCTCAAGCACCACCCTCACAAATAAACTATTGGGTGTTTATAGAACAATGCACGTCCGAAAAAAGTTGAGGTACACTTGAATACATGTGGTCTGTGTGTGGAGCATATGGCTCTTGCTAGTTTTCCAGCAGAAGTTAGGTGATGTTACGGACAGGGAAGTGTCTTTAGATACCAGCATAGTTTCTGAAAGACAGCAGAAATGCCACTGCTGGTTTAAATAGTAGGCATGCAAAGTGTATGAGGGTGATTATTAGAAAAGACTAGCCAGAAAGGGACCGTTATGCTAGACGGAAAGGGTAGGGTTTGGGAGACAGCGATAGCCTAAGTGACCCAAAAGATGTGTTGCAGCCTGAGAGACCTAGCTCTGTCACTTCCTGGTGGCTCACCTACACACAATTGGCATCTCTTAAATAGCCCAAGAGAGAGAGGCAACAGGGAAATTAATTAGATCTGCAGTTTTCCCATCTTTGGTAGGCAAGCTTACTGAATGCTGTGGTCCAGCATAAGAATGCAACATACCCACTCTCCAGCAGAGACTTAATTTAGGCAATGTCATGTAATCCTCCTTCAGCTATGCTCTCTATTCATACTGCAAGTGGCTTCTTCTGACTATACTGGAGGGCCTGCTGAGTCCTCTGTCACATGCAGAGTGGCTGTAACAGAGTAAGGTGGTCAGGGATTCAACTCTTACTAAATTCAGGAGTGTGAGATTTAAATGATGGAAAAAATGGGCCATGGGCAGTGGCAGTAGGGAACCTGGGAGAAGCTTTTACTAGGTTTTACCATTTATCCATGGCCGCATGTTTTATGGACTATTTCTTTTCAAGTAAAATATGGATACTCAGACTTGTACAAGAAGCAGTGTTTACCCATAGGAGAGCACTATATAAACCTGTTCCCTTCAGCCTTTAAACCCTGATCCACAGCCTCTTGAATTGAGATGAATTAGTATCATGTGAGAGTTAAGCATCTTTACAAATAAAAGGAAAACAGCTCTTCTGCAAAGGCTTGAAAGTTTTTTAAATGGAGTGGATGGACTGTGCTAAATGGAAAAAAGCAAGCGAGTGAGAAGATGTAGCCCCCGGCAGATCTATGAGCTTCTGACTACTAATGAGATCAAGCGGCAGAAGGAACATCTTGTTCTCTGCACAGCTTGGGGAGAAGTGAATGCAAGATGTCATTCCCAGGTCTTAGCTGTGTTGTACCTTAGAGCACTCCTTCCCTTTTCTTTTTAGTTCTTGGCTTGCATAAGAGCAGGCTCCAAATCTGGGAAGTATTAATTGCAAGGGCTGTAGTTAACTTGATTGGGAGATGCAGTGCTGCTTGATTAATCAACTCATCACATCAGCTCTGTGGGTTTTGAAGCGCACTGAACAAATGCATTTTATCTTTTCGCCTGTTAACTAACTGCCTATTTAAAAGTGACCTCCAGCATAGGTTGCTGGAGTAGCTAGACCTTCCCTTACTGATTCCACCATTCTCCCTTTTTTCACCTCTTAGCATTACATGCTAATGCCTTTTAGTCTTTCAGGTAAATAAAATTGTTGTCAATCAAAAATATAGATTTTAAGTTCTCTGTTCATAGCAGTGTCTGTGGTGCATTGCTATCAAAATCTGCAGACTTTTTAAAGACAACAGCAAATTTGAAGGTAGCAATGGCTTTTGGGATTTGAAACAAATAACTGTTGCCTTGAATGTGAGATCTATAGGAGAAAAATTAGAATTAAACCTGCCTTATGCTATCATAAGAAAATGGGGGTCAAGAGACTAAAATATTGAACCTATACACACAAGTGTGTCCCCGAGGGTGTGGAGTTCAAAATGATTCAGTGCATGTTGAGCATCTGCAAAGGGAAGAATGAAGTAGTACCACTTGACAGGATGCTTGTGTGGTGAAGGGAGGGAACAAGTAACCTGCCTCTTAACTTTCAGGTATGTCAGATATGTCAAGTCTGACCTTGTGTGGCTTTTGCAGAATACGTTTTCACCCCCTGGTAACCATATTAAATTTTTAACAAATCTCTTCTCCCAAGCAGGTATTTAAATACAGACTTAAGTAGGTGAACAAAGGAACAGTCACAAAGTCCATCTGTTTTTCCACTTTGACAGCAAGTTAAATTGACACCTCAGATGTAGATTCTTCCAGCAAAAAGGAGGTAGGCAAGACCTAGACTCAGCTTAATTCAAACTGATCAGCCTGAGGAGTAGCCAGGGGAACATTTTCAAGCCTGCTTTTATTTATCCACAGGATTGGCAGATTTTCCTTTGCACCTTATTTAAGAGAAAAGAATGAACTGCCATTGTTAATGCTTACTAGCTAGATGTCTTGGTTACCTCAGTCGTTCCCTGTCTAGGTAGTGTGTGTTTAAAATTCTTACCACAAGCAGAATGAAGCTCTTTTCCAAATGTAGAATTTGCTTGCTTACTGCTCTGTGCTAAGGATTAATGTTTTGCACAAATAAGTAGGGCCTGTCTCACTGAGATGCTGAAATTCCCACTCCCTTTTGAAGTTGTTGGGATGACAGAATGCTCAGTGTCTCGAGATCAAGCTTTTGATTTCTCCCCCCACCTTCCCCAGCCTATGGCAATATAGGCCTGTTATCAGCAACCACCATTACTTTTCAGGAGCAGCAAATGAATTTCAGGGTTCTTATGAGTGGTTGCTTATTCATCTTTAGCACTGTACTTAATTTTCCAGATATAGCTGCATCATGAATACTTTAATATTGTAAATAGTTAAATCCATAAAATTCTGGCCTGCATCTTTTTAAAGGGTTGACCAATCCTTTTCTGTCAACAGTGTGCAAGTAGTAATCTGCCAAAATACACGAGCAGACAAGTTTCCACAGTTTCAGCCTTCCCCAGTGCAGAATTCTTTTAATTACCAGAGATACAGTATTTGGAGGATGTTTAGTTATGGTCATAAGGTACTGAAAATAGTATACTGAAATCAGAACGTAAGTGAGCTATGGTTCTCATCTTTGTGGATCTTGTTAAATTTGCTTATCCCTTGCTGTGGCTAAGCTTATTGCCAGGTCGGTGGTTATACTGCCTCGAATGTTAAAACCAACACTCCAGAAATACAAAAGAAACTTTATGAAGGACGCATTTTGAGAACAGCTTTTTGATAGTGTTACAAAAGCAGGATCGAGAGGCATTGTAAGCACTTCTAGAAACCATGTTAGTTGTATGTACTGTATATTTGCAATTTAGTGTTCTAGAAGTGAATGTCTAAGTGGTGAAGATCTAGCACAATGAGAGACTTCCTGTAATTTCATGTAGTTGCTCTGTTGTACTTTCTATATTTGTGACTTCCTTCAGTGAGTGGAAGGACAGAAAGGAAATTTGAGCCTTATTTTTGGCATAGTTCATCAGGAAATGCAATGTACTGAAGAATTTTGCTACTAGTGAAATGAAAATCTTTACATGTATGTATATAAAGGAAGCATAGTTTAAAATTTTAAACCTTGTAAACAAATTAATAGACTAATATTTGGCACAATGTCCTCAAATAAGATTTTGCTTTGAAATGTATTGGTTTAATCAGTGATCAATTAAAACAAATCAAACAATTTGTCTGTTACTTTTTTTAATAAAGGAGCAATGAATTAAACGGACTGAAAATTAAAACCTTATTTCCACAGGCATTTAGATGTATGGCTCGTTAAGCATTTGCAAATGGCCATCTACTGAGTGTTTTGTAGATGGGTAAGGCTCATGCACCCTGCTCTATTGCCTAGGACTCTCACCAGTTATACCTTGTGAAGGAAGTAAAACCTTTACCTCTGCTCGAGGTTTTGGTCCTGCAGGCCAGACAAACGGCACAGATCCAGTCCGTGGGCCAGATTGGGTCCTGTGCTGCCCTAGCGCACAGACCATGGCCCACAGTACTCCCTGCATAAAGCAGGTTGAGCACCCCTGCTTCATCTTAATCCATGAGGCAGGATCAGATCTGAGGAGCAAGATGCTGGAGATACTCTTGATTGACACTTGTGTGTGAAGCTGTGAAAGGAAAAGGAGGCAAAACTACAAGGCATTTTTAGAACAGACTGCATCCTTTGTGTAACCCTGAAGCAGGGGACTCTGTGCCCAGTTTCTCTCTGAAGTCTGACTTAGAACATCAGCTCTGGTAACGAATCTCTGAGGCAAGCAAGGTCCATGCAGAAAAGTTAGGGAAGGAAAGAGGCACCTTTTCCCCAGGTCTGACTGACTTGCCTGTCTCCCAAGTACAAGGAGCTGCCATCAACATCAATGGAAGTCTCCACCTAACAGGGTAATTAGGAGAAGCATGCTAGGGTCAGGTGGGCAGGATTGTTGGAGAGGCCGGCAGGGTGCTTTGTCAGGCTGGGGAAGGCCCTATTTTAACCTGGCCTGATAATTTCCAACATGCAAAGGAGCAATTTTGGCCCTGTAGAAATCTTGAGCTAGGAGGAAACAAGTTCCTTCTAGTAGTGTCTGTAGGACATGAGCTGGGCATGTGCCAGGGGAGGCATGCTCATTAGGAGACTATAAGAAATACTTCTGGTCTAACCTTGTTTCTTCTTTTATTTCTAATTTAGGTCACCTGTCCTTGAAATGACCGTTCCCATTGGGAGAATCCTAGCTGCCAATTTGCTTCCTGATTTTCAGGCTCCCTTTGCCAGCCCAACTGGATGGAATGGGGTATGCCTGGACTCAAGTAGGTAGATACTTGAATACTTATGGGAGATATTTATTTATCTTCTTGAGTATTAACACAATGTTTTGATGATGAGCAAAGAGGAAATAACAGGAATGAGAAGGACCTCAGACAGCAGGGAGATAATAGCAAAGAGGAGCCATATGTGCATGTGAAGGCTGCAGGCATTTCCCTGTTCCCTCCATAAAGGGCCAACTAGAAAAAGGCAGGCAGTGGCAGAAATGCCTAGAAATGGTGGTGAGGATGGGTGAAGGGAAAATAGCTGTAAATGGCAAAGAAAGGGCGTGTTATAGTTTCATAGTTAGTAGGGTTGGAAGGGACCTGAGCAGATCATCAAGCCTGACCCCCTGCCATGGCAGGAAAGAGTACTGGGGTCAAACGACCCCAGCAAGGTATATGTCTAGCCTTCTCTTAAAGAACCCCAGGGTAGGAGCCAGCATCACTTCTCTTGGAAGTTGTTTCCAGATCCTAGACGCCCTGACTGTGAAGTAGTGCCTCCTGATGTCTAACCTGAATTTTACCCTCTGCCAGCTTGTGATGGCTATTTCTAGTCACTCCTGGCAGTGCTCGGGGGAACAGGGACTCCCCCAGTGCCTGCTGGTCCCCTCTGACTAGTTTGTAACAGGCCACTAGATCCCCCCTCAGCCTTCTCTTGTGGAGGCTGAACAGGTTCAGGTCCCATAGCCTCTCCTCATAGGG
>NW_017729024.1:60870261-60870692 GCF_001723915.1 Gavialis gangeticus | reverse complement strand
AACATGCGCCAGGATAATTCTCTCAAAAAGCTTACCCAGGATCGAGGTAAGACTAACTGGCCTATAGTTTCCTGGGTCCCCCTTCCTCCCTTTTTTGAATTCGGATTCAACCCAGATCAGGGACAGTGATTTGATCTGTTGATTCTGATCGCTGTCCCTGATTTGATTTGGCCAAGTCCGAATCTGACAATTTGATGCTGATTCAGTGAATCAGCTATTCAGACACAAGCACAGCTTTAAAAATTTTTTCTATGTACCTTGAGGTAGCAGGCATGGTTCATGATTGCTACGGGACTAGGGTGGATGGAGCATCCCACAGCAGCATGGGGGGCTCTCCAGCATGCTCAGTAGTAGACCAGAAATACTTCTGGCCCACTTCCAGGTCTACCAGGGAGCGTGCCTCCTTCCCCCCCCCCCCCCCCCGCCCGGGC
>NW_017729024.1:60861958-60870188 GCF_001723915.1 Gavialis gangeticus | reverse complement strand
GCAGGGGGACCCTGGGTGCCCCTCCCCCACCCCAGACCCAGAAGGCACCAGTCACTGAGATGGGGGACTGCAGGGGGGCCCCCCTGCACACTCCCCAGAAGTCCCAAAAGTGCTTCTGGTCCACTTCCAGGTCTGCTGCTGAGCACGCTGGGGAGCCCTCTGCACTTCTGTGGGACACTGCATCTGCCCCAGCACTGCTAAGCGTTTGGAGCCCCTGCTACCTAGAGATATGTAGAAAAACATTTAAAGCTGCGTCTATGTCTGAATTGCTGAATCTCTGAATCAATTCGGAGATTTGGCCACTGAATCGGGCCGAATCTCCACTGAATCAAATCAGGGACCAAAGCTTTGCACAGCCCTAATGCCCATCAGTGTAGAAATATCTTGTCTTGCAAATTGCTCTATCTCCGTTGTATTAATGTTGCTCGAGCTCAGTACTTCCATCTGCCTTATCAGTTCCTGACAGATTCTTAACACATTTCAAATCCATATTAGTTGGATCCTGTCAGTTTCATTATGAATTTAAAAAATGTTAAGTGATCTTGACAGCCCCTGTGGCACCTGCTAATGGAGTACTTGACTCTGAGCCTCTCCTGTCACTGTTGCTTCCATTCGCAACATCTTAATTCCCATTTAACCCTTGGAAAATTTTCCATAACAAGAGCTTCACCAATATTAGCCTCAAAGTACTGTCATTCTCAGCCAGATTAATCTAAAAACAAAAAGCACCTTGCAATCAACAGCATTGTAGGCTGTTTCTTGGCTTCCTTCAGTGTTCTTGAAGAATCCAAAGGCTAAGGAGAGGGTGCCTGCTTTCTAAAGCACTTTGTTTCCTGAGTAGGAGGGTTGGAGCAATGCCTTATTGGGTCTCCAGCACAGACCCTGAAGAATAACTTCACATCATTGGAACCAGGACAGGCAATTGCCGGAGGTGCTGCAAGGCTGTCTTGACCTGGAAAAATCACACAGTGGTGTTCTGTGCTCCTAAATTTCCCAGCCTGCTGTGACTCTTGAAGTGAAATCCACACCTTGCATTGCTTTGGGCCAGTGCAAATAAAAGAAGGCTCACAGGACCCCCACTTTCCTGAGTTTCAATACAATGGGCTGAACACAAACCAGTTGGAAGCCATGTGTGCACTTAAGAATTTTATGGTAGTTTTTTCCCCCTTTTTCTTTAATAATAATAATAATAATAATAATAATAATAATAATAATCCTTACCATTCTGGTCTTAAACCAATTGGCCACCCACCCATTAGCTACAAGGAATCCCTATGGCTGTGGGCCTAGTCCTATGTATAGTGTTGTTTGCTTCTCTTTACTTTCCACCATTTTCACTGTCCTCACACCCACCCTTTTCCCCACCCCTTCCCAGCAGAGTCCCCCCCTTCTCTTCTAAACTCTCCTCGGAGATCCCATATCTCCCCCTCCGCCTCTCCTTATCCCTCTCTGGCCATCTGAATTCCCATATCCTGGTGCTGAATCTGTTTTGATCCCAGTAGTCTTTTGTGCCCACATGCAGGAGGAATGGATTCAGTGATTTGTCCCTTCCAGCCCCTAACAACTATGAAACATGGCTACAACCTATACCCCTTTGCTCTCATTTTACAGTCTGTGCAATGGAACTGAAGGAGATAACTGAGGTATTTAAAAGCCTACTAGCATGTGTGTGCTGAGAGAAGATGCCTACAGCAAAAAACCCCAAGCAGCTCTTCATATTTCACACAGAGGCACTGACCTCCAAGCACAACTGCCCCAAAGGATGAAAAATGGAATGCAGTGTGAGCACGGGAAAGTCTAAGCGGCTCAATTCCTTGGATAACAGGATGCATAGTAAAGCCGTGTGAAATTTTGGCAGCCGTTTCATTTTGGACGTGTTTTGGGCCGTTTGGGCATCCAAAACAAAATCAAAATGGAAGGCTCTGAAACATCTCGGAAACGAGACATCTGAAATGTTTTGGAAAATTTCAGTTTCGGAGCTGGGCTTGTAGGGAAAGAGCTGCACACTGCTGCCCTGCCACGCTACTTGGCTCTGCAGAGAGCAAAGATCTGTGCCAGGGGTCTCCTCGCCACCACTGCCTGCCTCATGCTGCCCTGGCAATGCGGGGCTGCATGGGTCAGGTAATGGCAGCGAGGAGCACCGCCCCCCCATGGATCTCTGCTCCCTGTGGAGTTGTCATGTGGCAGGGACCAGCAGGCTTACTTGCCAGTCTGTGCCGCTTCCCTACTCTGCGACCCAGCATGACGAGGATCAGAAATCCATGCAGCGGTCTCCTCACCTGCACAGGCGGCAGGGGCCCTTCCCCGGACAAGCTGCCCCTGGCCCCAAGCCCCGCCTGGCTGGGCAGTAGGGCTGTGCAAAGCTTGCAGCCTGTTTGAAACGGATTCGGAGGAGACTTGGCGGAGCTAAATCTCTGAAACAGATTCAGTCAAAATGAAACAGGATAGTGATCCAAAACACCAAAATGAATCGCTGCCCTCCAAAACGGCCAAATCCAAAACCATTGAATCGAAACGCAGCCATTTTGCACAGCCCTCCGTAGTTCACGTTGATTAGCTTATGCTGCCACCTGCTGGCATGAAAGGGCAAATTCACCTCAGTTCTAGTACTGTGGGAGTGTTGTAGCCATTGATGATCCAGGAATTATGCAAGAGGCAAGGATTTCTGTGGATGATATGTTTTAGTGGACCAGTTGCATGGTTGGCATAAAGTTAGGTCACCTGTGGCCTCTAACTTTATCCTAACCATGCACTTGGTCCACTAAAAGATATCACCTGCAAAGATCTGTGCACCTCACTTGTAGCTGATTGTACACAAAGGACAGTCAGTCCAGACACTTGTCTGTTTCTAACTTGTCTATGGTTCCAACTACCTGACCTCGGCTTTATGTTCTTCACATGAAATACTGCAGAGAACAGGCTGCTGGTTGGCTCTTACCGGAAGCTTTGCATTAGCCATTTATAGAATGAGAGCTGGTGGGACAGTTTATCTCCCCCCACTGTGCTGAATTGTTGCTCATTCAAACTTGACGACTAGTAAGCATCCCGTATAACTCCAAAATGTTTCAAGCCCTGGGGTTACAACCAACTTTCCTCAAATTCATTTAAAAACTAAGAGTTGGCACAGCTAGGCAGCTCTACTACCTGCATCTTCCTTTTTCAATTTTAATTTGATTACTCCTAGCTATACCTCCTTGAACAATGAAACTATTTTTTTTCTCCTTGGCATTCCTTAGCCCAAATATTCATCTTCTACATAGCCAAAGGGTTGCAGACACATGCTCTCTCCATCACCCTTCTATGTGTTGCTTTTCATTTGTCTGTGCTTTTCTGGCATAGAGGTGCCTGGAGCTAAATACAAGGGTCCAGGGGAGAGGTCTCCATAGCTACTGGTACCATACTGGTGGCTTCACATCTGCGTCTAACACCCACCGAAAACAGAGGCATGAGATCTGCCAGCTTACATGAAAGGTAATGACTGGGAAGAGGTGGTTGGGGAGGGGGAAGAGAGAAACAATAACAGGCATTTTCATACCAGCACAATAACAAGTGAAAGGGAATGCAAAGACAAGTAGCAGAAACAGGTATGTAGAGGTTCTAAGGGAGATTTGTGAAGTGAAGAGTACCAGGAGACGGAACAAAGATGTAAACACCAAGGAAGGAGAACACTTATTTCACACGGTGCAAGGAGCATAACTGGTGGTCATGGAATGAAAAAGAGGGAAAATGTAGGTTGGCCAACAAAATCTTCCTGACTCTGCAGGCTGTTAATATTTTCATCCTGTTAAATTTTTCAAACCACAGCAGATTTTTTCTGAAAGGGTAAATGATGACCAGCATGGTTCCCCCTTTAGTTCCTGATGGTGTTTCCCAGAGGCATTCAGAGAAATGTGTTGCTTCCAAATATTATTGTTACTGGGCTGAGGCCACAGAATGGCTTCCTCCTGCATTTTTAATTCATAGAATCGTACAAAACTAGGGTTGGAAGGGGACCTCAGGAGGCCATCCAGTCCAATCTCCTGCTCAAAGCAGGACCATTCCCAACCTGACCATCCCACCCAAAGCTCTGTATAGCTGGGTCTTAAAAACCTCCAAGGATGGAGATTCTGTAACCGCTCTGGGTAACCTGTTCCAGTGCTTAACTATCCTCCTCGTGACAGAGTTCTTCCTCATATCTAACCTGAAATTCCCTTGCTGCAACTGGAGACCATTGCTCCTTGTTCTGTCATTTACCATCAATAAGAACAGTCTAGCTCCAACCTCTTTGAAACCACCCTTCAGGTAGTTAAAGACTGCTATTAATCTCCCCTCAGTTGTCTCTTCTTCAGACTAAATTAGCCCAGGTCCCTCAGCCTCTCAGATTCATAGATGTAGGGTTGGAAGGGACCTGAGTACATCATCAAGTCTGACCACCTGCCCTGGGCAGGAGTGAATACTGGGCTCATTATGACCCCAGCTAGGTAATTGTCAAGCCTCCTTTTAAAGACCCCCAAGGTAGAAGCCAGCACCACTTCCCTCAGAAGTTGGTTCCAGATCCTGACTGCCCTGACTGCGAAGTAGTGTCTTCTAATGTCCACCCTGAACCTACTCTCAAACAACTTATGGCCATTATTCCTTGTTACTCCGGGTGGTGCTCGGGTGAACACAGTCTCTCCCATTCCCTGCTGGTCCCCCCTGGTAAGTTTGTAGATCCCCTCTCTTCCCCATCAGGTCCCCTCTCTTGTGGAGGCTGAACAAGTTCACCTCCCCCCCTCTGATTGGTCTGTTTCCAATCCAGGGGTGGAGCCCCCACAAAGGGAATAAAAAAGCAGCATGCCTGGCACATGGGAGGCTGCACTGAGGGATAGAGAAGAGGGCAAGGAAGAGCTGGCCACTAGGGTAGAGCTGTTGCCTTGGAAGAGCCCAAAGACTCCTCATCGGACAGGAAGCAGCAAGTGGCCACATCCCCCCAGCCCCGCCATGAGGGAGCGTGGTGTCAGAGGGACCAAGACCCTGGGAGCTGTATGAGGCAGCTGGGGTCTCCAACCTCTAGTATGGGCCAGGTACACAGTGCACCAGCCAGTGCACAGGGGGTCCAGGAGCAGACCAAGACGCCAGTGCTGTACCAGGTAGCTCAGGTCTCCAACCCCTAGCTCAAAGCAGGGCTAATGGTGCATGGAGCAGTGTACAGGGCCCCCAGTGGGCCAAAGGCTAGGACAGCCCCAAAGCAGCTGAGGCCCCCCTACCAAGGGGATAGAGACCTCACCCTGGAAGATGAGGACAGCCTCGCTAGATCCTTGGAGTCTGGGAAGGGAATTCCCACAGGGGAGGAGGGTCTTCCCCCTGTGACAAGTGGTTGGATGAGTTGTTTAAAGGGGGTAGCTGGGGTATCTGGGACTCCCCACTCCATTCCTTTCCTCTAGGGCCACTTCTTTTCCTGGGGCATTGCTATTGTTTATTTGTTTCTCCCTGGGCCCTGCGCCTCATTTGGTGAAACCTGTGCCTCATGTTTGTAGATTAGTATTTCACTAGAGTATAAGATTGCGTGACATTTACGGAGACCCTTTGTTTTCCAGATCCTTCACCTGTGCCCAGAGTATTTGCAGAGAGTCGTGTATATATTGCACATAGTTCCCATGTCTTTATTATATATATTCCATTTTTAACTTTTTCTTATATATTAATACATTTGCATATAGCTAAGTCTTAAGATATGTCCTGGCTTTACTCTATAGGGGAAGGAGGGAACTGTGTGCAGCAGGCAGGTTCATCCCACAGTGCACCTGCCCTGCTAACATTCCCTTCAATTGGAGAGGGTAGCACATAGTTGAGTACTACCTAGGCTACACTAGTGTTTCTAGCCCACTGTAGGGTTAAAAGCACTGAGGGGTCACAGCCTATGATAGGATTTCTCATGTTGCTCTGATGGTAAAAGTGAGGCCCTGACAAGAAGAAAGTTAAGGGAGGACAGGTTGGATGAATGGACTGTAAAGTGGATAGAAAACTGGCTGGTTTGTTGGGCTCAGGGGGGTAGTAGTCAATGGCTTTGATTTCTAGTTGACAGAACCTCAACTGTTCCTTCCCTCAGTGGGAGGCGAGACCTCCCCTTAGCCCCCCAAGAGCAACGAGGCACCAGCCGGCCCTTCTACGCATGTGTGCAGTTTAAAAAGGGTCTGGCAATGGCAGAAGTCTCATTCTGGTCCTGGCTCTAGTGCAAGATGTGTGGGTGTAAGCCTGCTGCACCCCTGTAAGCCCAGGGACCCCCAGATAAGCCCCCAGGACCCCCAATGATGCCAGCCTGCCTGCAGGTAAGCAGGGGCCTGTGGTGGGTGGGACTTAGCCAACTGGGAGCCAGCTGAGTCGGAGGCAGGGAGGGTCAGACTCCGCATTGGCTCCTACTTCACCCAGCCCCCAGGGAGCTGTGACCGGAGCTTCATGAACAGGCACACTTCTGGGCTCAGCGCGTGTTAGCGCGGGAGTTTGTGCAGGAGGGTGCGCGGGAGGGCCCCAGGCCCTGCCTGTGAGCCCCCTTGGGTAGGCAGTCCCAGCTGCAGCTGGCCCCATCCACGGCATGCTGCTAGTAGCATGCGCTGCACCCCTCGGGTCTCCTCGGGTTCTGTGCCTCCCTCCCCCCCGGTACCTCAGAGGCCTCCACCCAAACGGAGCCCATGGTTCTGGGCTCTACGCAGATGGAGCCCCTGGTTCTTGGTTGCAGGGGCTGCCTGTCACTATGTCAGGCTCTGGGGCCTGGGAGCATGGCCACCTCCCCTTGCGAGGTCTAGTCACTACTGGGGTCTCTGGCATGCCAACTGGAAGAGCTCAAGGCTGCAGTCCAGAGACTGCATGCCATCAGGGACAGTGAGCAGGAGATGGACTCCTACTGCCAGGCCCTTCTCCCATGGGAAATGGAGGGTAGACCATGGTCTCCCTCCAGGACAAGGGAGGACTTGGTCCTCCCTTACTGTCCAGACAAGGGGCTGGACCAAGGTGGTCAAGGGCCCCACAGCCCACCACACCAAGGTCCCTGCCCTGCTGGAGCTTTCCAACAGGTACAAACCTCTTGCAGCCCCAGCAGAGCCTGTTAAGTTGCCAGCTCCCGCAGGCAACACAGGCTCAACTATAGCTACCACCCCCGCTCTCCCCAAAACAAAACACAAAGTGTTTGTTGTGGGAGACTCCATCCTGAGGGGGACTGAGGGGACAATCTGCTGCCCCGACCCCTTAGCTTGGGAGGTGTGCTGCTTCCCAGGAGCCAGAATCCGAGACATTGTGGAGAAGATCCCTGGGTTCTTCCAGCCCACTGACCACTACCCTATGCTCCTTATCCATGTGGGCACCAATGAGATGGCTCAGAGTGCTCCCAGCTGGGTCATGAAGTGCTATAGGGATTTGGGAGTGGGGCTAAAGGGTCTGGGGGTGCAGGGGGTATTTTCTTTGATCCTCCCAGTCTCAGGCTATGGGCTGGGGAGGGAGAGGAGGATCCAGGTAGTAAACCAAAGACAGCGGTGCTGGTGTCACTGGGAAGGCTTTGGCTTCCATGACCACAATCCGTGCTTTGATGAGGGAGGCAGTGAGCTGCTGGGAAGGAATAATCTCCACCTCTGTCCCCTGGGGAGGAAGCTCTTCTCAGCCAGACTGGCTGTCCTGCTCCACCGGGCTTTAAACTTAGCCCGCTGGGGGTTGTGGGGAGACCACTGCCACTGCTGGTCTGCTCAGCAACCCTTGCAAAGCCAGCAGGCCAGGACACTTAAGGGAACCCACCCCTGCCCCAGCACTGGAGTGAGCTGCAGGCCAGGCAAGGGCCCCCAAAGAGACACTTGCCTGGCTGTACACAAATGCCAGGAGCCTGGGGAATAAACAGGAGGAACTTGTCCTCTTGCTTAACACAAGTAACTATGATGTCATAGGGATAACGGAGACCTGGTGGGACTCCACCCGTGACTGGACCACAGGTGTTGATGGCTATACCCTATACAGGAGAGATCGAGTGGAGAAAAGGGGCGGAGGTGTAGCGCTCTGTGAAGGAAAGCTACACGTCCCTGCAAGCTGACATTGGCACCCATGGTGGATGACTAGAGACCCTCTGAGTTAAAATCTGTGGGGAATACGGCACAGGGAACACAATGGTGGGAGTCTACTACAGATCTCTGACCCAGGATCAAGACCTAGACCAGGAGTTCGCCAGGGAATTGGCTGAGGCCATGTGCTCTCGGTGCATGGTTGTCATGGGAGACTTCAACTACCCAGACAT
>NW_017729024.1:60851325-60851790 GCF_001723915.1 Gavialis gangeticus | reverse complement strand
GAGTGGTCACAAAGCTTTCTCACATGTGTGGATGAGCTCTATTTGATGTAAGAAGTTGATGGGCTGACGAGAGGTAAAGCGCTGCTTGATCTGGTTCTGGCAACAGGGGATGACCTAATCAGCAACCTAATGATTGAAGGGAAGCTGGGTGACAGTGACCATGAGCTGATCACCTCCACCATCTGCCATAAAGCTGGCAAGTCAGTCAGTAATACAGAAGTCCTCGACTTCAGGAAAGCTGAATTTGACAAGCTCAAGAGGTTCATCAGAGAGGCCCTAAAGGGCTACAACCCAAAGGGGAGGGGAGTTTGAGATGAGTGGTCGCTCCTCAAAGGAGCGCAAGGAGAATCTATCCCAGCTCAGAGGAAAGGCAGCAAAAGGGCATAGCAGCTCCCTTGGCTCTCCAGGGAACTAGCGGACCTCCTGCATCCTAAAAGGAAGACCTACAAAGGATGGAGGACTGGA
>NW_017729024.1:60849756-60850330 GCF_001723915.1 Gavialis gangeticus | reverse complement strand
ACCGAAAAATGCAAGGTTCTCCACCTTGGGAAGAAAAACCTGCAGCATCCTTATAGGTTTGGCAGTGCTACGCTGGCTAGCACTATGGATGAAAGGGACTTGGGGTCATGACTGACCATAAGATGAATATGAGCCTTCAATGTAATACTACTGCTAGTAAAGCAAGCAAAATGCTTGCTTGCATCCAAAGATACGTCTTAAGTAAATCCCAGGATGTCATCCTTCCATTGTACTTGGCCTTGGTGAGGCCACAGCTGCAGTACTGCGTCCAGTTTTGGGCTCCACAATTCAAAAAGGATGTGGAGAAGCTTGAGAGGGTACAGAGGAGAGCCACGTGCATGATCAGAGGTCAGGAAAGCAGACCTTATGAAGAAAGTCTGAGAGCCATGGGACTTTTCAGCCTCAAAGCACCGGCTCAGGGGTGATCTGGTGGCCATCTAGAAGTTTATCACAGGTGCTCACCAGGATCTGGGGGAACATCCGTTCACCAGAGCGCCCCAAGGGATGACAAAGTTGAATGGTCACAAACTCCTCCATGACCATTTCAGGCTGGACATAAGGAAGAACTTCTTTG
>NW_017729024.1:60845871-60849635 GCF_001723915.1 Gavialis gangeticus | reverse complement strand
GAATCCTATAATCCCTGCTGACTTCCTGCCCCTGGGGCAGGGGGCTGGACTTGATGATCTTCCAAGGTCCCTTCCAGCCCTAATGTCTGTGAAATCTATGAAACCTCTTAATAGGACCTCTGAGAATCCCCAACATAGTGGAAATTCCACGCATCAGATTTCTCCTATCCCTTCCTTACCCCTCAGCTCATACTTCTCAAATATTCTTTGTTTTGAATCGTTGCTCCTTATTTCCAAATCCCCTTGCACTCCAAAGGGCATTTTTATCCTCTCCTGTTGATCATAAAATTTCATGCTAAAAAAACATCATGCATCTAATCTTCCTAAAAGCCATTAAGCTGTGGGGAGAAATCCCATAGCCTTTTAAGTTTCTTGCATGAATAATTTTAGGTTCCTTGTTTTAGTTGCCATATGTTGCACCCCACAGTTGAGCCTTAGTACACTGAGGCATGCCACAGCTCCAAGGTGCATTCCCAGAAAGATGCAACCAGACTGCAGCTGACCAGAATAGTGACTCACTTCAAGACTACTATAGGCAGTGGTAGAGTAGCTCTGCAGATATCTGACTTTGGCTGGAAGTTGAACTGAGGGAATTCTAAAGTGATGGATCTCAGTCAATTGTAAGGATCAGGGCTCAATCATTTTTCTGTCATCTGAACTGTTATATCTAAGTTATGTGGCTGAAAGACAAATTAGGAAAAAATAAGACCAAAGAATGCATTCTCAAAATAGAAGACATTGCTGAAGATATAAGACACTGCTCTGAAATACTTAAAATATATTTTTCCTGCTGCCCTCCTACAAGAATGTTAGAAGATTCACGCAAACACTGGTACTGGTAACACTGGCTAATGATGACAATACTGATCAAACTTCTGCCTTATGTTAAAACCGGTAAATGAAAAAAACCCAACACTGTGTCTTTGAAAAGATTACACTAGAGTAAATCCAGATTATCACACAATAGAATATGGCCAAGTGTAATCTCTTATCACCATAAAGTTGTTATTAATGCCTTAAAACTAAAACAGATTTACCCAGAGGGAGGGCTAGAAGTTGTATTGATTGCATTGTTAATATGATTTAGTATGTTGTATACAGTAAACAAAATTAGATAAACTATCAATTTAATTTCATTGGTACTGAGTGTAAAGTAGCTGCTTGACTGATAGAAGATGAATGCAATTTTTTAATTTCAACACTATGCAAATAGTGTTACAAGATTATTCTCAAGGGTGTGCAACATTTAAACACGCTGAAAGACAAGTCACTATCATCCACAATGGCTTCTAATCATTACTTGCTACAAAAATAAATAGCAGAATAATTGATTTCCTATGACCCTTCAGATAGCACAAGTATTTATTATTTTAGCAAGAATGTACAAAGAAAGAAGAGACAAACTAAAGATCAGGAAGGAATGAGACTGAAGTTTACATATCCACTATCATAAAATAAACTTGGGAGCAATGAGTACAATCTACTGAAGCACATAGTTTTGAAAGGACATCAGATGAAGGTTAGATCAGGCTCAATTATTATGTTACTGTAAACTAGGATACTTTTTAGCCTTTATGAAATCTAATATTGTTGTTCTCTAGTTTTATTAGGCTTGCACTAACTTCTGAAATTGCAGCATACTTAGAAGCAAACAGTCTGTGGGAGGAATGCCAGGTTCAAATATTAATTATAAGGTTTTAGAAAAAAACTGAAAGAAGACTAATCACTTGCAGTGAGAGTTATGATTAAAGGTTTATAAATCTTGTACCTTAGGGTAAGGCTCAGACCCAAGTAAATCAATCTAAGGTTCAGACCCTAGTAAATCAATACCCTTGACACGTGAGTTGGCCACCCTTACTTCAGTTTGAGAGAATTAGCATTAATGGTACAAAACATACGACCATCAGACAGAGGGCCCTTATTGATGTCCATCTAGTTTCAGTTTAGGTCAGTGGCTTGAGCACCAAGATCCTGCTGTTTTACATCCTTGGGATCCATCATTTACAACAAAACTCTACGTTACAACTGTCTGCTCTGGTCCTACCAACTGGGATGCATACCTGGAGTAAGAATTACTATAGTTACAATACAATCCCCAAATTCTAGCTACTCGAATCAATAAAGCCAGACCCAGACCTCACTCCAACTTGCTACAATACCAATCCTGGGACAAGGATAACAGAGTCTATTGCCTACAGCCCCCAAGTTGAACCCTTTTTTTAAAAAATGTTTATTTCTATATATATAACTTTACCTCCAGTACTCTGCCAAGCAGCTTTTGTGGTTCACTTGGCAGATCAAAGCACAATAGAAACCCATTACGAAGTTTGCACTGCATATCTGCATGCCCATGCACCCATCTCCATACCTGTACCCCCACCCATTGCCCTCCTCAGAGGGCTTGCCCCTGAAAAAGTCCATGTCAGACCCCTCTCCACCAGATGAGGTCTGCCATTTCTTTCCTGTCACCCTCTTCTGTCTTTCTGGAGTACCAGTACATTTCACTTAGTGCCATTTTAATACAGCTTTCAACTGTGGGGTCTGAGTGACTGTTTATAAGGAGTTTCCTGGCTTTCCACAGCGCATACCTGGACAGGATATGACCTGGTCAAAGTGAGCTGTCAGGGTCCCTTGCTATCTGGGCAGGTGCCTGTAGAGAACTGCTGCCCTGGTCAGATCTCTGAGACCTGGCACCACCAGGAGGAGTGCATGGATTTTCTTCCGCACCTCTCTAGCATATGGGCAATCCCAGAAGAGGTGGTCAATTGTTTCTGCCTGCCAGTGGCAGGTCTGCCTTGGGCAGTTTGATGGACCTCTTTGCCCAGAAATGTTTCTCCATGCTTGCATGGGGAGTGCCTGGTGGGCTGCCTGTGCTCCTTCTGCAGATCCTTGTGGAAGATTCACTCTCACATGGCCTTGCAGCTGTCACCAGGTAGTAAGTCTATGGGTGATATGGCATCTCTTGCCGTTACCTATAAGTTTATCAGGGGTGACCACCATGATCTGGGGGAACATTTGTTCACCAGAGTGCCCCAAGGGATGATGAGGTCGAATGGTCATAAACTACTGCGAGATCGTTTCAGGCTGGACATAAGGAAGAATTTCTTTACTGTCTGAGCCCCCAAGGTATAGAACAGTCTGCCATTGGAGGTGGTTCAAGCACTTACATTGAACACCTTCAAGAGTAAATTGGATGCTTATCTTGCTGGGATCCTGTGACCCCAGCTGACTTCCTGCCCTTTGGGTGGGAGGCTGGACTCGATGATCTTCCGAGGTCCCTTCCAGCCCTAACGTCTATGAAATCTATGGAATACCACCTCCTGTATCTTGTGGTGGTTCACCAGGGTCACTAGGGTAGTGTCGTGCAGCTTGTATTTCTTTTCAAAGTGCTTCAGGATTTCATAAAACCATGAGGAAACCATGGTCCATGGACTCCCATTGGTTGTCATGTGCACCTGCCATTGTCACAACAGCTGCTCTGCAAAATATTAACAAAGCCGGCTGTTTGAGATTCCATCCCTGTTGCCAGTTTGCAAACCTGACTCATGTATTTGGTCCAGAGGAAGAAAAGGATATTTGGCTTTCTTCTGCCTCTGAACTGTTTCGGTTTATACAGCTTGGTCTTCACCACTTTCTCCCATGTGGAGTTCAAAAAGAAAATGCACATGACTCTTTGGCTTCTGCGAGTGACTTGTTCTGACGGGGGGAAGACTAGGGTGGTGTGTAACTGCGTTGGCTGTAAGCACCTCCTCCATCAGTGCCAG
>NW_017729024.1:60844932-60845858 GCF_001723915.1 Gavialis gangeticus | reverse complement strand
CACCCCCCCACTGACGGGCAGTACAATTGTCATAGCCCCGGTCTCTGTCTGGCTTTGGCCTTTGACTTTTCCTATGCCCTCTCCTCTGTCAGCTCTGGGTCTAACTCCACCCTAAGGATCTTTATCCCCTCCTGGGGGACAGAAATCCCCAGGGGTGACAGGTCCCTGAACTTACCCAGCACTAGGCAGGTGTTTTTGCTCATGTTGAACTTGGCCCTGTTGCCCTGAGGGGTCAGGTCAACGCTCAGGATCTCAATATTGCACTGTTAGACAGGAGGACATGGTGTACAATTGCACATGCACACATAAAAATCAATTAAGCACACACTCACTAGGTGCATACACCCCTATTGGGCATATACACTCACACTACCAGCTCAGGCACATATACTATACACCCCAAAAGTTAGACACAGATCACTAATTCGTATATCATGCACACAATGACACACACACACACACACACACACACACTAGCAACTCAGATACACACACACATTTAAAATAATTAGTCTGGGTTCACACACACTACACACAACAAATTTAGACAGAATCAGTTACCAGTTATCAACACTTGCACATTCGATACACATATGCAGATTACTAAATCATATACCACACCCCCCACGCCCCCCCCCACACTATCTATATATGTATATGTGTATTCACTAATTCACACACATACCACCCACCTACACATACACACAGGTGAGTTCCTAAGTTGGGTGTTGTGATGTGTATGTATGTATATGCTTGGTGTACTTGGGTTACCTGGGGAAAGGTTAAGGTAACAAAGTAGAAGTGTAGGGGGTTAAAAATTACTAGGACTGGGATTAGAACCGGTAGACTACAGGGGCCTGGGCTGAAGAACTGAGGCTCGGGGTAACTTTAGGTTAATTGATCTTAATTGATTAAAAGACAATGCC
>NW_017729024.1:60843876-60844518 GCF_001723915.1 Gavialis gangeticus | reverse complement strand
AGAAGCTGGAAGCTTCACATAAAATGGAAACGTGACATTACTTTGGTTCACTTACAAACACGGGCCTAAACCATACAATATCTACATGAAACGATACAAATCAATACAAAAATGATAATACAAAATACAACAGTAAAAATTAATACAAACCTAATAATTATAAAACAATGGATATCCAAAACCAAAAATTTGCTACCAAAATAAAACTGTTTAAAGCTTATCCTAAGTTTGATCTCACTTATACTTGGCTATAGGGAATAGAGAGGGAGAGAAAAAGTCAGAAATGGTTGGGGAAGAGGAGGGAATGCAATAAAATAAAAGAAAAAGAATAACTGGGGGTTTTGCCACAGCCCCTGTTGCTGCTCTGTATATCTGTGTATGTTGTAGTGCTCTTTCCACTGACCCTTTGTCCCTGCATATGATGTTCAGGTTATGTTTCATCTCTTTCCCATTCCTCCTAGGGATCTTCACACCACTTATCCTGGGGTCTTGTCTCAGTCATTGTGCTACTGCAGGGTGGCCAGAGTTACTCACCGTGGAAGTCACATCCGATCCTCTACTGAAGTTCAAGAGCTGGGGGTTGGGAAGTGGGGTCTGAATAAT
Organism: Gavialis gangeticus; assembly: GCF_001723915.1. Lineage (NCBI taxonomy): Eukaryota > Metazoa > Chordata > Crocodylia > Gavialidae > Gavialis > Gavialis gangeticus. Next base: position 60,843,915 of record NW_017729024.1, on the reverse strand, counting down.
CTGGAGTGGAGGTGACCCCCCCCCCCCCCCCCCCCCCCC
>NW_017729024.1:60835091-60838876 GCF_001723915.1 Gavialis gangeticus | reverse complement strand
CCCTCTCTCCCTCCATGGCAATGGTCTGTACCCTCTCCCATTGGTACTGTAGCGCATCACACAGCAGTATCAGGGCTTCATGGATCTGTTGTCGCGGCACTGCATCTGCCTGCACATACCTGATCCTAATGGATTACTGCACTTATAACAGACTTAAAACACTGTGCCAAGACTTTTTGGCCATTAGTTTGTAATCAAAGTTCAGAAGCATGATCAGGTGCCAGTTTCTCAAGTCACGTCTCTCCCCCTTCTTGTAAAGAAGGGTTATGAGCAGGGATTCTGGTTTTCTCTGATTTAAAAAAATCCCCAATTTTCAGTTTAAAAGCAGATTTTTAAAAGGGGATTTTTTTTAATTCAGAGAAAACCAGGATCACTGGTAATGAGGCCTTCCACAAACACTCCCTATAGATCTCTACTAGGTCCAGACCCACCCGGTCTCAGAAGGCAAGATAGAACTCTTTGGGCAAGCCGTCTGCCCCAGGAGTCTTACTGTTCTGGAAGCTGCGGAGCATTGTGTTGATCTCCTCCAGCATCCGCTCCTCCACCAGCTTCTGTCCCTCGTCCTCCCTGAGGACCCATGTGAGCCTCTGCAGGCAGTCCTGCATTGCCTCGGGGTCCTCCAGTCATGCCATGTACAGCTCCCACTAGAATGCTGCCGAGGCATGGCTGGTGAACTCAGACTGGTGGGGTGGTGGAGCATCCCTCACGAACTGGGGGGCACACAGTTTTGCAACTGGCCAGGAGTGCTGGCGGGGTGAGGGGTTTGCAGCTAGCTTGGCACTCCAGCTGGCAGCAGGGAGGCTGCAAACCTCCCCACTCCCATCCAGCTGCAATACCACCCCCCTGCTGTTCCCATAGGATGCTCCACTGCCCCACCAATCTGAGTTCATCAGTCATGCCTGATGCTGCCACCTACTCCAACATCCCCTCATTCAACCAGTGCTCCACCCCTGCTCTGTCTACCAGGCTGGTCATTGTTTCTTTCTTGGTTTCCTTTATCTTGCTAAAATAAGCAGTCCACTCCTCCCCCCCGCTCCACCTATGGGGGCCCAGCCAATGGGCATCTGGGGCCACTACCCCTTGTGCCAGCTGAACTGCTGAAGCAGCCCTAGCTGAGAGTTCCCTGCACCCTTTACCTACTGCAGCAGTCTGGTAGTGGGGGCTGCTGCCTGGCTATGACCTGGTCCACCTGAGACAGCATGTAGCCCTAAGGCTGCACACCTGCCAGACTCAGATAGGGATTACACAGCCACAGCAGAGGCATCTGCACCTCTGGGCCAGCTGCCAGTGGGTTGTGGCTGCACAGTTGGCTTTTGTGTGGCATTATCGTCATGTGCTGCCGCCCTGCCATCTGGGCAGCTATTGCCTGGAAGATATTCTCAGTGTGGTGGCCTGCTTTGAAATGTCAAAGCATGTACTCCTGGCCACTTGGGGCCAGGAGGTCAGCTTCCTCCAGCTGGGTCCTGGGTGCCAGGCTTGGTGTCCTCTGCCTTGGTTCTGCCACTTGCCTCACTAGCAGGAATTCTGGTGTTCACTATTTAAAAACTGCAAAATATTTGATAAAAAAAATCCTGAATTCACTCTTTAAAACACCCCAAAATCCAATGTCTTATTAATATTTTTACAATGTTAAAGCAATTTGGAAGCCTACCAGTGTCTCTATCATCATAATAAAGTAAATTCTAACTATCTATATGTTTTGATGTTTGGTTTTGGTTTTCTTATCATAGAGCAATTAGAGCTCCCCCTGACCCCTTCACTAACTAGGATGTGGGGACAGCTGCCCCTGCAGCCACAACTCCTACCAGCAGGTCTCATCCTGCCTGGCAGCTGGGCACAATGGATGTGTGCTGAGGGGATGTGGGGTTTTCAGGAGGGGGGTGGGAAGGGGTGTGAGGGGATGTGGATATGTGGATGGGTGTGGAGGGATATGGGGGGATGTGGAGGGGTGTGGGTAGATGTGGGGGGACCATGTGGGGGAGGCTGCTCAGGAGGGATGGGTCCCCTGCCCCCCACAGGCTGCAGCCACCCCACACAGCACATGAACTGCCCCCCTGAAGGGCCCCAACACCCCCACCAGGGCTATAGCTCCCCCTGCAGGGTCCTGGCCCCAGCTCCCCCTCTGCAGGGCCCACAGCTCAGCCCTGCGGCAACAGTGGCCATGGGCCACTAAGGGCCTGCTGCTGTCAGAATTCCCCCATGGCATGGTGTGGCCCCAGCTGCCTCAGAGCCGGCGCTGCCTTTGCCACCTGCTGTGGGTGTGGCTTGGCCCAGCGTGGCGCTGCATGGGGCCATGCACTTTTCTACAGTCCCAGGCAGCACAGGCTGTCACATTGGAGCTGGCACTGCTTGTGGGGACCGTGTATCATGCCTTCTCCTGTTGATCTGCATCCTATTCTGTTCCGCCCACTTTTCCAACCTGTCCAGATCTGCCTGGATTCATTCCCTACCCTCTAGTTTAACTTTACCCCATAATTTGGTATCATCTGCGAATCTGGACAGAGTGCTTTCCATGCCCTCATCCAAGTCACTGATGAAGACATTGAACAGCACAGGTTCAAGGACTGAGCCTTGTGGGACTCCACTGCTCACATCTTTCCAGGTCAATACCGACCCATCCACCACCGCTCTCTGTGACCCCTAAGCCAATTTACCACCCACCTGACTCTGTAATCAATCATCTACAGCACAGCCACTCAGTTTATCTGTGAGAATAGTATGAGATACTGTATCGATGGCCTTCTTAAAATCCAAGTGGATTTTAACCTCAAATCCTGCGTCTAAGCATTTTGTGACCTGGTCATAAAAAGAGACAAGGTTAGTCAGGCAGAATCTACTGACTATGAATCTGTGCTGGTTGCCCTTCAGCATTGTTTTTCCCACTGAACTCCCACACATGTGATCCTTATTAATGTTTTCAAAGGTTTTCTCAAGGATAGAGGTGAGACTACCTGGTCTATAGTTACCCGGATCCTTCTTCCTCCCCTTCCTGAAAATAGGGACCACATTGGCCCTTTTCTAGTCCTCTGGGACCTGACCTGAACAAAAGGGTGCTCAAACAGCAGTGTTAAGATAAGTGGACAAAGCCTACACCACCATAGCCAGCACCCTGAAGCCTTGGGGCGTCCTGGCTGCTCACAGGGAAAGCCTTCACACTGGGGTTCTGGCTATGCTGGAGGGGGCCCAGCCCTGGTTGTTCATAGGTAAATCCCCTCCCCCCCACTGCAGTTGTGACCTGTGACCTGGCAACACTGGACTCTGAACGTGACCCTCTCTGACCCAGCTGTCCCCAAGCCTATTCACTCCCCCGCCCCCCCATGCAGACACAGACCAGCCTGCTTCTACATCCTGTTCCTAGATGTCCCAGATCCAACCCCCTCCATGCACTGAACCTACCTTACACCCTGGGCTATGTCTGTGTTGGGGCAGGAGGTAGGTCAGGGGTCCCTGGTCCTGGCAGGGACAGTATCCAGGAAGTTTGGGTACTAGAGGGTTCAGTGTCTGGTGGATCCAGGTCCTGCTTCGTTGGACCCAGATTCACCACACCCCTCCCCTTTTTGTACCCAAATTGCATGGATCCTGCCCTCAGCAGGACCAGAAACCTCAGACTCATCCTCCTGCTTGGATACTGCCAGCCCCTATGAGGACTGGAGTCCCTGAATCACACCCCTGCACTCCTAGTCCCCTGATTCCCCTCACACAGACACTGACAAGCCTGCTCCTGCCCTCTCCCTCATTTGCAAACCCCCAAATGCCCCCCTCCCCCTGACCCAACAGACTTTTGC
>NW_017729024.1:60833873-60835011 GCF_001723915.1 Gavialis gangeticus | reverse complement strand
CCCCCCGACCCTATCTAAATGGCCAGAGAGCTGAAAAGCAAAGATTTTTTCACCTGATCTGTTTCTGGATGTGACAACCGATGCCACAGGGGTAAGGATCCATTGGGCTGCTGGAGGGGAAATGACAGTCTTGCAAGACAGCAGACCTGCTTTGGGTCTGGTATGTGACTGCCTGATAGCTGAGGGATGGAGGGGTGTTTTGGGGAGGGGAGGTATGATCCCTTGGGGCTCTGACTTTAGGCTACTCTCATCTGTATCCAGGCTGACAGGGGAGCCTACAAAGCAGGCTGGGATGCATGCTCTTGGTCTTCCTGGCTGGATGCTTTTAGCCTTACAAGCTGTCTGCAGAGCATGCAAACAGCACTTTGCACTCTTGGACAGATTTCAAATGGATGAATTCCAAATGTCTTAAACTTAGTGGCTGACTTCAACAAGTTGAACTGAATGCTTGTACATACCCCTAGGGACAGCAACTCTCAAACTTTCAATAGCAAAGAGTTTGGTGAGGCAGTGGCTGACCCTGAGGCTGGAGGGAATATACTAGCACTAGGAGGGTGGTTTCCAAGCTGTGTTCTGTAGAACCCTAGGGTTCCGCTAAGAGACGGTGGGTAACAGCAGAGCAGGCTGGGAGATGGTGCACTGCCATTGGTGGGCCAGTTTGCCTGGCTCTGTGTCAGCTTGTATGGCATGCGGAGGCAAGGGTAGCAGTTATGTGGCAGAAGTGATATGAAAGGGTTCTGTGACTTTAGGATGTTTGAAAAACACTGTGATAGGAGATGGTATGCAAGAAGAGGCTTTTGATGATTCTGTAGAAAGCGAGCCAAGCAGTGCTAAAAATACAAACACAGAAAGACCTCTGGAGGAGTGAGCAGAAAGTGAAGGCAGAGGGTATTACAGAGGTTTAAGCCTTAGGTGTATTGAGATGTTTTGCTTTATTTACTGGGAAAGGGCCAAGTGAAAGCATGATTTTGAATGGAGAGATTAGTGTGCAGGTACCTATTTGCAATGAGTTTAAGCACCAGTGAGACCTTGTCGGAATTGTTGGGTGAAGAATATGTTTGGGACTTTGTCCAATCCTTGAAGGCCTAATGTTTTGGGATTATACTGTCACAGATCACACCTCCAAATGCTGCAGTGC
>NW_017729024.1:60815257-60828873 GCF_001723915.1 Gavialis gangeticus | reverse complement strand
TAATTACATATTTGCAATGAGTTTAAGCACCAGTGAGACCTTGTCGGAATTGTTGGGTGAAGAATATGTTTGGGACTTTGTCCAATCCTTGAAGGCCTAATGTTTTGGGATTATACTGTCACAGATCACACCTCCAAATGCTGCAGTGCATATTCTATTGTTAGACAACAACTAAAGGAAAAGTAGAATTAATAGCTCAGGGAAGTAAACCAATGAGTATGAGCTTGAATACATGTTTTATCTATTCATTAACCTTCCTGCTCATAACATTCACCCAGATGCTACAGGCATTGGGTTTTGGAGGGGGTCAAAGACTATTTTCCACTCATTTTTACCAGTTTGAAAACCAAAAGGATGTTGAGCTTGTGCCAGGAATGGAGCACAACAGGGCTTATAGTGTGATGGCTAGAGAGGAAGCAGAGTTTCTAGAGCAGTCTCAGGCTAATCAACATAGCTAGAGTGACTATCCATCCCAGTTGGAAATGTGGGACATTTGGGACACTGCCCCTGCTCCTCTCTACTGCCCCACCTCCCTCCCTCCCCCTCAAGTCAGCAGCACACTGCAGAGAGAGACAAAGGCAGAGTGGCTTGCTGCGACAGTCAGGAAGTGCAGCCGCAGTGTGCACTGTGCTGCTTCCCTTCCCTACCTTGCACTCGGGACACTCATGTTCATCTCTGCCTTGTGCCCAGCCTCCAAAATCCAGAACTGTCTTGGGAAAAATGGTATGGGTGGTCACCCGAAACAACACAGCTGACCTGCAGAAAGCCTGGCTAAGTATTGCCAGCAGCATGGTGACATCTTGAGCAGGATTCCCCCACTCCCTGCCCCTCCCAATTTTTTTTTTACTGACAACCTGCAGACATTTTTTACAGACATAGGTTTTATCTAATGCCAATGTAAACCTCCTGCCTGGCCCTGGACTGTACTGACAAGGACAGGGTTCAAATTTATGGCTTTAACATTAACCATGGTGAAAAAAAAGTTTGCAGATTGTCAGTAAAATACATACATATGTGTATGTGTATTGGTTTAGCAACCCTGCTTACCTGCAGCAATGGTTTCATACCTTGCTGCTTTCACCCCAGGGGTTCCCTACTCACCCCATACCCTGACACACCCAACTGCACCCCACATTGAGCTGTCACTCCATCCTTACCCCAACTTGTTGCCTCTTCCCTCCCCCACTGTCTCCAAGACCTGCAGTTCCATCCCAGCTACACCCAGGGCCAGCCTGTTCTATACTGCGAAACCTGTGGCTGCAGGGAGCCCTGCAGCTAAGGGGACCCCTGTGCATAGTCAGTGGAAGTAGGGGGATAATGGGGCTCAGCCCCTTCAAACACATGCCAGCAGCAGGCATTGCCTTAGGGCAGCCCGGCCACAGGGTCCTACAGCAACGGGGGAGGAGTGGGCACACAGAGCTACCCTGTGCACTCACAGCCAGCCCAGGCGCAGGCAGGCAGGTTTCTTTTAACCTATTTTTTACTATTTGCATGGGCTTGTGGGGAGGGCAGATCGAGACCCCCACAGTGCAGGAGAGAGTGGGGTAGGGGAAGGATGAATCATTCACTCCTGCCCCACTCCCTCCTGCATTGTGGGGATTGTCCCACGACTCTGCCCAGCCCAGCCCCCATTCACTGTGACTGGGGCTCTGGCCCGGCCAGGTTGTGGGGCAATCAGGGCCTGGCAGCTCCTCCAGGAGCATGGCACTGGGCAGCCAAGGGGAGGGAGGGCACGTGGCCCCCCAATCTTTGCACGGGCGAGGCCGGGCTGCAGCTGCAAGCTGGGTTCAGCCTCTGCTCCATGTCTCTGCACCTCACTGCTCCTGCTTAGAAAGCAACAGGCACCGCCATGTGCCTCGCTGCCTGGCCCACCTGGTGGCAGGATGCACATGGCAGTGCCCATCACTTTCAAAGTGGCAGCAGTGAAGCATGGTGACACGGAACAGAGGCTGAGCCCAGTTCACAGCTGTGGCCTTTCCTCAGCCATGCAAAGATCGGGGGGCCATGTGCCCTCCCTCCCCTTGGGGGCTCGGCGCCACACCTCTGCAGGAGCTGCTGGGCTCTTCCTGGGGATGATGTGGGGCTGGGCAGGGCAGGACAGGCACGGGGGCTCAGGGGGCTTTATCCCCTCCAGCCTGGCAATGCAGCTGAGGCTGGCCCCACTCTGGGCCCCAGAGCTGGGCCCCCCAGCTGGTGTGTGGCCAGAGCCAGGATGGAGAGGCAGCCAGGGCAGGTGCCAGGGCTGGGAGGTGGCTGAGGCTGGCGCGGCCAGCACTGGTGCAGCCAGGAGGCAGCTGGGGCCATTGCAGCAGCTGGGACTGGTGTGGCCGGGGCTGGGAGGCGGCTGGGACAGGGGCTGGTGCAGCCAGACCCGGGAGAAAGCTATGGCCAGTGTAGCATCTGGGGCTGGCATAGCCAGGGCCAGGAGGCAGCCAGGGCCAGGGCTGGGGGGTGGTCGGGGTGGCACAGTGCTGGGAAATGCTGCTCCCCCCTTGGCCCTTTCCCCTCCTGCCTCAGACTTTCCAACAGCTGGCTTCTTCAGGGCAGGGGGCCCCAAAACTCTTTTTTGCAGGGGGCCCCAAAAATGGTAGGCTGGCCCTGGCTACACCACTTCCCTCCTACCCAGCTGGAACTGTGCAGCCCTGTATACGTTTTGGGGTGAGCTCTGAACAGTGACAAGTAGGCAAGAGCCAGGACATGCAGCAGCTGGGACATGCAGTGGCAGCTCTTGATAAGACAAGAGGAGAAAAGATATTACAAAGGACTGTGAGAGCAAGAAACACTTTACAGACATTTCACTACAGGGCTCAGAGCAGTGCTTCCACTTAGACACCCGGTGGCACTGTTCTGCTGTCTCTGTCCAGCGTTGACGCTTGGATGTAGCTTCATTCCAACATGGATCTTGAAATGAGCTCAGGGCTTCTTCATTTTTATGGATGGATATTTTTTTTATAGAATTCACAGGCTGGTACTTTTAACCGGTCTTTTTACTGACTGTCCATAAATTTATGGACAGTTTGTAACTGATATTGAGAAAAGCCTCCTTCCTCTACAGCAGTGAAATCATAGGGACTACCATGAGTGAAAACAAGCGTTGGAGAGAGAGGCTGCTAGTTTTGTGTAAATGAGTGTATAGATCCTTTACAGTTGGGGGATTATGCTGACCGCTGGAGAGCTGGGGCAGAGAGGGAAGCAGCTATTTGCACTGTGTTGACAGCTGCTTCTGCTGTGGCTGCTGCTGTAGCAGTGTAAATTCAGCTGCTGCAGCTGAGAGTAAAGCAGACAACAGCCCTGGAGTGTTGGTTCCTCAGGGGCCTTCCCTGGTGCTCTGTTTGCTTCTCTCCCTTCCCAGTTATACTACTAGGCAAAGGCATGCACCTGCCATGGCAAAGGTACTCTGGGGGGATGCCATTCTGGTTACCCCTCTGCTCTCCAGGGTGGGGGCTGCACTTGCCCAACTGCTATGGCATGGCTGCCCCTGCCATGGCAAAGTCTTTTGGGGGCACATAATTTGGGTACCCCAAGTTCCACTTGCCACACTAGTTATGCTATTGCAACTATCAGAAAAAGAAAGACACTGCCTCCAGAAAGAAAACATATTCAATGTGCCTTAGTGGGAAGGAAGTTTCAAGTGGGGACCCCTGCTTTCTGGGTGGTTGCACAGGTGGATTTTAAACCCACAGCTGTTGAATTTTACAGCTGTTTTGTGCTGTTGGTTGCTATGAGGATGTGCAGAACCCCATGGTGGGATGTTTGGTCAACTTTATTACCAGGTGTTATATATCTCAAAGGATGGAAATTTGCAATTAAAACTATTTGAGAAAGAAACAGAATACCATGTTATAAGGTGACAAGACCCTGTATGTTTCCTACCAGGCAACCTACACTGCCTCGTCCGCTAGGACCAAGAAATGCTCTTTCTGGTGGTAGGACTAATACTATTTGCCTGTAGTGCAGGTCTGAGGCAGGTGAATGGAAACACCATGATAATCTTAGCAGACTATACTCTTGTGTAAGCAAGGCTGAGGAATACTTGACTGAGCACTGCAAAATCTTTTATATACCCCCACCCCCCAACCCCGCCTGTTTTACAGAGTATTTTGGAATTGCCAAAGTTAAGGTCGATCCTCTGTGAAGCTTTTTTTCTCCACTGTTGCCTGTCAGGGTAGATGGCAAACTCTTGTTCCCTCTGTACCTTACCTGTGCAGAGTTCAAACAGCAGTAGTCTTGTGCACACAGTGATGCAGAGAGGATGCAATATTATGCACTAGGGAATTGTCTCTGGCTACAGAAAAGCGGTACAGTAGTACAGAGTGCCCCAAAACTATGGCATCTGGCATCTTCTTGAGAGGTCAAGTAAGTTGTTTGCCAATTATTTCAGATTATGCTTCACACAGAAGCAAAGGGCATCAGGATTTCTCATTTGAAATAAAGGGCAGGGGGGGAGCTGATACATTAATGATTTCCATAATGAAGAAGGCATTCTTTTCAACAAAGATCAAATTGAAGAGAACTCAGTTAGAGCACAAATTGTTAAACTGTTTTTAAAACCCTATGAGGAAAATCTGGACAAAGACAAACCTATGCAACATAAGCCTTGTGAGACATCATGATAAATCCCCTTACTATGTATTTTCCCCAAAGTTTCCTTCTATGAATTTCTTGATAATGGAACTACTTGCATGTGTTTAGAAACACATTGCCATCACTTACAGCCATGTAAAGCTATCCAATCTGTCAGATCATTTAAAGTAGGTCTACCCAACTGGTGGCAGTCACTCCTCCTAATGCCACGTGGTGGGGAAGGCCTGGGGTCCATGAACCATCTGTGCAGCCCATGTGGTAGGGGGTGGAAAGCGGCAGGCCTTCACCACCACACCTTGTGGGAATGGGGATGGGGAGACTCCGCACCACTGCCACAGTCCACAAGACCTAATTATTTGGTCAGTTGTTGCAGTCTGCACAGTGAGCAGGGGGGACTCCAGAATGGGGCCTTGCCTACAGCATGTAGGTACCAAGTGTGGCCTCCACCCAGTCCAAAATTGGACCACCCTGAGTTAAAGATCACTGTGTCTGTACCAAGAGATAGGTTCTGTGATATTTGTGAGGTGGGAGGGTGAATCGGACCTGCCCCTGGGTAGCTGATAAGCACATTTCTACCAGATGAAACCATCCCTGAGTTTGTGGCAGCAGGGCCCATAACCTACAGATGCAAAGTACCAGGCAGAAAGGTCTGTATGGCAATTCAAGACTTTACACTGATCACAAGGGGCAATGAAAACATAGGGTTATCATACATCCGGGTTTTCCCAGACATGTCCTCTTTTTTGCCCCCTGTGCTGTGTCTGGGTGGGTTTTTAAAATAAGAGCAAATGTCCAGGTTTTCTGCTCTCTTGGGCTGGCTGCTCAGGACTGGGCGCAGTGGGCAAGGTGATTGGCTATTGGGGGTCACATACAAGCCAGGGAAAGAGTGTGTGTGTGGGTGGGCGTGTGCATGGGAGCTGCTTGGGCAGCAGGGCTGGGGGAGCAGGGGTCTGCAGAATGGGAGTGAGGGGCACCAGCAGGGCTGGGGGGGAGGGTTGGGGGCTGTGGATCAGGAGTGAGAGGCACAGGGGATGGGACGGGGGACTGTGGGTTGGGTGTACAGGGCACTGGCAGCACCAGGGGGCTGTTTGGCAGTGAGGGGCACTGGCAGGGCTGGGTGGGGTGCTGGGGCTTGTCAGTGAAGGGCAACAGAATGGGCAGGGGCAGTGCACTGACCGGCATGTCACTGCCCCTCCCCACCATCATATTCCCCCTGCCTCCCCCTCCCCATGACAGGTGTCCTTTTTATGGACCTGGAAATATGGTAACCCTAAAAGTCTGAAAGAGGTAATCCAGAACCATTGCCAGGGCCCTGATCAGGAATTCCATGTAGAGATAGCTGTGCAGTAGCCATCTATATCCTAAGGCAGGGGTTTTCAACCTTTTTAAAAAATGTACCCCTTCTGTCTCAAAGTTGCAACTCATGTACCCTTTCATATTAAAATTATTTGGGGGGGCTGAGTGCCCGTGCACATGTGCGCACGAGCCCCCCACCCCGCCCCCCAGCAGGTAAGCCTGTGGGGGAGGGGAAAAGGCCACAGACTGGGAAGATCGAGGCCCCCACAGTGAGGGAAGGGAGTGGGATACAGGGCAGGGGCTGGAGTGAATGGGGCTTTGGCGGAGCTAGGTCATGGGACAACTGGAGTCCTGGCAGCTCGTCCAGGGGTGTGGGAGGACTCCGGCCACTGCACATACTCTGGCAGAGGCCCAGCGGGCACGTGCCCCTCCTGATCTGTGTGTGGGGCAGAGGTGGATGCTGCTGCACGCTGGGCTTTGCATGCCGCTGCAGTTGCCCCAGGAGTGGTGCGATGCTACGTGCATCCCACATAGGGGTGGACAGGGGGCATGGCACAGCCTGGCAGTGGCAGGCATGGGGTGTTGCACCACTCCTGGGGCAGCTGCAGTGGTGTGCAAAGCCCAGCGTGCAGCAGCAGCCGCCTTCACCCCACACACAGATCGGGGTGCGCACATGCCCCCTGGGCCTCTGTTGGGGTGCATGCAGTGGTGGGACCCCCCCCCCCAGCCTGTTTAAGTACCCCTAGGGGTGTACCCCTGGTTGAAAACCACTGTCCTAAGGAACAAGAGGCAATGGTTGATAGAATTAGAAATGTTTTAAAAAAATAGACAAGTTGTTCATGATAAAGGGTCATTACAAAGGACTTCAAAATGATATCTTAGAGATTTTAAAAAATAGACACTTGGTAGAAGAACCCTTTTTCGTTTGTTATTGCAGGGCAGATAAACTGCAGGAAAAGGGGGTTTATTTATTTTTTAAATAAAAAATGGTTGGCAAATGCCAATCAAGCTTTGTTCTGCTGAGAATATTATACGGCATTATAGCTTCTGTCAGCCTTTGTACAAAATGCTTTGTAAATATCCTCTTAAATTTGAAGAACATTTGCCTGACGCATGTAAGGATAATGCATTGTTTCCAATCGATAAAATACCCATGGCTATTGCTGATGATTTGCTCTGCTCGTGAAAACAGTGACACTGAGTGCCTTTACCAGGTGTATGCCTTTCCCATGGGAACATGAACTTAATGTATATAGCACAGACTGTATTCTGCCAGCAAAAGGAGAGCCAGATGATCAGTACAAACATAAAGGACATGGATCTTTTGAAGAACCCCAAAGATGAGTTTTAGGGTGCAACTGAGAGATGGCAAATGTACCTTGGCAAAGCCCAGCTCATTCTAGAAGCTTTTGAGGATGCCACAAACATTTGTTTGGATTTCCTGGTGGCAGATTTAAGTGCTTCCACCCCAGCGGGTTACAGATTTAGATGTGGACTTTTCCCTCCGGACCAGCCAGTTGGTTATACCTTGGAAAAAGAAAACAAACATACAGAATATAAAAAGTAATGAATTACTGGCTGTTTCGTGTTTAATGCTTGGGTTGCCGATTGAAAATGTCTGGCTGTGCAAAGAAAAATTTGTATCTTTTGAAGCTGGTTGTCAATACCTCCCCACAATAGGGGCAGGCGATTCGGTGTTTAGTCTGATGAACTAGAAACAGCCATCTGAGTTAGCTCTCAGCACTTTAAAGAGAAATGTGCCTTTGATACAGAAGCAACTGTGTAGGCTGAAACAGCAATCTAAATTCATGAAATGTCTCTCTCAAAAGAAAAACGTAACTGGTGTCACTTTCTCTGTCAAGATGTGGCATCTTGTTGATATGGGGTCTTTTGATTAATTGATAATGGGATGTGCAAAAAATAATAATAAAAAAAATTGTAGCTGTCCATCTAGCCACTAGCTGAAGAAATTCAGGGTTCCCCCTCCTATAGGAGCGAACCTTAGAGCTGCAGTGACTCGCTGACTGAAGGCTGATATGAAAAACATTCTTCAAAGGAGAGGTTTAACGAAACATAAACAGACTCAATTTTACACAGCTATGTTTCCAAAATACTGAATTTAGGTAAGGCTGTGTGACATGGAGAAAGGGAAAGTAGGCTTCTTTTGTCATAGGCAGAATGCTACTGATCGAGATCTTTTGGAATAACCTGCCAGAGACTCAGAACTTGATCAAGAAACTTCACCATGCCTATTTCCTTCATCTCCTACAAAGCAAAAACTGGCCAGAAAATCTTGGCTCAGCCTGAAATGCCTTCTTACTTAAAAAACCGATGCTGAAATTGTTCAATAATTAAAACCTTTCTATCATGTTTGACATATTCCAGGGTCTACATGATAGGTCTGTCAGTCTGGTTGATACTTGCTTAGATCTCACAGTTGGATTCTAGCATGTCAGATAATCACTGGTTCCTTTCCTCAACTGTCTACTCCTCAAAACTGTTGCTAGTCACATTTTCTCTGCTGGGGTCGGAGCACTCTGGGAGGAGAAGTAAATTCCAAGGGGTTCCCTGGATGGTGTAAGAATGGCATGGCCCCCCCACCATTTCCAAAAAATCAGGCTCTAAGCAGGAAGGCCTTTTTGATACCTTCCAGGATATCAGGGTAGCACTGCCAAACAGGCAACAGTGAAATGCTAGAAGTTGGATTTCCAACCTGGATAAACTTTCCAACCAGCCAGTGCTATTAGGTGGCCCTGGGCTCATCTCAAATACTTGGAGGATATGAATATGGGAGGCTAGGCAAGGTGAAAAAGTATCCGGGTCTGGTGCAGGCCGTGTGCTCAGTGCTGACTGGTTGACAGTTTAGGCAAAAAGGGCCTGGCCACCTTATTAATTACTTGCTTATTATGAATTAATATAAAATCATAGGCAAATACTATTATAGCTAACAATAATTATAGCATATTAATACTTACTATTAAGTTGCAACACATTAGTAACATGCAATATAACACCTATATGTATTAATGATACATTCATAATGATGCTGTAATTAAATTTTGGCAGCTCTGGTTATCCAATCAGTTTGACAGATCTTCCATGCACTCTTCTACCTTAGCTACTTGGAATTTGTGTTCAAAGGCACTATGTTTTGTCTTAATTAACCTTTTGATATGTTTAGCCTCTTGAGAGAGCTTTGAGAACAATGCTGTATAAAAAGAAAGGCTCCCTACTTCCCTTCACATGGTTTCTGGACTCAGGAGAATGTTCTGCAGATGGGAATAGCCAGTTCGGGCACTTAAACTGCAACAACGTTTATAGAAAATAAGCAGTTTTAGATGCTATGTTAATAGCAGCAGATTGAGTTAAATGTGGATACTGCTCAAGTGTATTGCTTTTGGAGCAGGCAGTGCTCACATGAGTGACTGGAAACTGAATTACCACCTAATGGTGGTATCCGAATGAGTGGTTGCCCATTTCCTTAGAACCAGAGGGAGATGGTTGACCTAGAAACACAGACATTTCCTTCTGCTCCTCTCAGAGCTGATCATTTCTGAAGATCTGGTTGCTATGGGGATACAGATTCAGCAAGGGCAGGTTCCCATGATGTCAACCAATGCTGCTTCCCTCTGAAACATTTAACCAAATTGTTGGGGTTTGCAAAAGAAAATGAAGATAGACACCTGTTGTCACAGAAACGGTATAGTTGTTGATGTTGGTTGCCTTAAAATCACATGAAAATCACATGATTTATTACATGAAAAACATGAAAGAAAAAGGATCCGGTAGCTCTGAAGACAGCTCTACTTTACTAATTGTATGGGAAAAGGACAAGACATTTCACCCTGCTTTCTGTAACTTGAAGCAGCCTCCTGATGAGTCCAGCCCCTCTTGCTGTCCTAAGAAGAAATCTCCAGCCTCTTGGTAGGGTCCTTAACCTTACAGTGTGATTCATGGCATGGTTGTCTCTGATCCAAAGGGTCTTGCCTTCCTCCTAGATTCTGCTATACCCTTTTGCTTCCTCATTCTCTTTTTCAAATCAAGAGAGACAGAGCCTGAATCTGAAGGGGATTTTCTCACCCCTTGATACTTGGTGGCCTTGGTGCCTCCCTTGATAAACCTGTGCATGACTCTTCCCATTGGAATGTAATTGGCCTTTGTCACTTAAGAGATTTGCTTCTTTCCTATTAGGCACACAGGCCCTATTGCTTCTGAAAGGCAAATAGCCATTAGCTAGAGAAGAGTACCTTCGGCACTTGACCTAGCTATAATCTTATTGCCAATCTTTTAAGTGACGACAAAATAGCAAAGATACACATTTATAGGATAACCTGAACATGCAGCCATAAAAGTGATAAAAATGAACAGTTAATCATTTTTAAATATTTAAGTTGGTTTAATAAAAGATATCAGATTCACCCAAAGAACCTTGTCTGCCTATGTTCTTAGACCAGCACAGCTACAACCTACACATAGTTAATCATTAGCTTTTAAAAATATCAAACATGATGACAGTTAAATCAACTCAGAAAAATATCTATGCATATGAGAATAATACTTTTATGAGTAATTATGACCTGGCCAGTTACTGGACTGTAGTCAGACTCCTTGTTCTCTCTCTTTGGCACCATGACTATACTTAAATTGCCCAAAGCAGTATCATGTTAACTAGCTGCTACATTAAGGAAGCTTAAAGGAAAACTACCTGGTTAAAAAGTCTTTCAAAAATGTAGTTTTTACCTGTGCTTTTAGCATACTGCAATAAACTTCTAAAATGCTCTTTGCTATTTATTTAGGTGCTTGCGCTAACATTTTTGAAAACTTAGGATTTCCTTAATACATTTTGTATTTTTTATACATATCTAACTTTTGAATCAGAAATATCTGATCCAGTACCAGCCAATTCATTCTACCTCAGGTGAAGTTTATATTTAAATGGTGAAGAGATTTTTAGATGGTTTGAATAATTTAAGGGATCTAAAAGCTCAGGAAAAGAAATGGATTTGTGAAAGAATGTTTAACTTGGCAGTTCTCTTTTTACTTTTCAATTTATGTAACAGCTAGCTAACATGCCAAATCTGTGTAATTTTTATAACTAAGCCTTAAATAGTCTATGGGTTTTCGGTTGTAGCCATGTTGGTTTAAGGATGTAGGCAGTAGGCCTATGCAAAGCAGCATTCAATTTGGATTTGGCCGATTCAGAGGGACAGTGATTCAAATCACTGTCCCGATTTGATTCGGATGACTTGGATTCAGAGATTCAGCGTCGATTCAGAGATTTGGCCACAGACTATAATGGGGAATCACTAAAATACCTATAACTTTGTCATTTTTTGGCAGATTTGGATGAAAACAGCAAGGGTGGTGGCCTCTTCTGAGGGCATGAAGCCTGCCATGTTTCAAGAGGATAGGTGCAGGGGTTTCTGTGAAAGTGCACCTCAAGTTTCTGAATGAGAAACTCATATCACTTGAGTGTGTTAAGGCAGAGCAGGATGAAAACAGCAGGGATGGTAGCCCCTCATGTGGGTATGAGGCCTGCCAGGTTTCAGGCAGAGTGGTGCAGGGGTTTCCGTGAAAGTGTACCTCAAGGTTCTGAAAGCAAATGAAAAACACAAATAGGTGGGGAGTGAGGAGGGTGGCACTCACTCCGTCTGCACATGGAGCTTGGGGAACCCCAGCAGTGGGAGGTTCACTTTGAGGAACACCAGCTGCTCCACCAAACCAGGATCCAAGGAGGTGTGGTGGGGTGTCACAACATCCCCAGCAATGCTGAATACCCTCTCACTTAGAACACTGGTCAGTGGACAGGACAGGTGTTCCTGGGCAACTGTGGCCAGATCCTGCCACATGTGGCTGCGGGTTGCTCAATAGGCCACGGGGTCTCAGTGCAGTGGCTCCGCATCCTCAGTGAGATAGGTAGCCACCAAGGCCTCCACGTTACCTGCCTAATGGTGGGGTCTGTTGCCTCTGGACCCCAACAATGAAGCCAGGCCCTTGGCTCACATTGGCAGCAGACGTAGTGGAAGAGATTGGCTTGTGGTTGGAGCACTGGCATGGGAAAGTGGACCCCCTCCTCTTCCATGTTCCCCTGCCTCTGCCCTTCTGCCTCCATGACTCTGTTCATCAGCACCTCCATTCAGTGATTGAGGGTTTTGCTGCTGCATATGCTCCCCTTCACCCTTGGGTCGCACTGTACTGAACCACAACAGATCCAGCCATTTTTAATGCCCTCCTTTAACTGCTTCACCAGTGCCTGCACCTGTGGTGAAAGCTGCTTGCCGCAGCCAAGAACATCGATCCCCTGGAACTTTTCCATTTAATTCTCAAGCTCCTTCACTATGGGGATCACCTGGCTAAGGAGGGCATTGCTAGCCCTGAGGCTGTCAGTGGCCTCGAGGAATCGCTTAAGGACCACCAAGATCTGGGAGATGGTATCTCACTCTGTTTTGTTAAGGGGGCTGCTGATCCCAACCAAGGCCATCTCATGGATGGCCTTCTATTGCTCGACCAGCCTTTCCAGCATCAAGTATGTGGAGTTCCACCAAGTCTCCACATCCTGTATGATTTTATGCTGCAGGATGCTCAGCTCTGCCTGTTTGTCCTGCAGCATCTTGCTCCCCTTGATGCTTTGGTGGAAGTAGCCTGCCACCTTCCTGCATTATGAAATGAGCTGGCTGGTAGTGATGGCACCCTGTCCTCCTCCAAAGCATCCCTGACAATGAGGTGGAACTTGTATGCCACACAGAGGATGCCAACAAAGTTGGCATCACACATCACCTTGACCATATTGGCCCTATTGTCGATGACCATGAACCCATGGGTGTCATTGCACAGCTACTGACAAGAATATTTGAGCACTCGTGGCACATGGGACAGGTCCCGGAGGACTGGAAAAGGGCCAGTGTGGTCCCTATTTTCAAGAAGGGGAGGAAGGAAGATCCAGGCAACTATAGGCCATTCAGTCTCACCTCCATCCTTGGCAAAGTCTTTGAAAAGCTTATTAAGGCTCATATATGTGAGATCCCAGCAGGAAAAATTATGCTGCGGGGAAACCAGCATGGGTTCATAGCAGGTAGATCATGCCTGACTAATCTAGTCTCTTTTTATGACCAGGTTACAAAACACCTGGACACAGGAGTAGGGGTTGATATCATTTACTTAGACTTCAGGAAGGCCTTTCATACGGTATCCCACCCCATACTGGTGAACAAGTTAAGAGGCTGTGACTTGGATGATTACACAGTCCGGTGGGTGGCAAATTGGCTAGAGGGTCGTACCCAGAGAGTGGTGGTGGATGGGTCAGTATTGACCTGGAAGGGAGTGAGTAGTACCACAGGGCTTGGTCCTTGGACCGATACTCTTCAACGACTTCATCAATGACTTGGACGAGGAAGTGAAGTGTACCCTGTCCAAGTTTGCGGATGATATAAAACTGTGGGGAAATGTGGACACACTGCAGGGCAGGGAACAGCTGCAGGCAGACCTGGCCAGGTTAGACAAATGGGCAGAAAACAATAGAATACAATTTAACGAGGAGAAATGCAAAGCGCTGCACCTAGGGAGGAAAAATGTCCAGCACGCCTACTGCCTAGGAAATGACCTGCTCAGTAGCACAGAAGTGGAAAGGGATCTTGGAATCCTAGTGGATTCCAAGATGAACATAAGTCGTCAGTGTGACAAAGTCATCAGCAAAACTAACGCCACTTTATCATGCATCAGCAGATGCATGACAAACA
>NW_017729024.1:60809138-60814680 GCF_001723915.1 Gavialis gangeticus | reverse complement strand
TAGCAAGCCAGAGCCTTTCAGACGCTGCTGGTCCAAGAGAAACACAGCTCACAAAAGGCACAGATCGCTTCAGACACAACTTTATATGTTGTTTCTATGTCCCTCTCCCAGAGCACTGTGATTGGAAGGGAACTCGGAGAAAGATCGCAGTCACTGGCCAGCTACAGATATCAATTTCAGAGCAGTCTTTCCCCCCTCTCAGCCTTTTTCATATATGGAAGATCACCCTTCCCCCTCCCTCTTCCAGTTTCTGTTTCCTGCACGCCTTCCAAATCTCCCCAAATGGATTCGGATCTTTTAATGGATCTCCCAATTCAATTCAATTCAGATTCAGAGATTTGGCTGCTGAATCAGGCCAAATCTCCTCCCAATTTAATCAGCCACTGAAGCTTCGCACAGCCCTAATAAGCAGGAAAGGATTTTTAGGTATATGTGATATTTTTATTAGATCAGGTGAGTAGTTGGAAAAAAGTTCTTTGCAAGCTTTCAGGTGCAATCACACTTCTTCAGACATAGGAAGTCTCTGCTGTTCTGAGACTCCAAGGTATAAAAGAAGCCAGAAGTGTGACAGGATGTCAGTAAGAATATAAATAGGTGGAAACTAGGAAAACCAAAGGTAGAGCAAGGAAGGGGGTGGAGAAAGAAGCATGGTGGTGGGAGGGGAGTGGCAGGGAAGAAGCCAAAGGAGTAAGGGAGACTCTACAGCAGTAGTAATTCAAGGTAGAAAAGAGGCTTTAATAAAAAAACAATAAGAAAACACTGCTTGAAGTTGTCTGAACTGTCTTCAGCTTTGGCATGTAATCTGTTAGGGTGCTTAAGTGGGGAGCAAAATTCCTACAGGTATTTATTTACTTGCTCCAAATGGACACAAGAAGCCAAAAATATTAAAAAATAATCTCCTGAGCCTTCAAACATGAGCGTTTATATTTCATTTAGCAGTTGACTGTGTCATGCTTACAAGTGGGAATAAAGAACATATTTTAAGTGGGTTTCTAGGCAAAAGTTTGTTGCAAAATGGTTAGTCTTTCATAAGTCACTGATCTTTACCTTGCTGCAGGAAAGAACCTTTTACTTGATTAGACCCATTTAAGCTATCAATGGGGTGTTTGATCAGTTAGCATCAATAGCAAAGAAGGAGAAGTTAGAAGGAAAGGGCCTTTTTTCCCCCTAGGAAGTACAGGGAATTGGAGAACATATCATGCTTTAATATGCTCTCAATGCTTGGTAGCAAGTTATTTGAGGTGTTGATTTTTCTGGGATTTAAAGATGTTTGCATTATCCAGTCTGATCTATTGAACTCTTTTATGGTCAATTTGATAGCCATGTCAGGGTAGTACTGTTTTGCTCAATAGTGGTACTCTGTTGTAAACTAGAAATCACATTTTATGAGATCTTTTTGGCTTTGGAATTCACTCCCCCACCTTGCCTCCCCCCACCAGTCCTAACCCACTCAAACTCAAATTTATCAAATGTTCAGTGTTCCAGGCATGCTGCCAAGGTAGTTTTCATACCCTGCCAGATTTTTTGAAATAGGGAAGTTGGAAAACAGGAAAAAGTTAAGAGAATATTGGGTTGTGATACATAAGGAATTCCTGGTTGCACAGGTTGTAATAATGATAGTCCTAACGGGTCAACTATTTGTACTGATTTCTGCATAACTAAGCTACAAAGACACTGAAGGGAAGCATTGAAGTCTATTTGAATCAAATAATTTTGGCAAAACAAAAACACAACCAGCTGCAGTACAAAGCTGAATTGCTTGGAAGCATGTCTAAATACAGTATTTATCCTTAGTGTGAAGAGCAAGAACCTGTTCTTATTTTCAGCATTTAATATTGAATCTATTTAGATGTCATACTTAGAAAGCCCCTGTATATGTTACAAGAAGATGCATTAAAGCTGCTCAGTCAAGCACTCAGAAGGTAGGAAATGAAAAATTGAGGTTATCTGTGTAACATCAGTCCTGCTGCTGTGCATGCTTTATTATGGCATCTCATCAAGAAATGAAAAATTTCCCCTAAGCAGTATTCAAGAACTCAAAATGCCTAGCACTTAGGAGAGCTCAATAAATAAGGCTCATCATTGTATTTGTTTAACAGCCTCCTCAGCATTATTTTTTCTTTGATTGCAAACCTTGCATACTGAAAAGGTAATAATATCATATATAAAGTATACCAAAACCTTCTGTTCAGGTGGGATTCTGTAGTGATGGAAATGCAATTAAGATGTATTCATTTTCATTACTTTGACAATAACTGTGGAACGCTTTTCTGTGAAACAAAAGGATCAGTCAGTTTAGTGTATAAAAGCACCATTGTTATCTTTTTGCAGTTAAATTCTCACAATTTTCTAGAAGGACAAAAATGTTCAACTTAATTTCATAGTTTTAAATTTTCCACGATGGGCAACACAGACAAACAGTCACATTATTCTCTTGGAACAAGGTCTTCTCAATGTCTCAGCTTTTCTAGTATCTGGATTCTCATTTCGAATGGTTTGAGTGAAAGCAGAGAGAAACACTTCGATCTTGCAAAGAACAGCAAAGGGCAAGTTGCTTTCATAGTTGTCACTAAGTTACCAGTGTTACAGAACTAACATAACAGAAACCAAGCTGTAAGTAATGATACTTTGCTGATGTTACCTTGTCATACAAATCCAGAGTGAACTACCAAATATTTAAATAACACGACTTAAACAAAAAAAAAAAATTACTACTATTGCAGGTAGATGCTGGCTAAGGTAGGGTTTCAGGGACTGCTCCCAGGTAATTGACGTGGTTCAGTCCCATGAGAGCAATTATTCTTCTCAACACTGAATGTTCGAGGAATAAATTGTACAGGTCCTAATATCATGATAGAATGGTATTGTAGTGTTTGGGGAGCTGAGCTGTGCAGTAAAATAGCTGCAACCTGTTGGGCTATATTAAGCACCACTCCCCAGTGCCCTCAAATAAAATGTGTGCTAATAAACAGACATTACCCAATTGGTAATCTCTTTGAAATTCTGGTCTCCTGGTCTATGTGCACCTAAAGAGAGCACTTAGAGGTTCCTTGGTTTCTCTTGAGTTTGCATTACAAACTCAGTTAACTTTGATAGCAAAGTTATCTCAGCACCAGGTTCCAGAGAATCAATGCAGTCCTTTAATCCCAAAATATTTTTTAAGTTCTATAAACATATGAAATTTCTCTAAAGGAAGAATCTTGGATTCTTCTACACCTTTCCTACAGCTTCCTCACCTCTTTTGAGCTAATGACAGGTCTGGGAATGAAGTTTCATGTGTTCTGTCCCAATGTAGCAGGTACAGCGGTTATATTAGGGGTATGCAAAATGGGCTGTATTGGATTTGGATTCAGATTCAGCCCAAATTGGGGACAGTGATTTGATGAATTGATTTGGATCACAGTCCTGATTCAATTTGGCCAAATCTGAATCTGAAGCTTTAAATGTTTTTTCCTACACATCTCGAGGTACCAGGCGTGGCTCATGAACGTTGCAATGGTGGGATGGATGGAGCATCCCACAGGAGCGTGGCGGCCCTCCTCCGTGCTCCTCCCTGGCTCGGCAATTGGCTGTGGGGGGACCCCAGGTGCCTCCCCAGATCCAGGAGGCACCAGTCGCCGAGCCTACGGGTGCTAGCTGGCATCTAGAGAAACTGGGGCATGCTCCCTGGCGGACCTGGAAGTGGACCAGAAGTGCTTTTGGTCCACTTATGGGTCTGCTGCCAAGCACCCTGGGGACCACTCCCCATGCCCCTGGGGGATGCTACGTTTGCCCCACCATCTCAGCATTCACAACCTGCCTGGTACCTTGAGGTATGTAGAAAAAACATTTAAAGCTGCATCTATGTTCGAATCATTGATTCTTTCCAAATCGACTCGGAGGGTTCCAATTTGATTCGGAGAGATTAAAGGGTCTCCTGGTTTGATTCAGATTCAGAGATTTGGCCACTGAATTGGGCCAAATCTCCAATGAATTGAATCAGCGACCAAAGCTTTGCATAGCCCTAGTAAGCATGTCATTAAGGATAGTGGAGCCTGGTCCTTCTTAATATAAATGGTGTGGAGAGGAAAAGACTTCTTGTGCTCCCCATCACAGACAGCCTATAAAAGGGCTGCTTCAGTGCTCAGGGGAATGTGAAGATTTTTCCATTTCCTACCTACTCCCTGCTTAAGTGGAACTGGTGCAACAGACACAAGCAGGCACATCCAAATGAGCACCTCAAAGCTGTTTGGAAGTGCTGCAAACTGTATGTGGCACATGTGCAAGCATTTGCCATGTTGCTGATTTGCAGTGTGACGCCAGAATTTGACACCAGGATCTTTTGGTGTCAAAAAAGCCACAGAAAAAAAAGAGTGGTGTGGCATATGCAGCAACAGTGTGCACTGCCAAAACCAGAGCTTTGCCATCTAGAGCCATGCTCTGGCTGCTGGCCAGGCTCCATGTGGCCAGATTGGCACTGCTGCTTCCCCGGGAGGCCCCCAGGACCTCCAGATAAGGCTGCCTGGGTCAGTACAGATGCTGGCCCCAGCCTCTCCTACCCCACTCAGGACAAATTGCTCTGTACCAAACCCCACATGCAGGGGCATGTGCAGCAGCAAAAAGCAGCAACACACATTTGTGCCACTGCTATTTTTGCTGTGGTAAACGCATGCCCCTGCATGTGGAGATGTACCCAGTAAGATGTGATGTCTGAAGGAACGTAACAGGTGATGTACTCCTCTTCTTTACCAGCATGCTTGGGAAGTTTGCCCTTCTGACTTTACTCAGGGATGATGCCAGTCTGCATTGCTATTGGTCAAAATCTTGATGTAAATCCTACCCGTAAAGTGCTTAAATCTTACCCATAAGATTCAGAGATGATGTGTAAAGTGATGCCAGTCATATTTTGTTTTGGGCTTTTAAATTATTGGAAGGGAGCCTAAGTTGAAGGAATTTCAATACTGAAAGTTTGAAAAGCATAAACTACCACGGTTTAAACTTCACCCTACATTTGGTCTTTGGTATTCAGCAAGTTAAGTACAAGTATGTAAGATTAGTACTTTTAGTATAAACTTCACAGAACTTGTGCACTTCTAGGGTGCTTGTACGTATGACGGGGGTTTAGTCCCTTATGTTGAAATGGTGGGTTTTTAAATTGTCGCAATTAAAAACACAATTTAGGGGCTTTCATCACTGCTATGGTGAGGGGCCCAATACTCCTCCCCCACCCCCAAAGCCTGCTTACTTCTTGTACGAGTAGAGAGGGGTGGGGGGGCAGGGGTGAGGAGCCCTGGAGCTGTGGGGGGGCTTCCTTCTGCCCCCCTGAGCTGCCTGGGTGGGCTGCTAATGGGCCAGGGGCTGCCCCAGCTCAAGCTTGGAGAACAGCTGAATCGAGCTAGGTGCTACCTCTGAGCTGGGGCAGCCCCTGGCCTGCTAGCAGCCCACCTGGGTGGCCCCAGGGGGTGCCACTACTGCAGAGGGAAGGACTGGGGCCCCCTAGAGTTCACCCCCCTACAGCAGGCAGGCTTCGCAAAAAAAAGATCAGGTCCCTTGTCACTCCCCC
>NW_017729024.1:60807290-60808832 GCF_001723915.1 Gavialis gangeticus | reverse complement strand
CCCCCCCCCCGTGGAGCCTGCTCATGCGACCTGCTGGTGGGCTGAGTGGTCCCTAAGCTGCAAGGGAGCCCTGGTCCTTCCCTCCATGGTTGTGGCACCCCCTGGGGCCACCTAGGCAGGCAGCTAGTGGGCTGGATGCTGCCCCAGCTTAGAGGCAGCACCCACTGGATCTAACTCTTCCCCAAGCCTGCTAGAGCTTCCCGCACACCGTGAATTGTCCCCACCACCTTCCCGCCAGCTAGGACCACCCAAGAACAGGCTGGCTGGCCCATGGGCCAGTGCAAGGAAGCAGCAGGAGGGCAGATGGGCGTACTGGTGTCCACAGAAGGCAGCAGGGATGCTGCATGGTGTGCTGGAAGCCCCAGTGGGCTCAGGGAAGAGTGTCATCTAGTAGGTGCTGCCTCCAAGGTGGGGCATCCCCTGGCCCTCTAGCTGTCCATCTGGACATCCCTGGGGGATGCCACTGACATGGAGAGAAGGACCAAGGCTCCCCGCAGCTCAGGGGCTGCTCAGCCCACCAGCAGCTCACTCTCCAGCTGTGGGAGAGGCAGGTAGTCTCCACAAAAATGATCAGGCCCCTCGCGGCTTCTGCCTTCAGCCCGTGTCTCCTGTGGCCGGGGGGGCAGCTGTCAGATTGAAGGCTGCAACATTACAAGTTGCTACATTGCAAGCTAAACTACATGGCAACATGTCCCTCCTGGACTGGACAAGGTTTGGGTGATGTCACACCAGGTATATAAGAACAACTCTCTAAGGTTCTGGGGCTATTGATCTGCCTGCTGTGCAGCTACAGTGCGAGCCATAAAACCTGCTCCCCATGTGTCCTAAAATCAAAGTTGAACTTTACTAGTAAGCAGTTTCTATATTCAGAGAAAGAAAAACATTCAGTACAATAGTCTCACCTAATCCCAGATGTTACTTTGCTTCCAGGAACTGAGTGGCCATCTTTTCTGTTGAGCAAAGTGTGTGTCCTTGGCTGGGATAACCCAGACAGGTGCTGAAGGCTGGATTTATGATGACAATACCTAACTGTCTTGCTGCCCCCTTTTATGCTTCAACTTCGCTCCTTCGATAACTCTTTGCTTTCAGATAGACAGTATGCTGACCGCAGACAGACCAATCTTTTATCCTGTCAGCACATTCCTTTGTTCAACAGACACATCACCTCTTAATTTGGCTTTTTCCCACGGTCTTACTTCAGGTATTCTCCATTGGTCTCCCTTATCACCTTTCATTAAGGTATCCAATCCTTTCATCCCACTGATTCAGCTGGTTAGTGCCGAGTTCAGTTAATCTGAGCTGGTAACAAGGCCATTGCTATGTTATGTTAAAAGAAATTCTCAGTGATAAAAAAGAAAAGATGTAATATTATGAGCACTATGAGCTCTACAAAAATAACTCAAGGCCAGCTAATAAACAAAATAAAAAGTTAATGATTAAATAAGGCTAAATATAAACAACACTATAATTCACCACTCTATAAACAGGTGCAACTTTAAAGCATAAAATATGACAAGCTACCCTAACAATACCACTTTTGAT
>NW_017729024.1:60795892-60802290 GCF_001723915.1 Gavialis gangeticus | reverse complement strand
CTGAGCTGGTAACAAGGCCATTGCTATGTTATGTTAAAAGAAATTCTCAGTGATAAAAAAGAAAAGATGTAATATTATGAGCACTATGAGCTCTACAAAAATAACTCAAGGCCAGCTAATAAACAAAATAAAAAGTTAATGATTAAATAAGGCTAAATATAAACAACACTATAATTCACCACTCTATAAACAGGTGCAACTTTAAAGCATAAAATATGACAAGCTACCCTAACAATACCAATCTGTCTATGGAGTAAAATTCCAAATTCAGTGATCCATCTGACCCTCAGAGGGGCAACACCCTTCAACCAGGAACCTCTGGGTTTTAGTCTTAGCAGAAGCACTGGCATACCCCAGTCAAAATCCCCAGCCTTGGCAGCGGCCAGTACTGAATTCCTGAGGAAGGTTAAGAAATGATGAATGCCTGTAACAACAAAAAAGGAAAAAACATTATTTGCAGCCTCATATGGCAACCAGCAAAGCCTGGAGGCATAGGAAAAAACTAAGTACTGTTGTGCTCTGCAACCTCAGGACAACAGGTATAACTTAACACATCACATCCTGTACCTGGAATTAGTCTGCAGTAAGACACAGTTGAACAAAAGGCAAATGCTGTTTTGGGCTACATCAATAGGAGCACTGATGCAAGATGTGGGAAGCTGTAACAGAGAGCCAAAGACTTTTATAACTTTAAGGGTGAAGGAACAAGAGAGAGCCTCAGGTGGGGAAAACTGCTGACAGGGAACAGGTACCTGGGATTTGTGTTGCAAGGACTTACTGTAGAACTAGCTGTGCTGCAGTAGCACCAAGGGCTACAGCAGGGGTGGGCAAAATGGCAGATCTGGCCAGCAGCCAGACTCAGTTTCCCACCAGCCCCTGCCCATATTACTGCAGCCAGTTTCAACAGAGACCCCTGGAGCTGGGGTGATGCTGTGACAGTGCGGGGCCAGGGCTTCCATGGAGACCAGCCCCAACAGCGCTGGCAGGGCACACGGCTAGGTGGGAATCTTGCAGTGGTGACAGCATGGCCTGGAGACAGGGCAGCTGCGATCATACGTGCTGAGCCAAGAGTGTCAGTCTGGTCCTGGAGGCTGCAGAGGCAAGAGCTCTAGAGCATGAGGAACGTAGGAGAGCTCCTATCTGGTGCTGGGGCTGGCTTGAGGAAAGTGAACAGAGTATGGCTGCCCTAAAGGGTAATATTACCTGGGGTGAGGGGAAATCTTGTTATGCAAGTAGATATCCATTGTTTATGTTTGGACCAGAGGAGGTTAGTATGTTTACCAGAGGGCTTACTCCTGGGTTACACTTTCAATCGGTGGTTTGGGCATGGCTGAAAGGGGAGTAAGCAGAGGCCATGGTGCATGAAGCGCACCTAGGGGTTTAACCCATAGCAGGGTGCCAGGGGCATGCCAGTGTTTAGGGCCCTGATAGAGGTTTAAGCCCTGAATTAAGGCCCAAGGGGGTGGTTGAAGCCTAGAGAGAGTGAAAAAGAAAGGTTGGACAGGAGCTGGACAAAGGCCAGGGGGCCCAGCACCCAGGAAGGCTGGAGTGAGGGTCATGGGGGTCCTGTGCATGAGAAGGATGGAGACAAGGGCCAGGGGCCCCAGAAACCTAAGCAAGCTCAGCGAATGTATTGCTCAGGACAGAGCAAAGACAAAGCCAGATTGGGCAGTCAAGGGCTGAAACCCCAAAGCCAGATCTAGCACAGTAGGTCTAAGCTAAGGGAACTAATGAGAGAGAGAAGGGGCTGAGGCTGGCAAGACAGAGGGCCCAACAAGGGTATAAAGGCCTGACGTGGCCTGGTATTGGTTTAGAGCCAAGTACCTAACAAAGTTATTAACTGGCAACACCTGCGAGGCACGGGCACGGCTGTAGGGCAGTCGGAGGCCATAATAAAGTTCCTCAGACCCAGCAGACTTACACTCATTCAGACCCATCAAAAATCCTTAAGGCTAACAGGTGCCCTGGGGAAGGGCACTGGAGGGCTATCAGGGCCCACCTAGCAAGAGCAGGGTGGAGACCAGCAGGAGAGCTAGCTGGCATCTAGAGGAACTGGGGCTTGCTCTAGGACCATTAGGCAGCCTCCCTTCCAGTCAATTACTGATTTGGATCCATTTATAAAAGGGGCAGACAATTATTTCAGCTGGAGGGCTGCTTAACGAGTTTTGGTGAGGTGTTGAGGGCTGGAAGGGTGGCCCCACCCCACCCCCTGGTCACCCTCTGGTGACCAGAAGTCCTGACCACTAACCCCGACCTTTGCCACTGGAAGTCTCTCCCCTTGCCCAGGAAGTACTCCTTTTGAGGTGGGGGCAGTTTGCTTGTATATTGTGTGTGTAAGGGGTGTGTGTGAATGGTTGGGGGAGTGTGTAGGGTGTGGGTATGGTGTGGTGTGTGGGGGCATAGAAGGGGTGGGTGTTGTGGGGGTGTGGATGTACATGTGGGGGTGTAGTTGAGGTGTGGGGTGTGTGGGACTTCTGGGTGTGTGTGTGGGTATGGTTCATAGTTTCATAGTAGCTAGGGTCAGGAGGGACCTGAAGAGATCATCTAGCCTGACCCCCTGCCACAGGCAGGAATGAAAGCTGGGTTCACAAGACCCCAGAGAGGTGATCGATCATCCAACCTCCTCTTGAGTTTGCCCAAGGTAGGGGCGAGGACCCTGGGAACTTGGTTCCAGATTCTGGCCACCCTAACTGTAAAAAATTGCCTTCTGATCTCTAACCTAAACTTGTTCTCCATCAGCTTATTACCACTGTTCCTTGTCACCCCAGGTGGTGCTGGGGAGAAAAGGGCTCTACCTATTTACTGTTGATCTCCCCTGATGAATTTGTAGGCAGCCACCAGGTCCCCCCTCAGTCTCCTCTTGCTGAGGCTGAACAGGTTCAGGCCCCTCAGTCTCTCCTCATAGGGCCTGTCCTGCTGCCCTCTCACCAAGTGGGTGGCCCTCCTCTGAACTCTCTCCAGGCTGGCCACACCCACTTGTTTGGGTGGGGAGTGTTTGGGATATATACGTGGGTGTGTGGGACTGTTGGATGCGTGTGTGGGGAGGTGTCCACCCCCGATTTATAATTTACCCTTTGCTTGAAGCGATTGAGCCAGTTGTCTGTCCACTATATAGTTGTTTTGTCTACTTCATGTTTGTTCAATTTGTTTATGAGAAAGACATATGGGAATTGATCAAAAGCCTTACTGAAGTCTAGACACACTATATTTACAGCATTCCCTTCATCCAGCCAATGATTTATTAATATTAATCAAAGAAGGAGACCAATTTTTCTTTTCCATGATTTCTTCTTAGTAAATCTATGCTTGCTGTTTGTGATCCTCTAGATACTTGCAAATGGATTTCTTTAGGATATGCTCCAGTAATATTCCAGGTACCGAGTTGAGGCTAACTAGGTTGTGATTCCAAGTTCTCCTTTCTGCCTTTTTAAAAGAGGGGTACTATGTCAGCACTTTTCCAATACTCTGGTACCTTGCTCATCTCCCATGACTTATAAATATTATCACCAAGATCTCTACCAGTTCCTTTAGTACCCTGAAATAAGGTTCATCAGATCCAGCTGATTTACCCTCCTTCAAACCCATCAAAAGCTCTTTGACTGTCTTTCATTATCTTAGCCCTCAGCTTGTCCCCTTCCTTATTCAAAGAGTCATGCTTAGCTGTCTGATTGTAGCTTAATCTTTTTGTGATGTCTAAGGCAAAGTATCTGTTGAGCAGTTCCACCTTCTTTGCATTTTTGTTAAGAACTCACTCTTGGTATTTACTTGGATCTAAGATGAGTCCCACCCCCCATGTTGAGTTGGAGAGGGAAGACCCTCATTTTACATGCAAGTACAACAAGTTGGGTGGGGGGAGCTGTGGCTGTGGCTCCAACTTCAACTCCGAGACTGGGGTTGGAGCCACAGCTGCTACCCCTCCCCTATCTGCCCCATGCAGCCTTTGCTCCTTTCCTCCAGCCAGGGGCAGCAAGCATGGACCATGTGATGCCTCTAGCCCCAGCCTGGTCTCACAGCAGTAGTGACAGCTCCAGCCTTAGCTCTGGGTCTGGAGCTGAAGATGCTGCAACAGCTGCTGCGTGGCTGGAGGCAGCATATGCTCCACGGTCCCTGCCCCAAGCCAGAGACAGAGCTGCATGGGAAAGGTAGGTGGCAATGGGGGCAGGAAGGACCTAGAGGCAGGCAGGAGAGGGAAGGGCAGGCATCAGGGGGTATAGGAAAAGAGGACAGGTGGCAGGAAAGCAAGTGGCAGAAGCCCCAAGCAAGGTAGGTGGCAAGTGGGAGGGATGCAAGTGTGGCAGGGCAGGTTGCAGGGGGTACAGGCTTTGCAGGGGCAGGCAGCCAGGGGGGCAAATGGTAGGGGAAACAGGTAGCAAGGGCCAAGGGTTGGGCCACTTGACTCCCCTGCTGCCTGTCCTACCACCACCACCACCTGCCCACCAGTTTTGACCTCTTCCAGGGGCTGGGGCTCAGGACACAGAGCAACCTTAAGCCAAGGAGCAATCTGAAACCAGCCAGGGCCACATGCCCAGTGCCCCAGAGAGGCAGAGCCAGGGCCATGGGCCTGGAGCCTAGAAGCCAGGTCCTGCGCAGTGGGCCTAGGTTAAAGGGCACAGGTAGAGGAAAGGGGCAGAGGCAGGGAAGGCCAAGGCCCAGCAAGTGCAGGGAGGCCTGATATTATCTTGGGGGCAAAGTGCCCACTAGAGTGATTAAACAGTAATACCTGCAACACTTAGATGTGACTACGGGAGAGGTCAGAGCCATGAAATTAGCTTCTAAGGCAAGTAGTGCAGAGAGCACAGATGGGCTGAGAGGACCCCTTAGTGCCCAAGGGGCAGGACGGGAGTAGGCTGGGTCTGGGAGGAACTCACCAACTGATAACAGAAAAACCTCCAGGTGTTCTGGGAGCTGCAGACTTCCAGCTAGCTGATATTTCCTTTGGCCCCCTGCAACAACTACCAGCTCAGCCCTCAGGGGCTAGCCTTATACCTAGGCTCCCCAGTCTTTCCACCAATTGGGTGGCCTCCTGCCTAACACACAACTGCCTGATTGGGTCTGCTCCCACCTGCAGGCTGCTTGCCACCTGCTCAGACCCCTTAAAGTGGCAGGCATAACCTGTGCTCTGCCCCACACAGCCACCCCTGGAGCTCAATTCTATTACACCTCCCATAACACCTTCCCTACTATCTCCTTGAGATAGCTGAAATCTGGCATTTTTGAAATCCAGTGTCTTCTGCTGACTTCAAGCTTTCCTTGCCTCAGGTTAATGAATTCTCTTGTATTATAGTTGCTTCCTCCCAAGTTTCCCATCATCTTTACATGCCCCACCAGTTCTTCCCTACTGGTCAGGACAAGATCCAAGATGCATGATCCCCTAGTTGTATCTCAACTTTCTGAAACAGAAATTTGTCCTGCATGCAAATTAGGAATTTGCTTGACATTATTATATTATATTATTCTTCCAACAGATGTCTGGAAAACTGAAGTCTCCCATCAGTACCATCTTGTAACTTTTGGATAGTTTTGTCACTTCTTTGAAGAGTGCCTCATCTACCTGTTTTTCCCTGGCTTGTCCATCTATAATAGTGGCTCTTTATCTTTACAACCTATGTGATGGAACAACCCAGCTCTGATCTGATGCTAGCTGGGGGGCTTCATTGGTGCAGGGGACTTTGCTTGTGCCTGTGCTGGGGCCAGGCACCTGGGTGCTGCACCTGTACCCCTATCACTTCTCTTCGCTCCCCAGCTGCAGTGTTGCCACAGCTTCCAGCCAATCTACACCACCACTTCTGTCTGCCCTCCTAACCATGTCCCCCACCCCCACCACCAGATGTGGTGTGGGTGCAGCTGGAAGGTGCCCTATCCTGGCTCAGGTGCCCATTCGTGCCACAGTGAAGGGAAGCAGGGGTGGAGAGAATCACTGTGTTCATAAATTCTAGCTGTCCAGCCCTGGTACAGCTCCTTGCTGCTCAGCATGGGCATGGACACAGGCAAAGCCCTCCAGTTTCATGGTAAGGATCCTGTGGCTCCATGGGCTGGATATTATGAACTTCTGGTCCACCCTATATCACTTCTGTATCTTTCACCTTTACTCTTCACCCAAATACACTCCAATCTGCTACCTTGGTCCTCCAGAACCAGGGAGCAAATATATATATTTCTGATATATAACATGATGCCACCACCTTTTCTCCCAAGCCTGTACTTTTGAAAGCGTGTACCTATCACTGTTGTGAAGCTAGTCATAAGAGCTGTCCCACTAGGTCTCTGTGATACCAATCAGATCATAGTTATTTTCACAGACTCTGATTTTCAGTTTGTCTTTTTTTGTTCCCCATATTTCTTGCATTTGCATACGTATGTCAGGCACTTTACATTTGGACCTACTCATTTCCCTCTTT
>NW_017729024.1:60789736-60790892 GCF_001723915.1 Gavialis gangeticus | reverse complement strand
TTTTGTTCCCCATATTTCTTGCATTTGCATACGTATGTCAGGCACTTTACATTTGGACCTACTCATTTCCCTCTTTCATCCCTTATTGCTGTCCTGTTACTCTCTGGCCTGAGTTGAGTTTTATCTTTCAGTCCTCTCCCTTCTGGACTTTTTGCTCTGTTGATGGATGGCTTTGCTCACTGTCCCCCAGGAAACCTTGTGTAAAGCCTTGTTTACTGGGTGAGCTAAATAACGCCCAAAGGTGATCTTTCCAGTTCTGGTCAGATGGTTCCTGTTTTCTGATAGCAATCCTCCTCCTGCCCATTGTCAAAGAATCCAAAGCCTTCACATTGACACCACCTTCTCAGATATGAGTTTACTTCCATGATGCAATGGAAGTACCTAGCTCCTTCAGCCTCCCCTCATACGACCTGCCTTCTGTTACCCAGATTACAGGTAACCTTGTGGGTAGGCTACTGAAAAGAGAGGTAGAAACAGATCTACAGCCCAACCTTTTATTTGCTTGCACCTTGAAACAAACATTGGGATAAAACAAACATTTATCCCAAAGTCTGTCTGGCTACCCATGACAACACAGAATAGATTCTCACCTATATTAGCTTGAGAGGTGGGAGGAGGGTGGTCACAGATTGGCAGCAGGTCTTTTTGAATTTGCTGAGTTTTCCAAATTTTCCTCCAGCCTATGCCCAAAAGTCACAGATGACTGGGTTTAATGTTCTGATAAATGATTTCTGATTGGTTTTGTTTAAATTTCTTTGTTTCACTGAAACTGGACTGAACCAGATCTCATGTGGACTTGGAAGGTGTCAATTACTTGGAAGCTGTTCGAGAAAATTATTCTGGCACGCATCCAGGAGGGGCCAGCAGGGAATGGCATGCTCAGGGGCAACCAGCATGGGTTCATCAGCGGCAGGTCCTGTCAGACCAACCTGGTGGCCTTTTACGACCAGGTCACTAAATCATTGGATGCAGGGGTGGCAGTAGATATAGTTTTCCTAGACTTCAGGAAGGCTTTTGATACTGTCTCTCACCCCATTCTCATTAGGAAGCTGGGGGACTGTGGCGTAGACACCCATACAGTCCAATGGGTCGCCAACTGGTTAGAGAGTCGCACCCAGAGGGTGGTAGTGGATGGGTCCTTCTCGACCTGGAAGGA
>NW_017729024.1:60784364-60789509 GCF_001723915.1 Gavialis gangeticus | reverse complement strand
TGGACATCAGGAGGCGCTACTTCACGGTCAGGGCGGCTAGGGTCTGGAACCAGCTTCCAAGTGAGGTGGTGCAGGCTCCCACCCTGGGGGTTTTTAAGAGGAGGTTGGATGACCACCTTACTGGGGTCATTTGACCCCAGTGCTCTTCCTGCCATGGCAGGGGGTCGGACTAGATGATCTGCTCAGGTCCCTTCCGACCCTAGAAACTATGAAACTATGAAAATGGCCAAGGCTGGCAACACTTCCAAGCCCTTCATTGTTTCTGGACCCGTTCTAACTTCTTCACATCCTTTTTAAAATGTGGAGCCCAGAACTGCACACAGTACTCCAGATGAGGCCTAACCAGTGATGAGTTGAGAGGCATTATTGCCTCCCATGTCTCTCATCTAATGCTTCTACTGATGCTACAGCAACTCCTATATAAAGTCATTCAAATTTGATTTAGAATAGTGAACTTAAAAACCCTAATGTAAAACTTGGCACCTTGTTTCTGAATTTTATGGTTTTAGCTTCCAACCCACATGGATTTTTCTTCTGAAGTGTTGCTAAGGAGACTAGCAAACAACATAGAGAAGGCTAGACATGACAGACTAGTGACCAGTGAGCTTATGCTTTTCACCCATTTCCTGAACCAAGGGCCATGGTGTGATAAAAGACAAAAGTCGTTAGGTTATTTACTCAAGGGGCTGGGTAGCAGCTCTGCAGAAAAGGACCTGGGGGTTAGAAATGGACAATAAGCTGAATATGAGCCAGCAGTGTGCCCTTGTTGTGAAGAAAACTAACAGCATACTGTGTTGCATTGGTAGGAGTGTTGCCAGCAGGTCAATGGAAGTGATTATTCCCCTCTATTCAGCATTGCTGAGGCCACATCTGGAGTATTGCATTCAGTTTTATGCCTACCACTACAGAAAGGATGTGGACAAATTGGAGAGAGTTCAGTGGAGGGCAACAAAAATGGTTTGGGGGACATCACTTGTGAGGAGGGGCTGAGGGAAATGGGCTTATTTAGTCTGCAGAAGAGAAAACTGAGAAGGGATTTAATAGCAGCCTTCTACAATCTGAAGGGAAGTTCAAAAGAGGACTCAGCTAGACTCTTCTCAGTGGTGACAAATGACAGAACAAGGAGCAATAGTCTCAAGTTGCAGCAAGGAGAGTTTAGGTTAGATATTAGGAAGAATTTTCTCACTAGGAAAGTAGTAAAACACTGGAACAGGTTACCCAGAGAGGTGGGAAGCTCCATCCTTGGAGGTTTTTAAGACTTGGCTAGACAAAGCCTTAGCTGGGATGGCTAGTTGAGGATGTTCCTGCTTTGAGGAGGCGGTTGGACTAGATGACCTCTTGAAGTCCTTTCCAACCCTAATTTTCTATGATTCTGTGAATCATGATGCACAGTCTCTATTATAAGATGCTCCTGCCGTTTTCTGATTCCCATAACTCTTAGCGCAAAGTTAGCAAATTTGGGATTGTGAGCAGTAAAGGCACCATGTTGGGGGCCAGGCCCAGAAGTTGCACATAAACCAGTTTAAGACATTAGAAACTGGTTTAAACCTGTAACAGAACAGAAGCTCAGTGAACATAAACCAGTTTCAAAATGGCTGAAACTGGTTTAAGATAAACCTGGTTGAATGTAATATCAGACTTAACTGATTTGGGTCAAACCAGTTTATGAAACTTCTGTCCCAGACCCCTTCCTGGTTCATGTTAAACCACAGTGTGCCAGCATCCCAGCGTTTCGCAGCCCTGGGTTGGGATGTGCTGTCTGCTCCAGAGGAACCCCCAGGGCTTCTTGCTTGAGCCACTGCAGGCATGTGACTGCATTTATTGAGTGAAAAGTAAATGTCTGTTCCCTTCTATTTCAGTTTAATTTGTGCAGTTTAGACTAACCTGCAAAGACTGAATCGATTCAGCTTCAGGCTTTTTGAGTGTGTGTACTTCGCTGGGATGTTTAAGCTTGGCTAGGTGGGGCCTATGATCCTGTGACCATTTTTGACTGTGCTCCATCAGAGAAGTATTGAAAGGCCAGCACATAATAGAATCATAGAAAATCCTTTGGTGGTGACTCTTATTAGCATTAGGAATGATTTGAATGCTGTTCTGAAAGCCCAATTTGGTCAACTGAGATGTTGACAAAAATATAGTTTTCTACGGTACCTCAATGAATAAGAAATTATCAAAAGGGCCTTTGCTCTCTTGTGAGCTCAGAAGCAGAGCCATCACAAGAATCTTTTACAGTGGAACCTACTAAACATTCTGACTGCCAGTTCCTCTTCAGCTATGTCCAGTGTAATTCTAGCACATGCAGCAGTATTTCATTTTTTCAAGTGCAGATGATGCATCTGTGGCA
This sequence comes from Gavialis gangeticus, assembly GCF_001723915.1. Taxonomy (NCBI): domain Eukaryota; kingdom Metazoa; phylum Chordata; order Crocodylia; family Gavialidae; genus Gavialis; species Gavialis gangeticus. Next base: position 60,787,165 of record NW_017729024.1, on the reverse strand, counting down.
GCTCATCTTTGTAATTTATTAAATTGCTGCAGCTCTAGATTGGAGTCCTTTGCTGCCCAATAATTGCCTCCCTTGAGCTCATACCATTAAACATTTTGTTCTCTTTGCCTACTTCTAATTCCCATGGTGTCTGGTGGTCCTAAAGGGCTGGCATTTACGTGCATTAGGCATCCATACAAACCGGCTGCTTGATGTGACATGAATAGTATTTTTACAGAGTGATCTGTGAAGCTACTTTTAGCTAATTGTTCAAATCAAAACCTAGTAAGCTCTGTATTGGGGCTAAAAGGACATTAAGATTCACAGATCTGCTTGTACCGGGCAAGAGAGGTAGGAAGTAATGAAAATTATGTAGGGGGAGACTTCATGCAAGTTTTGTACACTAGAGAAGGGCAACACAGTGGGGTTCCTGCATAAGAACTGCTATTTACTAGATCAGTCCACGGGTCCATCTAGTCCAGGATCCTGTCTCACAGAGTGGCAGAGATTGGATGCTGAGGGGAAGGATAACCAGAGTATGTCCAGAATTTTCTGTGCCCTGTTTCTCTCCCATTATAGCTTCCAAGGTTTAGGACAGTGATGCTCAACCTTTTGGCCCTGTGGGCCAGATGAGTGGCACAGAGCCCATCTGTATGCTGGATGGAGCCCTGCACTCTGGCACTGCACCCTCCCACACCCTGTGCTCTGGGATTGGGTCCTAGGAGCCTGGCACAACCCCCTCCTAGCTCCCTCCCTCCCACACCACAATTGGGTCCCAAGGGACTGACACTGCCCCTGCCCCCCCACACAGTGGAATTGGGTCCTCCGGGTTTGGCACCAACCCACTCCTGGCCTTCACACACCAGGATCAAGTCCCTGGTAGGAGAGCACCAATAGAGATTTTGGGGGCTGATACTGTTAGCTGATTTTTAAGGACGCATATCAGCCAGTACTGATCCAATTTCTGATATGGCTGTGTGCAGCTGGTAAGTCTGTTGTGGAAGGGGAGGGGAGAGGGAAGGGGTGTGGGGGGGCAGATCAATGCCCTCTGCAGTGAGGGAGGGAGCGAGGCAGGGGCAGGGACACACACTGCCCAGCTGGGGCTGGGCGGGGAGTGGGATGGAGCCATGGCTTGTCTGGGGGGCCAATGTGCCCCTGGGTCTGTGCAGGGTGGGGCTGGTGGGCTGTAGCTGTGGGGTGGAGATGGGGCTGCACCGGGCTCTTCTTTGAGGGGGCTGGCTTTGGATTCGGGGACGTTGACAGCACTGGGAGCAGGGCTTCAGGGAAAAGGGTGGGCTATGGCAAATTTTGCCGTAGCCCACACCTCCTAGTGCGGCGGTGTCCGCCTGCCTGGCACAGCCCCGGCTCTTCCCAGCACATGGGTGGAGGCAGGGTGTTGAGCTGGGGCTGCATTGGGAGTGGGGGCTATGATGAAATTTGGGATGGCTGCATCCCCCCCACTCCATAGCCCTGCTCCCAGTGCCACCACTGCCCATCCTGAGGCCAGCCCCCACCAAGAAGAGCACGGTGCAGCCCCGGCTTCAGCCCACAACTGCAGCCCACCTGCCCCACCCCGCAAAGACCTGGGGGCACACTCCCCACCCCCCTGGATGCACTACGGCTCCATCCTATGCTCCACGCTGCGTGGCTGGGCAGTGCCTGCCCCAGCCCCTGACTTACTCCCTCCCTCACCATGGAGGGCCTTGATCTGCCCCCCTACATACCCCTTCCCTCCCCACTCCCTTTCCACCACAACAGACTTACCAACTGCACACAAGCTGCCAGGCTGTGCTCCTTGCTGACTGCATGCTGCGCTGCGGCTGTGCCCACGCATGGGCATTTATCGGCCATATTATTGGCCACATCAGGCCTATCTCCGATGCAGCCAATTTTCTTTATATTGGTGCCAATCAGATGTCAGACTGATGTATTGGTGCACCTCTAGTCCTTGGGGGCCTGATGCTGCCCCCTCACAGCCCCCCATGTGCTGAGATTGGGCTCTGGAGCCTGGCACTGCCCCTGCCCTGCCCTGCCCTGGCCCTGTACATTAGGATCAGGTGCCTGGTCCATCATGTAGGACCCAGGGCTCTCCATGGGTCTGGGGATTTGGCAGCATGGGAGCGGTGTCATTGCTTCCCCACTATCAAATTTCCAGACCCATGGAGAGCCTCGCGAGCTAGATGACATGGTGCTATGGGCTGGTTCTGGCATGCAGGCCAGACATTGAGCATACCTAGATTAGGAAGTTCTGATTCAGAGGCTGCACCACCATCTACCATGTTCAATACTTACTGTTAGATCTTTCCTCTGTGAATTTCCCCTTTATTCTTAAGCCAATTTCTGAACCACAAGAGGACATCTAATCAAATCACATGACACCCTAATGCCATTAAGAGCCTTTGATGTGAGATTTTATTGAAGGCATATAGGAAGCCCTTTTGGACTGGGTTAAACTATCAGCCCCCACATCTTGTGGAAATGGGTTACGTAAGTTAATTATATGCTCTGTGGAAAAATGACTTGTTCTTCATGTCCCTTAGTTCTAATATTTGAGACAGTAAATAATAAATCCCTGTTTACTTTCTTTACAACATTTAATATTTTGTAACCTTCTATTAGGGCCCCTCAAGTATCTCTTTTTTCCCAAGCTGAAAAGTCCTAGCCCATTTATTTGGGTTTTCACACTCCTATCCATTCAAAATAAGAGTTTGGCTCAGAAAGATAAACTATAGAGACCATATCTAGGGCTCCATGAACATGGATGCTGGTTTTGCAGTTGACTGAGGTATTCGGAGATGGTTGGCCTAGTAAACTAAAGAAAA
>NW_017729024.1:60775702-60779364 GCF_001723915.1 Gavialis gangeticus | reverse complement strand
AGCCCATTTAGTTTCTCCTCATATGGACGCCCTTCCATATCCCTGATCATCTTTGTGCCTTTCTCTGTACCATTTCTAGTTCTTCTATAACCTTTTTACAGGCAGGGAGAAGGAAATGGGACCAAAACTGCATACAGTATTCAAGGTTTGGACAACAGCATAGACTTATAAATGGGCTTAATAATACTTTCTGTTTGATTTATAATTTTCTTCATAATAATTCCTATCATGTCCTTTGTCTTTTTCACTGCTGCTGACATTGAGCTAATGTTTTAGCAAACTGACCACAATGACTCTGAGTTCTCTTTCTTGTGTTGGAAGTTAATATGGAATCCATCATTGTGTTAAGTATGTTTTGGGTTATCCCTCCCGCCTCCCATGTGCATTACTTTGAGGTTATCAACACTGAATTTCATGTGCCATTTTGCTGCCCATTCAGTTAATTTTGCAATATCGTTTGGTAGCTTCTTATAGTCTTTGAATTTTATTACTGACTGACTTTTTTCTGTTTTCAACAAACATGGTCACCCCATTATTCACATCCTTTCCCAGGACATTCATGAATATAACATCACCTGTCCAAACATGGATCATTGGGGACCCAACTATTTACTTCTTTTCATTCTGAAAACTGAGAATTTATAACTCTTTCTATAGTGGGCATCCCAAAACTGGACACAGTACTCCAGATGTGGCCTCAGCAGTGCTGAATAAAGGGGAATAATCATTTCCTTTGACCTGCTGGCAACACTCCAATGCAGCCCCGTATGCCACTAGCTTTCTTGGCAACAAAGGCACACTGCTGGCTCATATTCATCTTATTGTCCACTGTAATCCCAGGTCCTTTTCTGCAGAGCTGCTGCCCAGCCAGTCTGCCCCCAGCTTGCAGTGGTGCATGGGATTGTTCTGTCCTAAGTGCAGGACTTTGCACTTGTCTTTGTTGAACCTCCTGAGATTCCTTTTGGCCCAATCCTTCAGTTTGGTCTAGGTCACTCTGAATCCTAGCCCTACCCCTCAGCATATCTACTACCCCCGCTACTGCTTGGTGTCATCTGCAAACTTGCTGAGGGTGCACTTTAAGTCATCTTCCAGGTTGTTAATGAAGCCGTTGAACAAAAGCAGCCCCAGGACCAAACCCCAAGGGCACTCCACTTGATACCAGGTGACAACTAGACATCAAGCTATTAATTACTACCCTCTGAGCCCAACTCCATCCAGTTTTCTTTCCACTGTACAGTCCGTTCATTCAGCCCATACTTCCTTAGCTTGCCTGGGAGAATGTTGTAGGAGACTGTATCAAAAGCCTTGCTAAAATCACTCTCTGTGACAGGCCTGGCGGCAGGGCTGGGGCAAGGTGGTGCTCACCAGCAGGAGCTCCGGTCCACCCCTGCACATGCAAAAAGTGCAGAACTCTCTCCACTTGTAGAAGCTGGAGTATACCAATGCCTCCTGAGCTGCTCTGCTCTGCCAGGTTACATGGCGATGATGAAAACACCTAGTCCCTATCTTCCATCAGTGATGCTAAAGCAGTGCAAAACTACAAGTGGATAGGTCCAAATTTGAACTACATATGAGGGGAAAAAGTAAATGGGACACCTGCTTGTTGGTGCTGCTGTTTGTGTATTTTTTGTTAGTGTTGTTTCACTGCAGCCCTGAAGCAAACCTCTCAGGGGGAAGCACTTGACAAGCACAAGAAGGCAATGCTGTGGAAGGCTTTGTAAAACAAGCTTATCTTGGCTTGTTCAAGATAAAAGGAGCACTTTGGATTATGTTCCCAAGTCACATATGTCTAACTCCCCTTTATTTCCACTGGGGTCACTTGCTTCAACTCCAAAATTGCTTCTGTGCCATGCAGATTTGGTGTTCCATCCCTTTCGTTGTTGAAAATTACTTGCATCAGAAACAGAACTGATGCTGACTGTCAGAAACTGTGTTCAGATGGCATGTTACTTTCTGCAGAGCAGTTTTGTTTGTTAATTCAGAGCTAGATGTTACAATATTTGTGCATGCTGATGAGTTTCTAACTCTAATAGTAGCTCCATGCAATTCAGTGAGACCTCTCACAGAATAAAACTTTATTTATTGCACCAAAGAGTGGCAAAACCTAGCCCTTTGTTAGCACTATTGCTTGTTTTCTGTCTATATCACATTATGTCAGTAGTCCCCAGGGGGCGCTGCTACACAGTATTATGGATTCTTTCTTTCACTGTGCAAACAGTGTACAGTCTGTACAGTGTACTGCTGTATTCTCAACTTTAGGACCAGTCCTCTTCCAGGGAGTGGTTTTAAACAGCAATAAAGTGTGTGCTCTCTGAATAAGAATTCACTACGCAGAGACATGGCAGAACTGCTTCTAGGGAACCCAGCATTAGTCTCTGGAATGAGATTTTTGAAAGACTAGCTGCATGTGATTTGTGGCCAATCTGTCCAAAGATTGGGGTTTGTAATGCAAATTGGTTGTGGGAATTGACATACCCAGATTCTGTAAAACTGATTTTACTGCCTGTATTGGCACTCCCCCCTTTGCCCCTCAAAGAAGGAGGTAAAATTGGAAGACCTTGCAGCAGATTTGGAATCAAAACTAGCACCTCCCCTAAATATTTCAGATAGAACCACCATCTAAGATACTGACAGACTACATTTTCATGATACACATACATAAGAAATTTGGTTTTATTTTAACCTTGATGCTATAACATCAATATCCTTTCAAAAATATTTCTGAATCCAAATTCCATGTCATTTCACTTGCATGATAATATTCTCTGTACTATTAGGATATGCCATTATGGAAACTGATGATCAGACTCAAAGAACTGACAGTCATTAAAATACAAGCCTATTATGACTTAAAAGAAAACAATGTTTTCACTCGGTTATTCCTGCTGATCAAATGATTAAAAAACTTGATTACTGTATATCTGTTTAGAACATTCTGAGAAACTACTTGCAGTTTGGCTTTAAATTTTCCTTTTCTGTGGTTTTCCACAAACATCTTGCCAAACATTTCAGTAACATCAATTTAACTGCTGAACACACAAGTGGTAGCACTATGGAGGGACAAAAAGAGCACAGTAGACGACTGGATGAGATAAGATTTAAGGCAGAATAGTGATAGGAGAGGTGGTGAAAAGAGTGGTTTCTCCACTGCTCCCTCTCACCTCCATGGTTTGGCAGAAAGTAATGGAACCTAACTTCTAGTAGCCTGCAAGAAGATTCCTGTTACCATTTAAGGCTGAATTTTAAACATGAAGGGCCAGATTGTATTCCACCTTTTAGACGGAATTTAGGCACTTAACTGAGTCCTATTAGGACTTAAGCAAGGTGGAACGGAATTTCAGCTTAAGTGCCCCCCAAAAGGTTAACACAAAAAGTGGGTGGGTCCTCCCCATCCTCACTGCCTTTTTGTGACTCAGTCTTAAGAGTCTTAAGAGTCACACAAAGGTATGTTACAAAAGTAGGTGTTTTAATGGATGTTCAGGGGCTTGAACAGGGTGCAATGGAATTCCATGTACCCGAATTAGATACCCAATAGCAGGAACTGAATCTAGCCCAAAGTGTGCTTGAGGAGTTTCTTCCTAAGCAAAAGTAATTTTTTAAATATAATTTTGGAGTCTGTCTCATGATTTATGAAACTTGATTAATTATTTCTGAATGCCTGT
>NW_017729024.1:60766311-60770702 GCF_001723915.1 Gavialis gangeticus | reverse complement strand
GGGGCTTGAACAGGGTGCAATGGAATTCCATGTACCCGAATTAGATACCCAATAGCAGGAACTGAATCTAGCCCAAAGTGTGCTTGAGGAGTTTCTTCCTAAGCAAAAGTAATTTTTTAAATATAATTTTGGAGTCTGTCTCATGATTTATGAAACTTGATTAATTATTTCTGAATGCCTGTTTTTAGCAATACTCTTACTCACGCTCCCTCTCGATCCTCTCATGCTTCTCACTACCCCTTGACAGTCTTCTGCCTCAAATTATGCCTGGTAGTAGCCTTGGACTAATCAACTTCCTATGATTTTCTCTATGGAACGCAATGAAAAATGTTATCATGCCCAGGGCCAGCTTTGTTAATGGAGCTCTAAGCTAATGAACTTCCATTCTCAAGGAAGTTTGTCTGCTTTCCCCTTATTTTCTGCCTTCCATCAAATCCCAGCACATTTTAGCAGTAGTGTACTGAGGGGTAGGTGACCAAGGCACCAGACCCAGGTACCCACAGAGGGGTGCAAGAACAGCAGCCCTTGTCACTGCTGCTACCAACCAACCCTTGCTGCCTATGCTGCCTAAGGAACAGACCCCAGTAGTTATGACTGTATTTTATCCATTCAAAACCAAGGAAGGTTTCAATAAACTAGAGGTGCACCAATATATTGGTCCCATATTGGATTGGCACCAATATAAGGAAAATGAACAGTATCAGCAATTGGCTTTTTTTGGTCGATGTGGCCAATAAATGCCCCGTGCATGCGTGCAGCCGCAGTGCAGCATGTGGGTAGCCAGAAATGCAGCCCGCAACATGGAGAGCAGCTGGGTCTAGCTGGTAAGTCTGTTGTGAGGGAAGGGGCATGGGGTGGGGGCAGATCGGGGCCCTGCAGTGAGGGAGTGAGTGGGGTTGGGGCTGGGGTAAATGCTGCACAACTGGGGCAGGGTGCAGTGTGTGATGGAGCCACGAGCAGCTTGTCAAGAGGGCATGGGGGGCTTCTGCCTCTGTATGTACCCTGGGAAGGCATGGGGGGAATGTGCCCCTGAATCTGTGCATGGGGAGAGGGAGAGCTTCCACTGCAGGCTGGGGTGGTGCTGGGCTCTACCTGGCAGGGGGCAGGGTTGGGCCAGGGCTGCACTCAGGGCAGGCAGCAGTGGTGCTAGGAGCGGGGGGTCTACAGCAAATTTTGAGGGGGCTGCAGTCTCACCCTCACCCGTAGCCCTGCTCCCAGTGCCACTGCCACCTACCCCAAGCACAGCCTGGCTCATCCCCCACAGCTGGGAAGAGCCCGGTGCCACCCCGGCCCCAGCCCGCAGAAGCAGCCCACCCCGTCTGCACACATATCCAGGGGCACATGCCCCCCCCATGCCCTGTTGGGGTGTGTGCAATGGTGGAAGCCACCTCCCCTCCCTGTCCTCCTGGATGAGCTGCTTGTGGCTCCATCCCATGCCTCGTCCCAGCTGTGCAGCACCTGCCCTGGTCCCGCTCCCTCCCAACTGCAGGGGCCTTGTTCTGTTGCCCCCAATCCCCTTCCCTCCCCCCCTCGCCTTTTCCCCCACAACAGACTTACCAGCCGGATGCTGCTTTCCAAGCTGCCCAGCTGCATATTGGAATCGGATTGGTGTCAGCCAATATAGTGTGTTAAAAATCAGTCATTGATATTGGCCCCAAAATTCTCTGTTGGTGCACCCCTACAATAAACCTTCTCTCAAATGGTCCCATAAGCTAGCAACACCTGAACAGGAGTTTGAGAACCAAAGGCTTGAGTTGGTTGCAGGCTGCACTTTAGTCATCCATTAGGTGAAATGGGTGCTTTTTTAGTAGCCAGGGATTCCTCAGGTAATCACTTCAAAAGGTGGTTTGGGGTGCCCAACAACTGCTCTGATGTGCATCTTGAAACTGCCTACAGATTCCCACCGTCTTCAGAAGCAATGGGTGCTGCCTGAAGCCAAGACTGGGGTGTACCAGTGTTCCCAACTTAAACCCAAAAGTTCCTGGCTAGAGGTGTTGACTTGACACACCAGATAAACACTTGGGATCCCAATATTACATTATTAGACAGAAGGGTGTGATACAAAATTATACTCTCACACACAACCTACACAAACACCACTATGAGTTCACACACACATACACATACACAAACACACAAACACGCACCTTCGTGGCTGTGTGTTAACACTAGAGGGCATTAGGGTAACTTGGTGCTTGAGGTTACTTAAGGTCAAGTGGCCCTGAGGTTACTCAAGGTCAAGTGGCCGCTGGGGTTACTCGGGGTCAATATACCCCAAAATTACTCAGGATCACTTAGGGTTGGGGTTACTTAAGGTTACTGTGGCCTCTGGGGTTACTTAAGGTCACTGGGGCTTGAGGTTACTTAAGGTTAATTAGTGTTAATTAATCAAAAGAAAAAGCCGAAAGCCAGCAGAGCGAAGGAGCGATACCAGGGAGAAGCTGGCACAGAGACTGGGGCTGGAGCAAAGCCAGAGTGAAGAGACTATGGGGGAGCTGAGAGATATGTGGGGAGAGGGAAACTGGGACTGGGGGGGAGATGGGGAACCAGAGAGGGGCTGTGGCGGAGCCAAGGGAGGCTGTGGGGAGCTGGGAGCTGGAGCGGGGAGATGCAGAGGAGCCACGGGTGCTGCTGGTGAACTGGGATAGCTGTGGGTAAGCCAGGGAGCTTGGAGAGACTGCAGGTACTGGAGAGGGGCTCTGGGGAAGTGGGGGAGCTGTGGGTGGAACCGGAGAGGCTGTGGGTGAACTGGAGTAGCCAGGAACTGGGTTGGGGAAACTGGGGGAGCCGTGGGTGAACTGGGGCAGCTGTGGGTGAGCTGGAGAGCTGGGAGAGACTGCAGTGCCAGAGAGGAACTCCAGGGGAGCTGTGGGGGGGAACAGGAGAGGCTGCAGGTGAACTGGGTTGGGGAAATTGCGGGGGAGCTGGGAGAGACTGCAGGTGCTGGAGAGGGGCTCCAGGGGAGCAGGGGAGCTGTGGGGGGAACCAGAGAGGCTGTGGGGGCTGGGAAAGGAAGTGAAGAGACGCTGGAGGCAGCGGAGGCAAGCTGGGAGAATGAAGATCAGGGAAACAGGGAAGATAGGGGAAAGAAAGCAGAGGCGACAGGGCACAAATGGGGAATAGAGAGAGACAAGGAAGATTGGGAAACAAAAGGAGAGGCAATGGGGCACAAATGGGGAACAGAGACAGGGAAGATCAGGAACAGAAGGCAGAAGTGGCGGGACACAAACAGAAAGCCGGGAGGTCAAGGAGGAGGAAGAGGGAGGCAGAGATAGGGGGACAGAGAGGGGCAAGAGCTGGGAGACCAAAGAGCAGGGCTGGGAGGTCAGTGTAGAGGGAGAGGAAGTTGGAGCCGGGGGAGATAGAGGAGGCAGAGAGGAACAAAGCCCAGAGGGAGGTCAGAGAGACGGGGATTTAGTTGAGAGCCTGCAGCAAAACAGAGACCAACTTGGGGTCAAAACTATCAGTTTTATTGGACAAGCAGTATAGTATACAGCTCACAAAGTTATTGGTTTGTACACACACACACAAGCACTCACACCCACACCCACACAATGGTAACAGGAGAGAAAAAGGCTTGGTGGAGGGATTGAAGTCAAAGTGTGTGGGGACAGAGTCCAGGTCCTTTGCTTCGGGAAGAAACGTGGGTGATAGCTACCTATCCTAGGCTGTGAGTTGATCTTCAATGGCCAGTTGGGGTCTTCTCCAGCAAGGTGCTGTCCAGAGGGAGTCGCCAGCAGGGCCTCTGGGTGGATAGTTGGCATGGTGCAGTGCTGGTCAAGATGGAGAGGGTGTCCCAAGGAGGTCACACTCTACCACCCCTTTTATAGGGTTGGGCTACCTGTGTCTCCTATGGGAGGGACATGTTCAGGTAAGGACAGTTCTGCTCAGATGCCTACGTGCAGATCCAGGTGTCCTCATTGTCTGGTAGAATGAAATGGTGGAGTTGCTGGTTTCTGTAGGGTCTTCGTCTTTCAAATGCCGGGTTTCTGTTCTGTTCCTGGGTGAGGTCTGTGGTTCCTGGGTGAGTCAATGCAAGGCAATGGCCTGGTTGTTGAGTTGATGGTCCAGTTGTTGAGTTGATCATTCAGTAGAGGCCTGCTACCATTGTACCTCAAGCACCCTCCCTCATTCATTCCCATTAATTCAGGAACAATTTACATGAGACTGGTTAGACATGAGTCACAGTTACAACATAGGTTATACCTGGGCAGAGGACACAAGATGGAGGCTTGACATTCAAAATGGAAACTTGACATTACTTTACAGACATAGGCCTAAATCATATAAATTCAATATAAAACAGTAAAAATCAATACAAACATAATAGAACACTATTTACAATATAAAAGGGGCTTGTTACTATAAGGGAGTATAAGAACTTAGCTTAC
>NW_017729024.1:60755296-60761311 GCF_001723915.1 Gavialis gangeticus | reverse complement strand
TGAGACTGGTTAGACATGAGTCACAGTTACAACATAGGTTATACCTGGGCAGAGGACACAAGATGGAGGCTTGACATTCAAAATGGAAACTTGACATTACTTTACAGACATAGGCCTAAATCATATAAATTCAATATAAAACAGTAAAAATCAATACAAACATAATAGAACACTATTTACAATATAAAAGGGGCTTGTTACTATAAGGGAGTATAAGAACTTATCTTAGCTTACCTAGTATTACTTGTAATCACTTATAAGGGATAGAGAGGTCAGACAGAAAGTCAGATATGCTTGGGAAAGGGGAGGGAACGTATTTTTAAATAATAAAAAAAGAGAAAAACTGGGGGTTTTGCTACAGAGGGTCTTGGCCCTCCACTCAAGATCAGACTGATCTTCAAGATGCAGACTGGGGTGGGAGTTAGATGGGGGTGCCTTCCTCTGCATCAGGGCAGGGTGGTCCTCTTCCTTGGATTTCTTGAGCTTATTTTAACATCCCTTATAGCAGGAGGACATTGGCAATCATAGTCTCCCTACTTCAACTGTGGTTGGTTAGTGTGTTACGTGTCGAGATGGACAGTGTAGTTTTACTAAAAGGTTGGACAGTGGATTTGTATAGGATGGTTTGGATAGGGATGAACCTGTCTCTGGTGTGGGGGGGGGAGAGGGGAGGTTGGACTAGAAGACCTCTGGAGGTCTATTCCAGCTCTACATTTCTATGATTCTATGAGACTTGGTGGTTTCACCAAGTAGTTCACCCAGTGAACTTCTGGGTTTGGAGAAAGTCAGTGATCCCAAGTGGGCAGGATGACACCTGCCATGGTGGTGTAAGCATTCCTTAAAAATATGGCTTATTCAGCCTTGCAGACTGAAGGCTGAGAAGGGAATCTGATTTCTCCATATAAATGTATTAGAGTATTCTATTACTAGAATAAAGTAAGGGCACTAGTGCCAGAAGCAGTCAAAGAACAGAGCCAAACTTGTAGCAAAAGTTTTCATGAAAAATGTAATCTATTTTTTCTTTGATAAAATACTAAATTGATAAATTGAAATTTTGAAAGTTTTCAGAGAGCATCAGAGTTGGTTAAAATAGGGGATAAGGTTGTCACAGAAGTTTTTCCTGTGGTATCAGTTTTTCATTTAAAAATCAACAAGACTATGAAAGATTTCTTACTGCATCCATCCAACGTAAAAAGAAGAAATGGAACCAATTACTACAGGAACAACTTTCCCAGCCACACAACAATCCTCAGAAGAACATCACCAATACTGTGCAGCATTCCAACATCAAACTTGATGAAACAGAAGGAATCAACCAACCCTCTAATATTATCAATCTCTCCATACACACACTTACCAGAGCTGAGCAATCGTCCTCTCCAAAGGCCTTAATAACTTGCAAATAAGATACTACAATGTGGAGAGCTAGAAGAATTTTTTTGACGCCTCCATCTGAAGGAATATTTCCACAACCACAAGGAATCCACTCTCAACATGACTTCATTCAGTGACAACATCGGTAAAAACATCAACACCAGAGATAAACCCCCACCTCAGATTGGACACCTAACAGTGGATGAAATTCAAATCTTGATTGTTACATTGACTGCTTCAGAGAGAGAATGAACAATGAAATACTCAACAACAAACACCACTATAACAACCTTTCCCTCTCAGAAAGAAGGGCCATAGAATCTCTAAGATCCAACCACCAAATAGTAATAAAACCAGCAGATAAAGGAGGAGCCATTGTTATCCTTAACCATGAAGACTACATAAAAGAAGCCAACAGACCGCTCTCTGATGTTACCTACTATAAAAAACTAGAGGAAGACCCTACTCCCCTTTTCTCCTCCAAACTCAAAACCTCCATCGCATCATTTCCATCGGAACTACAAGAAAAACTTCAGATCTTGATCCCTCCACTACCCAATCCAGGGACTTTTACTTGCTCCCTAAAATTCACAAACAAGGAAACCCCAGCAGACCTATCCTTTCCAACCATGGAACCTTCACGGAAGACATATCAAGTTTCATCAAATTCATCTTATAACCACTCATCACCCAAAGACCAAGTTTTATCCCAGATGTAACTGACTTCCTGCAAAAACTCAAAAACATAGACCCACCTTCCCAGCAATACACTCCTAGTCGCCAGCTTATACACCAACATCCCACACCAGGACGGCATCCAGGGCTGCCTCACATATCTACAACAACAGAATATAGCCTCACATGTAACAACTCAGAATTCAAACCTCAGGGTATCACTGAACTCATATACTTCATCCTCACCCACAACCGTCAAGTATCTTCTTCACTTGCGGGCCTGCAGGACACCACCTGCCGGCTGACTCGAGAAAGACGGATTCTAATTGGAGTTCTACACACCCACGCTTTCTCTTGCCACGATTTGGTGTCTAAAGAAGTTGGTTGTGTACCTGGATGTGTAGTTCAATTAGTCATCCCACAAAGGTCTTACATTCCTGAGGGCTCCGCCACCCGTACACCCTCACTCATTCCACCGGTTTCTGATTGGCCGCTTGGTCCTTCCCCATGGCCTCCATCCCAAGAAGAAAAAAACAAAAAAAACGAAAACCAAGCATTCCTGGCCTGGATTATTGTTCCAGCTCCTTTTAGCAGAGAACAAACAAAAATGACATTCGTGAGGTCAGTCCCTCTTTTCTTCTGCTACCGTCTCTGTGGTGGCTCTCCACGAGCCTCTTATTGGGGTCATCACGATTCCCCTCATCCCATTAGGTCCATCTGTGACAAAATATTGCTTGCGCCCCTTTTAGGGACTATAAGGTACCAATTTTCTACAGGGCCCCTCTATTAGAGACTTTAAGGTACCTGTTTCTGCCGGGATCCACTGGCTCCTGGCATGGTAACAAACAGTTCCAAGTAATGCCAGGTCAACAGTCCTCTCTCTAAGTTCCCTCTGGGGAGCTCGCTCTCTGGAGGAGTCTCCTACCAGCTCTCCACGTTGCTCTCAAGGTTCTCTGCAGCGTGGCTTGGCTCGATCCTCCTCCTTCCGGTTCCACACTCCCCCCTCTTGCCTGTTCCAAGCTCTTCTTTATACCAGCGTTGGAGTTCCCAGCCCCTCCCTCCAGAAACACCTGGGTAAGAAGGGTTTTTGCCGGACTCTTTGGGACTGTGGGTCTGGGGCCACTGACCCTATGTTTAGCCCTTGTGCTTTTGAGCCCTGTGACTCTCTCTCTTTCTCACACATCCCGCCCCTCAAGACGCTGCTAGGCACTTCCCATTCTTGCCTTACTTGGTTCTCCCCCACAACTGTCAAGCTAGCATCTTTTTTAGCTCTTCTTTAACAGGTTGATATCTATGATACGGGATCCTTCGCCATTTCTCCCACACGGCATGACCCTCTTTGGTAATAATTTTATGCTCAAACCCTACAGCTTTCCCTGGACTATCAGTGAAGACATCCTCAAACTCTTTGACTAAACTTTGTAGCTGTTCCCGCTGTCCTACCTCAAGTTAACTCCCAATGGGGACCCTGTCAAGGTCTCCTGGGCCGCCAGGATTGTCCACCACCTGGCGCCCAAACTCCTCCGACTCGAGGTTGGGAGAAATCAGTAGACCCTCAGGTTCGTGCCACTCTTTAAGTAGGTTTATGTGGTAAACCTGTTTTTCTCTCTTGGCCCCTGGCCAGGATATCTCATAATCTAGTGGTCCCATTCTTCTTAGTACCTTAAAAGGTCCTTGCCAACGTGTCAGGAACTTACTTGTTTCTCCCTCTGTTTGCTGGCTTCTTCTCCCTCCTCTTCCTTTTTCATCTCACTTGAGCTGTCTTCATCACAACGAGATAGGAAGTCAGCCACTATATTCACTTTTCCTGGCCTGTATGCAACACAGAATTGGAAAGGTTGGAAAGCCAACGCCCACCTCATTATGTGAGCGTTATCCGTTTTTGCGGTGTTTAACCATCTCAAGGAGGCATGGTCGGTTATCAATTTAAATTCATAGCCCAACAAGTAATAATGAAAATAGTCCACCCCGCAACAGATAGCGAGACATTCACATTCCACGGTGGAATACCTTTTCTCATGTTCGTTCAATTTTTGACTGGCGTAGGCCACCAGCCGCTCCACTCCGTCCACGTCCTGAGATAAAACTGCTCCCAGCACGAACGCTGAATCATTGGTCTGCAGGGTGAAGGGCAGCGCGAAATTGGGGGAATGGAGTATTACGTCTTGGCACAAGGCCTGCTTAAGATCTTCAAAGGTTTTCTGTCGACCTGCATTCCATTCAATGCCATATGACTTCCTGCCCTTAATAGCCTCAACTAAACGGGTTGCTAGCTCAGCAAACTTGGGTATGAACCTCCAATAATAACTCGCAAGCCCTAAGAAGGCTCCCATTTGCTTCTTTGTCGTAGGAGTGTGATATTCTCTAATAACTCGCACTTTGTCAGCGAGGGGTCTCACGCATCCTTGCCCCACTAAAAATCCTAAATATTTAGCTTCCCTCTTCCCCAATGCGCACTTCTTTGGGTTTCCGTCAGTCCTACTTGCCTGAGCTTGAGTTAGATGGCTCTTCAAGCCCTTATGTGTTGTTCCCATGACTCCGTGTAAATTACAATATCATCAATATATGCCAAGGCGTAACCTTGATGCGGAGTGAGTACCCAATCGATCAGCCTCTGAAAAGTGGCTGCCGCCCCATTAAGTCCAAATGGCATTCTTTTAAGTTCAAAAAGAGCCCAGGGTATACCGAAGGTGGTCTTGGGTTGGTCTTCCTTTCTTAAGGGCACCTGCCAGTAGCCTTTGGATAAATCTAGCGTTGATATAAATCTCGCCTGTCCTATACGCTCCACTAATTCGCTCACCTGCGGCATGGGGAATGCATCAAATTGGGTCATGGCATTTAGTTTGCGAAAATCTATGCATATCTGCAAACTTCCATTACTTGTTGAACTGGGTAACAACACCAGCACCTTTTGTCCCACTTTTAACTCTCTCCTTAGCACGCACATCATATCTCTTCTTTTGCTTATTCTGTCCCTGCCTCAAATTCTCCTGTGCCACTTCCCTCACCAACTGGAGATGCTCTTTTAAATCTCTCATGTGCTCTGATGCCACTCTTCCTGTCTTGGGGTCTGCCTCCCACCCTTCTCTCACTATATCTAACAAACTCCGAGGTAGGTGTCCATACGTTAACTCAAATGGTGAATACCCCAACGATGCTTGCAGGGCATCCCTTATCACAAACAGCAAGGGTGCCACCAACAGGTTCCACTTCCTTGGCTCTACCTGGGCACATCGATGCAACATCCCTTTAAGTGTACCATTAAAGCGTTCCACCAGACCGTTCGTTTGGGGGTGGTACACCGCCATCCTTAAATGATGGATCTGTAAAACTTTGCACATTGAACTCAATACTAGGGACATAAAGTTAGACCCCTAGTCGGTAATAATCTCCTTTGGCATACCAAACTTTGCCACCCATTTCATCAGTTCTTCTGCCCTGTCACGGCAAGGAGAATACCCGTGTGTCCCAGGGGGACAGTTGCCGGGGAATGAGAAACCCCTCTTGCAGCAGGATCCAGGATGAGTGCACCCCATCCATGTGGGAAAAGCCCTGAAGCCAGGGCAAACGTACCTGTTCCAGGCTGGGGAGAGAGAAACAAGTTGTGCCAGCACAAAGCCCCCACGCAGTTCGTGAGCTGTGTCTGGTTCTGGCTGATGCCAGCATGGGTGGGTGATGTCATCCCCAGGTGCCACCTGGCTGGAATAAAAGCTGGCACCAGAGAGACCATGTAGAAGGCACCATGGGGAGTGGATGGCAAGGGTGCTTCCCATGCCGGGCACAAATGGTGCTGGTGTGCACCGTGGAACTCAGAACCGGATCCACTGGAGGGGTCTGCAGCAGTGGGGAGGAGCCAGGATGATGCCAAGGGACTGCTGGGGCCACCGGCATCGAACCAGTGAGTGGGTACGGGTCATGGCCTTACCCTTTGTTCTTCTGTTAAGTTCTTTTTTTTTTTTTTTTTTT
>NW_017729024.1:60753656-60755255 GCF_001723915.1 Gavialis gangeticus | reverse complement strand
GCCTTTCCCTTTTTTCTTCTGTTAATTTTTTTTTTTTTTTTTTTTTTTCCTACTGCCAGGAACAGCCTGGGGGGACCCTGAGGCGAGGGTCAGACCACTGGTGGCACTCCAGGGGTAGGAGCGGCTGGGAAACCATGGCAGGCAGCCGAGCATAACTAGAGGAAAAGTAGAAGAGCAGGGAAGCTCAGAATGCCCTGAAGACACAGTAGCTGGGAGGAGTCAACTGTAGCCCAGTCAACAAAGAGAGCAGGGACAGGCGACACCGGAGGGTGAGCCACACTAACACTGAGTGGCCGTCCTGGAGGCTGATGCATGGATGGGGTGTAGGAGAGGTGGAGCCCCTTGGATACCCACCAAGAGGTGCAGCTGATCTGAGAGAGTCCAGAGGAAGGGAGCCCACCACTGAAAGAAAGATTGAAGTCACGGCAGGCGAGTCTCTGGGCTTTCCCCAGGGTGATCGCGGACCCCCTCAGAGACCGCTGGAACTCATGCAGTGGCCAACACTGGATGCATAAGCCAAGGCGGCATGTGAGCGCCTCTTCAAGACCAGGCGGGCACACCATGATTGCTACTGTACAAATCTCAAAAGGGCCTTCATCCAACAAGGACACTCCTCCAGAGAGATAGATCATACTTTTGAAAGAGCCACCTGAATACCACGTGAGGATTTGCTGCAGTACAAAAAGAAAATCCACACAAATTGTATATCATTAGTGACGATATATCACCCTTCCCTGGAACCTACATGGAAAATCCTGATACAGTTGCAACCCATACTAGAAGAAGACCCAGTTCTTAAAGAGGTCTTTCAAGAACCACCCATCCTAGCCTTTAAACAAACACTGAACTTGGCTAACCTCTTCACCAGAAGCAAACTCCCTATGACCCAAACCACACCCAATGGATCCAGACCGTGCCAGGACAAGAAATGCAAAACCTCCCAACATATCTTCACCACCCCCACAATAACTACACCCCACAACAGAAACATCACCATTTCTGGATCCTACACCTGCACCTCCAGAGATGTAATATATATCTCATCCAGTGCACCAAATGCCCTGATGGAAAATATGTAGGAGAAACCAAACAACAACTGCACACCAGAATAAATGCACACTAAAAATCTATCCAAGACAAGAATACCCAGCTACTTGTGGGGGCACACTTGTCACAGGACAATCACTCCCTCTCTGATCCTCAAAGGGAACTTACAACATATCTTTTGTAGACAAGCCTCCAAACTTCACTTCATCAACCTACTGGATACTAAAAATCATGGACTCAGAATAGACATTGGATTTATGATGCATTACAACCTGCCTGGCATCTGATTCACCAGGTACCTGCCTGACCCAACCTCTCACATCTCTTCCCCCCCACCTTTTCTCCCCTCCCCCTCTTCTCTGCCCCTTTTTCTTCCTTGTTTCCTACCATTTCCTTTTTATTAATAGCCTCTTTTTTACTTTGGTTATTACCAATGCAGTGTTTTTCCTTTGGCCTTTTTTGTCCCCTGTTTTTTTTCACCCTCCCTTCTCTGCTTTACCTTTTGTTTTTCTAATTTCTACCCTTTTATATTTTCACTGACATCCTGTCACA
>NW_017729024.1:60744268-60748656 GCF_001723915.1 Gavialis gangeticus | reverse complement strand
ACATCCTGCCACGTTTAGCTTCTCTCATTCCTGCTTTCCTGATCTCCAACTATTCCCTTTTTCACAGACAGCCTCTTTTCAACCTTGTATTTTATCAATGTTGTCTCCTGCTGATATTTTTTTTCCCTTTCCCCTTGCTCTCTTCCCCCTCCCATCTCCTGCTTTACTTTTTGCCTTGCTTATCTCTACCTATTTACATTCTCACTGACATTCTACCACACTTTTAGCTTCTCTCATTCCTTAGAGTCTCAGACCAGCAGAGACTCCCTATGTCTGGTGAAGGGTGACTGGGCCCAAAAGCTTGCTAAGAACCTTTTTCTAACTACTCAGTTGGTCTAATAAAAGATGTCACATCGAACCAAAGAACCTTGCCTGCCCTCATATAAAATCATGCATTTTGAAAATGTTCAGACAGACAGTTCCATCACTTGCAAGAGCACAGTAACTGAGCACACTTTTCTAGCTACATTTCAAGAAACTAGATGCTGAAAGTCAGGTGGAGACTTTGCCTACACACCGTTTCACTTGGTAAATGACTGCAGTAGGTGTTTTGTGATGGAGGGAATAGCCATGGGAAAGAAGAGGTGTTAATTTTTTTTACACCTATGTGGGCTGGATGGACTACTGGGATTAGAACAGAATAGATGAGGGATCTTTTTTTTTTAGCCTTACTAAAACAGAATAGTCAGAACACAAGGAAGAAACCCCCAAAATTCATCTTATTTGGACAGCAGGCCTATTTAATTTTTGGCTTTTTTTCACAGAAGAAAAAAGCATTTTCCCTGTCAATCTCCTTTAGCAAAACGTGACAGGAATGCACAGAGCTTGGGAGAGGAGGTATATAAAAGCCAGTGTTTCCATTTTACAGTGGGTGCATCTACACAAGATGCTTAATGTGTAGCAGCCTAATAAAACTGCTCAGAAGCATACCAGGCAAAAACCACATTAATAGGCTACTGTGCAGTATTATTAGGCTTCTTCTCAGTAAGCATCACAAAAAAAAAAATGCACCGGTGCTATTGCACAGTAACTGTAGTTACTGCTCATTTAGTTAGTATTTCATTAAGCAAGTACTAAACTAAATGCTCAGTAACTATTGCGAATTAATGAATATGTAGATGCACCCAGTTAGTATTTGTGATGGCAATATCTAGTCAGGAAGCACAATCTAAAGAGATGTAAGAGTAAAGAAATGAGTGCTTGGAGGACCTTTTAATGTTTTTCCCTTGACTTTATTGAGGCTTTGACCTGCTAAGTGCTTTGGGGAACTGGAATATAAATGCCTCTTGTTATAAACGTCTTGGTTTTTGACCAATTGCACCCAGGTACATTTTCATTT
Source organism: Gavialis gangeticus (assembly GCF_001723915.1). Taxonomy (NCBI): domain Eukaryota; kingdom Metazoa; phylum Chordata; order Crocodylia; family Gavialidae; genus Gavialis; species Gavialis gangeticus. The sequence goes on along the minus strand of NW_017729024.1, from coordinate 60,747,317 downwards.
AACTGTACTTTTGCAGTAATGAGTATTGTATCCTGACTCTAACTAGGAATCTCATGTACTACTTTTCTGTAGATGACTACTTGGCTATTTTATATTAGATCTGATTAGCAGAATGCATCCCTGAGTTAACAAGCCTATAAACAGCTTACATTTTTAATGTGTGCTAACTTTCTTTCCAGTTTTTAATCTAAATGTGTTAAAAAAAAGAAAAACAGTTAATAATACATGTAAAGAACAGGACGAGGATGGGAATAACATAAATGTGTTGAAGTTTAATAATACAAGGCACATCCCGACAATCAAGCATGTGACTGTTGTGGCACCTCAAAGAAGTTTAAGATGCTGCAAGAGGCATGATGGGAAAAAAACATGTTCCCCACGCTGCATATTTGCAGTGTGGACTCCAATTTTGATACCTGGAAATCCCAGTATAAAAAAAAAAGTAGCTAGAAAAAAGCAGCTAGAGACAATATGCTAGAAAAAAGCCAGAACCAACCTGAGGCTGGGTCCTCCAAGGAGACAATCTAGGACCTGGCTAGAGTGTCTCTATGCCTGCCACATGCCACTGCTGTTCCAGCATGCTGCCTCAGTATGCTGGAGGGAATAAAAGCAGGGCAAGGCAGGTAGCGGTGGCTTGGAGCTGGCTTTGTCCTGGGTTGCTCCAAACCCTGCCTGGCCGAGGCACAGCAGCAGGACCAGGACCAGGACAAGGACCAGGCATGCACCGAGGTCAGTTGTACCCATGTCCTGGAGGCAGAGGCACGCAGGACTGTCCAGGCCAGCAGCAGAAACCATGGGCGATCCCAGTAAGGAGGGATGTGGGAAAATGTGAATTTTCCCTTTTAAAAGGGAAACCACAGGTTTCCCAATTGCGAACAGCTCTCTTCAGACTGGCAGAGTTTCAGCCTGCAAGAACTACTTGCAAATGGGTGAGAAACTAAGGGTCAGCCATGGAGCCCACCTGGCCTGATGGCTTGTGTAGGCCCCGGAGTTGGGGACTGGGTGGGGCCAGGAGGACATGCTTCAATAGTTTGAAGTGGGCCACTGCAAGGAGCACACCTCCTGGGAGATAGCTGAGCAGATGGCAGAGTGGGGCCAGCAGAACACATGACAGTGCTCCCTGAAGGCCAACTGTGCAGCCACTGCCCACTGGCAGCTGGCCCAGAGGTGCAGGCAGCTCTGCTGCAGTGCCTGTGCCAGAGCACAGGCGGCCATGTGGACAGGCAGCAGCCCCCACTCCCAGACTGCTGCAGTGGGTAAACGGGGCAAGGAACTCTCAGAACTGCTTCAGCAGTCCAGCTGGCACAAGGGCCTCGTGTCCCCAGATACCAAATGGCCAGACCTCAGAAGCTCCTGAGAGCAAGTAGGCCTGAGCTGTTCACCAGGGCAGCTTTTTATACTGCTGGGGCCAGCACAGGTGCCGGCCCCAGCCTCTAGCTCCCCCTGGCTGAAGATCTGAGAGAAGCCGGGCAGGGTCAGTTTGCCTGAAGTAGCACAATTTGCCCCACACCAAAGTGCATTTTCAGGCACATGTGCTCAGGCACAAATCTCCAGCACAAATTTGTGCTGCTGCTATTTGAGCTGCTGCAAGTGCACTTGCCTGCATGTATGGACATGCCCAGAAAGTGCAAGGTCATGCGTTTCCAGGCTTATAAAAACATCTATAAGATAGGGATCCATCATTTAGAAACAACAGAGGCTGAAAAAGAGAAAGTTGTTTACTAGTTTTTCACAAACTCACTATGACCTGTCAGTGTGATATAGCTGTGAAAAAGGCAAATGCAATCCTACAAATGCATCAGGTGAGAGATTTTCAGTAGAGACAGAGAAGTATTAATGCTGTTGTACAAGGCGCTGGTGAGAGCTCATATGGAAATCTGTGTATAGTTTTGACCGCGCATGTTCAAAAATGAAGGGTTCAAGCTGGAACAGTTGCAGAGAATGGTTTCTAAGACAACCAATGAATGGAGAGAAGACTAGAAGATGATAGCTTATTTAGCATAACAAAAAGACTGAGAAAGGATATAACTGTTGTCCGTAAAGAACTGTTCAAGGTAATGGACAACATTGGTCCCAGAACAACTGGGTAAAAACTGGCCGTGGATAAATTTAAATTAGAAATTAAAAGAAGTTTCCTAATGGTTAGACCAATTGGGTTCCAGAACAGCCTCTCGTTCAGGGCAATGAGGTCAAAAAACCTAACTGCTTTTAAGATGGTGCTTACAAGTTTGCAAAAGGGATTAAATGACATGGTGCCTGGACTTGCTGACCCCTGCCAAGCATGTTAAGATTAACACATTTCTGATGCTATCTTGGTAACAGTATTGTAATTACTTGCACTGAAAAGGCAGCTGATAACAAATCTGTATGCTGAAAACAAACACATGTTGAAAAGCAATCATAAAACAGAAATAGTACATGATTAGCAGTGTCACGGAAATCAACAGCCTCTAAGACAAGAGAGATTTATTTTGTTAATATTTTTAAGAGAGTAATTTTTGTTTTACAGTGGCTAGTACAATATCAGGGTTCAAAATTAACCAAAGTAGGTGTAACTATCTGGCATTTTCTTGTCAGTTTTGAAAGACAGTAAGAGTGTTACTGAATAGTTGGTGTGTAGATGAGAAAGAAAAAGCTTAGCTAGGAGTTATCAACTAGCTAATGCAATTTCAGTTCATTTACATTTCAGTCCTAAATTTATTTAAATTTCTAACATTAGCTACTTCACTCCTGTAAAAAATGTGGTTAAGGACCATCCAAGTCATGGCTCCAAGGTGCTACAAATTTTCCAAACAGGGTAGAGACCATCTAGTACTCTGTGAAGAGCTTATAGCATACACAGAAATTACAGGTAATGAGTACGAGAATCATCTCTAACCTACATGAACAGCGATCAGGGGGAGGATGGTTGAAGGGGGTGCGTATAGTGGGGAATTCATTCTACAGGAAAACAAGTGTGGATCTGTGCGGGTTTCCTTGCTCTGTAATTAAGCCCTTCTCTGGGGCTGGATTTGCTAACAGCTTTCTCTCATTTCAGTGACAGAGAGGA
>NW_017729024.1:60733483-60739268 GCF_001723915.1 Gavialis gangeticus | reverse complement strand
GGGGGAAGGCAGGTCACTGGAATGACGGGGGTAAGACCAAGTGCAAATTATTTGCAAGAATGGAGCAGCAGCTGGAGGGATGTGGGGTGAGGCGAGAGCAAGACCAGTCAACATGGTAGGCATATTGCCAGTGTCCATTTGTCCCTACTGCTGCCACCAAGCTGGCTTTTAATCTTCTTTTGCCTGCAGTGTACAGGCTACATGGATGGAATTACTTTATCAGTCCCTGGGAATCCCTGGGTGCTTAACACTCTTCAAAAGTAAGCTATTTGTCTAGGTGCCTAGGTCTGGTCTCAGGAACTAACCATGTTTGTTTGATTTTTTTAAAGCATCTTTTAAAAGTGAGTGAACAGGGGCAGCAAACAGGGAGTTTGCAAGCAGTTTGCTGGGAGCACGAGGAGGAAGGAGAGAAGGAAGAGGTGCCAGGCACCAGATTCTGCTCAGGGAAGGGAAATAAGCCAGGACAGCCTGTGTGTTTGGCTTGCTGAGTGTTCGTTTGGTGGGCTGTGTGCGTTGAGCTGCTGGGAGTGCTGCTAGCTGAATGATTGCTGGCTGACTGCTGCCTGTGTCTGACAAAAGCCATAACAAGGGGGCAGAGCCAGTCCAGGCTCAGGAAGGTATGAAAGGAGACTCCATGAGTGACCAGGGAACAGGGATAACAAGGAGAGCAGTTTGCAGGTCAGTTTGCCACACCCCTCTTTAAAGGGGTGCCTTTAAAGCAAGTTCTTTCTTTAATTAAGAGAAACTAACCTACATAGATTTAGCGTAAGTAGCTAGCACTCAGCAGTTAGACCAGTGCTTAAGCCCCTTTTTAAACTAGAGTCCAGAGTGTGGGGGAGTTCACTAGGCCAGCTTGACCAGAAACTCTCACCTTCCTTCACTGGAAGCTTGGTGAGAGGAAGGTTAGCAGGGAAAAGAAAACCTTTCAGGACCAAGGAAGCAGCAAACAACCCAACTTACAGGGGAGTTTGCCAGGGAAGGTCTGCTTGACTGCCAGCTCTTCCTTTGCTTGCACCTGTGAGGTCCCTGTCCAGGCAGGACAGCCCACTGCGGAGGTTTCCACACAGATCCTAGTTTGGCATGGGGAAGACTTTGGGGCATTGTGTGGGTGGCGCTTGCAATGTGAGCAGTGCTTCCTGGCGGTGTCCCTCAGGGAGCCGGCAAGAAAGCTACAGGAGGAGGTGCCAAGGCTCCAAAGCATCCTTTACCATGAAGATTTCATCAATTTGATGGTGGAAGAGACTTCTAGGACTCTGGAGGAAGGTGGAGCTACTCAACAGCTACTTTGCCTTAGTGTTCACAAAAAAATTAAGCTACCAGGCACCTAATAGGGATTATCTGGATAAGTAAGGGGGCAAACTGAGGGAGGAGATAATGAAAGAGATGGTCAGAGACATGGGCGACTGCTGCCTCTTGAGTCAGGGGCCATGTGCCCCACCCCGCGAACAGTCAGTGACTGGGGTGGTGGGGGCTTCACCCGGTGGCCCTGCTCCCTGGCCGGTGCTCATGGGGGGAAACCAGTGCTCCTGCCTGCCCCCCTGCCTGTCGCCTAAGTGGTGAGCATGGCTAGTCAGGGTGTGTACCAGTGCTCTCAGGGGGTGCACATTGTTGTATATGAATCTTGTAAGGTTAAAGCAAGGCTGTGTAATACTAAAAGTGAGGCCATTTCTTTGTCCTTTCGCCTCCATTTCATAAAAGCGGACACAGCACTTACGAGATGGCGTGGAGAGAAAAAGAGTACTGTGTAAAGGTTACTGTGTGAAAGTTACTGATAAGATATGCAAGTAGCTGAATCCAGTCAACAAAGGAGTCTCATCAACAGGAGAACCTTGAAAGTCGGGCATGATTTGTTTTTGTTAGATAAAAAAACATCTTGAGACAAAATATAGGAGGCATGTAATTCACGAGAGTTAAACTTCGGTGTTCACACCCACAGTGCCACTTGATTGGACAGAATAGTGATTTAGTTAATAGATGATTGAGTATTTTTACGAGTATGAGCTAATCATGAACTAACGCTTATGCACTTAGAAAGTATAAAAAAGTATTATAACTAGTAGGCGAGGTCCCTCTCTGTAGAGGCACCTCGCTCGAGCGAATAAAGATTCTGTATTTGACTTTAAATACTTGCTCTGCGTGATCATTGCCCCAGCCTAGAGCGAACTGCATGTGACTTTAAGAGTGTAATTTGTAACAACGTGCAGCCCTGTGCACCCCCTATGGTCAGAGAGCTTTTGTTGGGTCTGAATTAATTCAAGTCAGCAGGGCCAAATGAGCTTCATCCCAGGGTCCTAAAGGAACTGGCAGAGGAGATCTCAGAGCCCTTGGCAGTGATCTTCATGGAGTTGTGAGAGATGGGTGAGGTACCAGAGAATGGGAAAAGGGCTGGTGTAGTACCCCCTCTTTAAAATAGGCAAGCAGGACGATCTGGGGAACTACAGACTGGTTAGCCTCACGTCAATACCTGGGAAGTTACTGGATCATATCCTAAGGAAGGCCATTTGCAGCCATCTGGAGAAGGAAAGGCTGATCATAAGCAGCCAGTATAGATTCATCAAGTCAAAAACAAAACATGTCAAACAAACCTGATCTCCTCCTTTGATAAAGTAATTTCTTGAGTGGATGAGGGAATGCTGTGAATATAGTAAATCTGGACTTCTTGAGCAAGTTCTGTGAGCCAGCTGTATGGCCTTGTTGCAAAGACCAGTGGCATACCAGGCTGCATTAGCAGGAGCGCTGCCAGCAGATCAAGGGAAGTGATTATTCCCCTCTATTTAGTACTGGTGAGACCACATCGGGAGTACTGTGTCCAGTTTTGGGCCTCCCACTATAAAAAAAAGGTGTGTACTAATTGGAGAGAGTCCAGTGGAAGGGGTCTGGGACACATGACTTCTGAGGAGACGCTGAGGGAAACTGGGCTTGTTTAGCCTGCAGAAGAGAAGACTATGGGGGGATTTAATATCAGCCTTTAACTACCTTAAGGGTGTTTACAAAGAGGATGGAGCTAGACTATTGTCAGTGGTGGCAGATGACAGAACAAGGAACAATGGGCTCAAGTTGTAGCAAGGGAAGCTTAGGTTAAATATTAGGAAAAACTCTCATGAAGAAGGTAGTAAAACACTGAAACAGGCTACCCAGAGAGGTTGTGGAATCTTCATCCTTAGAGCTTTTTAAAACCTAGCTAGATAAAGCCTTGGATGGAATTGATCTAGTTGGGGCTGGTCCTGCTTTGAGCAGGGTTGGACTGGATGGCCTCTTGAGGTCCCTTCCAACCCTAGTTTCCTATGATTCCTGATGCATTTGATTTAAAGCTCATTGAAATCAGTGGATAGGCTCATGCCAACTTCATCAGTCTTTGGATCAGACCTAAGCAGCCCTTCCCAGGATCAGGTAAAGTGCAAGTATATACTGTCCTGCTTCCAGGCCTGCTGTAGAATCTCAGTCTGGGCCTAGAGTACAGCTGCTGTTGTAAAATGAGGATCTTTTCAGCACAAATGCATCTGTATTCCATGATACCATGTAGTGAATATAAATAAGGGACTAAAGTGATGCTACTGGGTAACATGGAGTCGAACATAAAACTTCTGTAACAACTTATGAGCTGCTACCTCCTTCCATTCATTTTTACTCTACAGCAGCGGGTCCCAAACTCTGATAGATTGCGCACCACCAATTTAAAATGATACAACCTTAAGTACCACCAGCAAATTTTTCAGTTCAACCTGCTCTACTGGTTTGTTTTCCTTTTTTAGTAAAAAAAAAATATATAGAAAGGATGGGAGCTATGATTTTCACTCGTTAATCTGTAGCCTGCAGGAAACAACCAAGAGGTTTTGCTTTCTACAGATGGTTGTTAAGGGATTTTGCATTCTTTGATTGCTTCTAAAGTGCACCAATTCCAAATCTGTTTTTCTCTGAGAGCCATTCATCCTCATATCTAAAACTAAAGGTGGGGTGCATTAGGGAAACTTGCCCTTTGTCCATAAAGCTACTTTATCATTCTGCTTTTCTTGCAGAACCCAGAAAGCCCTTTTGTTCTTAACAATGACTGACTTTGCTATTTCTGCAACAGGGTTTACAATGACAGTAACTTTCATATAGTCTGCTGCTCCAGTCACTACAGACCTGCTGAGACTTCCACTGCAGTAGCATGAAGCTGAGATTCACACTTCAGTGGATGTGTTAGATAACCCTTTTTGATGTTCGGGCACTGTTTAAACCAGGAGAGACTTGACATGCATACAAACTGTCAGGTACTGAAGGATGGAAAGATGATAAGAATTACTATATGTCCTTGTGGATTTCCTGACTGTGTGGTAGCTCTTGGTGATAATATTGCAACTGACTACATTTCAAAATGTGTATTTTGTAATTGTTTCACTTGTAATGCATTGCATCCACTGAGCTCAAGGAAGGGGATTTTTAGGAACATAGGAATAGAGGGGCTTCCTGGACCACTGAGTCCTGTCCCCTGCAATTGTAGGCAGTTGTTTGCCCAAGGAATCCCCCAAAATGCCATTTCAAACCCTCATACATGATGACAAGGCACAATAGCAGAAAGCCCAAGAGCATCCCTCAACATGACGTAAGTAGAAACAGGGGAGACCAGAGCACTGCCAAACCTCTGCTACAGCAGTGACAGGGAAGCAGTTGGTTAATATAGGCTTACAGGATTCTTGGAAAAGGACTGTGCCTCACACTCCAATGGAAGGCAAACCACCCCATGGTCTGTGGCAATCTGGCTTAGGTATAAAATTTCTTCCTGACTTCATATCTGGTGATTCATCTGATTCTGAGTGGAAGAGCAAGACCCTGTAGCCAGGATCATCTGAGTTTTCTACGCACTGGTGGGAGCATTGGTTCACTCGAGTAAAAAAACTCCTAGCAATAGCTGTGGCCAATTCCCCAGTGTTTCAGAGGAAAAGGAAAAACCCAGCAGAAGCCAGTAACATACACACGGCAGGAAAACAATTCCTTCTTGGTCCCTATAGGGAACCAAGCAAAAGACCTAGAGCCCGGGATTACTGGATGTAATCCAATGTAATCCACACTACAAGAGATCTACGTTCACAAACCAGGGACAACAAGATACCCACTGTCTGTGGAGTCAAAATACTGTCCTATACTACTGCCCATTTCATAAATGTATTGAGTTCACTCTTGAAGAGAGGTGTGTCTTCTAGAGGTGGACTGATACACTGGTCCGATATTGGATCAGCACTGATATAAAGAAAATTGGCTGTATTGGAAATCAGCCCCATGCAGCCAATAATTTAGCTGACAAATGCCAGTGCATGCGCACAGCTGCAATGCAGTTGTAGCTTGCAGCTTGGAGAGCTGGGTGTAGTTGGTAAGTGTGTTGTGGTGGAAGGGGAGGGAAAGGGTGTGGGGGGGGCAGATGAATGCCCCCCATGGTGAGGGAGGGAGCAGGGCAGGGGCTGGGGCAGGCACGGGATGGAGCCATGGCTTGTCCAGAGAGCACAGGCGTGCGGGTGGTGTGTGTCTCCTGGATCTGTGCGGGGCAGGGCAGGCAGGCTGCAGCTGCTGGCTGGAGCCAGAGCTGTTCCAGGCTCTTCTTATAGTTTCATAGTTTCTAGGGTCGGAAGGGACCTGAGCAGATCATCTAATCCAAGCCCCTGCCATGGCAGGAAAGAGTACTGGGGTCAAATGACCCCAGCAAGGTGTACATCTAGCCTCCTCTTAAAGACCACCAGGGTAGGAGCTAGCACCACTTCTCTTGGAAGTTGGTTCCAGATCATAGCCACCCTGACAGTGAAGTAGCACC
>NW_017729024.1:60730230-60732775 GCF_001723915.1 Gavialis gangeticus | reverse complement strand
CCACTAGGTTGGTCTGACAGGACCTGCCGCTAATGAACCTGTGTTGGTTGCCCCTAAGCATGATCTCCTCTGCTGGCCCCTCTTGTTGGGGTCTGGGCTTGGGGCGGGTGGCAGCAGCTCTGGGAAGGGGGGTTGAGGGGAGCTACGGTGAAATTTGGGGTGGCTGCAGCGCCTCCCCCCCAATAGCCTCCTCCCAGTGCTGCCACTGCCTGCCCCGAGCCCAGCACAGCCCTGGCTCCACCTGGCAGCTGCAGCCCACACTGCCCCACCCCACAGATCCAGGGGGGCACCCCCTTGCCCTCCCAGGGCATGCACAGCGGTAGGAGCCACCCCCCCCCCCAGGTGCCCCTTGGACGAGTTGCGCCTCTGTCCCATGCCCTGTCCCACCCAGCTAGGCAGCGTCTGCCCCAGAGTTTGCCCCACTCCCTCCCTCACCACAAGGGGGTTGATCTGTGCCCCACATGCCCCTTCCCTCCCCACTGCCCTTTCACCACAATGGACTTACCAGCTGCATGTAGCTGTTTTGGAAATTGGATCCGTATTGGCCGATATGCCTCCTTAAAAATCGGCTATCAGTATTGGCCCCCCAAAAATTTCTATTGGTGCACCCCTAGTGTTCTCCTCACCACCACTACTTGACTATGGAAGCCATTCTAAAACTTCACCCCTCCGTATCCATTCTAGATTTGTTCATAGCTTGTTTGCAGCCATTTGGAGTAGGGATAGAAGTTACACATAAATCAGTTTAAGTCATCAGAAACTGGTATAAACTAGGACTGTGCAAGGCTTCGGGCAGAGCTTTGGATCCAGAGAAGCTTCGGACACTTCGGGGTCGGAAGCAGCACATCTGGGTCGAAGCGCTGCCTTGTTCGGCTTCCTGAAGCGGTTCAGAGCCGCCTCCGAGATCCGGCCATAGGGTATAATGGGGAAACAATAAAATATCTATACCTTTGTTGTTTTTTGTCCGATATGGATAAAAGTTTCAGGAATGGTAGACTATGCAGAGAGGATGAAGCGTGCCAAGTTTCAAGAAGATCAATGCAGTGGTTTGGGGGAAACAGCACCCCAAATTCCTGAAAGCAAAACTCATGTCACATCTAGGCGTTACAATATAGTGGGGTGAAAACTGCAGGAATAGTAGCCTATGTAGAGACCACAAAGCCTGCCAAGTTTCAAGAAGCTCGGTGCAGGGGTTCTGGGGCAACTGTACCCCACATTCTTGAAAGCAAAACTGCTGTCACGTCTATGTGTTACAACACAGGGGAGTCAAAACTGCAGGGCTGGTAGCTCTTACTGAGGCCACAAAGCCTGCCAAGTTTCAAGAAGATTGGTGCACGGGTTTGGGGGGAACTGCCCCGCAAGCTGCGGACAAGCAAAACTCATGCCATGGGTGCTTGTGGGACTCTGTCTGGCCTGACTGCTGAGCTACCGTGTTACCAGTTTCCAATCAATCAATCATGATTCATTCGGGACCAGGGACTCCAGGACCAGCTCAATACACAGGACCTAGCTACTACATAGCGACTTAACGAGCATCAATTAGCACCTATAAAACCAGGCTAAGGAGAGGAAAGAATCAATACAGGTAATCAACTGCCCCAAAACAGACAGTCTTGGCACAGTTTTGCCTGTCAGCAGCTAGGGGTGCAGGGCCCCAGAACCCCCCTGCACCAATCTCCTCCACAGCTGGCAGGCATTGTGGCCTTAGCAGGGGCCACCATCCCTGCAGCTGTCACCCTGCTGCACCTTAACACAAGCTCTGTCACCCATGGCACAAATTTTGCTTGTCAGCTGCTTGAGGGGCAGTTCCCCCCAAACACCTGCACCGATCTCCTTGAAACTTGGCAGGCTTTGTGGCCTCAGTAAGAGCTACCAGCCCTGCAGTTTTGACCCCCTGTGGTGTAACACATAGCTGTAACAAGAGTTTGGCTTTCAAGAATTTGGGGTACATTTCCCCTCAAACTCCTCCACCGATCTTCTTGAAACTTGGCAGGTTTCATGCTATCGCCAGAGGCTACCATCCATGAAAGTTTCATTCAAATCAGACAAAAAACAACAAAGTTATAGATATTTCATTGATTCCTCCATTATACTCTATGGCCAGATCTCTGAGGGGGCGCCAAAGCTTCGGAGCTGCTTCGGCCGGATGAAGGCAGAAACCCGGTCTGGAGCTCTGGATCAGATCATGGCCATCTGAAGCGGTCAGATCCGAAGCCAGATTGGATTGCTGCCGACTCGTACAGGCCTAGTATAAACCTGTAACAGAACAGAAGCTCAGTGAACATAACCCAGTTTCAAAATGGCTGCAACTGGTTTAAGATAAACCTGGTTGAATGTAGTATCAGACTTAAGTGATTTGGGCCAAACTGGTTTATGGAACTTCTGTCCTAGACCCCTTCCTGTTCCAAATTAAATCAGAGTCCCCCAGCATTTTGCAGCCCTGGGCGGTGCTGTGCTGTCTGGTCCAGAGAGCAGAGCTGGTTCTGCCCCTCTGCTCCCTAGCTGAAGCAGTGAGGGCTAGCTGACAAGGGGGGAAGGGCAAGCC
>NW_017729024.1:60719821-60725230 GCF_001723915.1 Gavialis gangeticus | reverse complement strand
CACCCCTGGTTTTTGGCCTGAGTCACTGCAGGCATGTGGGTGCATTTCCAGAGTCAAAGGTAAATGTCTGTTCAGTGGCAACGTGTAGGGGGTGCATGTGCACACCCTGACAGGTCGTGCTCCCTGCTTCAATGACGGGCAGGATGGGCAGGCGGGAGTACCAGTGACCCACCCTGTGAGCACTGGCCTGGGAGTGGGAGTGCTGGATGAAGCGCCATGGCCACTTCTGGGAGTGCCGCGGCCACTTTCCGACTGGCATGATTGGTCACTGGGGACCTCCCCTCCCCTCCTGGCCATTGGGGACTCCCTCCCCCCGGCTCTGATTGGCAGGATTGGTCACGGGAGGACTCCACCCCCCCAGTTGCTGACTGGTCCCTGTGGGGGGGGGGCACTTGTCCCCCTGACTAAGGTGGCACCAGTTGCCCATGTGTCTGTTCACTTCTGTTTCAATTTAATCTGTGCATCTTAGACTAACCTGCAAGGACTGAATTGATTCAGCCTCAGGCTTTTTGGCTGCCTGTACCTAGCCTTGATCTTGTGCCAAAGTCCTTTTCAGCCTAACAAGCTCTTCTCCCTTGTGAATGTTCACTGTGTGAATGGATATGTAAAAAGATAATATTTCCTTCCAATCTCTGCTTTGTTAAGGTAAGCAAGTCAAGCTCCTTAACTTTTTTTCATTAGACAACTTCTACAATCCATTCATCCCTTAGGGTGTCAGTTGTAGTTTAAGCCTTACCAAAACAGTGTCTAATGGTATTAGCACCTCCTTTTTATCGAATATTCCCCACTAAATGCACCCTACAGGTTCCATTAGCATTTTTTTCACAGCTGCATCATGCTGGTTACTGTGGTCATTCAATATACCTAGGTCCCTCTCTTCTTCAGTCGTCTCCAGTTTGTCTCCTGCCATCTTACTGCAGAAATCCTTGTTGTTTGTTCCTAAATGCATTAATTTGCACTTCATACCATATCTAGTGCTGTGTTCCACACTGTTATCTAAATCTTCCTTTATAATAAACGGATCCTCTTCTGTACTGGTAATACCCCTCAGGTTAGGGTCATCTACAAAGGTTGTGGGAATGCTTCTAGTCTGAGTACCAGGGTTGCTAATAAAAATGTTAAACAGGGCCCAAGGAGCATCTAGTAACCAGCCCCTAGTTAGCTAACCCCTTTTTAACATAGTCTTCTGTAGTCTTTCTTTGTGCCTGCTCTTTATGATTGTAGCACTGCTTCCTGACCTCTCCAGTTTGGCTAATGTGAGGCACTGTATCAAAAGCTTTGCCTAAATCTAGATAAATTAAGACCACTGCATTGCCCTTGTCCAGGAAGTCTATTACCTTATCAGAGAAGTGTATTCATGTAGTCTGACAAGAACTTTCTTGGATAAACTAATGGTATGCTTTGTCCCATTTTCCATTTACTTCATATTTTTTAGGTTTTTTTTCAATAGTAGCTATTCTGAGACTTTTCATTCTATTTTGATCAAAATTATAGGGGTTGTAATTGTCTGGGTCATGCTTTCCCCCTTTTGAAAGACAGCACTGCATTTGCTATTTTGTTTGTACTTGCCTTTATTCAGATCGTTGTTTTCTTTTGGGGGAGGGATTACTTCATACCATCCAGAGATGTGGGTTTTCTGGAAAATTTTGAATTGGAAAAATTTTGAATGCTTTAAATAGAGCATGATCTGATTTAGTGTGTTTATTTGACTTATATTTAGTAAACAAAACTAAAAAAAAAGTACCCCCATGTTAATGTCATGTCCCAATAGCCACAAGTATTTGAACTGAAACATTTCATTAGGAAAAAAAATTAAATAAAGCACACTTAATGTGGTTTAAATGTTATATTGAAACAACTTCAAAGCTTTATGTGGAAAGAAATTATTTTCATTGGAATACTTGTACAAATGTAAAGGCAATACACAATAGCATGTACTTCCCTTACATTGCTTGTTTAAATTTAAGAAAAGAATGAAGGCACTGAAAACTGCTGACACACTAATTTTAGTGTTCCCAAAGTACTGTGCATGACATGCCATGGTTGTCCACTCATCTACTTCAACAGTTTAACTCTCTTCCTTACTGAGGTCATTGTGGCACCTCTAGTGTCACTGTCACTATGTGTAGAAACACTACTTATTAGTTCCATTTCAGAATCAGATTGAGAACTACTTAAACCACATTCTGTTTCGCTAAAGGATGGTTTTACCAATGAGTCTATGGGCAAGGGCAACTTATTATCACACTGCATCTTCTTCACTAATTGTGCTTCTGACTGATTCTCCAGAAGCAAGAGATTCTGAGAAAAAAGAAACAAGCTTAGTGGTACATTCATTTGGTTTTGATTTGGCCTGCACAGCCAATTAGGTGAATTCATAACTTGATTTTGTTTTGGATTATTATGTGAGTGTATTTACCCACCTGTTTACAAATCAATAAAACATATATGCACTCTCTCACACACTTCCTAGGGATAATCACCTGAAAAACATTAATTACAACTTTGAAACTGCCAAGATTGCCTAATATTGTATTAGCATACATTCATTGTTACTAATGAATTTTATGAAACAATGAATTTTTAGAAATGGAAAATTTTCCATGGAAAAATAAAGCACTGGAAAAATTTCCACCCCACATCTCTGATACCATCCCCTAAACAAGTACAGTGCCAGTTCTTCTAGTGACAAGTTTAGTAAGCAGCACTGTGGCAAGAGAGAGGATGCTTATTCTATTGCAAGCAAAGAACACCAGCTTCTCTGACCTTGTCAAAATCTGAAGAATATGCAGGCTCCATAAAAAATAGCTCAAATGCCAAACAATTAGGACAGCAGAATTCCTGTGGGAGTTCAAAGATGGTTTAGAGGAGATTCTGAGAAAGCTCAAAGAGTGAAGAGGTGCAGCAAGTTATTAACTGAACAGTAGGTAAGAAGATCTGAGAGGAAAACAGAGTTGGAGTTCAAAAATGCTTAACCTAGGAAAAGGACAAGGGAGGAAATGAGAAAAAAAGAACAGGGATTGGCTCAGTGTAAAATTAGGTTAGCCTATTTCAGACTAGAAGGGAGAGTTCCTAGAAGCAACCAGTAAAGTTTCCACATATTAGTTGAAAAGCTGGTGCGCCAGCTCCATACCAACTACTGAAGTGTTATACAAGGAGATGCCTTCAAGAAGGCACAAAGGCTGCGGAGTTGGTAAGATGACCAGGATTGGTTATGAAGATCACTGAGATTTCACCTGCCATGGTTTTCAGTTGTAGTCCTTATGGGGGGTAAAGTTTAGGAATGAGAGTTGAAGCAGCTGAAGAGAAAGATGTGAAAATATTTAGGATCTACTAATGCTAGGCAATCTTACAAAAACATTCTTAACAGTTCAATTGAAATCATGGGTATTTGGTGCCTCTTGAGTTGGGGGGGCACATGCCCCCACTGACACCAGTCAATGACTGGGGGCTGGAGGGGGCGGTCCCCCGGCGGCCAATCACGCAGCCAATTTTACTCACCATAAAAGCAGCCTGTGCCACTTCCAGAAGTGGCATGGCTGCTTTTGCTGGTGGCCCCACTCCCCGGCCAGCGCTCAAAGCGGGGGCACTGGTGCTCCCACCTGCCCCCCCGCTAAACAGGGAGCATGGCTGGACAGGGGGTGCACTGGCACTCTCAGGGGGTGCACGTGCACCCCCTACGTGTCACCCCTAGTTGAAACAGTGATAGGCCTAATGTAGAAAAAGCCCTGAGCATGTCTGTGTTTAACCAACATGTTAAACCTTCTGGGAAGCTGATATCAGAAAAAGAAGCCAGCCGTGGACACTAACATCACTTCCAAACCCTCATCAGCTTCTTGCTGGTGACAGGTGCACATGCACTTTCAGGTTGATGGTGGGGAAGCCACAAGGGCCCTGATTCTTCTTGTGACACTGCAGCCCCTTCCCCTTTCTTTTCCCCACCTTCTGCATCAAGGTGTGCGGGCCAAGCAAAATGCCTTTGCATGCCAGGTTCTGGCACGTTGCTGGGGGTTGCAGACCTTTGGGCTAGTGACTTGATGACTGGAGACTAAACTAGTACTGACATGATACTTTTGTCTTGAGCATTGCATGTAGCATGAAAGAATACTCTTGAACTACCTTAAATCCAAAGTAATGATTTTGTAGGAAGATGTGCATGAATAATACATCACAACCGATGATAGCTCATAGGTTGTAAGTTCCAGCCTGGCTCCTTGCTGTAGGCTGCAAATCTCCACCTTCCTGGACAGCTCAAGCCACATGTGCTTACCACCCCAGCAGATTCCCAAGCTCTTTGCAGCACAGGTCAGCACAAACATGAAAGCACAACAGGAAAGAGGAGGCTGCTGTGGAGGAGATGAGCCACTCAGCACAGCTGTGTGCTGCCTGATCCCCTGTGCTGCCCTGGGCTGGGTCAGACCTTCCAGAGCTGGATCCAACCTCTGTGGGTTAGATCAAGCTCATGGGCCACAGACTGCAGGCTCCTGGAATTACTGAGTTAGGTGTGCTGGGGTTTATATGGAACAGTTTACATGCACGGGTGTCCCAGCCTTTTTGAATGTGGGGCCGGATCACGAACTTTTTATCACCCAGTGGGCCGGCGAGCCATATTCAAAGACCTCACAGGAAGTGGTATCACATCAGGAAGTGATGTCACGTGACCTTTGACACCAATGAAGTTGCAGGAAGTCTGGAAATGTGGTTTAAAATCCAAAATAAAAACAATATAAAAAGCAACAAAGAAATAATACCAAACACTTGACTAAAATAAACACTTTCACTTGTACTCACTTCTCAGTGAATGAAAGAAGCATAATGCAAGTCGACAGATCAAATGTGGAAAAGATATCAGCCAGAGTGGAAACTAATCAAAGCAATAAAACATGGGCATTTTTGTGAATAATCTTCAAGAAGATTTACTTTTATTGAATTAATAACTTATTAGTAACACATCTTTAACAAGTAGTAACAAGTTGAACTCCCAATCCTGCACAAAGAGAAACAGAAGCATCGTCTGGATGAAGGTGGTGGGACCTCAACGACCAGCAGGGTAGAATTTAGATTTATCTGGCCCAGTGAAAGATTCTTACATGCCTCTTCATTCACCACCATCATATCCAGTGTTACCCCATCATCCCTTTTATCAGCAATACACTATCTGCTGGTTAAAGAGGCAGAGGGCCTCCAAGAAAAGGGTATCATTGCTCTGAAGCTGGTATACCCCTTATGGTCTTTACCACTCAGCCTTGTGCTTGGCTTGCTGTGCTCAAGGCTGGACTAGTGGGGTGAACTTGCATTGGCATACCCAGCTGCAAAGTAGCAGACCAGGCATTGTTTAAAATAACCCTCCCAAAACAGTTTTGGAGACTAGCTTAGCTGAGTCACCAGGCTGAAAACAGGTCATCTGGT
>NW_017729024.1:60707520-60714821 GCF_001723915.1 Gavialis gangeticus | reverse complement strand
ACAACCAGCCCTACTGTGTTATAGCTCAGAGAAATAGAGAGGAAAGGGGGAAATGGAAACAACAGCTGATCTGGCAAAAGCCTCTCGTTTGTACTTTATCCAAAGATCTGATAACTTATCTCATAATACAACAGCTACTGCACTGAAGAGGATGAAGCAGAAGGAAGATGAACTACTGTTGTGTTTGTTCTCTTTTCTGGACACCATGTTTTACAGGGAATAGATAGCTAGTTAATCACTCCTCAGTGCTGGCTGAAGCTTGCTGTGCAAACACACCCAGGAAAGCAGGGAGTGGCAAGTTAGTTTAGTGATCAGAAAGGACCATATATCATTATTCTTGTTGCAACTGTGGCCTATGGATTCAGCACCAAGACTGGGAGTCAGGCAAGCTGAACTATATTTCCAGCTCTACCACAGACTCACCATGTAACTTCAGGCAAACTGGCAATGCCAGATTTGGAAAGGGACTGGGCGCCCACTGGTTCCATGGGGGTACCTGAGCTGGACCCCATGAGGCAGCAGGCAACCTGCCACCAGTCAAACAAGACCTTGGGAAGAAATTTCCAACAACTTCTTGCCAATGGGAGGAGGTAGAAATTAAAGAGAAAACCTCTTCCCCTTTTCTTTTTGCCCATGTGTTAACTGACAAGGCACAGAACAGAGCCTGAAAACCTTGTTGTATTTCCAGTACCAGCCCTCTGTTCACCGAGGTTAGAACAGCGAGGGAGTGGAACAGACTGCCTAGGGAAGTTGTGGATTCTCCATCATCGGAGATGTTCAAAAAGATGTTGGACGGCATTGGTTGGGCATGATCGAGGCCAGTGTTTCTCAAAACACGGGTCGTGACCCAAAAGTAGGTCTCAAGAATATATGAAAGGGTCACGAGCAAACTTTAAACGGGTTCTTCTTTAAAGGAGAAAAACATATAACTGTGGCTTTTCTGTTGTGGGCTGGCACAGTTCCAGCCTGCAAGGGGCTACTTGGGGCTCTCCCATTGCGCACACACTGGGGCACTGGGGTCTGGAGGTAGGAGCAGTGAGGGACACTGGATCCGGATTGACCATCTATGTTTCCAAATGGGTCCTGGTACAAGAAAGGTTGAGAACCACTGGTGTAGACCGGGGTGGGCAATTATTTGAGGGAGAGTGGAACAACAGAGGGCACAACCCTTGCTCCTCAGGCTCCTGGTGGTGAGACAGATAAGATCAATTGGTGGGCTGGATACAGCTCGCGGGCCATATTTTGCCTACCCCTGATCTAGGCATAGCTATGCCTATGTGCTACTATGGGTACTTCTCATGCTTCTAGGCTTTGCTGGTTGCCCCCCCCCCCTTCCCCTTTCTGCTATATGTGCCAGGGTGTTTTTAAGTCTTCCTCAGAGGTACTGGGTGTTGGCTACAGCCGAGGCTAGGGACTTTGACTGGGGTGTGCCAATGCTCCTTCTGGGACCAAATCCAGAGGTTTTTGGCTAGAGGGTTATGGCCAGAGGTAGGCAAGCCCTTCCATGGGTGCCAGAGCATAGCGCACACAGGCATTTTGCTTGGCACGTGTGCCTCGGGGCAGACTTCGGGGGAAGGGCCAGGGCTGTGCTGCCACAACAAGTATAGAGCCCCTCGTGGCTTCCCCACCATCTGCCACTGGCACGCCAACATTTTACAAGTCAAGGCTGTGGGTGTTTTTGGCACTGCCCAAAAAACGCTGCTGAGCCCTGGTCTTGCCCCTCTGCTCGGCGTCCCACTGACCACCAAATTTGGGGCCGGGAGGGAATTTTACCCCATGGTCAGATTAGAGCAGACTGAGGAGGTTTTTGCCTTCCTTTGTAATACTCCAGCACCCGGCTTCTGGGACGTGGGCACAGCCGGCTCCCAGGAGGGAAGACCAGGCTTTGAGATTAAAGCCTCGGCCCCAGGAGATGGGGGTCAGAGCTGAGCCTCCCTCCCCTGTGAAAGGCCGGGGCCTCCCACACACACACTCAGGTGCCGTAGGAAGAGCCGTCTTCCCACCCCGACCCTGGCTTGGCCCAGGCCGGCCCTACCTGCGACGCCCTGGCTGGGCAGGAGGCGGCAAAGGGGGACGACAAGGGCGAGCCTGGCCGCCGCGCCACCTCCACGGGTCCGCATTGCCGGGCTGGAGGGAGCTGGAGCCAGAGCCGGGGCTGGCGCTGGGCGGCACTTCGGGGCGCAGCGAGCGCAGGCTCCGCCCGAGCCCGGGGCCGCCCCGCACGGCACAGCCAATGCCGACAGCCTGGCGGGAGCAGGCACCTGCCCGCGCCGCTCCGCCTCTGCCAGCGACCCAGGGCCAGGCGGCCAAGCCGGGTTGCCTGCGGGCGGGGAGCGGCAAGTCGCTCGGACTGGGAAGCCGTGGCTTTCCCACGTAGTACTGGGGACTGCAGGAGGTGGGCCGGGTCTGCACTTCTCTTCCCACACGGACTGCATCGGCAACGTCAAGCTGACGCGGTGCGTGTGGGACCCTTGTCCCTTCCCCAGCCCTTCAGCAGCCATTTGGAAGCTGCCGAGGGGCTGGGGGAGGGACAAGGCGCGGGAATGAAAGTAAACTGTGTTTACTTTCGTTTCCAGTCGCAGCACCGTGGGCCACAGAAAATGCCTTGGCGGGCCCTCCAGCCGTATGTTGGACAAGCCTGGTTTACAGTAATCTAATAACCCAGCTGCACTGATACAACAGACTACATTAATGTTTTGCGCTGGGTTGCTACATTGTTGTAGTTAGACCAGTACAAACTTCTCTGCTGCAGATGGGGCCGCAGACTCAGCAAGCAGGCCCTCCAAAGACCTTGCCAAGTTCCTCCAGAAAAGACAAAAGTGATCTTCAGATATTTCTGATACAAAAAAATAACGCAGCAGAAGCCTTCTTGTTTTGGAGAAAAAAGTTTGAGGCCATCTTCCCACTTCAAAAAACATACCATGGGCCAATGCCAACCTTGGTTTTCCTGTTTGCCTTTAAAATATATATTTTATATACACACACAGACACATACATGCATACCTATACACACACACACGTACATACATACATACACACACACACATATTTTAAAGACCTTTTTGATATATTTCCTTTCCTTCATTGGTCATGTGTGCCATGCTGCAATCTCAACCTCCTCCCCAGCGATAAACATAAAAAAGGCTTTTAATTTAGCAAAAATTAATACCTTAAATTATGAAATTATTCTGCTTGTCAAACACCCAATAGTAACCAACTTAAAAGTTGTCTTCCTCACCTGTCATGTTGTGGGTTTAAAAACCTTTTCCTTTTTTTTTTGTTCCTAAAGTTTCAAAGTGCTGCTTGTGCTCCAAACCTGTGCCTCAGAGAAAACGGATCAGTGTGCTCAGCTTCTGGAGTCAGCGCCTGTTTTTAAAGCAGATCATAGAAGCAGGTGGGATCAGAGCACATGAGTGAGAGGGAAAGTGCTTAAGGATAAGGGGGTTATTCCTGCGAGACTTGGAATGTAAACCTTGAGGGTAAATGCACAAAAAATAAAATAAACCTTGTCAGTAGTTCATTAAGGGTTGTTTTATTGTAACCGGGGAAAGAAATTAATGTGTGTTTGAAAGATGTGTCAGAAATGTGATGGAAAAAGAGAAGAGAGATTGCTGAAGTCTGTCGTTTGCTAAAGGGCAAACGTCTCTGGTCCTGTCCATAAGCAGCAATGTTCAAAGTCAAGACAACTGAAGTAGTTCACCATTTTTTAGCACTAAGGGCAGAACTTTTTCTGAGGCCCCTGTATAGATCAGGGAAATTTGTCCAAAGGATTGCTAATCTGTGGTAGTACATCTGCAGCAGAGGCCTTGAAGTTATGTAGGTGTTAATTTAGCTGGGATGGACAAGTTCTACTTTTTTTGCTAATCAATAATCTGGGTAATTTGCTCAAAAAGCATAGAGCCCCCAGTCTTACCCCTCCATGGGGATGAAGCTCCGGCACATCATTTGCATACTTTCCCCTCATTTAATTGGTTATTTACGTTGTTTAAGTAAAGTTGAGCTTGTGTAGTTGTATAGATAGTATTGAGGTTTGAGAAGATTATAAACTTCTCAGCTTTATGAGGTAATGCCACAATTTGCATGAGTGAGCATGCACATTAGTGTCTCAGAAGTGGTGGGAATGTATGGGATGATTGACAGATGAGTGGTTGTGCAAATTTTGATATGACTGAGATTTTGATTGGTGGGTATGAGTGTACGCATGGACATGGTATCGGGAGGCATGACTGACAAGTGTGCTTGGAAAATGATTGGTCAGTTTGGATGAGGTGATCTGACCCTTCATGCGGCACCAACCAGCACGGCTCAGTGCAGTCGAGAGGAGTCGGTTGTTGTGGTCAAACAGACCAGGGTTCTGAGTCTTTGGGGAATCCAGAGGGTCATTGCTGTCCTTCAGCTGCTGCTGTTGATTGTGGTCATCTAGCAGCTTGTAGTTCATTGTTGGTCATCTTGATTGTTTTTTAGAGCTGACCAAAAGGTATTTGGCCTGTGCATCCTGTGTGGGTCGCTCATCTGAACAAGGTTTGAGTGATTGAAAGACAAACTTTCCTGAAGCAGATGAGTGCCCAAAGACTGAGTAAAGTGTTACCCTTCTGTGTGTGTGTGTGGGACGGACTTAGCTACTCTTAACTGTGGAAGGAGTCCTGGGAGCAGCAAACCAAGAGGTCTCCGTGTGCATATTGGGAGGTGAGTTAATAGCGGGTTCTTGTTAAATGAGAAGCGAGTGAGCTAGTGAGATTGAGGCGGATTTGGTTTTGAACGGGTTAATGACAAAGTTAGCCATCTGCCAGAGTTGGGGAGCTGCCTAAGTGTAAGTGTGGGCTGCCAGGTGGCCTGGCAACCAGCCAGCTGCTACTCTGAACCAGAGGCACTTCTCTGGCAAAGTGCTTCTGAAGTAACTTTGTGGTTAAAATCTGATTTGTTTGGTATATAAATTCTATAATACTAATAGTTGTATTAATAGTTTAACCCCTTGTATACTGTTCTATGTTGCTGTGACTGTTTGAGGCTGGTTCTTGAAAATATATTTGTGTTATTTACCTCTGGAGTCATTTGTTCTTACCCAATTACTGCTATAAGGCTCATTGGACACCCCACCTTTGTCATCAGTTTGTCAAAGTCAGCTAGGCAAATTTTTAAGTTGTCTAGCCACCCCGTTCTTAATCTGTGAGAGATGTAATTATTTGGGGCCTGCCATAATTAAAAATGATGTTTTCAATATTTGGGTTAAACAGTTAACAAACTGGCATTTAATTGGCCTTATTTGAATATCAGATTAGCTAAGTTTAACACCTTTATCAGCATGCCATTTACTAGCACAGTGTAGTTTGATTTTAGAACACATCGGACCTCTTTTTCCACCGCCTTCCAGTCACAGATGCTTTTTTCAGAGTACCCTTCTCATTTAGGTTTTACAGTGATTTTGAAGAGCTGAATATGGGTGTACAACATGCAAGACAGTTTAGATTCCATTTCTTTAGGCAAAAGGGCCAAATCTTACACTTACTGAAGTTGGTTGCTATCCATCCACTAACCCAGTACTGCAGAATCATAAAAAATTAGGGTTGCAAAGGACTTCAAGAGGTCATCAGGTCCAATCCCCTGCTCAAAGCAGGACCATCTGCAACTAGATCATTCCAGCCAAAGCTTTGTCTAGCCAGGTCAGAAAAACCTTCAAGGATGGAGATTCCACGACCTCTTGGGCATAACCTGTTTCAGCATTTTACTACCTTCCTCATGAGAGTTTTTCCTAATATCTAACCTCAACTTCCCTTGCTGCAACTTGAGACAATTGCTCCTTGTTCAGTTACCTGCCACCATTGAGGAAAATCTAGCTCCATCCTCTTTGGAACTACCCTTCAGGTATTCAAAGATTGCTAACAAATTCCCCCTCAGTCTTTTCTTCTCTAGACTAAACAAGCCCAGTTCCCTCAGCTTTCCTTAGAAGTCATGTGCCTCAGTCCCTTAATTTTTTTCATTGCTTTTTGCAGGAATCTCTCCATTTTGTCTACGTCTTTCCTCTGTCTGTGCGTATGGGGCGGGGGGAGAAGGGCATGCAAAACTGGGCACAATACTCCAAATGTGACCTTACCAGTGTTGAATGGAGGGGAATAGTCACTTCCCTCAATCTGCTGGCAACGCTTCTACTAATGCATCCCCATATGCTGTTAGCCTTCTTTGCAACAAGGGCACACTGCTGACTCATATTCAGTTTATTGTAACCTCAAGATCCTTTTCTGCAGAGCTGCTGCTTAGCCAGTTAGCCCCCAGTGTGTCGCAGTGCATGGGACTATTCTGTCCTAAGTGCAGGACTTAAGCTCTTGCCCTTATTGACCCTCATGAGATTTCTTTTGGTCCAGTCCTCCAATTTGTCTGTTATTCTGAATCCTAGTCCTCCCCTCCAGCATATCTATTACTCACTCCCTCCAGTTTGGTATCATCTGGAAACTTGCTAAGGGTGCATGCCATCCCATCTTCCAGGTCACTGATGAAAATATTGAACAAAACTTGCCCCAGGACCAACCTCTGGGGCACTCCACTTGATATGGACTGCCAATCGGACATTGAGCTATCGCTCACTGCCCTCTGAGCCCCACGATCCAACCAGTTTTCTGTGCACCTTACAGTCCATTCATCCAAACTGTACTTCTTTAGCTTGCTTGTGACATTGTTGTGGGAGACAATATCAAGCGCCTTGCTAAAATCAGAGTATCTCAGATCCACTTGTCTCCCGACATCCACAGAGCCAGTCATCTCATCATAGAAAGCAATCAGGTTGGTCAAGCATGACTAGCTCCTGGTGAATCCATGCTGACTGTTCCTGATCATCTCCTTCTCTTCCTCCAAGTGCTTAAAATGGATTCCTTGAGGAACTGCTTCATGATTTTTCCAGGGACTGAGGTGAAGCTGACCGGTCTGTAGTTCCCTGGATCCTCCTTCTTCCCTTTCTGAAAGATAGGCACTATAATTGCTCTTTTCCAAGTATATGGGACCTCTCCCAAGTGCTCTAAGTTTTCAAAGATAATGGCCAGTGGCTCTGCAATCATGTTGGCCAATTCTCTCAGCTTCCTCCGGTACATCCCATCTAGCCCCATGGACTTGTGCATGTCCACCTTTTCTAAGTACAGTAGAAGTTCTGTTAACCGGCATCTTACAAGCTCTACTAACTGGCATGCTGGCTTATAAGATAAAGTGAAACCAGAAGTGCCCACTGTGGCACTTCCGGTTTCTGTGAGCCCCTACGGCCCAGGGCAAAGCAGCCTGCGCTGCTGAGCCGCCACGGCCCGGGGGGCATAACAGGC
>NW_017729024.1:60700601-60702520 GCF_001723915.1 Gavialis gangeticus | reverse complement strand
TTCCGGTTTCTGTGAGCCCCTACGGCCCAGGGCAAAGCAGCCTGCGCTGCTGAGCCGCCACGGCCCGGGGGGCATAACAGGCGGTGTGGGGCTGTGTGGGGCCCACCTCCCTGTCCCGCAAGGCCTCCAGGGCCCACGAGAGGGGTGGAGGGTGCCCCAGATGCGGCGGGAGAAGCGGCAGCTGGGGCCGCTCAATTAACCGGCATATTTTGTTATCCGGCATCCCCCATTCCCGGGGGATGACAGATAACAGAGCTTTTACTAAAATCCCTAACATGTTCTTTTGCCACTGTTTGCTGCCCACCTTTTCCACAAACTGTGCTGCCAGGTGCAGTAGTCTGGGAGGTGACCTTGCCTGTGAAGACTGAGGTGAAGGAGGCATTGAGCACTTCAGTCTTTTCCACATTATCTGTCATGAGGTTGTCTCCCCCATCTAGCAAGGGAACCACACTTGCCCTAATCTTCCTCTTTTTGCTGACGTACTTTTAGAAACCCTTCTTGTTACTGTTCATATCCCTTGCTAGCTGCAACTCCAATTGTGCTTTGGCCTTCCTGATTTCATCCTTGCTTGCCCAAGCAATACTCTTATTATCCGCCTATTTGCTTGTCCAAGTTTCCACGTCTTATAAGGTTTTTGTATTTTAACTCACTGAAGAGTTCCTGCTAAGCCAAGATGGTCGTCTGCCATACTTGCTAGTCTTTCTGTACATCAGGATGGTTTGTTCCTGTGCCCTCAAGAAGGTTTCTCTAACGTACAGGCAGCTCTCCTGGACTCTGCTGCTCAGACTGGCCTCGCAGGGGATCTTATCAGTCCCCTGAGTCGAAGTCTGCTCGTCTGAAGTCTGAGGCCTATACTCTGCTGCTCTCCATCCTTCCTTTCCTTAGGATCCTGGACTCAATCATTTGTGGTTACTGCTGCCCAAGTTGCCAGCTACTAGTACTTTATCCACCATTTCTCCAGTTTGTGAGCAACAGGTCAAGAAGAGCACGGCCCCTAATCGGCCTCTCCAACTAGGAGAGTCCTAAGTGAACACAGTACAGGTGGTGATGAAGTAACCCCATATCGTTTCCCAGGGTCACATACCTGAATCAAAGATGATAATCCTCCTAATAATAGGATTCCATACAGCAAGAAGCAAGGATTTTTTGATTGTGTTATCTTTTATTGGACCAGCTCAAATTAAGATATCTCGCCATAAGAAAGCCTTTTGTAAACGTGTGGACATCTTGGCTACAAACATCACTGTTACACTACTGTATTCTGTATATGGAGAGTTTCTAAATTTGTTATGAATTTCCGTGTACAGAATCTAATTATTGGAGTGTCATCTTAGATTCCCCTCCTCTTCCACCCTTCTCCCAGGCCCCCCAGCTGCAGCAGGGAAAGCAGGGTGGAGTGGGGACAGAGCAGAAGCCGAGGTCAAGTAGCTTAAACCCTTGCTTCCCCGTGCCAGCCCCAACTTCCACCGCTCCTTTGGCCACTTAAGCGTGCTCGGCTCCGGCCCTGCTCCCGCCTGGGGCAAGGTCTCGTCCCCACCCATGGCTACATCAGTCCCTGCAGCTCCCACGCAGAACAGCGCCGTCCAACAGCGCGCGCGGATTGACGCCAGCGCCGCCCTATAGCGCGCGACAGGTTGATGGGAAATGTAGTTCCCCTTGTTCTCCCCTCTGATTGGCTGGAGGCGGGCGCGGCATTTCCGGGCTGCGGTTGAAGATTTGGTTTGTTCGGCAGGCGGGCTCCGCTGGTTGGTTGGCCGGCAGCCAATGGTGGCGCGGGCTTGGCGCGGGCTTGGCCGCTGACTGGCCAGGCCTGGCAGGGCGGCCCGCCCCCCGCAGGGAGCTCGGTTGCCGGCGGCTGCTGGAGCGGGAGGATGCGGCTGCGCTCGGGGGCGTTCGCCTGCTGCTGCGTCCTGCTGGAG
>NW_017729024.1:60670514-60700590 GCF_001723915.1 Gavialis gangeticus | reverse complement strand
CCCCGGCCCCGCCTGGCGCAGGTAACCGGGCGCCTCCTCTTGGGGCAGGTGCGCTGGGCCGCCGCCCGCTCCCCTCCGCTTCCCCGGGGTGCTGGCAGGGTCCCCGTGTGGCTGTGGCCCGAGGCCCGGAGGAGACTTGACCTCTTTCTGCCCCTGCCGCGGCGCAGGGCAGGTCTCGCTTGGGGAGAGCCTGGTCCGACCCACTGTCCTCTCCCTTTCGGTCCCTGGCATAGGGCGGCGCAGGGCGGGACTGACTGGCAGCGTGACCTGGTCTGCACTGGTCTCATTCCAGTCTTCCTAGGCCCCTTTCCAGCCTCGGTTTCAACCCAAGTCAAGTCTGAAGGTCTGGCACTAGGCCCCCAGCTTGTGTCGCCTTTAAAACCTGCTTTAGCAAGCGCTGGCGTGTCGAGTCCAGGCAGCAGCTTAAGAGTGTGCCCCACTGATTCATTGTTTGCGGATCAGGCAGTAGGTGTCAAGCTGCTCCCTGTCTGGATCTGACAAGGGGACAGTGTTATTCTGGAGGCTTGGCACTAGGTCAGTCCCCAATCCGGGACTAGTTGGATGGTTGAGTGCCAGAGCTTCAGAGCAGGTTGTTGTCCGTAATTTGCCAGAGCGCCTAGAAGCCTCAGTGTCTTTCCTTGTCAGAGGGCTGCGTAGAACAGTCTCCCAAATGACTCTCTGCACAAGACCTCTCAGAGGCTAGCAGTTATTTTTGGGATGGATACCAAGACAGTTCAAGGCTCTGTGAGGAACATCAAGTCACCTGGAAGCTCAAGCTATTAAGAATCCTAATTGCTGCTTTAGTCTGTCCCAAGTGAAGTTTCTGTATCACGTGGCCAGCAGCACATTCATATGGTCTAGTAGGAAGTTTCAGCAGCTTATGGCATCAGATGTGGATGGGAGGATGATCATCACCTGTTCATTTATTAAGAGTTCATACTCATGCTGAATAGCTCTTAGAAATAATGGGCTATTTGATGCTTTTTGACTATTGCTCTAAATGGAATCGCTGTGATGCATGCAGGAGCACCTAATGCCACCTTAGAGTGTCAGTGTAAGAAAACATTCAGTAGCAAGGGACAAGACTGCTATAAAAGCATTTGATTTCCTTTAAGTTCAGTTACACTGCAAGATACACTAATGGAGTAATGTTTGATATTCCTGGAATCAGGCCTGCCCAGATCCTGATATATTTTTTTAATTTAAATTATTCTCCTAAGATTCAAATCTTTGCTTCTGGCTTGTGAAGAGTTTTTAGAGTGTTAATTGTTACATAGCTATCTTGAATTTGCCATTAGCCTAGATTCTAGCAGAATAGCACCAGAATCATTAGGCTTTGTTTCAAATGTTCTTTGAGATGACAGGAATTTCTGATTTGAAGCTACTGTACAGTGATTTGTTACAATTAGCAATATTTTGTTAGTACACAAATGGAATCTTCTGGTGCTTGATCAGGAGACCTTATCCTTACTAACCTGCTCATGGAAAGCTGTAGTCGGTCTACTTTTCTCCTTTGGTCCCGCTGCTATTGGTTATGACTTCTAAAGTATACCAAGTTATGTGTACTGGTGCAGGCTTAGGCAATACCATATGCTTCAAATAACTCAGTCTCCCTTCCTTGCTGCTGCTTAGTGACTTAATGGCCTGAATTCAGCAAAGCATTCATTGTGAAAAAGACCTGGGGGCTGGTAATAAATGTCAGATTAGATGTGAATACATATTTTCTTATTGCTGCCGAAGGTCAATGCATTTTGAAGCTCAAGAGGACTGAAATGTTAAGAAATTTCATAGGTAGTCCTATGTAGTGCTCTGATGTAAAAATGCATAGAACATCATGGGAAGCTACTAAAAATTTGCAAAGAGTAACAAAGAATCAGGAGCCTGGAGAGACTGATAGAAGTGAGAGGATGAAGAGCTTAAAACATGCAGTACATCAGACTACCTTTTTTACATACGGTACAGCAATAAAATTGAGGTGGTACAGAAGTAAAACTAGAAGAAATGGGATGACACTAAGAAGGAATACATTTAGACTGGATCTCTGCTTTACATTCTCTGAAGGCCTGGGATATAATCTCCCAAGGCTAGGGTTAGAAACCCTGTTGCTTGGGACATCTAAAACTGGCCTAAATTTTAACATGCTCTTGTGAACAGTACTGCACTGATAGGAGCTTATAGATGCTGTTACTGGTCTTTCCTTCCTGATTTTTGATTCTGTGAACCTTGACTCAGGTTATACCACCTTTTAGCTGTAGAAATGAATGAGATGTATTTAGTACTTTTTAAAATTCCTGTACCTCTT
Organism: Gavialis gangeticus; assembly: GCF_001723915.1. Taxonomy (NCBI): domain Eukaryota; kingdom Metazoa; phylum Chordata; order Crocodylia; family Gavialidae; genus Gavialis; species Gavialis gangeticus. Next base: position 60,698,288 of record NW_017729024.1, on the reverse strand, counting down.
TGGTATTAAACCTTTACAATGTGACAGAAGCAGGACATTTTGTTTGTTTGTTTGTTTATTTATTTATTTATGTAGAAATGTATTTATTTCTACATAAAACAGCAGCAGAAAGTAGAATACCAAATAGCTGTGTTTTTTAAATATCTTCAAGCTGTAAGGTTTGGTTACATATACATGGTCTTTCTGTATGTCCCTTCGAAAACATGGAACAGTTGAGAGTCACTAGAGGGCTCACCTCGGATAAAATATTTTCTATTTACTGTTCCTAGCAGTGGACATCGGTGCAGTAGTGCGACCTTAGGCCAGTGGTTCTCAACCTTTTTAGACTCGGCATTTCTGGATAGACTTGAGGACACCTTGAAAAATGCCAGCTCTGAGAGATTTTTTTTTTTTTTTGGGCAACGTAACAATAATAGGGCACTTTTTCTATTGCAGAGAACTTGAAAAGACCACAGCTATGGATTTCTGTTTGAAATCTCCAGGTTTATCTTGTAAATTATGCTTGCAAATCTAAAAGTGCTAAACATTGTGTGGCACCCCACGAAACCCTTGAAATGATCTCAGGGCACTTCAGGGTGCTGTGGGATCCTGGTAGTGGAGAATTGCAGATTGGAGAGAGTGGCCTGGATCCCACTGGCTTTAAGAAAAATCTTTTGCCCTAGGCAAGGTGGGTAGGGATAAACTATCAGACAAACCTAAACACAGGACATCCTTGCCTTGGTTACAATCAGAGTGAGAACATTCATTGTCAAATATCTGTACTTGTCTGGAAATTTAGATTGTGAAAAAATGGAGTTTGGCTTTTTAACTTCAGATCTATGCTACTTATAAGTACAGATGTTGCTTATAGAGGTGGACTGATGCATCGGTCCGATATTGGATTGCTACTAATATGAAGAAAATTGGCTGTATCGGAAATTGGCCTGATGCAGCCAATTATTTTCTGATAAATGCTCGTGCTTGCGTGCAGCTACAGTGCAGCACTCAGGGAGTGGGGAGCAGAGCTGGCAGTGTGGAGAGCTGTGTGCAGCTGCTAAGTGTGTTGTGGTGGAAGGGGAGGAGGAGGGAAAGGGTGTATGTGGGGGCAGATCCAATGCCTCGCCGTGGTGAGGGAGGGGGCAAGGGCAGGCACTGCCTCGGTGGTGTGCGGGACAGAGCTGTAGCCGTAGCTTGTTGGGGTCAGGGGAGGCTCTTGCCGCAGCTTGTACCGTGGGAGGGTGTAGTGAGGGGTGTGCTCCCAGATCTGTGAGGGATGGGCTGGAGCTGGGGCTGCACTCAGCTTTTGTTGGTGGGGTCTGGACTCTGGGCAGGGTCTATGGAGGGGGCTGCAGACACCCCAAATTTCCCTGTAGCCACACTCCCAGTGCTGCCACCACTGCGCGCCTGGCGCAGCCCCAGCTGCAGCCCACCCGACCGCCCTGCCCCCTGCGGATTCGGGGGCACATGCCTCCCCTGTACCTACCCAGCGTGCAAGCAGTGGTGGGAACTGCCTGCCCCCTCCCCCCCAACAAGCCACGACTCCATCCCCTACCCTGCACCGGCTGGGCAGTGCCTGCCCCTGCCCTTCCTACTTCCCTCACTGCGAGGGTCGTTGATCTGCCCACCGTCCCCACAACCCTTCCCTTCCACCACAATGGGCTTACCAGCTGCATGCAGCTGCATCAGAAATTGGATCGACATCAGTCAATATGCCTCCTTAAATATTGGTATTGGCCTCCAAAATCTCTATCAGTGCACCCCTAGTTGCCTAAGTTTTAGGAATTCTACTAAAGAGCGAAGAATTTTCCTAGTTGGATGTCCAGGTGTATTTGGAACTTGGCTGGTGTGCTTACTAGTTCATTAAAGTCTCCCCTGACCAGCAGTTTTAATCTTTTCAAGCTGGCAACCCCTTATTCAAACTTATATTTTTGTGGCTGCCTGTTATATTTTTTATAAAGGAATAAAATGTATCAATGATAATCTTACATAATGCTGATGTGTATCAAGAGGCTGACAGAATGTTAGATGTTGGCGTGCAAAGAAGTGAGTTTTTGGTTGTCAGACTAGTGAAATTGTCCGTTCTTTGTGATCTGCCCTGGAGGTTGTGACCCACTGGGTGAGAAATGTTGGATTAGGCATCTGAAGCGCAATCAGATGTTTGTGCAGCTGAATACTACATCACTTTCTGTAAAATTAATCAGTTGGGTGTTCTGTGCTCTTCTCCATCCTCCTTTTGCTTATCTGCCATCCTTGTAAGGTTGCTAACTACTTAACTTTATCCATGCCCATTGTTCCATTTTCTAAGTCTCCTAGCTTATTGATTTTCCTTTTTCCATCCTCTCTCTTCCCAATTCTACAATTGAGAATATAGAGGCCTTCTGCTACTTCTTTCCCATTTTGCTCACTTTCCTTGGCTGGTAGTTGTAAGGCAAAGATGTCAAAGATGCATGCAGTGATCTGCTGCCTGCACACCTGCAGCACGTAGACTGCAGATTGGGACTCTGCCCTGGCCCTGGACCAAGCTGCACCCACCGCAAGATCCCAGCGGCTCTAGAGCAGCCCCCTGCCCTGCCCTGCCCTGCCCTGCCCGCGTGGCTGGGGCCAGTCTCCACGGCAACCCCAGCTTTGTGCTATCACTGTGCAGCTGCGACAGGTCTCCATGGAGACCGGGCCCAGCCATGTGGGTGCGAAATGGAGTCTGGCTGCTGGCCAGACTTTGCCCACCCCTAGCCTAGATTGTAAATTTTCTTTGCCCCTTTGAGGCTAATGAGAGTACTGCTTATTTTGGTTGTAGATGCCAGACACTTATTCAGCCTTAACTCAGAATTACAATGTTGTTATTTAATTGGCATGGGTGCTTTACTCATTTTATTTTTACATTTTGTTAGGAGTCTCTTCTAATTGGACCAAGATTCCACCACCACTCTTCAAAAAAGCTGTCATAGTTTTGATAGATGCTCTGAGAGATGATTTTGTGTTTGGATCAAAAGGTAAACAGTTCATGCCATATGTTACACAGCTTGTTGATAAAGGAACGTCCCACAGTTTCATAGCTGAAGCAAAGCCACCCACTGTGACCATGCCTCGAATTAAGGTAAATGTTTCAGTTTTGATTTGGGCTTGCTTAAGGTTATTCACAAGCTATATTTGTTGTCCTACCTAGAAAAGGAGCCAAAATAATTTGACATTTTCCCCCCTACTCTATACACTTACAGGAGGTGAGAAGAACAAAGAGGTGATCCACCTCTTTTGGAGATATTTGGGCTGGTGTTGTCATAGGTTTTGCTGCTCTGGAGGGATCCTCCTTTTTCTTTTCAAAAGTGACAATGCTGGGGAGTTGCATAGTCCTATTCCTTTAAGTTAAAGAGCATTTCTGCTGTACTGTAATCGATTTGGAGTAGGAACAGTTTTTGGTGGAGTAGTGAAGGGTGACAGGAAAATGGGGCATAGAGTTCCTACCTTCCTGCCCATTTCTCCTTCCTGTTGGAGAGGGAAAGTTGCAAATGAAGGTAGAGGGGGCAGTTATGAGACTAGGGAGACAGAATGGAAGGAGAAATGGCAGTGGCTACCACTCCTGAAGTAAGAAACCAATATAGTAAATCTTTACGTATTGGCTCCACAATTGAAAAGTTGTATGAGAGAGTGTAAGATCTGCAAAATCATATTTATTGAGGTGATCATTTCTCAAGCCTCTCCAGAATTGCTTGAACAGTTTCTGTCTTAGAAGCATATTTTAGCCCATCTTTGTAAGTTCAGCTGAGAAACCTGGTTTGGCCTAAACTCCAGATTTACATTGGTAAAGGAATGTCTCTTTAACGTTTTTAGCGGAAATTAAAATACCATTAAAATATGAAACTGTGGATGACAGTTTAAAGGTATTATTTAAGCTTGGACTTCCTGGTAATTAATCTGAGTATTTTATGTAGTAAGAAAGTGTCACTTTCCCCATTTTGTAGAGAGAGGACATTGAAGCACAGAACTGAAATAACTTGGCCAAAATTAGTAAGCAGGCCAAAGGGATCAAGTATCTTAAGGCTTGATTTAGTGGTCTTCATTGCCATTAGTCTCCTTTGTACAAGTAGCTGGTCATTCCCATGTCAAGCTTTGCATGCAGTTAAATAGCTTTAAATTGTTTGAGAGGGATTATGATTGTTGGAGCTGATTTTAGTATTTAGGCTTTGACAGATTGAAACTAGATAAGTGGTAAAGCAACACACCTAGGGCTGTGTCCGGATGAGCGCAGCCATGTGGTATGTGATGCTGCAGACCCATCTGTGGTACCATGCACCACATTCAGGCATTCTCTGTGCTGCTTCCTTGTAACATGGGGAGGGGAGGGGTATGACCCTAGGAGATCCTGGGGTCAAAAAAACCCGTGCAGAAAAAGCAGGATGGCGCATATTGTGGCAGCATGTGCCGCCCAAAACCACAGCCTAGCCAGCTGGAGCCACATGCCAGCTGCTGGCAGGTTGCCAGCTGCAGGAGTGCTGTGGCTACAGCTTTCCTGGTCCCCAGGACCCCAAGTAAGGCTGCTGGGGCCAACACAGTTGCTGACTTGAACCTCTTCTATTCCACCTGGGATAACCTGGCAAGAATTTGTGTGGCACTGGCATTCCCGGGGGACAAGTAGCAGTGGCACAAGGTGTTCTGCTGCTTCTTGTCCCCAGGGAAACAAACATCAACACTTGTGTGGATGTGGCCTAGTTGTACATTGGTTCTGTAGCATGGCAGAACCCTCAACTAGTCAAGAGTATGTGCTGGATGCAGTGGACATTCACTTCTAGGTTTGCTCTTTACTTCAAGATTTGATCCTATGTGCAAGTCTGGCTGATTATCTCCTTAGATGGTCTGAATGAAGACCATGATAATTATATGGACAGGAGGTTGAACACAATGGTGTTTTATTTCTGTCTAAGTGCAAGTCACAGTGCAGCCTTTGAGACCTTGGTGCTATTCTAGACAATTGCACTTACACAATAATGGAACAATTGCTATTCTAGACAACAATAATCACTGTCATTATTATTATTACTGTTATTATTATTGTTATTTATTGTTAATATCAATGTTATTACCACTGTTATTATCATTATTGTCATTATTCCTTTAAACATTTTGCATATTTTACTAAACATCTTTGACTGTTATGTAAATCTTAGAAACTGATTAAATATGTTTATCAGAGTGCCGTTAAAGAAAAGTACTGATATCTGTAAGTAAGTTCAAGGCTGATACAAGAAGATAAATACTTTTTCTTTGATAGAAGTGTATTTACATAGGCAGTATAAGATGTGTCCTTACCTATTCATTTCTTTGCTCTTAAGTGCTTGAGGTTTTTTTTAAATGCAGTAAGAAATTCCTCTGTAGTCACTTAGCAACCTTAACTGACTTTTGAAATTGAGTTCTTTGAATAGTAATGTTAGAGAGACATTTTAACCATTTTGGTTGCATAACAGGGATTTATGCAATGTGGAAGTTTTGTCTTCTAAAGCAGAAATGTTGAATTCAACAGAATAAATATTACATGAGCAGGGATGTAACTAAGAAGTGACCTCTCAGGTTGCTTTATCAGCTGGACTGCTGAAATCCCTTGTCCTGAAATTTTATGGCAGCTGTGAGATTAGGGTCTCCACATATATTATTCTTATAATATCAGAGGGTAAATTAAAAAGAAAAATCTTACATTCCTTCTAGCTGTAAAGCATGACTTGTCAGTATTGACACAGTGTAACAAAAAGGAAACCCAGAGCTGGTAGAATTTTAAGAATTTTTATTTTTGGTAAAGCTGTATATGATTTAAATATGACTTGCTGATTTATCCTATGAAATGCAACCACAAGCATGTGTGTGCATACTTAAAAAATATACGCGCATGTGTATGTGTGCGCACGCACGCATGTGCATGCACACACTTTATATTAATATACCCTTTTGCTTCTGTCCATATGACATAGCAGCATAAAAGAGATATGCCATATAAACCAAGTGTATATTGCAAAATGTATACTGCTGTAACAACCTTGAGGTTCCTGCAGGTTGGAACACGAGTTGTAGTGGGGATGATTTGGAGGGTGACACCAGCAAGCTCCATGTGTTTAGAAAATTTTTCAGTGGTTGCAAGCACACACTGGACCTCATGGCTGCAAGCAGCAGCATAGAACATGGAGCATGTCTAATAAAGATCCAAGCTCTTCCAGTCCAAATGTAATCTCTTTATTATTGCACAGAGGTGTGTGTGAGAAACAACCACTGTTTTACAGTGAAAGTTCTCAGAATGGTAGAGATGTGTAATAAAAAAGTTTGGCTTATAACTAATATTGTGTCTCAATACTGAAATCTTGGGTGAGGGTTTTGGAATTTCTGTAGAATTATGGGAAAACAAGGCTGGAAGGGCCCTCTGGAGGTCATCTAATACAATAGCTTGATCGAGGCAGGAATATCGTTGCTTAAGCATCCAAACTAAGTGTTTGTCTAACCTGCTCTGAAAAGCTGCAGTGTCTAGGTAACCTGTTCCAATGCTTAATCTCCCTCACTTTAGCCTGCCTGTAGGCTGCCATTTACGAATGTCTTTGCTTCTCCTACTATGTATTTTCTTGGGTCTTGTCTTCACTAATGCTCATTCATAAGAGAGCCTTGTCTCCATAACTTATTCCACCTTGCTAAGATGCTCTTATTCTGGAACAAGTGTTCACATATGGGAATAGTCAGGGAAAATAGACAAGTTTGTATACACGTTTCTCTCTCTCATCCTCTCTCCCATCCTCTCTTTGACAATTGTGATTGCTTGAAATTTGCTTGAGAGAGATTGTGATTGTTGGAGCTGATTTTAGTATTTAGTAGATAGTACATTGCTATTCTAAGCTTCTGTTGCCACCTTTGAGGGTATACAAATATGTAGGAGTCTTGTCAAAGAGTAGGCAGCTGGCTGATCTCATGGGCAGATCGCAGTGCCGGCTGCCACTTTCACGGGCATGTCATGGCGGGCCCCTTCTCCCCACATGCCTCTGTTTGGCCAAGGGTCCCATCCCTCCCTCAAGATTGGCAGATGGCCTGGAACTGTGGCTTAATTGCTTACCATTAATGACTTCCATGGGCTTAATTGGGGGATTAAGCCTGCAAAAGCCATTAATGGAAACATTATCAAGCAATCTAAGCATTTAATTAAACTCTAAACTGAAACGTCTTATGAAATTAAAGCTATACACAACATGAATTGTAACTAATACCATGACAGTACTTTATTAAAGGGTGTTATAAAAAGGAATTTACTCAATGCTAACCTTGAGACAAGCAGTTCATGCTGTGAAATGCTAGCATGCAGCATCCACTGACAGTAACTGCTGACATCCTCTGTCTCTGCTGGATGAACATTTGCCTACACACTGAGATGGCACGCTCACCATTTACTGAGTTCACAGGATTGATGAGGCAGCATTTTGCCAAGGCATACAAATGTGGAAACCAGTCACAGCCCAAAACACAGGCATAGGTACAGGTATTCGGCACTCTTTGACAAAGTTCTTGTAAGCAGCATGTTCGTTGTCATCCTTCTGCCATCCGGGGATTGATTTCAGTAGCTGAGGGTCACAACTTTAGAACAGGCACTTGGTTGGGGTCCAAAATGTGAACAGCACTAAGGAAAGAGGCAGCCAGTTGTCACTATCACAGAGGTTTAGACAGGCCATGCCTACAGTACTGATTCAGTTTTGCAGCTGTTCCCTGGAACAGGTTCCTTCTCTGCTAGTTTTCAGAAGGACAGTGTGACAGTTCTTGTTGATGCCATGTCTTCAACCCAGCTTATCAAATCCATCAGCTTGTGTGCTTGGTCGATCACAGCCTGTCAGCCTTCAAGCTACATTAGAAGCTCCATGAACTGGGTGACATTTTCTGCCACAAATGTCTCCCTGTTCCAGGAGATCGCAAAGCTTAAACATGCACTGTGTGCTTGGTATGATTTCCAGCTCCTTGCTCACAAACTGCTGGTAGTACTACATACGCTGTGCGTGGTAATGGACTGCACTGAACCACAAGTTCCACCGTGTGAGCATGGGTTGTGGTGGCAGCAACACAGTGGCATGTTAGTCCCCACATGTGGTGAGGGACTCTGTGTACCAGACCTTATGGCTTGAAGGCTTTCCTGAAGGAGGACACCAGGCTCTCCACATCAGGGAACTGCGTGTGACAAATGTCACTTACTAAAGACGGAATGTGCATATTGCAAGTGACGTGAACTGCATTGAGCAGCATTACTTGGAGCACATCAGAGAGCTGTTCACATGTACATGGTGGTGTTAGACAGGAAAGCTGAGATCTTGTTAAATTTTAAGCCATACTTGACAATTGCCTTCATGATGACTTGAGACAGTAGAAAAATTGACAAACATCAGGTGGACTGCCTCTCTTTAAAAAACAGACAGGTCCTGGTCTGTCCAGCTCACAGGTACAAATAAAAGTTGCAGCACATAATTATCTTGAGAGCTGGTGCCTTCATCGGCTGCAGAGGAGGAGCCATACAGTGCCAATGCAGTCTTTGTGAACTGTACATGTGAAGGAGTCACTAGAGAGAGAGAGAGTCTTGGTAAAGCTTGTTTGCAACCTGGAACACTGCCAGCATTTGGCACATTTTGTTTCAGGTAGTCCCTTAACTTTGGGTGATCAGATTTCTCCAGCAGAATGTTTACCACTGTGAAAGCCTCCAAGAGGGAAAATACTGTCTTTTGCTTTGCCAAGCTGTTTTCTGTGGTCCTTTACACAGCAAGGACACGGTCATTTGTTTCTTCCTCTGACTTTCAGCCTCTGTAACAGCCTTTTGTTTCATGTGCACCTCGGACTCTAGGTGTCCATCTATACTGGTTTTCTTTAACACATCCATAGTTGCATTGAAGGTGGTACAGAATAGTCTGCCTCCGTCTGCATGCAGGGACCGTGCAGGATACTGCCTTACATGGTCCAGAGCTGAAATGTATTTGTATGTCTTGAAGGATTTCTTAGTCTTTATCTCTGCTTCTTGGGCTGTTTCCCTGATTGGCCCTGGCTCCTGGACTGAGTCTGTGTCACAGGTTCAGCCTGTGATTTGCTCCCTCTCCCCACCCCTTTCTACCCCCCACCCCCAGTACTTCAGTACTGCAGGGCTTCCTGCCCTTTTTGCTGCTGGTAAATTTTTTGTTTTTGTTGTTTTTTCCTTCTGCAAGCCCACCACAATCACAGAGCTCGCTATTTTTACAGAAAACACCTGATTCAATGTTTTCCACAAAAACTGCAAAATCGTGATTGCAGTAGGCCCCTACAAATACATGCTTAATACATGGTATGTTACCAAAATCGCTTACATTGGGAATCTTTGGTTGCCACTATAAAGTGTAGCATTGAGTTCAGGGGTGGACAAAATATGGCCATTGGGCCAGATCTGACCCGCCAAGGGATTTTATCCAGCTCATGGCAGGTCCCTCAGCCCTGCCTGGCCCAGGCTTGGGGGGCAGATTAGTCCATGGCACATTGGGCTGGTCCCACTGTCCCTGGGTGCACAGTGGGGCTGGAGTAGTATGGCAACTGGATTCCATTTCCCAGCAGCCCTGGTGGCAGCGGCTCCTTCTGGCTGCTGCTGCCAGTGTTGCCACCACTGCCTCCAGACCTGGCCCCACTGCTGGTGGAGTATGCATACACCCTGGCCTGTTTGCCTCGTATCTACTGCCGAGGCACCAGATGGAGCAGGTGGGGCAGGGTCCCTATGGAGACAGGGAGCAGTGGCTGGGGCCGGGATTGAGATCCTGAGGTGGTGACAGTGTGGTGCTGAGCTTGGGGTAGAACTGCAATCTGCTTCCTGCCCAATGGATCATGACCAACCTGACCCATAAATGGGTAGAATATACACCTATGGCTGCAGTGTAGTGTTGCCCGACACCATGGGGCAGCCTAATCTGGTCGCAATCTGTTGAGGCTGCCCCGTGCTGCTGGGGTGCACTGCTCCACAGCTGTGCTGTACTGGTGCTGCCTGCATCCACCTATTCTGGCATGGGGGTGTGGGTCACAGACGTACACTCTGTCCCCCTCCTGGGTCAAGCCGATTAGGATTCATTGTATGGGGACTGGATAGCGATTCTGCCCCAGGTCCTGGCCTATGACTCTGCACTGTCACTGCCCTGTGATCTCACCCCCAGCCCCACCTGCCCACGCCCTCTGAATGCTGCTCCCCACCTACCCATCTGCCTCCTGGATACTACTCCCTGTCCACCTGTGGCCCCATCCTATCTGCCTGGTTGAGCACAACAAGCTCACAGGGGCCACTTAGGGAGCTTTGGTGAGCTGTTGTTGGGCTGGGAGGGGGCGGGGCGGGCAGGAGTGTTAGTGGTGCTGACCTGGCCCGCAACAGGTCACCAAAACTCCTTAAGTGGTCTTTGAGCCAAATAATTGCCTGCCCCTGACCTAGTTGCATCAGATAAGGATAAAACTATAACAGGCTATAGTATACCAGTGAAGGTTTAGGCACAACTGGCTTTTCTCCTGGGCTTTCTCCTGTGGGCAGGCTATTACATAATTATTCATTATGTGATTTCTTGGACTTTCCCGTAAAGCAAATGCTACTAATTAATGTCAGGTAGGGTACTACATTTTTTCAGCCAAACATCAAATACTTTCATGCTTTTGTTATGTTTTTTGCAGGCCCTGATGACTGGTAGCCTACCAGGTTTCATTGATATTATCATGAACCTTAATTCTCCAGCGCTCCTGGAAGACAATCTTATATGGCAGGCAAAAACAGCTGGAAAAAGAATAATCTTTTATGGGGATGACACTTGGGTTAAGCTGTTTCCAAAGCATTTTGTAGAATATGATGGAACTACGTCATTTTTTGTGTCAGATTTTACAGAGGTGAGTGGCTTTTTATAAATTCAAGCTATGTAGTGAGAACACAAATATTCAGTAGACATCTACTGAATGTTTTCCTTAGAGAAATGTTGCCTTTCTTTTGTAAGGCATTTAGTACTGGATTGGAGCAGACTATTCTCAAATGGGGTTTGTGATATGAGACTAGGGACTTCTGTTCTTCCATTGATTTTATTTATTTATTTATTTTGAATGTGGAAGGTGCTTGGATGATGGTAATAAGGCAACAAGGGCAAAGGGCATGTGAATAACTGTCCTTAATACTTATGTGACTTCCCCATAACACTTTTGGTGAGACACTGTTACTTTGTGGAATTTTTAAACAGTCCAATCTGCTCTTAACTTTAATACAAGCCAACTTTAAAAAAAAGCCTATTAATATAGATTGAGTCTCTGGGGCTTACTGCAACCCAGCATTTTAATGTGGCTTGCCTCGCAGCTCCTGCAGGAGCTGTGTGGCAAGGCATACAGTGGGCTCAGTTGTAGAAAGCCTCGTGGCTCTTCTCACCAGGAATCTTGCTTCCCGCTCACCTAGCAGCCCATTTTCAACATTGGGAAGGTGGCTGTCCCAGTCCCTGTGGCAACCCTGGTCCCAGTGCCAATGCTGACAATCAGCTCCTGATAGAATCGGAACGAGGGCATGCCACATACTTGGTTTATGGTGCCATACTAACCAGCTACAGAGATGTTACACGTTTTTTGTGGAATATCTTTGTAGCTGGTTTGCCACTCTGACACCATAAATTGGCTGAACATGTGACACTTAATTTTTTGTTAATCAACCATAAATACTAAATCTGTGCTGGGGCCTAAATAATCTATCTTTTTCTTTGAACTGGCAAGCACCCTATACCTTTCTCTAATTTCTGTCAGACTTGAATGTAATGATTCTTTTTCACATTTCCTTACTTCCTAGTAGAAGGGAGAAATGATTATGAAAAATATTTGTGCTTTCATCCCTAAGGTCGACAATAATGTTACCAGGCATTTGGATACAGTGTTAAAAAGAGAAGACTGGGATATACTAATACTTCATTACCTGGGATTGGACCATATTGGTCATATTAGCGGACCCAACAGCCCTTTGGTGGGACCAAAGCTGCAGGAAATGGATAAAATCCTTAAAAAGATTCATCTCTCTCTCCTCTCAAAGGTGAAACATGTATTTCTTAACACAAATCTAATAGTTATAGACTGAGGTGCTTGACTGCTGGCCTGTGGGCAAAATCTGGCCCACAGTCCTCTTTAGGGCTCTCTATGAATCCTGAAATTTGGTGGTAGAAGAATGGTGGCACTGCTTGCCCACTGCCAAATTTCAGGACCTGTGGAGAGACCTGGGACTTGTGTGCTGAATCAGGTGCCCAATCCCAGTGTGCGGGGTGAGGCAGGGATTCAGCTCTGGGGACATCAGGAGCAGCTAGCGGTGCCCGGGCTTGCAGGAGTGCTGGTGGGGGCTCTGCTTGCCGTGTGGGGGGCAGGCTGTGGGCACACCCTCTGCCTCCACCCAAGCCCGGCTTCCCTGCCTCCCTCCTGGTACAGTGCAGCCGAGCTCCATAGAGCCCTGCCAGCCTGGCCTCACGCTCTTGCCTGGCTGTTGCTGTGCTCCATGCGACTGCTCGCTGCCCCTTCCCTTGCCCACCACAGCCATTTCCCCACTCCCCTTCTCCCTCCTCTCCTCCAGCCCAGCTGCAGTGCCGGGGATGGCAGGAACAGCTGGGGCATGGCGTTGGAGCAGTGAGTGTGGGGGGGCAAGGGGACAGGGAAGCAGCAGAAGGGCAGCAGTGGCAGATGGTGGGTATGGGGGAGTGGCAGCAAGAGGAAGCACAGGGCTGTGCCAGTGCCCGGGGGCAGGAGCAGCAGGAGCACAGCACCTGGGCCTGCAGAAGTGCTGGGGGGCCTCTGCCTGCTGCAGGGGGGCACTGTGGGCAAACCCTCCCCCTCCACCCAAGCCATAACCCTCCCCAGCCACCCTCCCTCTGCACACAGCCCCCCACAAAACCCACACCTACCCACTATATACAATAGTAAGAACTTCATTTTGAGCTCTGATACTATCACCTTTATGTACACTACATACACATTTAAATGAGGACAAAAATATTTTTTGAAATGAAATTAATGAATTTTGTAGTACACGTTTTTGATTTTTTTTAGAACAGTTTGGTATTTTTCTGATTCTGAAATGGCAAACCCCTTTGCTGAAAGGAGTACTTTGAGCGGCAAGGGGAGGGATTTCTGGTGGCAAAGGTCAGGGGTTAGGAGGTGGCACTAAGGGTCCCAAGATGGCGACCAGGGGGCAGGGCACCTATCAAGGGGTGGTGCTACCCATGCGGCCCTTGATGGCTTGCCAAAACTCTGTAAGCGGCCCTCTGCCCAAAATAATTGCCCGCCCCTGAGCTAGATGCTGCTCTCCAAGCTGCTGGGCTGCATATTGGCAACTGGATCAGTATCGGCCTATATGACTCGTTAAAAATTGGCCATTGGTATCGGCCCAAAAATTCTCTATCAGTGCGCCCCTAAAAATAAGTGTTATATTGCAGTTGTAGAATTCAAACATACATCCTGCTAACATTTCATAGAATCGTAGGGCTGGAAGGGACCCTGAAGGATCATCGGGTCCAGCCCCTTGCATGAGCAGGAAAGACATCTGAGGTCAGCCAGGTGACTGTTTAGTCTTCTCTTGAAGACCTTTAGGGTAGATGATTGCAGCACCTCTGGGGATGGCTTGTTCCATAGTCTGGACACCCTAGTTGTAAAGAAGTTTTTCCTAATGTTCATCCTGAAACTATCTTCCAGGAGTTTGTGGCTGTTTTTTCTAGTTTTCCCCCAGGGCACCCTGGTGAATAGTTGTTCACTGAGCCCCTGATGTATGCCTCTCATATAGTGGTAAGTCGTAATCAGGTCCCCTCTCAGCCTTCTTTTCTTTAGGTTGAAGAGTCTGAGATCCCTCAGCCTCTCCTCGTATGGCTTGCCATGCAAGTCCCTGATCATACAGGTAGCCCTTCTCTGGACCCTCTCGAGCTTTAGCCCATCCTTGTTGAAGTGCAGTACCCAAAATTGGATGCAGTACTCCAGCTGTGACTGCACCAATGTTAAGTAAAGTGGGAGAATGACTTCTTTGGATTTACTGGAGATGCATCAATTGATGCATGCCAGAGTTTTATTGGCCCTAGCGGGTACTGCATTGCATTGCTGGCTCATATTCATGCCGGGGTCTATTGTTACCCCTGGATCCCTTTCAGTTGTAGTGCTGGTCAGGTTAGTGATGACCAGTCTGTAGGTGTGCTGGGGGTTCTTCTTCCCAGATACAGCACTTTGCATTTCTCTACATTGAACCTCATTTGGTTCTGTTCTGCCCAACATACCAGCCTGTGTAGGTCTGCTTGTATCTGCAGCCTATCTGCAGATGTGTCAGCACAACCCCATATCTTGGTGTTGTCTGCAAACTTGGCCAATGGGCTTTTCGTCCCCTCATCCAGTATGTTGATGAAGATATTGAACTGCACTGGGCCAAATACGGACCCCTGGGGTACGCTGCTGCCCAAATCTTGCCAGGACGACACCAATCCATTCATTTGGACTCTGCATCCAACCAGTTTTGCACTCACTTGACAGTCCCGCAGTTGAGCCCAATATCTTCCAGTTTTCTGATCAGTACCTTGTGGGATACCAGGTCAAAGGCTTTCTGGAAGTCAGGGTATATGATGTCAACTGCTTTTCTTTCATCCAGGTGACAAGTCACCTGATCGAAGAAAGAAATGTGGTTGGTCAGACAAGACCTGTCCGCGATGAAGCCATGCTGGCTATCGTTCAGTATCATGCCTTCTGCAAGTTTGTCACATGTAGCCTCTTTGATGAATGTTTCTAGGATTTTCCCTGGAATAGAAGTTTAGCTAATATTTGTTTGTAAGCAAAATTTCTCCCTAACCATGCATAAATTTAGATATGACTAATATTGCTTAATAGGTACAGAAGCACATCAGGGGTTTATTTAATGGAGAATATAAATTTTACTCCTAAACTGCCTGGTCACTTTGAGAGATTCTGGTATTTGTTAGAGTTGTTGATTTGTATTAGAGCCTCTTTATAGAAATTGTTGGCTCAAGAGCTCCAGTCTTGACTTGGTTATTTTCATGGAGCCATGAATCTTTAGCTTAGTAGCTGTTCTCATCAACAGCAACAGTACTTCTATGTAGCTGTTTCTGTAGTGAAGCTGCTTAACCAGATCTATGGTTGTACAAAGAACAGACTCTATAGAAGCTGTTCCTTTACTGGTTCAGTACTTTTCAACATCTTTAATAATTTGGATGTGGGGGTGAAGAGCTCATTGGCTAAGTTTGTGGATGACACCAAGTTATGGGGAGTGTGGTTATGCTTGAAGATAGACTACAGATACAGGCAGACCTAGACAAGCTAGCAAGTTGGGCGGATCAGAATCTGATGAAGTTCAATGTCGAGAAATGTAAAGTGCTACACTGCGGGACAAGCAACCCCCAACACACCTACAGGCTTGGGGGCACCAAACTGACCAGGACCATGAATGGAAGGCACCTGGGGGTAATAATAGACCACGGTATGAATATGAGCTGACAGTGAGATGCTGTAGCCAGTTAGGCAAATGATACTCTGGCATGCGTCAATTGATGCATCTCCAGCAAAACCAAGGAGGTGATTCTTCGGCTCTACTTGGCACTGGTGAGATCGCAGCTGGAGTCCTGTGTCCAGTTCTGGGCATCACACTTTAACAAGGACATGGACAAGTTTGAGAGGGTCCAAAGAAGAGCCACTTGTATGATCAGAGTCTTAAAAGGCAAGCCATACAAGGAAAGGCTGAGGGATCTGGGACTCTTCAGCCTGAGGAAAAGAAGGCCGAGAGGGAACCTAGTAGCAGCTTATCACTACGCTAAGGGAATACATCAAGGGTTCGGTGAGCAACTGTTCACCAGGACACCCAAGGGGAAAACTAGGGGTAATGGGCGAAAACTTCTGGAAGATCGATTTAGGTTCAACCTTAGGAAAAGCTTCTTCACAGTCAGTGTCCAGACTGTGGAATAAGCTCCTTCCAGAGGTGGTGCAATCACCTACCTTGGAAATCTTGAAGAGGAGCCTAGATAGTCAACTTGCTGGGGTCACCTGACCTCCAGTTATCTTTCCTGTTTTGGTGCAGGGGGTGGATCCAATGATCTTCCAAGGTCCCTTCCGGCTTTACAATCTATGATTCAAAATGAAGGAGAAATTACTGTAGTTATTCTTGAAGTGTGGCTGCATAGCATTTAACAATTACTGTGTACCATATTTACTTGAATTTAAATTGACCTTGATTTTAAGTAGGGTTACCATATTTCCAGGATCAAAAAAGAGGACACCTGTGGGAGGGAGGGGGCAGGAAGACAACATGGGCTGTGGGGAGGAGAGAAGGAGGGGTATATGGTTGTTGGGTGGGGGCAGTGATATGCCTGTGCCCTGCCCTTCACTCCCAACCCACAGCCCGCTGCCCTGCAGCTCTGGTAGTGCCCTTTACTCCTGGCCCACAGCTATCTGCCTCCCCTCCCCAGCACTGCTGGTGGCCCTTGCTTCTGACCCGCAGCTGTTGGCCCTCATTCCTGACCCAGAGTCCATTGTCCCCCCAGCCCTGCTGCCCATACAGCTCCTGCTTGCGTGTGTGCGTGCACACACATGCACTCCCTCTGCCTGCTTATCTCTCTCTCTCTCTCTCTCTCTCTCTGTGTCTCTCTCTTACTTGCCAGGGCCCATGATCCCTGATAGCCAATCACCTTACCTGCTGCTCCCAGCCTAAAACATCCAAGCTGCTTATGCCTGGGAAAAGTGGAGGCAAAGCAAAAACCCGGACATTTGTTCTCATTTTAAAAACCTGCCTGGACATGAGGATGAGGCGCCAAAAAAGAGGACCTGTCTGGGAAAATGCAGATGTATGGTAACCCTAACTTAAGACAACACCCCAATAATGAGATTCTGTATTTGGAAAATGTATACATTTGTTATAATTTTCCAGGTATAGAATCCAAGTATTGGACGGTTGTCTTGAATCCCATTCCCCACTGCTACAGAGCAGGGAAAACAGTGGGTGGGGTCAGGGTCAGGCAGCCCCCTTGCCCTCTGCTCCCCCACTTGTTCCCCCTGCAGCCTTCCTGCCACTTGCACCCCCATGCTCCTGCTCTCCCCAGTCTCTTTCCTCCCTACTCTCCCCAGTCTTTGCCTCTCCTTTTCTTTCCCACCCCCTCTTTCCCTACTGGCTGATGCTGTTCAGGCTCTTTCTTCCCTGGAGCACAGCACCTAGAAGCACCGCCCCTGTTGCCTACGCAGTAGTGTTAGCACTGCTGATTGGCTGAGCCTGGAACAGAGTTTCCATGTGCTCCATGCCGTGGAGGAACACCAGCCTGAGGCAGAGCTAGCCTGTGCGTGATGGTAAGGGGGGAGAAGGGAACATCGGGGGAGGGCTGTCTTAGATTTTAGTAAAATACAGTGCATCTTAGCCAGTGTGCTGTGAAGATGGTGTGCCATTTTAAAAATGTGAATCCCTGCAGGAAGTATTCATATTTTATAATGGTAAAAGCAGTAGAATTCTAAATGTGTGCATAGTTTTTGCTTTAATACAATTGAAGTCTTTTTTTGTGCGAGTTGCAGGAAGGAGAGGCTTCTTTGCCTAACTTACTTGTTGTGTGCGGTGACCATGGGATGTCTGAAACTGGTAGCCATGGGGGTTCCTCAGAGGAAGAAGTACACACACCTCTGCTATTTGTCAGCTCTGCTTTCAAAAAAAAAAGCGGTAAGGTTTAAAGCATCTGAATATACTAAAGAAGCTGTTCATAATGACAACAGTAGTTTGAACTTAATCTTTAGAATGTTGTTAATTTTACTTCATAGTGGCTTTTCACTGCCCAGTAAAAACAGTAAATTTTATATACTGGTATGATTTGTTGATACAGTGTGCTCTGTTTTAAGTGTATGATCTTGGGATTGAAAAAAGCTGTTACTCAAAATAAGCAATGTTCATTTACTACAGGAATAGCCATTGCTAAGCTTTTTGCACCTTTTTAGGGCTCCTTACCTGGTTTTCAGGGTGTGATCAGATGTAACAATTACAATGTTTCAAATACCTTTAAAAGGTCTCAAAGGGCCAGTTGGACAAATGTGCAAGCACTTTGAAACATTCCAGAAGTGGGTGAAATGCTCCAAAATAGTACTTTAAATGAAGCACTGTTTTAGTGTTTCACTGTGGTTATGTATGCATGACAGTTTTCCATCTGTTCAGTCACTGGGTCCCCATGGGGACCCCCACTGCTGTTGGTGCTGGTCATACCACTCTCTTTACCGCCACAAGACTTCCAACTTATAGGCTTCTGCCCCTCTCCCTCTGCTTGGCTGGGGAGAGAGGAGACGTAGAAGGGATTGGAGCTGGAGTGTCAGGCTCTGGAGCTTGGGAACATTTTCCCCCCACTTCCCCAACTCCTCCCATCCCTGCTTGACCCCTCTTAGCAGTCTAGGCTCTTTTTTCTCCCCTCTCCATTACCTGTGAAGGGAGGGGGAAGCAAAGAACAGAGCTGGAGGTAACTACAGTATCCTTTAGAACCTGGCTGGCACTAGAGAAGGCTGCAGCATTTTGAGATGTTCTGGCCAGGAGCAACACACAGGGGTATGCATGTCCCCTGACTGAAATGTTTCCTTTATTAAACATCTGTCTGCACTCTTGGAGAACCTTTTGCCTGTAATAGCAGCCTTGAAATGGCAAGGACGTAGGGCTTTTCTTTACCTTGATAGCAGCCTGTCCTAGTACTGAGGGGCAGGTCCTGAGCATGACCCAACTAGATGAGTCAACAGCCACATTTCAGATCCAGAAGTTCACCAGTGAGGCAGCTCCTCAGTCCCCAGTGCTTGCTCTCAGGCATGCTGGAGAGTGAGGGCTCAAGACCAGTCACAGGGAATGAGTCTGGAGCAGCATCACTGATGTATTTCTGGTTTGGAATTAGTTTGTGGGTTCAGGTGGTGGCAGCATACTTACTTACTCCTGGTGCTGGATACGCTACTGCTGCAGTAAAAGCAAATCCTTCTTCAGTTCAGGGCTGTTGAAAACGATGGCTTCTAGTTAGTTTCACCAATTATGTAGGCAAAGAGAGAATATAGGTTACTATGAAGCAAATTTGCTTCAGCAGTTTATGCATCTTAACTGCCATGAAGATCAGCGGTGTTTGTTAAAGTTCAAGTAATAAGTAACAGATTGGGACTAGTATTGTATTATGCAGTTAAGAACAGTACTAGCAAATTGCCTGTCAGGAATGACTGGGGGGGAGGGGGAGCGTGCAAAGACAGAGCCCTGTGCCCCTGGGCCCGCTCCCCCTTTACCTCCTGCTCCTTGGGGCCTGGGCCTGCTCCCCACCTCCCTGTTGCAGTGGCAGGGGTGGGGAGAAGTGGGCCTGGGCCTGATGTGGGGGAGGACCGGGCCTGAGGGTGGGGAGAAGCTGGCCCGCTATGGTGGGGGGAGCAGCAGGCCTGGGCCGACCTGGTGGCAGTGGCAGAATGGGAGAAGCGGGCTCAGAGCTGATGCGGGGAGGTGGGGGAGGAGTGGGCCTGGGCCTGAGGGAGGGGAGGACGTCCAAGCCCAAGCCAGAGGAAAAGCCAGCCCACCGCAGTGGTGGGGGGGAGCAGTGGGCTTGGTCTGACATGGCAGTGGCTGGGGGAGGGGAGGGGCGAGCCTCCTCCCTGCCCTTGGGCCCAGGTCCACTCCTCCCCACCCCTTCCTCCCTCCCTGTTGACTCTGAGCCCCCTCCTTCCATTTCCCTGCTGCTGCTGGGTTGGCCTGGGCCCACTGCTTCCCCTGCAACAGCAGGGCGGCTTCTCCCTTGGCTTGGGCTTGGTCCTTCTCCCCCCTCCCCACCATGTGGGGCCCAGGCCCACTTCTCTCCTCCCCCCACTGCCGCTGCAGCGCAACCACTCTTCCCCCAACCTGTCGGGCTCAGTCCTCCCCCCCCCCCCACCATCTCTTCTTCCCATGTTGGGCCCTGCAGGTGGTGACTATGGTAGGTGGGAGGGGTGGGTCAAGGCCAGAGCTGTGGTCTCGTCCCTCCCGTGGCCCAAGCCTGCTCCCCCATGTGCTGCTGCCAACGTCACCTGCAAGGAGTAAGGGTGGGGGGATGCATGTGGTGTCACAGTGCTCCCAGGGCAGCTGCAGTGGGGCTTGGGGCACAAAGCTCAGAGTGTGGCGGCAGCCGCCTCCACCTTGTGCACAGGTTGGGGGGGCCTTCACCAGGGTGCGTGTAGCGGCAGGAGTCCCCCGTGCCTGGATGAGCTGCCCAGGCTCCAATCAGTAACTACCTTTGTGTACCACTTGGGCTCCGATTGGTACCTACCTTGTGTACTGCCTTGGCTCTATCTCAGCCCCCGCAGACTGAGATCAACTGTCAGAGGCTTTGCGGTCGATAGCAATTGACTGGTTGGTGACTACTGCCCTACCATGTATCGTTTTGCATCTGGTTGTGACTGAACCCACCTGGAAGGTGGATTTGACGGGTTTACCTGCAGGCTAATGCTGTACTGCTCCAGTTCCCTTATGATCCTTTCCTCCTTTCAATTACGTGCCCTGCCTTGGTGGAAACAAAGCATCTGGAAGAGGTTGTCTCGTGTCAGAAAAGGGGAGTCCAATGCTAAGTCTGCTGCCACCTCTACTGTTTTTTACCCTAGCAATTGTAATCCTGGCCTTACATGCCATAGTCACCTTAAGGGCAAGAATTGTGGCCTCCAGCCACCCCCATAGCCTCACAGGTTTTACTCAATCTGTGTTTATCTGGTCTCCTGACCATCCTCGCTTCAGGCCCCAGGTCCCTGATCCTGGCCTGGGCTTCAGCCACGCCTCCTCACATCTTTGTTCAGCAGCTTCCTCTTTCTTGGATCCAGGCCTCAGCTCTGTGGTAAGGCATCAACTTTGTCTCTAGCCCTTCTCCTCTCTGGTTTGTTCCTCTCAGGAAAAAGCCAAAAAGAAAAAAACTCTACAATTTGCAGAGCATTCTGCATTCTGCTGTGCAGCCCCTGACCCCTCTTTCCTGTTGTTTCCAGGCCTGTGGGGGATATAAACAAAAACAGAACTTCACTGGGCACATAAACTGTCCTCAACAACACTCCCCTCCCCGGTAAACATAAACAGTTCTCAATCAAATCCTCACCCCTTCGGTACACTTGCTTTCAGCAGGCAGAAGATTCTCCTCTTCTAATGAACTCAGGTTCCTCCTCTTTCAGGAGAGTTCTGTTCTCATGCTTCTGCCCCTCTTACCTGCTGTTCCTTGCTGTCAGGCTCTCTGCAAGCAGCACTTGCTCTGCTGGCTACCTCTGTTCTGCTCTCTTCCTTTCAGTAACAGGGGTAGGGATCCTCTTACATTGGTGTCCATTAAGTCATGCTTGTACATGAGCTTTTATGGTGGACTTCTCTAAGAAACTTGCTGTTTTTTCAAGTGGCCAAGGTACTTCCAAATGTCAACTATCTGTGAAGTTGGTATCCAGCTGAATGTATTAAGTTTTATAAATATCATCTGAACTTGTTAGTCCCCCAGCTGCAGTAAATGTACTATTCTGTTACTTATTCCAGCAGTGCTCAACCTTCTGGCTTTGTAGGCTGGATAAGTGGCACAGGGCTGGTTTGCAGGCCAGATCCAGTACGTGGTGGACATGTGGGGTTGGTCTGCAAGTGCGATCTAGCACGTGAGCCCAGTTCTGGTTACTGAATTCATCTGTAGAATGATCCCTCTACATCAGCCCCACTGTGCACTGACATGATTTAATATGTATGGCTACATCATTCAGCCTGAAGGGTTATCCATGGGTCTGGAAATTTGGTGTCAGTGGAGCTGCCACCAAATTTCTAAACCCATGAAGAGACCCACAGACCAGATGATGTGGCCTTGTGAGCCAGACTATGGTGGGAGGTCGAGCACTACTGATTTATTATGTTTTGTGCATACATTGTTTAGTGAAAGCAATAAGAGATTCAAAACTGGATGTTCCAGTCAGTGAGCCTGGGCCGTCAGCAGTTGTGACTGAGCAGTAGAATAAACTTTGCTACTTCAGCTAGATCACCCTGTTTCCTCCAGCTCTTTGCTACTGAACATTGTCCCCTCCTGTTCAGTGTCTGAGTGAGCCCTAGGAATGTTGATGGAGATGGTTTTTCAGATATAAGAGTGAGCCAAGAAAATCTGAACCTAGAAGTGTTTCCTGGTAACTCGAGGTTGAATTCTGCCCTGGAGGTACACCTACAGCTCTTACGGAAGTCCTTGAATTGCATGGGTACACCTGAAGATGAGCTGTGGCCCATGATATTTGTGATAAGCACAGAAAAAATTCACAGGCATTCTGACAGTATTTTTCTGTGCAGGGTTTATTGCACTTTGCGTGACGGAGTGCTTAGTGTGCCTGTCACCTGAAGAGGAAAAGCTGAGGGAGAAGCAGCAGGCAGGTGGTAGGGACCAATTAAGGAGACACCTGACCCAGAGGGGGCCTGGCTTGAGCCATATAAGTCTGGGGTCAGGCAGGCTTGCCCTGAGCGTTTCAGGGAGAGGTCCTCCTGGCAGTGGGGCTGCAGCAGGGCTCCTGGGTAACATCTGAGCTGCAGTAAGCAATGCTAGTGCTTTGTGGAAGGGACTAAGTGGTGGAGGAGGTCCCAGCAGGCCTGAGAGAGGGTCAGATGTCTGGAAGTAAGGCCGGAGCCTGGTGATAGGGTAGAGCATGAGGGCCAGAGAGCAGAGTGTGGAGCCAGAGCCTAGAGAGAGGGCCAAGTATCAGCAGGGCCAGAGAGCCCAGAGGTCTGAAGCTTAGGAGGGCTGAGCCTCAGAAAGGCCAGAGGAACCCAAAGGTTTCTCTGGTCTAGGGGCCAAAGGCTGAGCAGGGCCACAGCTGGTGACTGGTGGGGCAGAGGAGCCCAGGAGTCTTACCTGGCCTAGGAGTGGGGCTAGGGCCAAGAGAGAGGGTCCAGAGACTGGAGCTCACAGCTGGAGACTGAGGGGACTAAGGAGCCTATAGCCCAGGAGGGGCAAGGACTGCGGCTGGGAGTCTCTAGTCCAGGAAGGGCATGTTTCAGCATATCATCTGTGAGGTAAGGGCGTGGTGCAAAGGAGCAGTCAGAGCTACATAATTGGTCCTTAAAGCAATGACCATGGACACCTGTGGTCATGAGGGTGAAATCAGGCTTGGGAAGCCCTTGGGAAGCTTCCCTTTCCTAAAAGTATCATTTCATCAAGGTGAGGTGAAAGGGAGTTTGTCAAGAGAAGGTCAAGGAGGCATGGGCGGAGGGGGCTTGAGGGGCATCACAGCCACCCCTGGAGTGCAACCCTGTTACACTTGATAGTTGCACCAGTAATGAACTTTTGCTGTACGGTAAATCTTTGATTTAGTTTTCTTGATGCTATAATACTTTGAAACTTGTATGTAGTTTCCTCTTGCAATACCTTTTCTCTTTAGTTGGAATTTTAGTGACTCTCCTTATTTAATCTTATTTCTGATAACCTGCAAACAGTATGTGCTGTGGTTAATATGAGAAACCTTTTGTTTATGCTGTCATGTAATCCTGTTAGTTATGTCTGATTTAGTGCTCTGCTCAAGTATTACTTGTATAACATTTTAGAGTTGTTAAACTCTGTGGTTGGTAAGTAAATTTGGAAAATTCTTATATTTTTAGCTAGTGGGCAACTTTCTTGTCTTCAGCAGCAATCTGTGCAAAAAGGATTTGGGGATTATAGGTGACATTTCAAGTGTCCAGAAGAATAAATAGAAATCATCAAAACATGAGGCTGAAGTTGGTTTCTCACTCCTGGTTCTTTTATTCCTGGTTCCTTTTTCAAAGCTAATCCTTACACAAATAAAGGTTGTTAGTAATGAATAACACAGGCTAAAGAGTTAGGATATCATCAAAAGTTAGGATTGTCAAACGATTAAAAAATCTGATTGCAATTAGTTGCGTGATTTAAAAAATTATAGTTGCAATTAATCGCAATTTTAATCACAGAGCTAAAAACTCAATTATGTGCAGAAAATTCAGAGTTATGCAGAATTATGCAGGAACTTTGTATGGTTGGGGTGTGTGGGGGGAGAAGGAATTTGTGGAGTGTGGGGGGCTGTGGGGGTGGGGTTGGACTCTTGGGAGGGGGGGTTCCTGAATATCCTGGCAGGATGTGAGGTACTGTGGGTCAGGAGTCAGGGGCAGCAGCAGGGCTGGGGAGGCTGTGGCTTGGGAGTGAAGGGCAGACATGCACACAGGCACAGACAGACACCACTCAGAAGGTAAGTCTGTGGAGAAGGAGGGAAGGGGCAGGGGGCAGATCAAGGCCCCCATGGTGTGGGAGGGAATGGGGCAGGAGCTGGGGCGGGTTATGGGATGGAGCTGTGGCTGGCTCATCCAGAGGGATGTGGGGACTGCTCCTGCAGCTGTGTGTACCCCCAGGGGCAGGCAGAGGAGGCACATGTCCCCTGGATTTGTGCATTGGGCAGAAGTGGGCTGCTGCTGTGTGCTGGGCTCTGAGCCCCACTGCCTTGGCCTTGGGAGCTGTGCGATGCCATGCTGTGCCTCCCACTGCTGGATGGGTAGGGGACACAGCACAGCTAGCATGTGACTCCTGGGGCTGCAGTCCACAGTGGCAGCTTGCCTCTTCCCTGTGCACAAATCTGGGGGGCATGTGTCCCCTGTGCCTCCCCTTGGGGGTGCATGCAGTGGTGGGAGCATCCCCCCACTGCATCCTTGGATGAGCTGCAGCTCTGTCCCATGACCCGCCCTTCCCCTGCCCCATTCCCTCCTTCACCATGGGGGCCTCAATCGGCCCCCCGTGCAACGTTGAAAACCACGTGTCCAATTAATGTGTTACAAAAATTAACTTGAACAACAATTAGCGTGTTAATTGCGATTGACGGCCCTATCAAAAATGTATATTTACTAATAAAAATTTAAAATATGTATGGAGTACATAGCTGTGAAAAAAGACTTGAGATTAGGCTGGGATTGTGGGGCAAAATCCTGTTTGGGTTACCGCAAAACACATATTTATGTCACCAGGGGACACTTCTGAATAAGCCTAAGTAGGGTGGTGCTCGAACCAAAGCTTGGTTTTTTTGCCTGCCAGTCTGCTCACTGATGAGAACCTGTCTAAACTTGTGTGCTATGTGTATGACACTAAATAAGTGTTACGTATCGTTTCAATTTAATCAAATCAAGAGAGAGACCTTATAAAGGGGGATAAGGCAAAATGCTGCTTTTGTTGATTACATAAATGAGACGTGGAAGGTCAGACACAACATTAATACAAACATACACATATCATCATACACATTGTTACACTCAGACATACACATACACAAAACAGCCATTCCATTCAGATGTTATAGTTACCAGCAGCAGTTGCTCAATAGTAGCACTGGGTGGCCAGCCGAGGCCTGCTGAGAGGAAGATGAAGACAGCAGCTGGAGTGGGGTGAACAGACGCATCTATGCTCCGAAGAAAGCAGCAGAGAGAGGCTCACCCAACCTGGCATTTTCCAGAGTCCTCTTTTATAGGGATTGGCATTCTTTGTTCAGCACTTTGGGGTTTTTCCATACCCAATTTCTGTTTTTGCAGTTGTTTCTCATCCATCTTCTGCTTATCTCAGCCCGAGATCAGTTTGGTTGTAGAAGTTGCTATCTCAGCCTTGAAGTGTACTTGCTACACATCTGGCAGGATGTGCACATTCCTCCTCTTGGTTATCTAAAGGGATTCTTTAGCCATCAATTAATTAGTTTACTTACTGGTACCTTACACATTTGGTGCCTTGTTGCTTACACAAACAGTTACATCTTTCTTTTCTGTCTCTATGCCATTCTCTCACCATTTATCCTTGTCACATCCTCATACACAAAAGATCATACACTTACGTCAAGCAAGAGAATACAAAATGGAGTTTTCAAGTTACTTATAGGATAAGACTAACATGGTTATAAATCCACTATTTCACTACTATCGTAATCTATGTTAACATCAACTACATTAGTTCAGTTCATACTACATAAGGAATTGCGTTTGAGCTAGGACTTCGGGTGAAAATCTTTTTTTGGGTCACTCCAGAGCACAAGCAACTGCCACCAAAAAGAATCACTCAAAGAAGTCTGGGCAGAGTCTTGTTTGACCCAGAGCTCGGTTTCTGTGTGCCAGGCTGCCAACTTGCAGGCCCCTGGGCCTGAATAAAGATCTGGGTATCACCTAGGATTATGGGTAGAAATCCTTGTCAAGTCACCGCAAAGCACATGTCTCTACTCCCAGGGGACTCTTCTGAACAAGCCCTGGCAGAATCCTGCTGAGCCCAAAGCTCAGTTTGTGAGTACCAGGCTGCCAACTCACAGGCCCCCAGGTCTTTATGCTACATATTTAGCCCCAAATAAGGAACTGGATTTGGGTTGAGATTGTGGCTGGAAATCTTTTTTGGATAATCCCAAAACACAAGGTCTAGTGAATGGGGAACTTCCAAAGCTTGGTTTGTGAGTGCTACCCTGACAACTGACAGGCCTGAATAATGAGTTGGGTTTGGGCTGGGATTATGGGTGGAAATCCTTTTGGGTCACCCTGAAACACAAAATTCTATCACTGGGGGAGTCTTCCAAAGAAGCCTGGGCAGAGTCCTGCCTAATCTGAACTTCAGTTTCTGAGTGCCAGGCTGTTCACTCACAGGCTATAGGCCTGCATGCTCTGTATAGAGTGCTGAAGAAGGAGCTGGTTTAGGGCTGGGATTAGTAGTGGAAATTCTGTTTGGGTCACCCCAAAACATACATCTTTGCCACTGGGGGACTCTCCTGAAGAAGCCTGGGTAGAATCCTGCCCTACTTGAAGCTTGGTTTCTGTGTGCCAGGCTGCCTACTGCCAGGCCCCCAAGCCTGAATAAGGAGCTGGGTTTGGACTGAGTGGAAATCCTTTTCAGGTTACCCCAAAATGCATGTCTCTGCCACTGGGGGCCGTTCTGAATAAGTTTGAGCACGGTGTTGTCTAACCTGTAGCTCATTTTTTGCATGCCAGCCTGCCTGCTGATGGTCCCCCAAACGTGCACTATGTATATAGCACTGAATAAGAAACTGTGTGGGCTGGGATTACTGGTGGAAATTCTCTTCTGATCACCCCAAAATGCATACCTCTGCCATTGGGAGATTCTCGTGAAGAAGCCTGTGTAGAGTCCTGTCTGACCCAAAGCTTGGTTTGTGAGTGCCAGGATGCCGCTCACAGGCCCCTGGCCCTGAATAAAGAGCTGGATTTGGGATGGTGTTTCAGGTGGAAATCCTTTTCAGGCCATCCCAGACCTCACATTTCTGGCATCTGGGGACTCTTGCAAAGAAGTCTGGGCAGAGTTCTGCCCAACCTGAAGCTCAATTTGTGAATGCCATGCTGCCAACTCACAGGCCCTGAGGCCTGAACAACAGGTTGGGTTTGGGCTGGGATTATAGCTGGAAAACCTTCTTGGGTCACCCCAGACTGCAAATCTTTGTCATCAGAGGAATCTCCCCAAGAAGCCTGGGCAGAATCCTGCCCAACCCTGTGCTTGGTTTGCAAGTGCCAACTTGACAGGCCCTAGGCCTATGTGCTCTGTACTTAGCCGCAAATTTGCATCTGAATTTGGGCAGGATTATCAGGTAACATATTCTTCAAATCAGCCCAGAATACACATAACTACCACCTGGAGACTTTTCCTCAAGAATTGCCTGACCTGAATCTCTGTTGTTGCATGTCACCCTATCAATTTTTGCCCTCCAGAGCTGTGTACTATTTACGTAGAACTGAATGAAATGATTTGTGGCTTGGGCTATGGGTGAAAATCCTTTTTGGATCACCCCAAGCCACACGTCTCTGTCACCAGGGGATTCTCCTAAAGAAGTCTGGGCAGGGTACTGCCTGATTCAAAGCTTGAT
>NW_017729024.1:60664577-60665514 GCF_001723915.1 Gavialis gangeticus | reverse complement strand
GGGAAAATCCTTTTTGGATCACCCCAAGCCACACGTCTCTGTCACCAGGGGATTCTCCTAAAGAAGTCTGGGCAGGGTACTGCCTGATTCAAAGCTTGATTTTTTTTTTTTTTGCGTGCCATCCTGCCAACTGATAGCCCCCAGATGCATGTGGTGTCTGTTTCTGTGAATAAGGAGCTGAATTTGGGCTGGAATTATTGGGCAAAATCCTTTCTGGATTACCCCAAAACACTCTTCTCTATCACCAAGCATCTCTGGAAGAAGCCTGGGCAGGTCCCTGCTTGAACTGCTGCTTAGTTTTTGAGTGCCAGCCTTCCACCCACCCCTCAATATCTGCATGCTTATTTTGGGCTGGGATTATGGGGAAAACCTCCTTTGGGTCCCCACAAACCACACAACTCCCTGACTGGTGGATCTTCCGACTAATTCTGGGCAAGATGGTGCCTGACCTTGAGCTTGGTTTTTGCATTCCAGCATGGTAACTGAGAGCTCTCCAGGCTTTTGTGCTAAGTAATCAGCACCAAAGAAAGGGCTGAGGTTTATTTGGGATTTCCAAACAAAATCCTTTTTGCGTCACCTCAAACTACGGCTCTCCACCACTGAGCAACTCTTGCACAGAAGACTTTTCAGGCCACATTTGATCCTTAGCTTTTTCCACCACAGGTTTCTGTACATGACATTAAGTAAGTTGGTAGTGTAAGAGTTTTGCTGAAGCTGCAATGACATTAAGTAAGTTGAAATAAAATTGTGTGTGTTAATTAGGTCTATATCAAATTACTGAATCATAGAAAGTTAGGGTTGGGGGGGACCTCCATTGGTCATCTAATCCCAACCCCTGCTCAAACCAGGATTGTCTCCAACTATATAATTCCAGCTAAGGTTTTGTCTAGCCAGATCATAAAAACCTCCAAGGATGGAGATTCCACAGCCTCTCTGG